>NC_136408.1:25222788-26422788 GCF_051521515.1 Lactuca serriola
CATATAAGTCCTAGACCCGAGTTCGATCCTCCCCTCTTTTTTTTTTTTTTGTTTTTTCCTTTTTGATCCTGTCTTCTTTCCGTGGACTTCCCCAAATTTGCGTTCCCGCTTAATCCCTCAAATATTCGGCTACTTTTTTTGCTCTCCCGCTTAATTAGGTCACGCCTCCCATCTCTCACACCTCTCGTTTTCTGCCTTCCACTCCATTCTAGGGTTTGAAGTTGGAGCATATCTCACGTCAACCTCCGAAGACCTCTGTTCATCTTCTTCGTATTTCATGTTCTGGTCGGCGTTCTCTTTTGTGGCCACCGGTGCCGCCAACGACACAACCTTCCGCAACTGCCTTCGTTCTTTAGCTCTGCCCCTCCGCCACTGCCGCTTGAATCGCTCCCATTAGGCCGTTATCGATTAACCATAAATACCATAGCAAGCTTCAATCGGTATGTTCAATCGAAGCTTCAATCGCTCCTGTCATCGTTTTGTTCGACCAGTAGGCTTAGTCGAAGGTTCAGACCTGCTCAATCAACGACTAACTTTGCTTATTCTTCGGCCAAACCTATTCAATCGGTAAGATTCATTCATCCACCTTCAAGATACTTAGGTTCGATCTTATTTGTTTGCACATTTTTACACATGTGAATGCAGTAACTCCCATTCATTTACATCATAACTACAAGTGTTACACAAAAAGTTATGTTATGCATCTAACAGTGATATATACATTGATCATGTTAGTACATATTAAATTGATGTTAGTTTATTTAGATTATTCTGGTCATATGGTTTTCTTTTTGTTTTGTATTGAAGTTGCTTCCAACACAGGTAGGTGATGGCGATTGCTATGTATCCTGTTAACTAGAGGGACCTCCAGATTCATTCCTGGATAGATCAACAGATATCACAGGGGACACAAATGGAAACTATGATGTCTAGTGATCTGATGCATTCTAGAATGCATGTAGGTGGACCCCAGAAACAATGTGATAATAAGGTGGAGGAAAATGGTGGTCGATGGTATTTTTCTAGGAAAGAAATAGAAGAAAACTCACCATCAAGATCAGATGGAATTGATTTGAAGAAGGAGACTCATCTTCGCAAATCTTATTGCACATTTCTACAGGACTTGGGTATGAGGCTTCAAGTGTAAGTCCTTTTATGTCTCTATGATAGTATGCTCATTGTTTCTTGTTCTTTTATGTTTATTTATTCGTCTTTTCCCTAATTTTTTTCTTCTTGGAGCAATTCTGAAGAAATCTGATGATTGTGAGTTTCTTGACTTCTTCTGACAACAAGTGCTTCAGTTTACATCATTTGTCAAGAGATTGCTTCAAGCAATGATGGATCCTGATAGACCTATTGATTATCTTAGCAGATTGCTTTAGTTGCAGTTAAGAAATACCAACATTCTTTCATTTACTTGTTTATTATGACTACATGTATTTTGGTGCTAAGTTTTGAAGGAATTGTTGAATCTTATTTCTTGTTTGCAGTTGTTTCTTGGTGCTCTTTATACACTTAGTCCTTTTGACTTCCTCCCAAGATGTAAGATATCTATTCAATGTTGTTTAATATAAAGGTGTGCAATTTTACCTTTATTCACGTTTAAGTTTCTTCTTATTATTTATTATTTTTAATAATTACAATTGGTTTATTCTAGATTGAAGCCCGTGATCATCAGCTGTACAATGATCTTGATTACATTCATTTCTGCTATTTTTTCTATTGTTGGTGCTGTTTTTGCTATTGCAGATTGTTGTTGTTGTTTTGTGATATTGTTGTTGTTGCTATTTTGCTATTTTGTGCTATTTTGCTATTGCTGTTTTGTTGTTTTAATAATGTAAATTGAATATGGTATTTGATAAAAAATTGGATTTTTTTTAAATAGACGAAGTTAGCTACAGAATAACTACAGATTTCCGTAGCTATTTAGGTCTGTAGCTATTCCGTAGCTATTTGGATCCGTAGCTATTCCGTAGCTATTTAGGTCCGTAGCTATTTAGCTCCGTAGTGATTCCGTAGAAATACCGTAGCTATTTTTTCCGTAGGTATTCCGTAGCTATGGTAGCTACAGAATTTTCCATAGCTATTCCGTAGCGGTTCCGTAGCTAATCTGTAGCTATAATTTAGTCACAGGCCATTATGCTACAGCCATATTTCCGTAGCAATTCCGTAGCTATTTATCCAGTTTTCTAGTAGTGATAGGCTATAGATTAATAATTAAAATAAAAATAAATGTGGTGGAAGCGGTGTGATTACATAGGACTCAATTTTGATTATCACTTATATGCTATTGCACTCATTGTTTTTCCACTGTAACAATTGTTTCTTAATAAATAACATATATATTAAGTTCAAGTGGATGTGAACCTAAGTATGATGATAGGAATTATAAGTTGTTACAAAGCTAAAGGGTGTAAAATGTAATATTCAGCAAAATAGATATGAAAATGATTGGTAAAAAAAGAGTTGAATTTAGTGTTTTGTAGGTTGCTCATGGTGAAAGCAAATGAACAGTAAAAAGTCTCACAAGCTCCCTATGCAAATTTATATATATACTAGGTGAATGCCCACGCGTTGCGAGGGATATAAAAAAATATTTTATATTAAAAATAACTAAATCATTGTTATTAACAATTAAATAATAATTTCATAAAAAAATTAAAAAATGATTTTTAGTATTGTTATTATGTTGAACTATATTATAAGAGATAAGGTTGGAACTTGAAGTTGTTTTGCTTATACAAAGTTATATGATTAAAATAGAAAAAATAAATAATTTTTAAAAATAAATAAATCGTTATTGTTATCTATTAAATAATAATTTCATATTAAATTAAAACGTTTATATTAAATATTATCATTATGTAAAAAATATGATAATAGAGACATCTTTTTATCTATCTTAAATTTTATCATTATGTACAACATATGATAATAGAGACAACTTTTTATCTTAAATAGTAAAAAAATTGTTTTGTATCATAAATATTACCATAATTATGTAGAACATATGATAATAGTGACGTCTTTTATAAGGTTAAAACTTTAAATTGTATTATATACAGGGTTGTAAAACTTGGCTAACACAATCAAATACTCGGCATGTTACTTAAACCCGGCCTCCACTGGAAGCGAGTTTGCCTAACTCATCCAGAAGACACTCAGATCCTTATTAAACTCGATCCAAATCCAAAAGATACGGGAATCATTTTCGAAATTCTGAAATTTAATTGGTCACTTGTCGACAAAGACAATCTCACCGAAGAATACACTCAACGTCCTACGAAGTTAGATGCTAGGAAGATCTCACGGCTTAGTCCCTTTGAAATATTTACAACCTTTTCTATTTATAGAGGAGAATACATTCTCTTGTTTAATCTCACGATCAATGTGGGATGAAGACATTTTAATTAAACTCATTTCTTTATTTGCCAATAATTTTATTTTGTTAAATAAAATATTAAATAATAAAAATAAAACATTATCCAGAAAATTTATTGTTCAATAGTTCCATTTTTCAGTAATCTCGTAAGTTGCTATAAAAAATTAAGTTTTCTTGAATAACTTTTTGTTAAATCCTAAAATTATAAATTCAGTTAGGTACTTAATATAGAAAGTTTGTTTATATGTATTTTCATGATTCAAAATGTCATTATAAAATAAATTAATTTATAAAATATAATCGAATATATATTTCGTGCTTTTGAATCAAAGTGATTTTTCAAATAATTATAAATTTATGTTTAGCTAGATTTTTTTATATTTATATAACATTATGTAATTTATAATATTATTATAAACAATTTGAATAATCATGGGAGTTTCAAATGTATGTGGTGAAAGGAAAATGCTTCATTTATCGTTTCAAATTGATCAAACTCGGACCGATTCAACTTAATATATCAAACTACATAACGTTTTTTCTATTGAAACCCGGTTTGTATATATTTTGTGTTTTTTAATCAAATTTATTTTTCAAACAATTATAATTTTATGTTTAGGTAACTTATTTATAATATTATTAGAAACAAATTGAAAAATCATGAGAGTTTCAAATGTATGTGCTGAAAGGAAAATGTTTCTTTTATCGGTACAAATTGATCAAACTCATGCTGACTCAACTCAATATACCAAACTACATAACGGTTTTTCAACTGAAACTGTGTTTGAACCTAAAAAAATCTTGTTTAAAACCATTTACGGGATTCTAAAACTTAGGCTGTCTTTGGCGCGCCACAGCTAGCTGATAAGCTAGCTTATTTTTCGAGCTTTTTTATGTTGTCGTGTTTGGTAAGCGCTTTTTGAAAAGCTACTTAGACTAGCTTTTTAGGAGCTTTTTTAAAATTTTCCAAATATACCCCTTAATTAATTATAGAAACACATATTCTTACATGTCCTTTTATGTAATTTTATATATTTCAGCTAGCTTTTCAGCTAGTTTTACCAAACGTTATTTTTTATCAGCTAGCTTTTTAGCTATCAGCTAGCTTTTTATTTAACATCTAGCTTTTCAGCCATCAGCTAGCTTTTCAGCTAACAGCTAGCTTTTCAGCTAGTCCGCCAAACATAGCCTTAAATGGACAGTTGCCAATAAAGACAATCTTACCAAAGAATACCCTCAACATCCTAAAAAGGTAGGCATAAGGAAGTTCTCATGGTTTGGTCTCTTTGAAACATTGTAATAGAGCACGCTTTCTTGTTAATAAAACATTATTCAACTTATTTAGTAAAATACCATTTCTCTTGTTTACCCTTTCTTTATTGTTAAATAGTTCCACTTTTCTATAATCTCGTAAGTTGTTATCCAAAAAAGTAAGTTCTTATTGAATAACTTTTCGTTCAATTCTAAAATCATAAAATTCAGTTAGATACTTAATATAGAAAGTTTGTTTATATGTATTTTCAAGATTCAAAAGTTCATTATAAAAAATATTTATTTATAAAATATAATCTGCGTATATATTTCGTGCTTTTGATCAAATCGAATTTTCAAACAATTATAATTTTATTTTTAGGTAGATGTTTTTTTTATAGTTATATAATATTATGTAACTTTTTTAAAATATCATTGGAAACAATTTGAAAAATCATGAGAGTTTCAAATGTATGTAGTGAAAGGAAAATGCTTCTTTTATGGTCCAAATAAATCAAACTCGGACCGATTCAACTAAATAACCAAACTACATATTTTTTTTCTAGTGAAACCCGGTTTGTATACATTCCGTGCTTTTGAATCAAAGTGATTTTTCAAACAGTTATAATTTTAGGTTTAGGTAGATGCTTTTTTATATTTATATAAAATTATGTAACTTATTTAAAATGATATTAGAAATAATTTGAAAAATCATGGGAGTTTCAAATGTTTGTTATGAAAGGAAAATGATTCATTTATCGGTCCAAATTGATCCAGCTCTGGTTCAACTCAATATACCCAACTACATAATTTTTTTTGTAACTGAAACACGGTTTAAACCTGAAAAAATTCGGTTCAAAACCATTTTTGGAATTCTAAAAGTTAACTAGACACTTGCCAATATAGACAATCTCACCAAATAATACCTTCAACATCCTACAAAGGTAGGCATGAGGAAGTTCTCATGGTTTGGTCCCTTTGAAACATTTCACAACCTTTCTTATTTATAGAAAAGGAAACATTCTCTTGTTTACTCTCACCATCGATGTGGGATGAAGACATTGTAATAAAACACCCTTTCTTGTTTATAGAACATTATTTAACTTATTTATAATATTTTTGTAAAGAAATTGAAAAGTCATGGGAGTTTCAAATGAATGTGTTGAAAAGAAGTTAAAAAAGGGGGTTTCAAATGCATGAGCTTCAAGAAAAAATGCTAGCTTTATAAGTATGTATGATATATATATATATATATATATATATATATATATATATATATATATATATATATATCATACTATATTATAAAGAAAATATTTTTCCTTTCACCATATTCATTTGAAACTCCTATGTATTTTTTCTTTCACCACATGCATTTGAAACTCCCATGACTTTTTAATTTCTTTCTAATAATAGTTATAAGTTGGTTAATAAGGTTAAATAAATATCAAACCTAAAGTGTAATAACATATAAACTTAATTTCAATATCATATCATCATATCATATCATACTATATTATAAAGGAAGTATTTTTTTCTTTCACCACATTCATTTGAAACTCCCATGTATTTTTCCTTTCACCACATTCATTTGAAATTTCCATGACTTTTCAATTTCTTTCTAATAATAATTATAAGTTGGTTAAGAAGATTAAATAAATATCAAACCTAAAGTGTAATAACGTATAAACTTAATATCAATATTATTCATCATATCATTTCATCATATCATATTATATTATAAATGAAATATTTTTTTCACCATATTCATTAGAAACTCTCATGTATTTTTGTTTTCACCACATTCATTTGAAACTCCCATGACTTTTCAGTTTCTTTCTAATAATGATTATAAGTTGGTTAATAAGGTTAAATAAATATCAAACCTAAAGTGTAATAACATATAAACTTAATTTTAATATTAAAATAATATATATATATATATATATATATATATATATATATATACTTCCACTTATTAAGTGATTTTTTAACTTTTAATATATTATACTTAATTTATTAGTTTTAATATATTGTTGGATGTAAACCATTATCATTTTAAAGATATAATTTTGGAACAATTTGTATAAAATACTTCAATTATTAATTTGAATATAACATTACAATGTCAACTTAAATATAAATTTTAATTTAACTTAAACAACCCAAAGAATATTCTATAAATATTTAAAAGTGATTAATTGTAGTGTTTTTCTAATAATGATTATAAGTTGGTTAATAAGGTTAAATAAATATCAAACCTAAAGTATAATCATAAATATACTAAATTTCAATTTTAAAATAATATATTTAATTCTACTTATTAATTTATGTCAATAACTTTTAACATATTATACTTAATTTATTAAATTTAATATGTTGCTGTATGTAAATCATTATCTAAAGCTACAATTTTTAAACATTTCGGAAAAAATACTTAAATTGTTATTTTAAATATAACATTACAATGTCAACTTAAATATAAATTTCAGTTCCACTTAAAAAACCAAAGAGTATTTTGTAAATAGTTAAAAGTGATAAATTTTAGTGATAAATGCAAAAACTAAATTATAATATCAATTTAACTCAAATATTTTCTAAAGATATTTTTATAATCATTAAAAGTTTTCAAATAAATAGCTTAAAATAACTTATAATAAAAATAGTTAAAAATAACTCTATATAAATGATTATATTGTTACCTTTAAAATCAAAAATAATGTTTGATGTTTTAAATAATTATAATGATAAATATTAAAACATTAAGCAAATAAATTAAAACAAAATTAATTATCAATAAAAACAACTATAAATAACATTAAACCATATATTAAATTTAATTTTATTTATGTATAACTCGCGGGTAGAAGTAATTCAAACGATTGAGATTATGCAGTTATAATAAATGTATATATTATCATATAATTCAAAATAATCAATTCATTATATCAATTTAGTATATGAAATATTATATTAAATTTAACAACAACGTTATTGCTATATTAAAAAAAACATATATTTGTAAAGACTTCAACTATATAGGTGTTTCTGCGCAACGCGCAAGCATTCACCAATTATCATATATTATAATAGAAATATTTTTCCTTTCACCATGTTCATTTGAAACTCTCATTCATTTTTTCTTTTACCACATTTATTTAAAACTCCTATGACCTTTCAATTTCTTTCTAATAATAATTATAAGATGGTTAATAAGGTTAAATAAATAGTTAAAAGTGATAAATTATTGTGTCTTTCTAATAATAATTATAAGTTGGTTAATAAGGTTAAATAAATATCAAACCTAAAGTGTAATCATAAATAAACTAAATTTCAATTTTAAAATAATATATTTACTTCTACTTATAAAGTTATGTTTTTAACTTCTAACATATTATACTTAATTTATTAGATTTAAAATGTTGTTGTATGTAAACAATTATCAGTTTAAAACTATAACTTTTGAACAGTTTGAACAAAATACTTGAATTGTTAATTTAAATATAACATTAGAGTGCCAACTTAAATATAAGTTTCATTCCACTTAAAAAACCCAAAGAATATTTTGTGAATAGTTAAAATTGATAAATTGTAATGCTAAATGCAAAAACTAAATTTCAGTTTCACTTAAAGAACGAAAGAATATTTTGTAAATAGTTAAAAGTGATAAATTGTAGTGATAAATGCAAAAACTAAATTATAATCTCAATTTAACTAAAATATTTCGTAAAGATATTTTTATAATTGTTAAAAGTTTGTAACTAAGTAGCTTAAAATAACTTATAATAACAATAGTAAAAAATAACTCTATATAAATGATTATATTGTTACATTTAAAATCAAAAAACAATGTTTGATTTTTAAATAATTATAATGATAGAAATTAAAACATTAAACAAAAAAATTTAAAAAAATTAATTAACAATAACAACAATTATAAATAACATTAAACCATATATTATATTTAATTTTATTCATGTGTAACTCGCGGGTAGAAGTCATTCAAACGATTGAGATTATACAGTTATAATAGATGTATATATTATCATATAGTTCAAAATAATCAATATATTATATCAATTTAATATACAAATTATTATATCAAATTCAACGACAATGTTGTTGTTATATTAAAAAAAACTAATATTTGTAAAGACTTCAACTATATAGGTGTTTCTGCGCAATGTGCGGGTATTCGCCTGGTATATTATAAAAGAAGCATTTTTCCTTTCACCACATTTATTTGAAACTCTCATGCATTGTTTCTTTCACCACATTCATTTGAAACTCCCATGAATTTTCAATTTATTTCTAATAATAATTTTAAGTTGGTTAATAATGTTAAATAAATATCAAACATAAAGTGTAATCATATATAAACTAAATTTCAATATTAAAATAATATATTTACTTCTACTTATAAAGTTATGTTTTTTTAACTTTTAACATATTATATTTAATTTATTAGTTTTAATATATTATTGGATGTAATTCATTATCATTTTAAAGTTACAAATTTTGAACAATTTGTATAAAATACTTAAATTATTAATTTAAATATAACATTATAGGGTCAAGTTAAATATAAATTTTAGTTGAACTTAAACAAATCAAAGAATATATTGTAAACCTTTATCAGTTTAAATAATATATTTACTTCTATTTATAAAGTTATGTCTTTAACATTTAACATAATATATTTACTTCTATTTATAAAGTTATGTCTTTAACATTTAACATATTATACTTAATTTATTAGATTTAATATTTTGTTGTATGTAAACCTTTATCAGTTTAAAGCTACAATTTTTGAACAGTTTGGAAAAAATACTTAAACTCTTAATTTAAATACAACATTAGAGTGTCAATTTAAATATAAGTTTCATTCCACTTAAAAAACCCAAAGAATATTTTGTGAGTAGTTAAAATTGATAAATTGTAATGTTAAATGCAAAAACTAAATTATAATCTCAATTTAACTAAAATATTTCATAAAGATATTTTTATAATCGTTAAAAGTTTTCAAATAAGTAGCTTAAAATAAATTAAAATAACAACACTTAAAAATAACTATATACAAATGATTATATTGTTACCTTGAAAATAAAAAAACAATAATAAATTATAATACAATGGTACATGGATAGTGATTTGATGAGATATTCGAGGAGATAAAGACCATTAGTAGAATAAGATATTGTAAGGTCTTTACTGATTACGTTTATGTTTACGTTTCTTGTATCAGTTATTGATGAGTTTTATAGGTAACAAAAAACATATTTTTGGCGGAAAACATAAAACTCTAAGTTCACATACACCATAAAGGATCTATGTTCTTACTATGATATGCAAACAACAATTTGAATTTAAGAACCCTAGAGTATATTGATATTTTCGATTTAGGAGAAAGGATAATAGAAAACATACATTTTAGTTTACTTTTATAAATAAACTAGTAATACTTCTTTTTAGAACTTCAAAAAGCCAACACCAGAAATTCCATGCCTCTGCTGGCTCACACCCACACCCTAACAGTTTGAGGCTATTGAAGAAAGAGGAGTAGAAGGTATGATTTTCATCTCTAAGGATCTCTTGGAATAGTGAAATCCAAAAATACCATGCCTTGGGGTATTTATAGGGCTTAAGGAGGTGTATAAAAGGCAGGTTTCCTTATGGATAACTCTAACCATTTTCTTTCCCCCCCAAGCAATCATAAGCTTCCTAGAACCCCTAGATAAGCTCCCTTGACCCTTATAGAACCGTGTCCTCTCCTATGGAGGTTCTAGAATCAATCAATGTTCAACTTTTGGACATTGGCACTTTTAGTCCTTCTACTTTTAATTAATCTAATTAATCCCAAAATTAATTCCAATTAATTTCTGATTAATTCTTAATTAAATAATATAATTTCTAATTAATATATTTTTCTCAAAACATATTAATAAAATATTTATTTTGACTTCTAATTAACTTATTAATCATATAATAAATTAACAAATCGTCACTTCTCTCCAGAAAAGCATTCCAATCAATTACTAGGTTTTAGGCGACCCAAAAGGACTTTGCTAATAAGTATAATTTATAATCATTTAGTTAGTGGTTTAAACACATAATCCAACAGTCTCCAACTTGGTTAAGTCTATAACTAAATTACAACTCCCAAATTAAATAGCAAATTGTGCTTTCCAATGCAACCGTCGAACTTGATCTAATCAGACATTGGTCCTATGATAAGTGATTAAATATTCATTCGTTCTACGAGATATCATATAGACATGAGACATGGATTATAATCAATATCATTGTCTAAAATATTGTTTCCCGATTTTTGATTTGTGATGACGACATAAGACTTCTAATTAAACACATCAATTTAGTCATGGCTAGGCCCACCACTATAAGTCAAAACCAAATCACTGAGGGGCCCAAAGATATTGCTTTTCCCGTTAGGGAAAAAGGAATGGATAAACTTTGACTTATATGCTTATATCCTTTACTCACCAAATTATACATGACACTACGTTTTATAACATCAAGTTATTGATACGTTTTCGCAACACCAATGCACAAACAATTTGTAAATTATAACTCATATATCTATATTTTAAGAATATAAGATATTATCATCTCAAAATTACTCGTGATGTAATCCATGAAGTAATCCTTTGAGCATTGGTTTATCCAATACTTAAATCTTTATTTCTAAGTACTCAAGAATCATGTAGCAATATAATTGCTATGTCTTACTCCCTTATACAATCTACAATCCAATTCATGACAGTCTTAATTCACCACTTACTTCCCAAAGTGTGAGTGACTGTGGAATTTGAATAATTAAATTATCCGAGAAGAAAAACATGCAAAACAAAATACAAGAATACACAATTGAAAAGGGTAGTAAAGAAACTCATAAATAATTTCTATATTTAGTTATCAGAAATAATTACATTTATTTTGTTATAAGTTTCAAACTACTCGCCTACCTACTAAAAATAATATCATTTCACAAGCCAATGCTTCTAGCATGTTGATTATGCTTTACCCTATTCAGAGCCTTCGTCAAAGGATCTGCATGATTCTCTTCTGATGATACCCTCTTCACAATAAGGTGACATTCTTATACTCTATGTATGATCTAATGGTACTTTCTGTTGATATGTCTTGCCTTGCCATGGTCTCTCGGTTCTTTAGCCAAAGCAACCACACCTTTATTATCGTAGAAAATTTTCATTGGCTCATGAACGGTTAGACTTAGTCCAAGATCTCCGATAAAGTTTTTCAACCAAGCCGCTTCACTTGGCGCTATTTACTCTGATTCATAAGTAAAATCAGCCATTGTATCTTGCTTGGAACTTTTCCAAGTAACTACTCCATCATTTAATGTGAACAAGCGGCCAGATTGGGAACAAAAGTTGTCTCTATCTATTTGAAAGCAGGTTTTCACTATACCCAGTCACTCTCAATGTATCACTGCCTCCAAATACTAGAATCATATCCTTTGTTGTTTACATGTACTTGAGAATGTTCTTTACTGCTATCCAATGAGCTCTGTCATGATTTTCCTAATAGCGAATGAACATGCTTAAAGAAAATGACACATCAGGGCGAGTACATGTCATATCGTACATGATCGATCCTACAGTCGAAGCATAGCGGAATTGACTCATATAAGCTATCTCTTCATCCGTACTGGGGCTTTAAGTCTTACTTAATTTGGCATTGCTCTGAATAGGTAGCTCTCCTTTCTTGGAATTTTCCATACTAAACCATTTTATTACCTTTTCCAAGTATATACTTTGACTAAGTCCAACTTGTCTTTTCTTTCTATCTCTTAAAATTCTTATCTTGAATATATAGGCAACTTCTCCTATATCCTTCATAGCGAAACGCTTTCCAAGCCAAGATTTCACTTCTTGCAAGGTTGGAACGTCGTTTCCTATAAGTAGTATGTCATCAACATACAATATTAGAAAAGTTACTATACTCCCACTAGCCTTGATATACACATGATCCTCACTTCTAGAGAAACCAAAATCTTTAAATTTCTCATGGAGGAAAAGATTCCAACTGCTAGATGCTTGTTTAAATCCATAGATGGATTTCTCAAACTTACACACTCTATTGGGAAATTTTGCATCAACAAAATCCTCTGGCTAACTCATGTGAACATCTTCAGCCAACTTCCCATTAAGGAAAGCAGTTTTGACATCCACCTACTAAATTTCATAATCATGAAAGGCAACTATGGCGAGCATTATCCAAAAATATTTTATCTTGGCCACTAGTGAGAAGGTCTGATCATAGTCAATCCCTGGGGTTTGAGTAAAGCCCTTTGCTACCATTTGTGTCTTGACTATGTGCACATTTCCATCCATATCGGTCTTCTTCTTGAAGATTCATTTGCAACCAAATGTCTTTTGACTAAGTTCTTGATCAACCAAATTCCAAAGTTGGTTGTCATACATGAACTTAATCTCGCCGTCCATTGCCTCTTTTCACTTTGATGCCTCAGGGCCTACCATCGCTTCCTTGTAGTTAGAAGGTAATCTAATTTTACCAGTGTTTAATCACTGATAAATGTATCACCTTCTGATATTATATGGAAACCGTAGAACATTAGTAGTATGCTAACTCTACTAGAACGATGAAGAGGTAATGAATTGCCAAATGGCTCAACTGGAATTTCTTCCTCTGGTTGAGTGCTAGTGTCTTCTAAAGTTCCTACATTGGTTGACTCTTGCATCTATTCAAGATCATTAGTGCTCCTACTGTCCTATTTGCATATGAGCTCTCTCACGAAAGACTCTTATTCGTGCTATAAAGACCACATTTTCACTAGGTCTGTAGAATAAATATCCAAAAGACTTTTGTGGGTAGCCATTGAAAATAAACTTCTCACTTCCGGCTTCTAGCTTTTCATGAGTCTCCTGTCTAACGAAATCTTCACAACCCCATACTTTGATATGCGTTAACGAGGTAACTTTCCCTCTCTACATCGTGTGAGGTGTTTTGGCAACCTTCTTAGTAGGGACAAGATTGAGGATATGGGTGGTTGACTCTAAGGCATATCCCCAAAAGGAGATGGGAAGAGTAGCCTAACACATCATGGAACGAACCATGTCCAATAAGCTCCGAATGCACATCTCAGCCACACCATTAAGTTGTGGTGTCCTTAGAGGAGTCAATCGTGAAACTATTTCACATTCCTTGAGGTAGTCGTGGAACTCGATACTAAGATACTCTCCTCCTATATCGGACCGGCGTATATTTATCTTCTTGCTTAATTGATTCTCTACTTCATGTTTAAACTCTTTGAACTTTTCAAAGTTTTCTAATTTATTGCCTTCTGGAGCCATTCCAAGCTTAAGAATTTGTATTTTTCGGCTTTGAAGAAGAAGGAAGGGATCCAAGCTCATCTTCGAGGAGTGAAGCACTTTGGATCTGGGATTTGTGCATAATTTGCCACCTTTTTAAGGTATAAAGCTTGAAACTTTAACCCTCTATCATATAGATCTAGAAATGGGTGTTTTAATGATGCTTTTTGGTCCTAAAATGTTAGATCTTGAGCATGGCATGTTCTTGGCCATTAAGTTGTCCTTTCAGAACCTAGGAGGGGTCTTAAGTCATAAAAATGGAGTCCCAATGTTTGGTTTTGTCCCATGCATGTTATGGAGAGTCTTAAGGCATTAAGATGTTGGGTTTTTATGGGTTAAGCACTTATTGAGCATGCAAAGTCATAAAGTTGGAAGCTTTATGACTCCTTATGACATTTTGACCTTGGATCTGCGTTTGGACGTGTTAAGACGTTGTATTAAGCACTTAATAGAAGAAATAAATAGTTTGGGGTTACACCCAACATACGCAATCAACGACCTTGTTTTGGTCAGCATAGGAGTATGCCCAGCGTACCTCCAGAGTACACCCAACATACGCTTGCTGAGTTGATTCGGCTGGGTTGATTTATGGATTTTGACCAGTTTGACCTTGACTTTGACCAAGTTTTACCTTAAGGGTATTTTGGGATTTTGATTGTGATTGGTCACTTGGATGGTCAGGTGTTGGTTGGAGCTGAGATTCGGAGTCGAGACCTCATCAGCTTTTGTCCAATTTGTAAGGTGAGTGTTCCTCACTATACTTACGGATCGAAGGCACCAAGGCCGGCCTATTGGTTTGATATCCAACTATTCGCTGATATGTTGAGTATGGAATAGATACGCATAATTATGCTAGTTATCGATATGCTAGTCTGGTATATCTATAGGACTACCTGTGATTATGTTTTCATGATTATATGTATGTGTTGTTATATGTTATATGTCGATATATTGTGTTGGGTTGAGGTCGTAGTGCTTCGTGCGGTAGCCAACAAATCCTCGAGCATTCCAATTATGAGCTGAGGGTCGGGTAGGGCATACCAGACTGATACCAAGGGCTCAGGAGCATTCCAGATACGAGCTAAGGACCGGGTGGTGTTCCCGACTTGTACTGAGTGCTTAAGGGTAAATCAGTCGGACGACTGCTTTGGTCAGGGAGCACGCCGGACATAAGATGTGGGCCCTGAGGGCAAGCCAAACTTATATTATGGACTCTGGGGTAATCCAGTCTTTTAGCTGTGGACTCATTACATGTTATTGTATATGTTATTTGCTTATGTGTTGGTAGTTTGGGGGAAACTCATTATGTTTTCGCTTACAGTTTTTAGTTGTGGTTTCAGGTACATTGGATGATCGAGGGAAGGCGAAGGCGTGACCCGTACACATCCTCTTATTTATCACTTATGATTTCGAGAGATTCTGATGTTGGAAAAATGTTTTGAAAACTATGATTTGTAAACAATTTATGAATTTGGGTTGATTTCAAAAGTTTAAATTTCTTGAGATTTTTATTGTTACACTCTTACAACATTTTGCGTATTTCGGAGTTGTTTTTCATATTCCAGATGTACCTAAGTAGTTCTTCATATTCTGGATTCATAAATCACATTTTGGATTCATATTAAATATGTAACCTACACTTCCTTATCCACCGTGTACTATTACTATATGATTTTATGCTACTTGCATGGTAATAATGGCCAAAGATAACAACAACATTACATTAAATATGGTATTTACGACAAGTTTTACACTTTTCAGATTACATAAAATCGTTTATTTACTAAAATGCACGTATATTAATTAATCAGTAGATGATTGTTGAATCTATGCTAGAAAACACACAGAATATTTGATATTTAGGTTACAAGAGTTTCAGAATCACCTCTGTCTGGAATGCTTTGTCTAGTACGTTCATGTTCATGTTCATGTGTGGTCCTTATATACACACCCGCGCTACAATGTTGTGCGTGACTTATTTTTCCTTACTCCGAAATAAGCACTCCAAAGTGAGTGGTTATTATGTAAAAAAAATTGTTTATTTAATGTCTTCAAAGGCTGATTAGATTACTTAACTTTTTTAAAATAAAAAATTTAATCTAAATACTTTTATGATTAAAGTTTTAAAAATCTTAATTAATTATAATAAACAGACATGAAAATGTGATCATATATGCAAAATATTTGTTTTTTGCACTAATAGTCACACTTGATTTGATCGTTGTCGTGCCTAGTAGATAACACCCAATCGCTGCTCGCAAGCTCCAACAGTTATAATAGAGATATAATATCTTTCTCCATTTTCCATCAAATAATATATTGTGGATAACATCTGATTAAAGAAATGAAAAGACCACTTAAGTCGTATAAAATAATTGAAATTATTTATTGATATGATGTAAAAGTTTTGTCATATCCGAATTTCTACAAATAATTATGTGCCTTTTTAAATAATCTAGACTGCACTTTGATGTCCTGTTTTCCATGGTCTTTTTTTTTTTTTTTTTTTTTTTTTTTTTTTTTTTTGAGGTAATGATTGGGAGAAAATTGATGAAGTTTAAAATTTTTATGAATTAAGAAATAAATAATTTATAATTTAATAATAAGACTATACTAAATTCTTCAATAATCTCTATTAACCACAATGACCAGAAATGGAATGAAAAGGTATCACATCTTCTAATTATTTGTGTTTGTCACTCATAATTACGTTATAATTGATCATCGTCGTGCTTAATAGATAACACTCAATCCTTGCTGTGACTTGGTAGATCTAAAATCTTTCTATTTTCCAGCAAACGACAAATTGTAGGTAAATCTAATTAAAGAATCATAAATCCGTAAAGTCATATAAAATTATTAAAATTATATATTCATACGATGTAAAAGTTTTGTCATGTCCCAATTTTTATGAATAATTATGTGTTTATTTAAATAATACAGATTAGACAATACATTTGTAACTTTTAAAACGAAATAGCTTCATCTTTGACCCGTTGTTGTTTGTATTCATGTCATCCATTTTGTTGGTATTCTATTGATTATCAAATATCAAATCTATCAAATAAGTTGTTGAGTTAGTTTTCGATCTCTTAAAAACTGATTTCGACATGATTAGGGTTTCACTTGTTGTGACTTAGATCTTCCTTTGATCTTTCATTAATGTGTTCAATCCAATCAACCGACATAATTGACAAAGAGAAGATGCTACCACAGTGTCGGGAAAATAGATTGATCAAGACTTTAATATATATACTGTATCAAGGTACATGGATAAAAAGGTGACAATGAGTTTGATTTAGAAATAATCTATATAGTAATTCGTCCCATATATATAGAGAATGAGAAGTCTGATCACTCTATAAGCTTTAAATTGTGACTTATCAATAACTTAAACTATTATTTTTAAGTATTTTTAAGTTGATCCAAAGGACATTAGACCAATCTATACGCTTGGATTTAAATGGATTTAAAATGTTAGACACACCAAGCCTATAAAAGTACGACCAATGTACATATATATTATAATCATCAATGTACCTACCTATGTAGATGAAGAAATATATCACTTTAGAGATCATGTGCTAGCTTGTACCATTAAAATCACAATAATGACAATATGACAAACATCGCAATTAACAGTAAAATATTAACCAAAAAATATATCCATACAAAAAGAGAATTGTTGTTTAAAATCAATCTTGCATATTTCTATAATTTCTAGTTTGGAAGGTTGCACCTTTTTGGATTCACCAATTGTCACAAAATTAGTAAGATCGATTGCTTTTAAGCTTTCGTATCTTTCAAAATTAACAAGATTTGTTACTATTAAACCTTCGTACTTAAATCATTAATTTTTTTCCCTTACGTATCAAATTACTATATTTAATTACAAAAATTCATAGTTAGAATTTATTCCCAAAATCACAGCCAAGCGCCATAGAACTTGAACAAACTTGATGAGCTCGACGATTTTATTTATTTATTATTTTTTTTTTGGAGTGGTAGGGGTTTAAAAACTATTCATTTTTTTTTTTGGTTTCGGGTTCTTGGTTTTTTCAGATTTCCAGTTTCAATTCATGGGTTTTGGGTTCTAGTTCAAATCGTTGGAAGTAAGTTACGTAGGATAAACAAAAACCACAAACACAACCATATAAGTTTCTATAACAAATAACGAGTTTGATGTCAACTTTAGAATTCACTAATACCATAAGTGTGAAGCAGAAGCAAACCACAAAAATGAGAGTAGCAAAAATATATAGAATCTAATAAAATAAAATAAAAACATAATTTAAACTTTTCTATTACAATATAGCACAAAATTAAGTAATTGACCAACCAAACGACTATGTGTTATTGTGTTTAACCAAAAAACAACTATCAAGCAACCAAAAAAAATCCTATTTGGCAAAACAATTCATGAACACAAAAACATCATGTAACGGACTTTATGATTTTGTTATTACATAATTAATATAAAATAATAACTATTATAATAATTTTCTAAAAAGCAATATTATCTAAATCATTAAAATGTTTAAGAAAAAAAATCAATTTTTTCAGTCAAAGTAATTTAAACAATGTGATTAAATAATCATTAAGACATTAAGAAAATCAAAATTTCATTTGAACTTGTTTTACTGAGAAAACGAACAATGAAATAAAAAACAATAAAAATAATTTAAATAACACGATCAAATAGTTTAAAAGTCTGTATGATATAATTTTTTTGGCTCAAAAAAATTAATGAATCAATACAACGGTAGAAAATACAATTTTAAAAATTTAATTTCTAAAACGGAGCCAATTAGAACTGTAAATACCAACAATCACAACCATAGGGTGATTCGACTCCATGTTAGAATTTCGGTGTAATAAAGACACATTCATATTCTGAGAAATGTGATTTCACTATTAAATCAAAGTATTTTGTTGGTACTTCCTAATCTTTGATTGGATAAGACTCAGAAGAGATTCGAAATAGAGAATGGGATGCATAAATTTCGTTAGTACCAAAAAATTGACCAAAATTGGTTAAATACCTCATTTGTCTGAAAACTGTCAAAATTGTCATAAAACAGTTTGGTAACAGTAAAAAGCTGTCATAAATCCGGGTTTTCTATAAGAATTAATACCAAGCCAAAAATGGGTCAAATATTCTAAATTTGGATTTATGATGCATTTTTAATACAGCTTGACCCCAGCCAGGGGCTCTGCCCCTTGGACCTCGTTCCCAGGGGCGCTGCCCCCGGACCCCCGTCCGTTCAGGGGCTTAGCCCCTAAATGACAATCTACTTTTAATCTTGAATAAACTTAAACAAGTCTGCACTTCGCACCTTCCTTACTTGTTTAATATTCATCAAGATTGATTTTGGTCAACAAGTCAACCTATTACACTTAAATACAATTAGTGAAACAAATCACCAACAAACCTCCCCCATTTAAGTGTAATCTTGATTAACTTAAAACAAAACATAACAAAAACAAACCAATGCATAAATGAAATGTCGTGACGATTGAATTTCACATTAGTATATTATTCATTCAAAATATTCGAATATTAGGGTGTCACTAAGGATTGAACACTTTCTATTCATAGTGAATACATGAAGATAATACACACAACAATTTACATTCTCATAAGTTCTAACTGGACACTATATTTTACTAGCTTATGTCCCATCCTTCAATAAGCATATCGAAGTCAACTCCCAACTTCTTGAAGCAGCTAAACTTCATGCTTATATAGGTAGTTCTTTTATTCTTGCACCTGCAAATGCAATTTTTCAAAGAACTATTAAGAAATAAAACTTCAACCTACATAACTTGCAGTACCAAACACATACCTTGGGATGATGATAAAATGTGTTCCAATCTTCAAATATCAAGCCTTCCACATTGAATTCAGCATCTAATATTACATTAGATGGGAATTGGGTATCTCAATATAAAAGATTTTAAGTGGACTTTAAACACATCCATACAACCGCCTTGTACATAAGACTTCTTGTTAAACCCTTTAGTTAGATAATCAGCCAAATTCAATTGAGTTCTTACAAACTCCACATATATCACACCAGTCATGATGAGCTCACGAATCATGCTATGTCTAACACCTAAATGTCTAGACTTTCCATTGTACACTTGACTATAAGCCTTAGCCAAAGTTGCAGGACTATCACATCTAATAGAAATGGTAGATATCAGTTTGGGCCATAATGGAATTTCATAAATCAAATTCCTTAGCCACTCAGCTTCTTTACCAGCAACAGACAATGCAACAAACTCAGATTCCATGGTTGAGTTAGTAATACAAGTCTGTTTCTTGGATGCCAAAGAAGTGACAAATCATCCAAGAAGAAACACCCAACCACTGGTAGAGGAGTGACCCTCTAAGTTGTTAATCCAGCTGACATCTGAATAACCTTCCAAAATAGAAGGATATCCACTATAATTTAAACCATAATTTATGGTACCTTTCAAATACTTGAATACTCTACTCACAGCTTGCCAATTATGTGAACTAGGATTACTAGTATATCTACTAAGCCTTCCCACATCATATGTTATATCAGACCTAATACTAATCATGGAATACATTAGACACCCAATAGCCCTTGAGTATTCAAGTCAAGACACTGGAGATCCTTTATTAGGTAGAAGCTTAAGACTAGGATCAATAGGAGTGCTAACAGGAGAACAATTCTCAAAGTTAAACTTTTTCAATATATTCTCAATATAATGAGAATGATAAATTGAAATCCTATTGTTTCCTTTTCTAATTCTTATACCAAGAATTACCTCAACCTCCCCCATGTCTTTCATATCAAAACTAAATGATAAGAATTTCTTGGTTTTCTCAACTTCTTCTAAATCAGTACCAAAAACCAACATATCATCTACATATAAACAAAGCATGACTCCTTTTCCAGAAGTATCAAATTTGCTATATACACACTTGTCAGCTTGGTTTAATGCAAAACGATTAGATAAGACAACATCATCAAGCTTTTAATGCCATTGTTTTGGTGCTTTTTTCAAACCATATAATGATTTCTTCAACTTGCACACTTTGTTTTCATTTCCAGGCATCACAAACCCTTCATGTTGTTTCATGTATATTTTCTCATCCAAGTCACCATTCAAGAATGCAGTTTTCACATCCATTTAGTGAATCACAAGATTATGTATAGTTGCAAGAGCTAAGAATAATCTAATAGTATAAATTTTGGCAACATGAGCATAAGTGTCAAAGAAATCAATGCCTTCTTTTTGTCTAAAGCCTTGGATAACCAATTTGGCTTTATACTTATCAATTGTGCCATCCACTTTCATTTTTCTTTGGAGGATCCATTTACATCCTAATGCCTTGCAACCAGGAGGTAAATCAGACAATACCCAAGTATTGTTATGCATGACAGAATCAATCTTATCATGAATTGCCTATTTCCAAAAATAAACATCCCTAGAAGCCATAGCTTCACTGAAAGTCTTTGGATCCTCCTCAATATTAAAACAATATTGATGTTGAGACATAGTATCATCCCTTGTTCCTTCAACTAAATATAGTTGAAAATCAGATCCAAAAGATTTAGCTTTTCTAGCTTTAGTACTCTTTCTAAGTTCAGGCACATAACTTGTACCACCAGAATCATCTCCAGCTTGAGTTGTGTTCTTGCTGAGAGACAGTTGAATCATGTACCTAGGTCTAGGTATAGATATAAATCTTTCTTCATCAAAGATAGCATCTCTTGACTCTATAACAATGTTCACAGACACAAAGTCATTAGATTCTAAAACATAGAATCTATAAGCTTTGGAATGCTCAGCGTATCCAATAAAGATACAATTTATACCTCTTTCATCCAATGTTTTCCTTTTGGGTTCAATGAGCCTTACAACTGCTCTATAACCCTAAACTTTGAGATAACTCAAATTTGGTACCTTTTTACACCAAATTTCATAAGGAGTATTCTTACTCCTTTTATTTGGAGTTATGTTCAAGATGTAACATGCAGTTAACATTGCCTCACCCTAAAACCCTTCACTTAATCCAGAATAGGACAACATGGAATTAACCATTTCTTTCAAAGTCCTATTCTTCCTTTCAACTACACCATTTAGTTGTGGTGTATAAGGAGCTGTGGTTTGATGTATTATTCCAGTTGATTCAAAATAAACTGGATCATAATACTCACCACCTCTATCAGTACGCAAGATTTTTATTAATTCATTTTTATGAAGCTCAACTTGTTGTCTATAAATTTTAAATTTATCAAGTGCTTCATCCTTAGAATGTAGCAAATAGACATAACAATATCTAGATGCATCATCATTAAAAGTAACAACATACTTTTTGTTTCCAAGGGAAGGTGTTGCATGGAAATCACACAAATGACTATGTATAAGATCCAATACCTTGCTTTCCCTAAAAAGCATCTTTGAAAGGTTGTCTAGTGATTTTAGTTAGCATGCATGTTTTACATTTTTCATTATTTTGCATATCAAAAGCAGGAATTAAAGTCATTTCGACATGTCTTTTAATCTCTTGTAATGAATGTGTCCTAGTCTAGCATGCCATAATTCATATTTATTTAAAATTATTTCTAGTACTAGTAGAACTCATGAAAATATAACTATCAATAGAAGGATAATTAATATTAAGCCTAATCATTCCATTACATACATATCCAAATCTAATAAAAAACCATGTATTGACAAGATATACTTGTCACTTTCTAATACTTGTTTGTAACCACAATTATTTAATACAATTTCAGACACAAGATTCTTACGAATCCCTAGAACATATAAAATATTGTTCAAAAACAAACATTTCCCAGAAGTGAAGGTAAGTAAAACAGATCCTAGTCCCTTTCTTGGTCCAGTTGCAACATTTCTCATCTTCACAACATATCCATCTTCAATTGGTTGAAAGTCTTTGAACCAATATAGATCTTTGCAAACATGACTTGTTTCTCCCGAATCAACCCACCATGCAACATTATCATCTTGCACATAAAATGCTTCAGAAATCACATAAATATAATTCTGAATATATTTAGAATTCTGCATGAAAACATAAATCTGACCTTGTTGCTTTTCTGAATCCTTGGATCCACTTGGTCCAACACCATCCTTATTCACTTTATGAAGACGACAATCTTTCTTGAAGTGACCCGGTTGTTACAATTCCAACAAACCAATTTATACTTCTTGTTGGAAGAATCGTCATCCTTTCCTTTAAACTTCCTTTTTCCATTAGACTTCTTGGTATTCTTTGAACTTTCTCCTTCCACCATGTTCACAGAAGAGCAACCAACTTGGTTCTTGCCTTTAGGATTGTTATCAAGTTCTTGAGTCCTTAAGGACTCTTCAATCTATAAATGGCTTACAAGTTGAGTCAAAGTCAATTCCTCTTTGTTATGTTTCCGATTGTGTTCAAAATCCTTCTAAGAAGGGGAAATTTGTCAATGATCACAGCCTCAAAAATGGCTTCATCCATTTTCAGATTGTGTTGAGCAAACTGTCCCAGAATCCTTAACATTTCATGGAATTGTTCCATAACATGGCTAGATTTAATCATCTCGTAAACCATAAAGTTACTAACAAGAAACTTCTTGCTAGAAGCATCTTCAACCATGTACTTGGATTCAATAGAATCCCACAGTTCTTTTGTAGATTTGAGATTTTGATAGATATCAAACAGAGAGTCAGACATATTATTGAGAATATGACCACGACATATGTAATCATCATTTTCCCACTTTGATCTCCTTCTTGTTGCCTCTAGAGGTTCATCTTCAATAGATTCTGGTAAGATTGGCATGGGTGTACTCAGAACATACACCACTTTCAGAGTGGTAAGGGGAAAGTGCATCTTCTTCTACGATCTACGAAAATCTTGCCCTTCAAACTTGTTCAACTTGTCAAACTTGATTGTCATAGCCTTCACATAATCGCCACTTGTCGTGATCACATAATATTTTGATTTTTGTTAGAATTTTGGGGTAATAAAGGCACTTAGATATTCTGAGAATTGTGATTTCACTATCAAATCAAAGTATTTGGGTGCTACTCCCTAATATTTGATTGGATAAGACTTAGAAGAGATTTAAAATAGAGAATGGGATGTATAAATTTCGTTAGAACCAAAAAAACTGACCAAAATTGGTTAAATGCCTCCTTTGTCTGAAAACTGTCAAAACTGTCATAAAATAGTTTGGCAACAATAAAAAACTGTCATAAATTTAAGTTTTCTATAAGGATTAATACCAAGCCAAAAAAACGCGTCAAATATTCTAAATTTGGATTTATGATGCATTTTTAATATAGCTCGACGCCAGCTAGGGGATCTGCCCCTTGGACCCTGCTAGGGGCTGCCGCCCCTTGGACCCCACTCCCAGGGGCGCTGCCCCCTGACCCCCGTTCGTTCAGGGGTTTCGCCCCCTAAATGACAATCTACTTTTAATCTTGAGTAAACTTAAACAAGTATGCACTCCACACCTTCCTTACTTGTTTAATATTCATCAAGATTGATTTTGGTCAACAAGTCAACCCCTTTATACTTAAATATAATTAGTGAAACAAAACACCAACACTCCGTAATATAAATGTAGGGATTGTTGGTATCGGAAAATAGTAATTATGATAGATTACTTCTATGATTCTATCAATATCCATATTAAGATTGGAAATAATATTGCTAGACACTCCAACATAAAAGTTGATCTTTTTTTCTTTTGGCTTGCTTGAAACCATCATTCACAAAAAAGGTAAGAGAAAAGTGACGTTGATTTAGAACGGAGATAACTATCTTTTATGTTTGTTCATATGTTGGCAATTTTTTTTGGTATACATATAGCCAATTAACTTGTTTTACGTGTTCACATTATACCATTATTAATGGCTAACATATGTTACAGCTGACGTGGCTAATTGAAGGCTTGGCTGTCATATACATTATGCTATGTGGCATCTACGTGGCAGAATACACATCATTTCATTATAAAGAGGGTGATATATAGCTCATTCATTAATCAAGCCCTAGATTGACATCAACAATGGCTTCTTTTGCTTCATCTTTCTCTTTCAAACGAAGTGACAAATATCAAACTGACCATCCATGTAATTGTAAGGAACCATCTCTCATGAAGATTTCAAGGAGCCTCCACCAATCTTGGAAGAAAGTTTCGTGGGTGTCAAAACGCACCGGTAAACCAATTTTTTTTAGTTATTGCTAATGGATGCTTCTTTTTCATCTTTCACTTAAATTTAACCGTTTTTATTCCTTTCTTGAAGAGTGGCATAACTCCAAAATGTAAATTTTGGGAATAGATGGATGAATATGAATGCATAACAGATGGTATAAGAGAAGAGAAATTGGGATAAACTTGCAATGTTAGCTTGAAACTTTCTACATTGGAAAATGAAATTAGTATATGCATGATGAAACTGGAACAAAAGAAGAACTTTCATTTGGTTTTCAGATAAGAACTGGACAAAGTGAATTGGATGTTGTTTACTCACAAAGTTGTATTGTTTGTGTTTTTTTCTTTTATTTAAAAGATGTAGTTTTGAAAGTTTGATGTGTTCTTGTATCCTATTTGATGTATTATTAATAAATCATGTAGTTCACGAAGTTTTGAATGTAATGAAAGTTTGATGTACTATGACTAAATCATGTGTTCTTGTTACTTGATGTAATTGGCATAAAAGTTTAATTGCCATAATGTAATTGACATAAAAATCAGATACAAACATCTAAATAACATTATTAAAGATGTTAAACATCACAAATGATATTACAAAAGATGTGCAAAAGTGTCTTACATGAATAAAAACTTCAAACATGCATCGAAAAAGATGTGTTCCAAAAGATGTGCCAAATGTGTCAAGTTTTTCCTAACATGCCAAAAGCTATTAAAAGACCCAAGATTTCAAAACATGCATACCAAAAGTTTTGCCAAAAGCTAAACAAGACATTAACATCAAATCTCCATTAGGTGTTCACTATTACTTCCAACTTTCCTCCCTATGTTCTTCCCTGGCATAATATTTGTAATTCTTTCTAAAGTTTTCCTTGTCCTCTTCCTAAATTAGAGTGTAGGTACTCCTAGAATGTCATCTTTAACTTCTACTTCTCCTTCAATGTCCCGTTGAACCTCTTATTCTCCTGCAATGTTAGCTTCAACTTCAACATCAATCATACCCATTATTGACTTCATAGTTGGTTAGACATAGCTTTAATTCCATTAGGTTAAAAAACTTCATACTTAAAATTGGGTCCATATTATCCCATTCTTGATTCTCATCACGGAAAAGTAACACAGCCTCATCAACTTCATTAGTGACTTTATCGTCATCACTTACTTATGCATTAGTATTACGAATGGGTATACCTGACAACTTGTTCAAAAAATTTCCACCAATAGTTTTGTCAAAAAAGTATGCACCTCTTCATCAGGTTCATGTTTATATTCCATGATATCATAAATTTGTATATCAAACTCATGACCTTCATCTCCGGTTAACACCTCCTTATCAGCCTAATATAGAATAGCTTCGTTTTGGTGGTCAATGTACAAATTCATTTTTTGCTTATTCCTAGGACTATAACCATCTTCAATAAACTAAAAAAATTAGCATCATTATCGATTCTTATAATACCCTCTACCAAGCTTTCCTTTCTACTATAGTAGTACAAATTGTCACAGTTACCTTTGTTCAACTTTGTAACCCACAACACAAATTCTCTATAGTTCATGCCACAAAAATCCACACCACGGACTCACACTTTTGTAGGGTCAAAATATACTAATGGTTTTGGTGCAAATAATCCATTGCAATGAAAATATAATGTTAGATACTTACCGTTAGATGATTCTGACGTGCTACAGTTGTTGATTTCAAATCCACGCTTTAAGTGCAAACCCTAAATCCCCTCCTTTGTTGGATCGATTGATTTATGAGAAAACGGTAATCGGGAAATGATTTTGGAATAAGTTGCAACGAAAAATCATAATTAAATGAGAAAGGGGGTGTAATGAACATATAAGACGCCACACAATCATTTTTAACTTATGTAATTAGAAGCAACCGGGTAAAACGGGTGATAGCCGGTAATAGTTGTATAATGTGAACACTTAAAACAAGTAAGTTAGCTATATGTGTACAAAGAAAAAAGTTCCCAACATGTGAACAAACATAAGGGGTAGTTACCCTCATAAGTCATTTTTCCATTTCTTTATTATTTTTTTTATATATGTAAAGTGTTGGTTCGAGTTTTACAAGTATTTTTCTAGCATTTTTTTCAGAACGACAATTTCATATATGGCTAGAAATGAACCCAATATCTTCTTGTTAGGAACACCTTATTAGACAGAATGTTAGCTAAGTGGGCTAACCCCAAGTTATTCTAGCAATTTAATAGCCCAACCCATTAATAAAATAGATTATTAGTTAGTTAAATAACTTTATTAAATAAAGTATTTTATTAAATTTACAAAATAAACTATGTAAGGTCACACCTTATGATCTGATGAGTCAAACACTCTACACGCTGACCACCAACACCAGCGCCAACGTCAGGGTCAACGCTAGGACCTCAAGCCTTATACACATCAATATGTAGTCATATAATCTAATGTAATCTTTGTATATTAGGTAATTATACATATATGTATAGAATAGATAGCGGATCTGATATCTTTGTGATAAAGATCGATTCTTAGTGTAGATTGGATACAATCCCTTCAATCAAGGTATATACTTGTATATATTAGTATATATTCAACATTAAGGTGAAACCCTAACGTAATCGTCTTGGTGACCGTATTTTTGACAACCCGTTTTCTTGGTGAAAACAACCCCTTTCTTGGTGAAAGACATTGTGGAGAATTCTTCGTGTTCTTTACTTTTTTTGTTCTTTATTTTCTTATTTTTGTTTGTTGTTTTTTATTATACATGAAGTGTATCCAATCAATACAAACCTTTAATTGGTATCAGAGCAAGTTTTTGATACACTCAAGGAATTATGTCGACCTCCTATATTCCAAAATTGACTGCTTGCAAAAGATTCCTCCATTTAATGAACTTAACTTCACTACTTGGAAATCAATAGCCATGGATGTTCTCGAGATCATGGACTTTGACATGCTTGACATCATCAATAAAGGTCCCGTCGTCGTTATGCATCAATCATATAATAATGGTGCATCTGATAGTAAGCTAAAAAGGAAATAAGTGCCAGGATACAACAAGGATGAAAAAAGTGTGATGAATCTTGATGTAAAGACGAGAATTGCCATTGGAAACTCACTTCCTTATTCCGTGTATCGTTTGGTTCAAAACTGCTCAACTGCTCAAGAGATGATGATCACACTATGATCTGCTTTTGAAAATGAAAACCTCTCAGACGACGAAGCTTCAAAAGGTAAGTGTCTCATGACCCAGATCGTTGAATCTCACGTTGACACATCAAATGACAGCATTGACACTCTTGAAACTGATCCTTCTCAAGCTGGTACAGACCTTAAGGAATGGGACGCAACCTCAACGTATCAAGTAAAAAATATTGTTAACTATTCTGATGAAAACATCGAAAAAATCGAAACGATTGATCACTTATGTTTCGATTTACCAAATAAAGAAAGATCTTCTCTTAGATTTGAGTTAAAAAATCTCAAATCAAAACTCTCCTCTTTCGAAAAATCTCTTTCTCTTTTAAAAAAGAAAAACACTTGTATCTTGCTGACCAACAATTTTCTTCACTCTAAAAAAGAAAATTTTGTTGATCATGCTAGAAGCATTCAACTTATTTTAAAAAACTAGGCTTCTTCTCACCATAATGTTACAAGAATTATGAATTCTCAGATTCCGGATCAATATGAGAAAATTCTTGGAGGTGATATAGAAGGCGTTGTTTCCTTAACAAAAAGTGTTTAGATTGTGAGTATTTAAAGTATGGGGGGTACTTTAGGAAAATTTTAGACACAAATGCATGCGTTGAGGTCTTGGCATAATGGCTGAGCTGGAGTCGGATTGTTCTATGTGATGTTAGTAATTAAGGGTTAAGTTTAAATTTGCATGAGGGCAAGCAAAGCCTAAGTGTGGGGTATTTTGATATTGCCATATTTATACCTATTTTTAGGCAATATTTAAGTACATTTTTATTAACAAGTTGATAATATGTTTAGAATAATGGTACTTATGACTTTAAATTGTTATTTTCAGTCAATTAAAAGGATTTTCGAAGAGAGGGACCAAAAGTGACAATATGTAGAACATGGGAGACTTGGAACACAAGAGATGAATAAATCCACGAAAATTACTAAACCTACGACGTGGCAAAGTCAGCCACGACGTGGAATGAGAATTCTAGAAGATAAAGATCGCGTTATGGAGGAATCCTTACCCGGTAAGGATAACTTGGAGCCCACGACGTGACCTGGATAGCCACGACGTGGCGCGAGATTTTGGAGGCTATTTAAGCATTCTTGATCATTACAAAGAGGGGACTTTTTGGCTGAAGAAAGGAGTTCCAGAAGGCGATTTTGAGCGGAAGAAAGGTTCTGGAAAAAGGTTTTCAACACCAAAAAGAGTAAAGGTCCATATTTTAGTTAATTAAGAACATGTTTTCTATCACTTCAATTTGTGTTAGTTTGTTAGTTGCTATGATGAGCAGCTGAATCTAGCTACTCTTGTTTAGCTAGATGAAGCTTCTAACTTATGAATAGCTCAATTTTTATGGATTTATTTAGTTGGTAAAATTGCTTGTGTTTGATTTGTATAACCTAGCATGCTTATGTTTGTTTCTCTAATTGCTTGATTGCATGTTCTGTGTAGCTTAGTGACCATTAACTGCATGAACTTGTTTACCTAATGATTTAGTGAACATTGAATTGTTAGAGCTAGGATTGACCAATCTTAGTTAGTAATTAGAGTAAATAAGCTTAGCTGTGCTAGAGAACGTGTATTGTGACTATAATTGCGTTTATATAACAAATCTTACATAGCATATTTACATTCATAATTAGTTTTGTGTTTAATTGTGTGTGAACATACATGGTTTGACATGAATTAGTTAATTATTGGTAAAGTTAGAACTAAATTACTAATGCAATTAAAACCAACTTGATAATCCATAATCATTAGCTAGCCATAAGGAAGAAGTGGATTCAAACTAGACAAGAGTGTGTTTTTACTTATTGAATTTGAGTTAAGTTCGTCTGATCTTGTAAAATCAGATAAAACCCCTTTTAAACTTGTTAATAATTAGGTTAATTTAATAGTAAGTAAATTAATTAGTAACGCTGTTCCCTGTGATCGACACCCGACTTACCCAAGCTATACTGTAATCTGACTAGGTACATTGCCTATAAGTGCATAGTTAGTTTAAGTTTGTTAGGTTATAAATATTAAAATTAGTGGGTACTTTCCTGCACATCAAGTTTTTTGCGTCGTTGCCGAGGAACAGCTTAGTTTTTAGCTTATTTATTTGCATTAAATTAATCGATCCTTCTTGTGGAGTAAAACCCACAAAAAGTTAATTTTTCAGCAAGGTTTAATTTTTATTTTAGTCACAGAGTCCACGACATGGCTAGATACGTTCCACGACGTGGACACCTAGAACTCCAGATTTTTAGTTGTTAGTTAGTTTTTCTATTTTAGTTCAGTTTTACCTTGTTTATTTAGTTTATTTGCAGGAGTTCATGACCAGAGGCTCAAACACACCCTTGGTGCCACCACTTGAAGATCCCGAGTCTGCAATTCACAAGAAAAAGACGCCCTTACAAGAATTCAAGTCAGCTTTTTCAAGGAAGTCGGGAAAGAAGACAGGAGAGTCAAGTTCATCCTCAAAGCATAAGAGCAATTTTGAGCACTTGGATCAAATACCCGTCCAAACCGAATCTGAATACGATACCGAACCCGAATTTGAAGAACATACGAGCGAACCCGAGAACGAGCCAAGGAACGAGATGGCAGCAATTGAAGAGATGTCCATGGGAGCTTACAAGAAGCGGATCCGAGAAGATGTGGGTCCTGGTTTAGTCCAACCCGCAATACCTGCCACTGCCACATTCGAGTTGAAGGGGCACATCTTGACTGCACTGAAGGATATCCCATTCTTTGGGAAAGATCATGAGGATGCTTTTAAGCATCTAGATGAAGTCAACGACATTGCGGATTACTTCAATGTCCCAAATGTCAACAGAAACATAGTCTTGCTTAGGATGCTTCCCATCACTTTCAAAGGAGCTGCTAAGGAGTGGTTAAAATCACTTCCACCGGGTACAATTACCACTTGGGCTCAAATGCGTGAGCAATTCCTGGACCAGTTTTGCCCGCCATCCAAGATATCCAAACTCAAGAAGGCAATAGCCAACTTTGAGCAACAGCCGGGGGAGTCATTATACGAAGCATGGGAGCGGTACAAGGGCTTGCTCAGAAATTGCCCTCAGCATGATCTAAATGTGCGACAAGAGATGTCAACCTTCTATGATGGGGTCAACGTTATGACGAGACAACTCCTTGATTCTCAAGGACCTTTGACAAAGAAAAATCCAAGGGAGGTCAAGGAGCTGATTGAAGAATTCGCAAAGCACTCTCGCGAATACCACAACCCTAGGCAAGATGGAATCAAAGGCGGTGGAGGGGCCCAAACTGAAGAAATAGCAGCTGTAATGGCCATGCTGAATAATTTGGATCGAAGGATAACACAAATGGACCAGTCAATTCATGCCATAAGAGTGGTTTGCGAGAGATGTAGTGGTCCACACTTGACCAAGGACTACAATTTAGACGAGTTTGGGAACAGAAAAGCTCAAGTGTGCTACTCGAGTGGGGATAAGTTTGATGAGGACTGGAGGAAACCAAAGAAGGAGTGTCTGCCATATGAAGAGTATAAGAAGCAAAAAGAAGAGAAGTATAGGCAAACAGGGCAAGTCTTCTATCAAAAAGAGCAGCCATCGGCTGAGAAGAAACCCGATCTAGAGACCATATTGATGAAGTTTATGGAAGCTTCGGAAAAGAGTCACGATGCCACTGATTCTGCTATTATGGAACAACAAACTTTAATAAAGAATCAGCAAGCCTCCATCCATAACCTTGAAGTACAATTTGGTCAACTAGCCACTCTGGTTCATGAAAAGTTGTCCCCGAAGAATCCCGAAGTAAAGACCCAATCTCATGTAATGGTCATCGATACTGAAGAAGAAGCAATCTCTGAGTTCCTGGAGGCATTGGAAGAAGAACCACAGCAGCCCGATCCAAAACCAAAGAAGCCAAAGTTCGAAAGTGAAGGGGTTGCTGAAACAGCTTCGCCACGACGTGGCTCTTGTCTGAACAAAAAGTCTTTGAACCCGTTCCGGTTTATCAGCCTCCTTTGCCATTTCCATCCCGAGTTGCACTTAGTCTACTGGAGAAGGAGCATATAGAGTTTGTCAAGCATGTGAAGTGGATCCCGATTAATACTCCCTTTGTCGAGTCCTTATCCAAAATTCCCGAGCATCAGAAATTACTGCAAGATTTGATAGACACTCGCAAACAATTAAAGAAGCAGTCTAAGGTGGTTCTAAGTGAATAAAGCTCAAAAGCTGTGTTGGGAGAGACACCAGAGAAGATGGGGGATCCTGGACGCCTCACTCTTCCGTGTGAGTTTGGTAATAAAATGAAGGTTAATGCTTTAGCCGATTCTGGGGCTAGCATTAATTTGATACCTTTTCATTTTATCAAAAATTGGAAATTCAGAAGATGAAGGCTACAAAAATGACGATTCACATGGCGAACCGTTCACCGACACAACCCCGGGGCATAGTGGAGGATATTTTGGTGAAAATTGGGAAATTTGTTTTTCCAATAGATTTTGTAGTGTTGGATATGAAGGAAGACCCCGATGTCCCAATTAACCTTGGTCATCCATTGCTTAACACTGCTGGAGCTCTTGTTGATATTCGTGAGTCTAAGCTCACTTTGAGGGTTGGAGATGAACACGAAGTTTTTGGAATACAAGATGACTTCCAAGAGGATCATGTTCAAGAAGAGGTGTTCACAATTAATGAAGACAATGAACTAGAAGAACTGGAAAAGCTTATGGAAGAAGAGATCAAGGCAGTTCATCAAGTCAAAAGAACAAAACCGAGGGCATCTGTTCCATATTTGGTTAAAGTCATAGCTTACAAGAGTCCACCTTCTTGGGTGAGCAAAGAAGATGATGAGATGACAAGTGATGAAGAGGAGATTACTTCAAGGGTGACAAAGCCGGTGGTGAAAGAGGAGGAGGATGCTATAGAGTGCAAGGAAGAAACTAAAGGGACCAAACGCAAGCTTAAAGAAGAGGTCAAAGCTAAAAAAGAGAATTCAAAGAAGGCATACAAAAGGCGAGTTCAAGCTTACAAGAGGCGATTCAAGGAAAAAAAGATCTTAGTGGTGGACTCTTCAGAGGATTCAACGTAGGAGGCACGGAGTCCAGCTCAAGACTCCAAGAAAAAGAAGCACTTCTCGGGAGGCAACCCGAGCTTGGTTTGCATTTTCTTTTCTTTTAATTTTTGAGTTTTTAATTAGGAAAGATATCAACTCATCGTCTAATAACTGATACTTAGTAAAGAATTAGCTGTGGGGAGCTTTAATTAATAAATAAAATGCAAAGTAGTTAGTTAAAATGAGTGATTTTACAAAAATTTAGCGATCAGGCATATGCCACGTCGTGGTCTGATAGAGCCACGTCGTGGTTAAAGAGTAATTACAGAATCATATGAATTTTTTTTAAAAACAGCTCATAATCTTTCAAAGTCCACGACGTGGCAAAGCCAACCACAACTTCGCCTTTAAAAAGTCACCAGGGGGGACCATTTCTTAAAACCCTTTGACCGCATAATCCCCATTCCCCATTTGAATGCTGCCTCACGAACGGAAACAACAGGGTCCCCACAGCCGATTTCTTAATTTGTATTCCAAATCCTTCGAATTTCTTGTTGTATAACTCCATTTGGTATGTATTCTAACCATTAATTGTAGTTATTTCTTACAATTTTACATTTTCATGGTTAGGGTTTATGTGAATAATGAGATTCACGAAATTGGTTGAAACTAGTTGTTGATTCTAGGTTGCACGTCCTTTAAATATCCATAGGAACAAACCCCAAGCATTATTTTTGGTTGAAATCGCATATAAAGTAACCGATCTATACTGATTTCCCGACTGCGGTCCACGACGTGGCGAGCTTGGCTACGTCGTGATTTCTGGCAATCTGTCTTATTTTTTAACATTTTGGGTGTTTGCTGCTTTGGTTTAATTTTGTATGCAGAAATGGGACCTCGAAGGGCTATTCCACAGGAGGAAAATCCGATTGATGTGGCGAGTATACATCCTTTATATCAGTTTCCACAAAACATTCCCCGACCATTATTGACTACATATGAAAATCGGTTGGGATGGTTGTACAACAGGGAATTTGAGATAGCTCCAATTATCGATTGGGGATGGCTCGGGGGGTGCGGGAATGGTTGCTGAATTGGAACGCTATTGGACGAAAACATACGAAGGGGATCAATTTTCTTTCACTTGTCACGGGTGGAGGAATTTGTTTGCAATTCAAGAACCCGTGTACCGGGAGTTATTAGTGGAGTTTTTCTCTACCGTATGCTTCGAGGAACGCACCATTGACTTTACTTACAACCGGGCACTTGTGTTTCGCTTGGGTGGTGTTTATAGGGAATGTAGTCTTCGGGAATTCGCTTGGCGGATGGGGCTTTATACCGAAGTGGAGACTCAATCTCTGTTTTTCATACCATTCCTACTTGGATGTGTTCGGGATTTTAATCTTGGTATTATGGATGTCTAGTTCTTGCGGAGTATTTCCAACCATGAGTATAATACTCGTGACTCAAGTGAGTCACAAATTCGGAATCCTGTTTTCCGATTTCTAAATCGCTTTATCACTTTTTCTATAAATCACAAGCATCATGGCGATAAAGTCCCTATTCAGAATTTGTTTTATCTGTAGACTCTTATTACCCTTGGGGTTTGCTGTGAGTTACCGTATATGTTGGCGAGGTTCATGGGGAAGAAAGCGGCTAATTCTAGGCCCAGGAGTCCGATTACAGGGTGACATTTGGTTACTCGCCTTGTTAGGTCGTATCATATTTTGACCCACGACTTTGTGAGGAATCTTACCCGATTCCCGGACACTGATTTAACCATTCAAGTCTTGGGAGTTATGTGGGCAGTGGTGAATGTCGGGGGTCGTTTTGTTATACCGCAGATAGATGAGGAGCAAGAGGAGGCGCATCTAGGACAGCAACCACCAGACAGACCGCGGCGTCGAAATGTGCGAGCCAGAGGAGAGATGGAGAGAGAGCGTGCTACTTCACAGCATGTACAGGGAGTTCCCACCGACCCTTTTCAGAGTCGGGTGGGAACTTATTTGGATAACCTCCAGGGGCATGCCATTTATCATACCCAGCTTACTGAGGTTATTTATTCGCATTTGAGTGTGACCCGGCCACCTTCTATGCCACCACATTATCCTTATTTTCCAATATGGGAGGAGCTTTGGCATCCGCATAATGACGGGGCTGGACCAAGTGGAGTGTAGGACCAAGGAGATGATGATTGATTTTCTTTTCTATTTATTTTTTTTTGTTTTAAGTAGTGTTTTCTTCTATGTTTGAATTTGGTTTGTAATGTAAGACTTTTCTTGAACTATGATGTTACTCTTTTATTTCTTTTGGGTTGTTCCGTTTTTTTAGATTAGCATTGGAATTCTCAGGAGCATATAAGGTTAATTCTAGAGTCGTGTTTGTCTAGTCAAGTCAAGGAAGCTTAAAGTCGTGAGTTGGAACCCACAATTCAAGATAAGTGTGGGGTACATCAGTAGGAGAGAGGTTACAGTTGGGAAGTATATTTACATAGAATAGTCTTAAACCATTTAGAAACTGGTCGAGCTGCTTGGATGAATAAACCAATGAGGCATTCTTGTTGATGGTTCGGTTTCCACTACGTGGGCTCCTTACGCCACATCGTGGCTCTCATAGAATTTGAAGAATTAAAGCAGCCTTCTGTTCGTGTTTTCATCTAATATCAAGACGTGGTACTCTTTGCCATGACGTGTATCAGTTTATCCTTTCCCACATTTTTCTACTTACTAGCATCCACTTTGAAGAATTGAAGTTTCGAGTCATGTTCGTGGTTTATTTACATATTCATCCAGTTCTACACCAACTTTCTATTTTTGGGAGGTCCATCTTCAGGATGCATGTTTTCCACACTTTTGGAGATGTTTACACCACTATCCCAGGGGAGTCTGTTCCTTTTTCTCCCTTTTCTTTAATTTTTATTTATTTTATGCATACAATGAGGGCATTGTATGAAATAAGTGTGGGGTAGGGGTAGAAAAAGTAAATTGCTAGATAATGAATTGTTAGATAATGATAGAATTTGATAGTAAAAATTTAAAATTTGAAAATTGAAATAATTAGATCTAGTAATAATAATTTGAACTGTAGTTGCTAGTGTTATGTGGGATGATCCGATAAAAGTTCAAATGTTTAGTTGACCCAATATACGTTATAATGCATTTGTGGCCTCCCATATTTTAGTGAAATCATGGAACAAAAACATAACCCCACTTGGTTTGAGGGATGCAATATGTTTAACAGCCTAAACCTGAAATGTGTCCAGGAAAATTATTATCATTAACCAATAAAGGTTGAGGTTGAGCGCCTCTACTTAAGCATGTAGGTTTTGAGTGAAAAAAGTGAGGTACATGTAATAAAAAAAGAGAGAATTGCAAGAAAAGTTGAAGAATTTTGGAGCAAATAAAGTGAAGATCAAAAGATCAAAATTCCAAAAAATTCAAAAAAGTTGAAGATACCAGAAATCAAATCAAATAAGGTGGTGAACTCAAAGAAATTAAAGATCAAATTATCAAGGAAGTGAAGAATTCCAAAAGAGCTCCATAGTGGTATCATAGATTGCAATTCTAGAATATGTATGCTTAGGTTGCTCAACTAAAAATACCTTGAGGATAAGGAGGTTTTTCTGCGGATGGATTCGGAGGTTTGCATAAAATGAGCATTGTTCGGAAAAAGTGGACGAGTGTTTATGAAGATTGTGAGTATTTAAAGTATGGGGGTACTTTAGGAAAATTTTAGACAAAAATGCATGCGTTGAGGTCTTGGCATAATGGCTGAGCTGGAGTCGGATTGTTCTATGTGATGTTAGTAATTAAGGGTTAAGTTTAAATTTGCATGAGGGCAAGCAAAGCCTAAGTGTGGGGTATTTTGATATTGCCATATTTATACCTATTTTTAGGCAATATTTAAGTACATTTTTATTAACAAGTTGATAATATGTTTAGAATAATGGTACTTATGACTTTAAATTGTTATTTTCAGTCAATTAAAAGGATTTTCGAAGAGAGGGACCAAAAGTGACAATATGTAGAACATGGGAGACTTGGAACACAAGAGATGAATAAATCCACGAAAATTACTAAACCTACGACGTGGCAAAGTCAGCCACGACGTGGAATGAGAATTCTAGAAGATAAAGATCGCGTTATGGAGGAATCCTTACCCGGTAAGGATAACTTGGAGCCCACGACGTGACCTGGATAGCCACGACGTGGCGCGAGATTTTGGAGGCTATTTAAGCATTCTTGATCATTACGAAGAGGGGACTTTTTGGCTGAAGAAAGGAGTTCCAGAAGGCGATTTTGAGCGGAAGAAAGGTTCTAGAAAAAGGTTTTCAACACCAAAAAGAGTAAAGGTCCATATTTTAGTTAATTAAGAACATGTTTTCTATCACTTCAATTTGTGTTAGTTTGTTAGTTGCTATGATGAGCAGCTGAATCTAGCTACTCTTGTTTAGCTAGATGAAGCTTCTAACTTATGAATAACTCAATTTTTATGGATTTATTTAGTTGGTAAAATTGCTTGTGTTTGATTTGTATAACCTAGCATGCTTATGTTTGTTTCTCTAATTGCTTGATTACATGTTCTGTGTAGCTTAGTGACCATTAACTGCATGAACTTGTTTACCTAATGATTTAGTGAACATTGAATTGTTAGAGCTAGGATTGACCAATCTTAGTTAGTAATTAGAGTAAATAAGCTTAGCTGTGCTAGAGAACGTGTATTGTGACTATAATTGCGTTTATATAACAAATCTTACATAGCATATTTACATTCATAATTAGTTTTGTGTTTAATTGTGTGTGAACATACATGGTTTGACATGAATTAGTTAATTATTGGTAAAGTTAGAACTAAATTACTAATACAATTAAAACCAACTTGATAATCCATAATCATTAGCTAGCCATAAGGAAGAAGTGGATTCAAACTAGACAAGAGTGTGTTTTTACTTATTGAATTTGAGTTAAGTTCGTCTGATCTTGTAAAATCAGATAAAACCCCTTTTAAACTTGTTAATAATTAGGTTAATTTAATAGTAAGTAAATTAATTAGTAACACCGTTCCCTGTGATCGACACCCGACTTACCCAAGCTATACTATAATCTGACTAGGTACACTGCCTATAAGTGCATAGTTAGTTTAAGTTTGTTAGGTTATAAATATTAAAATTAGTGGGTACTATGATCCCCTCATTTTTCAGCCTCCATTACCCTTTGAGCCTCATTTTGAAACCCTGGCCCCTCTAGAGAAGATTTGACCCTCTTTATGTGTGTTTTAGTGTATGTTGGTGAGCTTTGAGGAAGAAGAGTTTTGAAGAAGGAGCTTTAATCAAGGGAGAGCTTGTAGATCCAAATTCTATTCATCTTTTCCAGCTTCATTGAGGTATAAATATGGGAACTTTCTAATTGTATGATTAGATCTAGTCTTTATGGAGTTTTGGTCACTTTTTAGTCCTATGAATAAGATCTAGTAGGTTTATTCCACTCTAGAAATTAAGAGTTGCTTATCTTGATGTTTCTGAGGTCCCTAGTCCATAAAGTTAGCATCTTGATGGTTGTGGATCAACCATGCATGTGTTTATGTCCATTTGATGAAACTACAATGCTAAATCTAGGGTTTGAGTTCATTGGGGCCATGAAAAGGCTCCAAGTTAATGACTTTATGAATTAAGACGTTCCCCAAGGCTTGAATATGAAGTTTGGACGTCTGGTTGCAAAAATTAAGTGCTTAAGGGAAAAAGTGCTTAATGGGCACGTACGATGAGTGTACGCGTTTGAGTCCTCGATTAGGCACACTACCTAGTACATCTGGCGTACGTCTGGTAAACACAGCGTACCAGGCCTAGGCTTTGGCTTTGCGTTTTGAGCCATATTTGGACTATTAGGGCTTTGGGCCTTATTAGGCCACTGGCCTTTCAGAATTTAGGCCATTTTTATGCTTTAGGACTTCTTGGATTTGGGCCCATATTGGAATTTGGGTAACCTTTAGGAAATTTGGCTACTATTGGGCTTTTAGTGCTATTGAGTTTGGGCCTTGCATATTGGGTCAAGTGAGGAAAGGGTAAAATGGTCTTTTACCCTGGGTGTTCGACCAATGAACTAGATTCTCGATTATCGATTTTGACCCAATTATTAATTAGGGTTTTATTTGGTTGGTTTGTGCAGGGATTCTCTGGTTCAGAAGCCCGAGCATCTATTGATTTTCAGCAGACTGAGATGAGTTTACTCACTATACTATAGGACACTAGGGATTGCATGTACTTGTAGTCTTTGTGACTCCTGCTATATGTGTTGTATGCATGTGTGCATGTTTGCTATATGTATGTGGGGGTGAAAATAGACTAGGGGTGAAATAGACACAATACAGCCTTGTGCTGACATACGAGTTGAAATAGACTCGGGGGTGAAATAGACCCGATACAGCCATGTGCTGACATATGAGTTGAAATAGACTCGAGGGTGAAATAGACTCGGGGGTGAAATTGATCCGGTACATCCTTGAGTTGGCATATATGTATTGTATGCAGTATTTTGAGGAACTTACTAAGCCTCATGCTTACGGTTTTCAATTTATGTTTCAGGTACTTCCGGATCAAATGGGAAGAACTCAGGATGATCGTATCGTACACACCGTGACTTTTTCACTTACTTGACTCTGATGTGTTTTGGATGATTATGATTACAATATGAATTCCGTTTGGTTTTACTAAACACGTTTGGTTGATGATTTAATTAATATGAAAACAATTTTTTTTATTTTTGGTTTTGAATTTTGGGATGTTACACGTGCTCGGTCTCATCTAAATTGGTTGTGGCACAAGAGGTTATCTCATTTTAAAATACATATGAAAGATTTCAAGGAATCAGCTTCTAAGAGGAATTCCTAAGATGCAATTTGTCAAAGAAAAGCTATGATCAGCGTGTGAAAAGGGCAAGAAAACCAAGTCTTCATTTAAGCCAAAGTCATGTTCTTCCTATATCAAATCTCTTCATCTCCTCCACATGGATCTCTTTGGACCAGTCCCCGATTAATTCAAGATTTGGGAAGAAGTATACTCTTGTTATTGTGGATGAATTTTCAAGATTTACCCGAGTAGTTTTTTTAAGAAAGAAGAGTCATGCCGCTGATGAAATCATTTCTCTCATTAAGCATTGAGAAGTTCTCTATGATCACAAAGTCAGACAATTATCTACTGATCATGGAACTGAGTTTCGAAACTCCTCCCTAGAAGACTTTTGCTCAAACTTAGGAATTTCCCAGAATTTCTCTGTTGTTAGAACTCTCCAACAAAATAGCATTGCTAAAAGAAGGAACAGAACACTCATTGAAGCTAGAAGAACTATGGTTGTTGAAATTGTTCTTCCTTTTCCTTTTTAGGCTGAGGATGCCAACAAAACATGTTATACCCAAAACCAGTCAATCATTTTTAAGCATCATGGGAAAACTGCCTATGAGCTACTTAAGGGAAGGAAACCGGACATCTCTTATTTTCATGTGTTAGGGTGTGTTTGTTACATCCTGAATCAAAGAGATCAGTGCTCGAAGTTTGAAACTAAAGCTGATGAAGGAGTGTTTCTAGGTTATTCTAGTATATCCAAGGCTTTCAGGGTATTCAATCTTTCAAGACAAACTGTTAAGGAAACTACTTATGTCACTTTTGATGAGGCCTCATTCATTCATGACCGAATTGAGCACCCTTCATCAATTCTAAATGAACTTACTTACTGTCCTTCAGACCCTGTTCCTGAATTTTTCCAAATAACTTTGAGCCTATTGTTCCTAATATTGATCAAACTATCAACTCACAACCTCTCTCTGAAGACCAGCCTATTATCTCTGAGGAAGCTGAAGCATCTAATCAAGAAGATTTTATTCCAAATAAAACGAATGAATGTTCTAATCCTTGAATTCTTAGAGAAAATCCTGAATCTCAAATCATTGGAGATGTAAATTCTAGGATTCTCACTCGTAGTAGAGTTAGCACCAAATTATGTATGTTTGTGAATTTTGTCTCGATGATTGAACCAAAGTATTTTGCTGCCGCTTTGAAAGAAGCTGACTGGATCAAGGCTATCCAGGATGAGCTGAATGAATTTGAACGTCACCGTGTGTGGACTCTTGTTCTAAAACTCAATGAAAATAGATCATTGGCACTTACTGGGTATTCATAAATAAGGTGGATGAAGATAGGATCATCATAAGAAACAAAGCAAGACTTGTGTCAAGACTATGATGAAACATTTTCTCCTATTGCTAAACTTGAAGCAATTCGCCTATTTCTTGCGTTTGCTTTGTACGAGAACTTCAAGTTCTATCAAATGGATATTAAGACTTCTTTATTACATGGAGAACTTCAAGAAGATTTTTTCTAAAGAAACCTCTAGGATTTGAAAGTGAAGAGTTTCCAAATCATGGATATCGTCTTGATAAAGTTGTCTATGGCTTAAAGCAAGCACCTAGAGCATGGTATGACACATTGACGAGCTATCTTATTGCAAGCGGATACAAACGAGGAAAGTTTTACAACACCTTGCTCATCAAACAATCAGGATCTCACATCATTCTCGCTCAAGTGTATTTTGATGATATCATCTTTGGATCCACTTATGAGAATCGAAGTTTAGAATTCGTTGAGATCATAGCTAAGAAGTTTGAGATGAGCATGATGAGTGAACTAACTTTCTTTTTAGTTTTGCATGTTGAACAACTAACTGGTATTTTTTGTCAAGCAAAATACATTGCAGACATACTGAAGAAGTTTGGTTTTTCTAATTGCAAGCCGACAAAGACTCTAATGTCCTCATCGGTGTCTATTGGCACTGATCAAAATAACATTGATGTGAATGCAACTTTGTATTGAGGAATGATAGGCTCATTGGTCTATCTTATTGCCATCCATCCTAACATTATGTTTGCTACCATATTGTATGCTCATTATCAAGCCAGTCCTAAGGAATTTCATCTTGTTGTAAAAAAGGGCTTTTCGTTAATTAAATCATACACACAATCTTAGGTTGTAGTATCCTCGTGATTCTGAGTTTAAGCTAGTGGGATACACTGACTTCGATCGTGGTGGATGTGGCATTGATCATCAAAGTACTTCAGGAGGGGCTCAAATGCTTGGAGAAAGATTGGTGAGATGGTCCAGCAAGAAGCAGACATCAATGGCTTGCTCTACCGCTGAAGTTGAATATGTAGCTGTTGGAGGGTGTTGTATACAGATTATATGGATTCATAATCAACTCCTAGAGTATGGTATAAACTTCTCAAAGACTCCCATCTGCTGTGACAACACCAGTTCCATTCAGATGATATAGAATCCAGTGCATCATTCCAAGACCAAGCACATTGATATCCGTCATCACTTCATTAGGGACATCGTTTAAAAATGAAAAGTGGAGTTGTTCTACATTCCATCCACTGATCAGTTGGCTGACATTTTCAACAAGGCATTAGACGAGAAGACTCTAAACAAATTGCTTACAGATCTTGGCATGTTTTCAATGACTTAATTGTTTTCTAACTCTGTTGAATTAACATTGCTTCTCTTTGCTTTTAAAAAAACACAAAAACAAGTGCTGCTTTTATTATTTATTTAAAACTTTACGTAGTTTGTTTAAGCCTAGATTCTAGTGTTTATAAGTAAAATATTTTCTTTCTATATCATCTATCTTTCTGGACTATCTTTGATTTATTTGCACATATTCCTTCTAGAGTTAGAAAGAGCTACGGCCATCCAGAATGTTTTGAATGCTCTAGTTGTTGACAAGAATGTTGGAATCAAGTCTTCTTCTTGTTGACAATACTCTGTCTCTCCTCCACCCGTTGTTGTGGATGCAAGTAGCAAACATCAATGCAATGAGTCTTGTTTTCATCTACTGACTCATAATCCGATAAAACCTCAAATTCCCTTGTGTTGATCTTGTTAACATGACAGTTTCATGGATTTGAGCCAGTTAAATCGTTGTTTACAAAGACTATTTTTTGCTCCTTTCTTGCTCTTGGTGAACATGAAGCTTAGAATCCATCTGTAATATCTCAATGACAAATGGATTCATCACTCTTGGTTTGTAGAAAGGTGTATTGTATATGAATATGTTTGTTCTTGATTGTGTTTTTTTATGGCTAGATTTGTAGAACAGATATTTCGAAGAAAGGAAATTAATTAATGAGTATTTAGTTCAAAAGATTCTCCTTTTGAGATTCTATTCAAAAGATTTTCTGCGTTTATGATTCTTCTGAAAAAAGCTACATAAAGAACCTCTAAAAAAGTTATTAAAATATCACTTTCTTGTTTGACTAACTTTTTTTTTGTTTATATTCTTATTTATTTTGTTTTGTCCCAATCTTAAGATTTGACGATGACACTTATTAATCCAAGAATGTAACTTTTGACAAATAATCATCCCTAGAAGCATGTTGATGTATGTGCCTAAATCTCTCTAAGTATCTCATCAGCGAGACCGTCTGCTAATATTACATTGAGTCACCCATCACGCTGATTTTCTAGCATCGTCTAAACCTTCTAAGTGAGATTGCTTGATCCAAATAAAAATTTATAGAAAGGCTTGGGTGTCTATTTTTAATTAATCATCTTGTCTGAATCTGTCCTTGGAAGCATGCTTTCTGTATGCATCAAGTCTCATGCTATGCTGAAACATTGAGCATAACCCAGTGGCTTACCCTGATTGCACAATCATCAGAGTAAGAGTTACTTGTTTGGTCTTTAAATGAAAGAGGGTTATTTATGTCCTTGACCTCCTAGTCTAAGGTATGGCATGGTATCATAACGAATTGACGGTGAATCTTTGATTCTACATTGCAACTAAATCTATGGTGCAAGGATTAAACCACTTCTTGCTGATGAGTTATTATTATTGATGATTCATGCTGATTCCAACTCAGCATGACCGAAACAATCCACTATCTCCTTATTTTCTTCTTTAAAGCTTTATGATTCATCATAATGTGCCATAAGCTGATGAGAGCTTGAAAAAGCTATGCCAATGGTTAAGCTAAAACACCACAACTTAGCACACGCATCATACCACTCTTGCCTTTTTCTTTTAATAAAAGTGATTAATGAGTCAGCATATGAAACCACATGCTGATGAAATCTCGCAACACTATGTCAGTGAATGGTAGTTTAAGCCCACACTATCAGGAGAAATCACAAACTTTACTAGATTACAAGCTGCAACTTTGATACACAGATCGCTTCCACCAGTCTCACATTTGTTGTTGATGTCAAAAAGGGGGAGCGACTTGCTAAATGTGAGAAGCAAAGGGGGAGCCAGAGCCAAACTCGTCATCTATCCGTTTGTTGCAACTCATAAATGTTGTTTCTACTACTGGTAATCAAAAATGGAAAGAGTCAAACACTTTCTCAGGGAGAGTATTCGTTAAACCTATAGAATTTTAAAGTTTCGATGTTACTCTCATGGGGAGCACGAGTTGAAGAAGAAGATCAGTTTTAACATCAGCAGATAGCGGTAGATTTTAAGGTCACACCTTATGATCTGATGAGTGAAACACTCTATACGCTGACCACCAGCACCAGTACCAGCATCAGGGTCAGCGGTAGCACCTTAAACCTTATCAGAGTCAGCATGTAGTCATATAATCTAATGTAACCTTTGTATATTATGTAATTATACAAATATGTATAAAATAGATATCAGATCATATATCTTTGTGATAAAGATCGATTCTTAGTATATATTAGATACAATCCGTTAAATCAAGGGATATACTTGTATAGATTAGTATATATTCAACATTAAGGTGAAAACCTAATGTAATCATCTTGGTGACCGCCTTTGTGACAACCCGTTTTCTTGGTGAAAACAACCCCTTTCTTAGTGAAAAACAATTTGGAGAATTCTTTGTTTCTTACTTTTTATGTTCTTTATTTGCTTAGTTTAGTTCGTTTTTGTTTATTATACATGAAATGTATCCGATCGATACAAACCTTTAAACTCTTTTATTTATTTATTTTCCTTTTAATCAATAAATAATTATAAATTTATTCATTAAAAATATATTATTTAATTTACCCAATTTAAATGGTTTTTACTTTTTATTATGTGATCCTAAAGGTTCATGCTTAATTAGCTATATACCATTTTTTCTTCGTACACCATTTCCAGTAATTTAAAAATCATTTGAAAGAGCCATAGCTTGACTACATCAATTCTTTCAAAGCTCATACAATATATTTTGAACAATTCTTTCAAATCTCACACATCATGTCTCAAACAATTTATTCAAAGCATCATAGTTCAATTCATTAAGATTGAGAGACAACAATATAACAGTTTGGTCTTGGAAATACCAAAGGGTTTCTTGGAGTTTCCATAAAATAGAATAGGAAATAGAGATATTATGAATGAGAATAATGCATAGGGTTTCACAAACATATGAAAGAGAGATGTAGAGAGGGAGGAGGTTAAGATTGGAAAAGAGAGCATGCCAAGAATCGTTATGATATCTTGTGATTTGGTCAATTTCCTAAAAAGTAATCTATAACCCACACAAAGTGAGAAAAAACAGTATGGAAAGGGCCATGGCTAAGCTAGACTATACGATAAAATCCATTCTACACAAGAATATAAATGATACAATATACATATCATACACATTTAATAAAAGAGTAAATCACACGAATGGTCCCTATGGTTTACGGTAATTTACGCGTTTGGTCCCTAACTTATTATTTTAACTCGGAAGGTCCCTATTGTTTGTTTTTGTTACGCGCATGGTCCATATCTTACCTAACAAGACTATTTTGCACTTGATTTTTTAATTTATTTAAATAAACACACTCCCAATCCCACCACACTCACCTTACCTTACCTACCCCACCATTTTTCCTTATTTAAATAATAGTGTTTTTAAGTAAGACAAGGACCAAGCGCGTAACAAAAACAAACAATAGGGACCAAAAGCGGAACAAAAACAAATAGGAGGGACCTCTCGAGTTAAAAAAAGAGGTTAGGGATCAAGCATGCAAATTACTCCAAACCATAGGGACCGTTCATGAAATTTAATCTTAATAAAAATAACCACATCTATATTGTATGGATCAAAATATTAGCTCATTAAGAATGAGCTTTAAAGGAAGATGGAAGTAGGGGAAATGTGTATGTTGTGGTGGAAGTAAGGTAGACCATTCTTAGATATGATGATCGAACATGTCAATCATAAATTCATTAGGAATGTTTTTTTATTATCAAGAAAACATGTCCAAAAGAGGCAACCAATCACAATGGTTAGGAGGGTGTAGAAAGTCATTATCAATGGTGCGAGGAGGAGAATATATTGGTGAAGGACGTATGATGTTAGACATGAATGAGTTAGCTCTTTTGGTTGACATAACCTCATATAGACATGTGTAGAGCAGTCTGCCTTCATCAAAGGATGGCAGGTTTTAGACGGCTCGTTTATTCTTAATGAGGTGGTGGCGAGGAGCAAGGCTTATATGAATCCACTTATTATTTTTAAGGTAGGTTTTGAGAAGACGTGTAATACCTTTCTTTCGTGACCAAGTATCATTTTAGAATATATAAAATGATATGAGGCGAGTAAGAGAAATAGAGCCATGGAGTTACTTTACATTCAGAAATGCTACTTAGTAAAAGATAATTGAGTACTGTTGTAGAACTTGTTGAGATGATTTCATGGATATAAAGATCGTGCAAAACAGAGTTTATAAGAGAAAGTTATGACCGTTTGAAGTTTAGATGAAATTACATTGCTATTTTGAGAAAGTCAACGGAGGTCAAAGTCAACGGTCAAACTGTTGCATCCCACGACATGGATGAATGTTCTCCACGATGTTGTATTGAATATGTCACGACGTCAGAGTGAGCTTGTCATGAGATGAAGAGTGATGAGTCATCGAAACGTTCGAGATTCATACGTGTCAAAACGAGAGTCTATTCACCCTCACGACCTGAGGCATACATGGTTACAATGTGACATGAGTCAAATCAGTGAGACACGTCGTAGAAGAGTACAATACGTGTCGATATCGAAGTACGTAAGATTGTCACGACGTGACACTCTTAAACCGTAGTTGCACACGATTTAAGAAAATTAAATTTTCAATGCTCGAATGCACTAAAGGATAGCATATGGAAGCAGGGTCAAATCCACAGGGACACAACCTAATAGTCAATGCCGTTTTTCGTTAGGCACATACTATTTATTTAATAAAAAAATAAAAAGGGAGAGTTTTGGTTATTAATTAAAAAAAATTCAGACCTAATAAAATTCAACAATAAAAACGAATTCAGTTTTGTTGCGACTTTCCTTATCATGCAATCAACATTGACCGGGTTATTCATGATGCGTTCTATCTAAGCTGGTACTGAGAACAACTAATAAGCTCTAGTACATTCTCTTTTACCTAATTAGTTAACCAAATAAAGCTCTTCAATTAATCCTGACTTTTTACTCATCTAATTAAACAAGCTCTTTAATTAAATCAGAAAAGTTGCATTAAGATTTGTGTAAAATTCTCAGCAATATCTAATAATTCTCACAAGCTTGGAAGCATAAAGATATGTAATTCCAATTTATATCATAGTTAAATCCCAACAAGAAATCTAATACTTGTTACTAATTACCAGTTGACAAGAATAATTATGCACTCTATTAACTGATTCACTAGATTGATTAGACCCTAATTAGATGATCAGGCTAAAAAGAATCAAAGTCAAACATTCATTAAGTGCAAAACTGAGAAATCTAGATAGAAACACAAATAAAAAACCAGGTCTAATGATTGACTACATAAAAAAAGGACTAATCCATGCAGAACAAAAAACCAGGGTTTAGCCATACATGGCTAAAATTTGTTCTAGAACAATGAAAAGAAACATTAAACTACTAAATCTTAATAATCTAACAAATTGAGATGATCCGTAACCTTTAGATATTTAGAAATAGATGAAAAAGTGTAACATACACGTTCAGTTATCGTGTAACGTTTAAAAATGAATATTATTTATATATGATTTTGAGTGTTGAGTTCTAACAAGATAGTTTTATAAAGAATTGAAGTAAAACTATGTTTAGAATTATTTGGAAAGTATTGGAAGTCTTATGAGATTCCAATCAAAAGTTAACTATTGAAATTAACGAAAATATAAAGTTGGAAATAAATAAAAATAATGTTATTGAAATTTGTAGATTATCTCGTTAGAAACACTTAGGCGAAAACCTCATCAGAATCCGAGTTATCACGAAAAAATTATGACCAATCGAAGATCCGCGACAAAAACCGGCAAAACACTATTTAGCATAAAAAGTGAGTTTTCGATAAACTACTTTTTAGCTTTAGTGATCTAAATGAAAGTCATAGTATTCGTTAAACCGAGAATTTTCATAAAAATAACGTCAAAATATGACTTCATATGAGGAAGTTATGATTTTTCTAAGTTTCGATATAACAATATACAGCTAAAAACTCGAAATAAAGATCGAGTGGTTTTTAGCCGACACAACCTAAACGAGAATCGAAGGTCTCTTCAATAGTAGTACAACGGTAAAAAGACGGACAAAAACGGACGCCGGATGAAGAAGTTATGAATTTTTAACGGATTTTCCTCTCCCGGTCTGTGAAAATAATAATATTAAAAATAAAGTCAAAATTAGCCGACGGAGTCTAAACGAAAGTTGTAGAGTATAATCTCGCCTACGCATGCATATAAAGAACGTCGAAACGGAGCTCGTATGCGAAAGTTATGGATTTTTGAAGCTCAGGACACAAAATCCGAGGAATTTCACATGGCCAGGGTTCGGCCACGTTGCCCTTGCTCGCGAGCCTTCCCCGTGTCCGACTTGATGAGTCATTTGAAGCCATTTGCCACCGAGGTCCGACGTGTGTCACTGAACCTCACACCCGAAGGCGCGGCCCAGTCTGAGACCGCCACATGCCCTCGCCTTCACATCCAACGCCTGCCCCCCCCCCCCCCCCCCCCGCATGCGACGCGCGTTCCCTCCTTCTCTCCGGATCAGAAGCCTCGCACCATATATAAGGGAGGTGTGAACCCTCGCGGTTATATTTTGGAAAATTCACAATTTTCACCCCTAAATCCTTTTTTACCATTCCAACATACCCCGAAGCCCCGGGATCATACCCAACCCCCGAAAAATGTTCCAAAGTGCCCGAAGACCCTGAGAAATTTATCTTTTCGGTTTGAAGCTCAACCCTCACAAGGCCCGATTTTCAATAAAGTTCTCGATTTTCATCGAAGAAAGTTATTCATAGGAACGAAGTGTTGTCCAAATTACTATTTTAACCTCCGGTTATTTCACGGTAAGTTCAATATATAGGAACAATTGTATGTTATGTTTTATATGTGCTATGTGCTTTTCCATGTTATTTTCCCGTGTTATTATTTCGTGTTTTTTTTATAGCAAAGTTATACCTTTGGCCATGTGATCAGTGAAAGGACTTAGATTCACAGTGGTATTGGTATGTAGCCTCTGGCCGTGTAGAGCATGTGTCGTAAGAGAATGACTTCTACCACTATGGCATTGGCAGAAGGTTAGATAAGTTTAAAAGCTAGCAAAATCTACCAAAATGTTAATCATAAATTGTATGTCTTTTGTGCCATTTCGGCCGAAGCTTTATTGATGTATATCAAGTATTGAAATTGTTATGTCTCATTGATTGTATATCTTTGAATCAAATCATCGATTGATATGGAAAGCTTGTCACATGATTCACATATGCCTTTGTTGTTCCTTGTTCCTCTTTGCTTCTGCCACATTGATATATATATATATATATATATATATATATATATATATATATATATATATATATATATATATATATATATATGGCATAACGTTATATTGTATCTATTATTAAACTCACTAAGCGTCACCGCTTATCCCTCTCAGTGTTTGACTATTGCAGGTAATAAGGATCGAGTATAGACACATACTGTTGGAAGATTTAGAATAGTTAATAATATTACTTTTGTATTTAGTGATCGTGTATGTATAAAACTATAATTTCCTGGGTAGTTATGTAATATACTAAAACTTAGTCGGTTTGTATCGAGTCTTTTGTAATTAAACTATCAATGTAAAATATTGTTTATAAATATGCATGTAGCATGTTTTGGAGTATTTTGGAGTAATATGATGTTAAGCATGAAAGAGGTCCTTTCAGTCATGGTATCAGAGCAGTAGTTTAAGTGAACTAAATACCACATATTGGTATTTAGACTTAAACCGTCAGAAGTTCAATATATGAACGGATTCATTGTAAGTATATGGATACAAACCATAGGAATGATTTAAGTGGGGTATTGGGTAGTGATAAACCCTAGCATTCTAAAATATTAACTTAATTCAAAATTTTCAAAGAATTAGTTTAAGTGAACAAGCAATTTTGAGAATTTCTAGACTTCAACATGGATTGCTAAGGGATGATGATACGACGTGTATCTAGTATATTTTAGGTTGAATACCTAAATGGACACAAGCACTAGAATATTAGAGGATATATGTCTTATATTCTAATATGTGCTAAATGATAAATGAATATAGCATGCCTTAGGTTGCTTACTTATATTTTTATTACTTGAGAAAGTTTAAGGTATGTTGCCGACCTTGGTCTGGAAGAAGAAATTTTAAGTATTCCAGATTCTAAAATTTCCGTGTTATAACTGATAAGAAACTTTTCGAAGTGATAAAGAGAATTATAATAGTTGACATCGATAATTTTATAGATAAATGATCGAGGGATATCGTAAAATAATAGAGTAAATTACGGAAATCGTCCCTATGGTTTGGTCAAAGTTGCACGTTTGGTCCCTCATTTTTTTTTGCACTCGGATCGTCCCTGTGGTTTGATTTTGTTGCGTTTTTTGTCCCTTATGTACATAAAGTTAGGGACCAAACGTACAATTTTGAACAAACCATAGGGACGAAAAACGCAACAAAATCAAACCACAGGGACGATCCGAGTGCAAAAAAACGTTAGGGGACCAAACATGCAGTTTTCACCAAGCCATAGGGATGATTTCAGTAATTTACTCAAAATAATATTTATGAAGTGTTATCGTAAATAGTATATTAATACCTACAAAGTGGTATTGTACATTTAAAGTATGTTTGATGAAATAATAACATCTTTGGAAGAATGATGTGCAGTTGAAACACATTTGGGCGAAATAAATGTGTTGGTGCAATCTATGAAGTCGTTCCACCGCTGTCTAGATTGAAGCAGTGATTGTTTATTGAGTCGGAAGAACCGAAGATGGTGATCAATACTTCGGCGGTATCGCAATTGATGTTGTGTAAGATGTAGAAGAAATAAATGAAGATCAAAGGAAAGGCTAATTAAGTTTTCAGACTCAATAGGTCAAGACTTTGCCTAAACATTTTGATGTAGTATGTAGTTCAAGTAGTAACTCTATACAGGATGTTCAGACTTAGTATTTAATAATACTGAGTGACGATTGACTTCTATCACATCCTTACAGAAGTTCCATTGTGTGTTAAGCTGACTTTAACATACATGATTAAGATGGTGAATTAAGTCATTTAGTGGTAAAAGGCTAAGTAACTTACTTGTCTAAGTAAGGTAGAATGCTTAGTTGAAGAAGTAATACACCCATATTATTGTATGAGAAGAAATGTTGTTGTTAGGAATGACAGAGAACCAAGTCAAAGCTAGTAGAACATGCTGAGATGCAGTTAAAATGCAAACTTTCTAGGATAGATTCCTATGAAGTAGACTGAAAAGATACACCCATGAGAATGATCTCCATCCTTTCTCTGTATTGGGCTATATGCTCTTCAGGATCTGTGGTTCCATCGTATAGCTTCATGTTGGGAGTTTGGAAGAGCTTAGGAACTTCGGTATCGGCTATCGTTGGAGCAAATCTCGAGATCTTGTGGCTTGTATGAGACGCTTCTAGTATTTTTTGGACCACTCCAGGTACATTGGAGATCATTTGTCTTAAATGTTGGAGTTCCCTGGCCATGTTAGGGTTTATTCCTTCATCGACGTTAGTATAGTTAGTATTAATAGTATTGTTGTTTATGAAGTTACTAGAATCAAGGTTTCTAGGAGTGTTGAAAGGCTCATTGAGATCATTGATCATGGACGCTCGGTTATCCATAGTTGCCCCCTAGGGTGACGTAATGGTGGTAGGAATCGTGTTCTTCTAGCGATTTTCTGAGGATCCTCTTTATCGAAGTCTAGGATCGTTGGTTGCACAACTGTGGGCGTTGTTTCCTGGGATTTCTGATATTCCATCTTCATCCTCTCCACTTCTCTAAGTAGTGCTCTATTCTCCTCCTGTTGTTGGGTCACCTCTTGCATCATTTTCCTCATCATAGCGAAAAGTTCTGCGGTAGTGACTGAGGCAGTTGGATCTTGGAGCCCTTAGGATGCCAAACATCCTGGATTAGCGATTGAGGGGGTGCTTTTCTTGGAAGTGTCGAGTGTTTTCCTCTGAGTAGGGGGGCCCACTCGGAGGAGGTGGTAGGTTTTTGGTTAGAATGGAGGAACAGAGGATGAAGAAATGAGCGGCTGTGTGGACATGATTTTTTTCGAGGATTTTGAACACCACGACCCCATGGTGGGCACCAAATTGTTTTGGTAAAAAATTACACAAGTACTAATCAACCAAATTGAATGAGAGGCTATAATGTTCAGATTGTGTAATAGCAAATGGTAAAAGAAAGCGACACAACGGTTTACAAGGAAATCCCTTGATCCTTGCTAGGATCTCCGACATAAAACCATGGGAGGTGATAATGATCACCTGCCTTAATGATTTTATTGATATAAAATAAAGATTACAGTAAATTCTTAGTAAGAATGAGTAAAGGAAATCGTAGAGTGAGCTTAGACTAAAGAACAGTGTGTCGTGTGCAGATTACAAGTGTCAATTTATAGTCTAATCCAGCCAACAAGATGTCCAATATTTATGGAATCCTCTATGTCCAGCTTCATGAACGTTATTTGACCTAGTATTCCGGGTCTTCAGCATTGTTGGGACGATTCTTCATTGAGAATTGGTCTTCTCTTAACTGCTTCTGCACACGTGTTAATTATAGACAAAATATTACCGTTATAAACATTAAAATAATAACGGTATCCTAAGGTAGTTGAGGATCCTGGATATTTGAGGATCCTTAATATTGTAAGGATCCTGACCCTAACAACGGGTATCTGTGATATGGAGTTGTTATGAACCCGTTGGTGAGACTAGTGAGAAAATCTTATGATTAGATATCGAGTTTGATTGATGAGGGTTGTAATCCCTAATATTTGAAAATTACCCATTATGACAGATTTAGCCACTGACTTACGGGTTAAGCCTATTATGGTTATATTATGAAATTTGATTATTATTATTATGACGATTGGTCATAGAGTATACCTAGTAGTGACTTGATAGGTTTTAAGGGACTTGTTTTGTGATGACTAAGTGTTATAATGTGACGAACTGATTGGCAACAAATGATGAAAATCAAAAGTGTAATTAGTCTACTGATTGACCAAGGTGAGTAACACTATTCTAATAATATATATTGATGTGTTATTTGTGATATACTTTACATGAGTTATATGATTAATTATTATTGAGTAGTTGAATAATATATGAAAGATTGATTATTGTTAGAAACTTTTTTTTTGAGATAGATCTTTGATGATATAGATTGTAACCGAGAGATAGACCGCATTGAAAGATAGATCTTTAATGAGTAGTTATTTGTATTAAAATTGTGACATGTATGATATCTATGTTATCTATGATATATAATATATGAATTATATTGAGGTATTTGATTATTATTGAGAAATTGATTTTACTGAGGGATAGATAGATTATGAATGAGATAGATATTATTGTAATGAGTGTTTTTCTAACGACCTGTTAGTTTTTTAATAAAAAAATCCGTCCTCCCATAAAACAACATTTATTTTGATCAACAAAATTGAAGCATTTTTCTCCTTAATAAAGGACGTGTTGTTTATTAACTAATAATATAAGTTTATTTAATGGTATGTCAAGTAAAACATGTTACCAAAAAATATATGTTGGATTAAACAACTCCACGAAGGTTAATAATTAAATTCAATATAGTTTCATTCACATATGAACATTCTTGTTTTCTATTAGGTATAGTACCGATAGAACCGACACTTTCTGTTATTTATTTATCTTGGGTAGATTTTCTTTTCACATTATAAGAAAATTTAACTTGTCAAAATTATGACATCATTTCTTTCACGAAACCTTGAAATGATGCAACATTATGTATTTTGTTTGAATAACTGATTGAAAATATTTCGACGGGACAATACATCTTTACTCGACAGAAATTCCAAAATTAATATACTCTTCCTGTTTATTCCTTTTGTCTCACTACTCATTGCTATCAAGTATGAAGGACACGTACAATCCCCGATTTGTATGCACCCACACATGCGCACCCGATTTTGTACAGTGGTGAGATGGACAACGCACCATATATATTTCTCACATTGCGATTGGATTTTCTTCATATCATTCGATTATATATGAAAAACAAAAAAAATGAACAACAAGTTTTATAAAAACACACAACTAGCGAATTGCTAGGAAAAATTACAAATGATTTTTCACCGATCATTCCAGCAAATACAATTGGAACGTCTATACTTAAACCACGAAAACAAATAAAGAACTATACTACCAAAAATATTCTCTTTCCGCATTTTGCAGGAATCAAAGACAATATTATTTCTAAATTTCCAAATAAACCACAAAGTTGTTAAAACTATCACTTCCATTCTTTCTTTCTTCTCTACATTTGAAGCCACTTCACACAAAAACAAAACATGTTTGACCGATTCTACATCGAGTTTACAAACCGGGCAAGCAATGGATTGCAACTCCAATCCCTTCTTTGACATATTCAATTTATGAGGCAAACGGTCGTGCATAGCTCGCCAAATAAATCCATTTACCTTTCTTGGGACCACTCGACACCAACGCGTAGAACCATCCTTGGTCAGGAGAACAAGATATAAACACATATATGTATACATGTATACACACAAACCACGTGTGTGTGTGTCTATATATATATATATATATATATATATATATATATATATATATATATATATATATATATATATATATATATATATATATATATATATAATATTCATAAAAATCAATCAATTGTTACAAACAATTAAAAAAGTAACTAACCAAAACCACTCATCACCCATCACCACAACCTACCACCCACCACCACCACCACCCGCCACCACCATTACCCACCACCATGCACAACCACTCATCACTACCGACCACCACCAACCACCACCCACCAAAACCACCGCCTGCCACCACCATCACCACCCACTAACACCACCCCCACCCATCACCCACCAAAACCACCACCTGCCACCACTATCACCACCTACCTCCACCACTCATCATCATCACCCCCACCCACCTCAATCACTCATCGCCACCACCATCCACCACCCACCACCACCAGCTCCACCCACCACCCGCCACAATCAGCACCCGCCGCCACCATCACCACCCACCACCTACCACCCCCACCACATCCACCAACCATCACCACCCGCCACCACCACCAACCACCACACCCACCACCACCCACCCACCACCATACACCACCACTCATCACCACTACCTACCTCCACCACCACCTGCTACCACCACCCCCACCCATTACCCACAAACACCACCACCCGCCACCACCATTACCACCTACCTCCACCACCCATCACCACCTTCCCCACCCACCACAATCACCCATCACCACTAACCACCACCATCCACCACCACCTACCACCATCACCACCCACCACCACCACCCGTCACCACCACCTCCACCTACCACCCACCAAAACTAGCACCCGCCAACACCCACTACCTATCACCACCACCCACCTCCACCACCTATCACTACCACCCACCCACTACCCACCATTATGACAACCACCTGCCAATAACACCGACCACCACCCACCACCCATCACCACCACCCGCCTCCACCATCCATCACCACTACTACCCATCACCACCGACCACCACCACTTATCACCACCACCCACCACCCGCCGCCACCACCCATCACCCACCAAAACCAACATACACCATCACCACCCTAACCACCAACCGCCACTCACCCACCCACCACCACCAGCTGTCACCTTCACCCGCCTTCACCATCCGTCACCACCACTTGTCACCGCCACCTGACACCTACTCTAATCACCACCCTACATGTCACCCCCACCACCCTTCACCACCACCACTTACCACTTACCACCACCAAATATCACTACACACAACCACCACCCATCACCACCACCTGTGATTATGTGTATATAATTACATATGATTATTTGTATTTAATCACATATGATTTATATGGATAATTTTCTTTTTTGTCCATATAAATCATGTGATTAGATATATATATATATATATATAGTCACATGTGATTAAATGTATTTAATCAAATGTGATTAGATATATTTAATCACATATGTCATTATTGCGTTCTCGATTCAATAATTATTTTTTGTCAACTTTAATCATATGTGATTAGATACATATAATCACATGTGATTATATGTATCCAATCACAAATGATTTACATGAACAATATTCATTTTTAATTTTTTGTTTCAATAATTTTTCTCATATATTTAATCACATGTGATTATAAGTATTTAATCACATATGATTACAGTTGACAAAGAACAATTACTGAATCGAGAATGTGACAATTAATCTTATCCACATAAATTATATATGATTGAATACATATAACCACATGTGATTATATGTATTTAATCAGATATGATTTATGTAGACAATATTTATTTTTGCGGTTTCGATTGAATAACTGATTTTCTGTATTTAATCACATGTGATTATATGCATTTAATCACATATGATTTATGTGGACATGATTTGTTTTTACGTCCTTGATTGAATATTTGTTCCCGTTTATATAATCACATGTGATTATGTATATCTAATCACATATGATTTATATAGACAAAATTCGTTTTTATCCAAATAAAATCATATATGATTAGATACATATAATCACGTTTGATTAAGTATTTTTAATCACATATGATTGAAGTAGACAAAGAACAATTTTTGAGTCAAGAAGGCGAAAATGAATATTGTCCACACAAATCATATGTGATTGGATACATATAATCACAAACGATTATATGTATTTAATTACATATGATTAAAGTTGACGAAAAACGACTATTAAATCGAAAACGCAATAATGAATCGTATCCACATAAATCATATGTGATTGGATACGTATAATCATATATGATTATATGGATTTAATCATATATGATTAATGTGGAAAAAGTGATTTCATGAAAAAAAAAATGATAACTATAATGTAGCTACGTGTACCTTGTTCTTCATTGGAAACAACACCAAATTAACTTCTCCATCATCAGAATATGTTGGATATAAATAAACACCTAGGCACTACCGTCATCCCTCTCTATCAATGCATTGGTGATCAAACCCCTACATTGCACCAGGATCGCCATCCAATATGTACACCTCTATGAATGTCCACCCAATGACCCATATTTTTATTCAAAAACAAAAACTAAAAACCGAATTTTTTACAAAATATAAAATCTTATATTAATATGATCAATCAATCCTGAAAAACTAAAGTTTGAACTTGGACGAAGCGAATAACAAATTGACATATTAAGAATTGAGAGATTACAAGTAGCTTGAAATGCTCCAAGACTATTTTAGTTTTTAAAACCTATCACTAGCACTAACAAAATATTAAACACCAACAGTGTTAAAGCCCACAAGAATACAAAAAAAATGAAATATACAATTAGTCACGTCTTAAGAGTTAAGAGTAAGATCAACTCTTTGATACATAAACATCCTCTTTCAATATTTGTACTCAGACCAACACCATCCTAGTCTAATGCATCAATTACCCACCCAAGAAAGCTAACAATATAACAACAATAATAAAAATGCAAAAGACAACAAGTAATAAACATGCAAAAGACAACAAGTAATAAACAGGCAATTTATGAATAGCTCGAATTACAACATTCATGACATTCCATTTCTATCTTTATGCAATAAGACAAGTAAAGGATGCAAATAATGAAATTGCTAATGATATAATATTTTAAGTACACGAGATGTTTTGTTTCTACCTAGATATTAATCACTAACACCATCATAGCTATTAATACCATGAAGACAAATCATGATCATTAGAGTTTCGTCTTTAAGCTTAATCACTAGCACCATCAAAGTTATTAATATAAGCTTCTAAAATACACTTTTTCTAGGGAATGCATTCCAGAATATAATAAATTAATCACAAATCAAATCACTTCACTCATATGTCTTAATTGAATAGTTCATTCCAGTTTCTCCAACTTTCACATTGCAGAAAGTGAAGCAAGTCTTTTAAACAGGAAATATGCCGATGCATCTATAAATGATTACACTAAAATAGAAGTTTATGTATATTTTTGGTACCAAACATGTCCAACTGATAATAGGAAAAACACAAAAGTTAATTAAAGCAATAAGATTAACAATATATATAAGCAATTAATCTTCTATCCTTTGTATTTTTTTTAGTTTAGCAGAAAATTGATGAAGAAAATCAATAATTTTTCAAAGATCATAACCTGTGATTGATAGTAAAAGATCAAATAATATTGTTAGTGATATACCCCCTCTTCTTTTGTGTAATCGTGTACAACTTGTCCTCAATCTCGGTGCATTGCTTGGTCTAGAACCTACATTAATAGTGAATCAAATCGATGGCTAGTTGTGGCGCGACGGAAAGGGGAAACAAGCAGATGATATAATGAAATCGAACCTGGATGATGTAATGGGTTACCTTGGAGTCGATTATGTTTTCATTAAACCTTCAAATTCTTCGCCATTAATCTAAAATAAAAATAGAAAATCAATTGCATACGGAACAAGAAAAAACGAACCTGGATGAGAGAGATTTGCAGTTGCTTGTGGAAAGAAACAAGCAAATGATGTAATGAAATCGAGAGAGCAAGGGATATTGGTCGATAACTCCTCCAATACATATTGGAATCGAGAGGAATCATAAAACAGAGGTATGTCGTTTTAGGGCACTCATACGGTTTATAGATCGTGGATTCCGACGATGGGAGGAGTAGAGACGGAGTTAGCAGATATGGAGAGTGACAACGCGTTTGTCCAGTGGTTCAGGCGTTCTGGTGTTTCCACTGTTCCAACGGTCAGAAGGCATAACGTGTTATGGAGGTTCCGGCGGCGGAGATACAACATTCCGACGATGTTACGGTTTTTCTAGCGGCGGCGTAACGGTTGTCCGACAATGGCGTAATGGTGGTTCAGAAAATGATTGGGCGGCATCATGGTGGTATTAAGATGAGAGAGAGTATGTGTAGAGTGTGTGACAAATATAAACATTTTTCTTAAATATGAAATATTTTTTAATAAAATTTTAAATTTCTAATATATAAAATTAGTAGTTCAAATTCAAGTAATTTAAATAAATATGGTTTAAGATAGCTCATCTATCTTAAACCATATTTATTTGAAACTCTCGAACTCTTTATATTACTTAAATGGTTATTTAATTGAAATATTTTTCATATATATATATATATATATATATATATATATATATATATATATATATATATATATATATATATATATATCAAGGTTGTAAAAAACGTTTGATGTCATCTAATCAATGGACTGGGGTTAAATGATTAATCGGCTAAACTAACACTTAATTAGTGTTATTTTTCACACAAAACTTTTAAGATAAAAATAAAATCTTATACGTACCAAATTTTTTATTTAGTGTTTCTATTAAAAGAAAATTAAAAGTTAAAAGATTTTAAAACTTTAAAGTTTAAATACATTCTTATTAATTTTTTTTATTGTTTTCTTTATGCTAGCACCTACCTAGATTTCGCTTGTAATATGCTACCGTTCAAAGAAAATACATTCTTATTAAATTATAATCTAGCGAATTAGAATCGTTTCGAGACACAATATCATCAATCATCAATCATGACCCCATTTTTAGCCTAATAGTGTTTTGATTTTTGAAAAGATAATGTCATAATTCAAACATCAATACACTTTAAAGACAAAAAATATCATGTGATTTCGTAATGATTAAGAAGTTACAATACTTCCTAATTGCTAAAATAACAAATGCATATTTTTCGTGTGAGTCTAACTTAAAATGTGAATGATATTTATTGTGCAAACGTGTGTAGACAATATTATTCTAGGACAATGACAAAAAATATATTGTTTACTAATGTAAATACGTTTAACCTTACATATATATCGTCATTATCATGCATTCTCACTAATTCGTATTTATTTTATTTTCATGTATCGTTTTTCATTCATTCTCAATGTTACGGAATACGATTATCAAGAATATATTCTGACACATTGAGAATCATAAAAAAAGTCAATACTACTCTTATTGACTATTTAATTAGTGAAAATACATGATAACAATAATAGTTATGTGAGGTTGAACATATTCACGTTACTAAACAATAAATTCTCTTAATTATTCTCAAATAATAACATTGTCCATACGTCGATGTTCATTTATATTTGAACATATTTCTTTTTGTTCATTCTATAACATGAAAACGACAATCTCATACAATTTGATAACCAAAAATTCAAGACAACGGTCCTAAAAGTCCAAAAAATCAAAATATGAAATATCTACAATGACCCTGACAAATAGGAACGAACCTAAGAAAAAAGTGAAAAACCATTGTGCATTGTAGAACATCATTAAATTATATTTGTTATTCATATTTAATCATAGGATTAATCTATGTAGTATGTAGTAGTTTTATTATACCAATAAATGATACGTGTCTTTTTTAAATCTGTGAAAGCATTATGATGAGACGATAAGAAATATTTATGTCATGAACGTGACTAATTCTGATTTTTTTGAAAATCACACTTACAACATTGTAATCATGTAAATTATTTGCAACACCAACTTAGCACATGACAAGTTCTTGCTTTTTAACTTTATCACTTGAAATCATTTTTTAATGTCGACAGCATCACCTTTTCAGTTTTTACTTTTCACTACCAAATTGTTTTATATGAGAAAAATACATTTTTTTGATTTAATATATAATTAATTAAAATAGCAATATTGTTTGATATGTTTAATTAAATAAGTCCATGGGTCTCGTATAGTTCATTTCATATAGTGGGGTGTTGCCTGCTCACCTGCTTTCGTTCCGTCTTCCTGTTGCTGTCACTCACCTCTCTTTTCTTGTCTTTATCTTTTCCCCCTGCCATCGTCTCCCTTTCCCTTATCTTTTTCTCTTGTCGTTTTTTTTTATTAAAATATTTGTAAAGACAAATTACAAAAAAAGAGAAAACCTTAAAAGTTAAAATGTTCTTTTAGAACTATGTTTAGAGGGTGAGGCACACTCTTTATTTGTGGTGTAAATCTATCTCTGTATATTATTTGGATAAAGCTTGAGATAATTATATGATCTTGAACTTTGAGAAAAAAAATTATATGACAATGATTAACCGTTTAACCAATCATTTTTTGTTAATTTGATAGAAGTTTTAGTGAAGATATCTAATATTTTTGTTTGTTTTTAAAGAGATAAAATGTATGCACTATATATAAAATAAGAGGTAGACCAAAGATATGTTGCAAGAAAAATATGTAATATGTTTTGTTTTTTAAAGTCTGAGAACTCCAAAAATAATTTGAAATTTTGAACTTCTAAAGTTTTGCATATTTATGGTTAATTTTTTCTTTATTGGTTAATGCATGGATGTAACGAAAATCTCAAAGTCATAAATCACTAGACATTACGAATGTGTCCAACATATGTTTGTATTACGTAAATACCTTTTATTTATGGGTTTGGTAGACAAACAATGACCAATAAAGTATAATAAAATCATGTTGAAATACTTTGTTTTTAATCAGCATAAATGAAACAGTAAATTTAAAAATAAAAACGATAAATTACGAATATATCAAACATATAATCGTATTACAAATTTAAATCAAATAAGATATGTAGTTAGTTATATTTAAATTAAATTAAATCTTTTATTTTTGAAAATTTATTTAATACATAAATATATAAAAAAGTTTATAAAATTGATAAAATAAATATAATTAAAAATATGATTTTTAGAAGTATTTTATATATGATAAAAGCAATAAATAATTTATAGTACATGAAAAGGGGAAAAACATTAAATGATAAAAGGTATCTGATAGAAACTAAAGTTGATGGACTAGTTTTGGAAAATAGCAATCCACGACTAGTGTTGACTTAGTTAATCACCATTAAGTAAAGTGATTTGTATTTAGGGGTTTATTTGTGAAATAGAATAGTTATATGAATTAACTAGTAGAAGTGGCTTCAAAAGTGGAAAAATAAGAGTCTCGTCCATATATATTATGTGTATCGGATTAAGATGTTTAAGGTATTACCTAAATTGATATAATTATAATAAATAAATAAAAGTTTTTTTTAGGGGTGAGCAAACCCAAACCAACAAACCGAGAAACCGACGAAACCGAAACCAAAAAAACCGAAACCGAAACAAAAAAAACCGAAACCGAAGCAAAACCGACGGTTAGGGTTTTAATTTTCTAAAAACCGAAAAGTCGGGTTCGGTTTCGGTTTTTACCCAGAAACCGACCCATCCAACCCGAGAAACCGACCCATACTTAAAACCGACAAACCGCCCCAAGAAACCGACCCATCCAACCCGTGAAACCGACTCAAACTTGATTGTTTTTTGGTTATAATAGACTATTTTGGGCTTTGGTTGTAACTTGTATTAGACTATTTGGTTGTAAGACTCATGTTTTTTGAAGTATTTAACTTCAATTTGGTGTTTTTGAAGTATTTAACTTCTTGCTTAATTTTTGGAAAATGGGTTAAAACCCAAAACCCATGGGTTTAAACCAAGAACCCATGAGTGTATGGGTTGAACCCAAGAAACCGAAAAACCGACCTCAGAACCCAAGAAACCGAACCGACCAAAACCGATCCTATTGGGTTCTGAAAACCAGAAACCGAACATTTATGGGTTGGGTTGGGTTTGGGTCCAAAACCGACCCAAACCGACCCATGCACAACCCTAGTTTTTTTTTGGCTGCTTTCATAACAAGAAAGATAAACAATTGATATTATGAGAGAAATAAAATGATTTGTTAATATATTATTTGATTAATTTATTAATTAGAAATATATAATAATTAATTTAAATTAATTAGAAATGATTGTAATTAGTTAATTATTAATCAGAATTAATCTGAAATTAATTCGGGATTAACTGAAATTAATTAAAAATGTAGGAGTTGAATTGTAATTATTTAATAATTAAACCAAATAGACAATTCTAGAATGGTCCAAGGCATGGACGGATTCTAAATGGCTTTTAGGGTTTCTGGAAGTCTCTTGGAAGTTGATAACAAATGATTTGAACTAGGGATTAAATCTAATATTTAATTGTTCGAATTTGGATTTATCTGCAAGTTACCTAAATTAGAAATAGGACCCTTAGGCATCATAATTTCATGGTTAACGCCTTCTAGGATGAGAAATCTGATTTTCTCATTATCTATAATCTCTCGTTCTAGTATTCTAGGTTTTGAGTGTGAACCATTAGAAGCTTCTACACTATTGGATCTAGCTTTCCAAGGAGCACTACAAGAGAATTATTTACATCATTCAATTGATGCAAAAGGTATGTCTTCTTGCATCATGATTTTCGATTTTCATAGCATAGGGTTTAGTTTCATAAAGTATGTTGTTATAACTATAGAAAATATCATTGTGTTCTAGGTTATATGTACCCATAAGAGTTTATGATTAAAATCCGTAGTGCAAATCCTCTTTTTGCAACCCAGAAAACTCATCAGTGATATTAGAGCCTATGATTTTCTATTATTAGTGCATATATGACACTAGAAATCAAAAACCTGATGAAATCGACAATCGGTTTTACCTATGACGTGGTGCTTCTTTTTCCATGTCATGGTGATCCTCCTAGAATAGTTGTGGGATTTACTTTACTTTTTTGAATTGTAGGATAATTATTAGTCATTAATTGTTATTTTAATTAATTAAAATCTGAACCACAAAACTAGATAATAATGAAACCCTAATTCAAAAATTGAGAAAGTTATAAAAGAAACCTAATATTATTTAAGTATAAGATAATTAATATAGTGGATTAATCCTTTTAAAAGGTTTAATAGAATTAATTAAATGTTTAATTAAAATATAAATATTAAATCTAAATTAGTTTAAAAGATTAATTTATTAAAAGTTAATTAAATTTAAACCTTGTATTATTAAAATGTTTTTAAATACATCCTTATATATATATATATATATATATATATATATGAGTTATATTACTAAATGTAACACACTAAGTCAGTCAAACCAAGACTATGCCTCATTCACGAAGCAGCACTATAAGAGATGTATAAGGAAACGATCTATAAAATGATCATTGAATGAGTATCCTTTTCACCCACCGCTTCTTTATGTGGTAGAGTGTTGTTAGCCGAAAGGGTTTGATAGGGCACTAATCACATTAAAAGTATAATGTAAAAGTATTAGAACATTCTACAAAATCTCACTCTAGTTACTTTAGGAAAAATGTGAAATTGTATGGTAACCCTTGAAAACGCACATTGTTTCTTTGTGATCCGTTAGTGGAGTGTGTGTGGTTAACCGACACACTAATTTGGAACTACAAAGATGAAATGTGTTGGGTTTTATTCAAAATTTGTTTCAAAAACACAAAGATAGCAACAAAAGAATTTAACTTTAAACAACATAAAACTAGTTTTATTCTCATCAAAGGATCTACTAGCAAAGTTGGGAAAGAAAACAACAACCATAGAAGGAAAAGTTTACAATCTTTGAAGACTTTGATTCTCATATGAGATTGGAAGTTGATGAAGTGTGGAAAGAAGCTCCAAAAGAGAAGTTCTCTACAAGTTTCCACCGAGTAAGGATAAGCGCCACCAAAACATGTTAGTCTTCACGCGTATGAAGTTGTTCTTAAGTCGTTAAGACTTATACCAAATAAGGCTTAAGGAGAACTAACATATAAGACCTTCGTTCTTACACCAAATGCAAGTAGAAGAGAGGGAAGAAAAGGCTTGCAAACTTCGAAAATGGAAGCCAATATATGAGATAATTGTCGTGCAAAAACCAACTCTTTCATGCTAGTTAAGGTCTCCTTTTATATATCCTAACATGTACCAAGGTCAAGACAATAATTGATGAAAGTATGGTGTAACGCCCTGTTCCGAATCGTTTCCTATGTGGGGGTAGTGACCTGTAAACCGAGTATGGCCAAGCTTAGATACTTTGAGTGTAACGCCCGTGTTTCCAGGATAGGCATTTTCGTTGATGTAATAGTCTAGGTTAACCTTTGTAACCCGTTTTGAAATAATAAGAGCGTATTATTTGTGTATTATGTGTTTCGTGCTTAATTGCTTAATTATGTGATTTGATTAATTAAAAATAAAATAAGCGTCAAAATTTAAGTGTAAAATAAACTCATTATCTTTGCATAAGGTTGTAGTGGCCGAAACGAGGTTTCCGAATATATATAGAACGCCCAAATCTGACTTCGTATGAGAAAGTTATGATTTTCTAAAGTTTCGACTTAGCAGTATGCAGCTCGAATACTCGAGTTGAGACCGAGCGGTTTATAGCCGAAACAATCTAAATGAGAATCGAAGATCTCGTTGTTAATAGCGAAACGATGAAAAGTTAGGCGAGAACGGACGTCAGACGAATAAGTTATGAATTTATAACGATGTTTTCCTGTCCGGGCCTACTAAAAATAAATAATAAAAATAAAAGTCAAAATTAGCCGACAGAGTCTAAACGAAAGTTGTAGAGCGTAGTCTCACCTACGCGTGGATATAAAGAACGTCGAAAATGGAGTTCGTATGAAGAAGATATGAATTTTCAAAGTTATTAAATAATTAATATTTAAATTTAATTATTATATCCGATATTATCCGAAGAGGGGTCACCGGACTCATCCGAAGTATGCCCAGCGTACTGGCGTACGCCCAACGTACAACGAAGCATGACACGCCTTGTACTCGAGTTCTTCGGATGATGCATGCAGTGACGAATTCGGAGGCCTACGCCCAGCGTACTGCGAGGCCTCAGCCTCCTATAAATAGGATGCGAGGGTTCCGGGCATATTTGCTCATTTCCTCTCTTTTTCGTGTCGAAACTCTGCGTGTAAACCCCCGAAGCCATCCCGACACCCCGGATCTCATATCCAAGTTAAGAAGGAAGTTTTACGCTCCCGAGATCCCGAGAAGTGCGATTCCCAAGCCAAAGCTCTACCCACGAGGAGTTCGATTTTGGTGAAGATCTTCCAGATCTATCGAAGTATACTACTTCTGCAAGTCGTAGTGCTGTCTGATCATCTTCTGATCAAGTGAATGTGTAGTTACCTTCTTCCAACACATTATTATGAAGTATTTTATATAAAATACGTGCTATGTGTATATATTTTGTTGTTATTTATGTGAATGTATATTCACTCTCTTCTATGTCATAGATCTGATTTATTCTCTACGAAATACGTGTTATGTGCGTGTGCCTCATCTGTTATGTGGAATATGTATTGATTAAAGCATATATACAGGTTTTAAACTATGCATAAAAATGTATATTTTTATCTACTAATATGTTGGGTAGAACAAGGGTAGATAGTTGTGTGATAAACAGATGAGAGGCCTCGACGTTGTTTTGATTCAGTCATCTAGAGGAGTTTAGATGACGACCACGGGCTTTTCTAGACAGTCCAGTGGAACGCTAGCAGGCTCATAACCTGTAGGTGTTAATGAACTTGGGTGTTCATTCGCTGTGCTCCATCCCCCTCATGGTTTCCTTATTTGACTTATATTGTTGAGGAACCCCCGAAGCATGTGTTGTCGCCCCGATGAAATATTCTTAGACTATGTCCCTTATGTTAGTTGTCTTATGGACGTAAAGTGAGAATAACGGGAATGGGTAATTGGGTTATTGTTGGTTGGTGGAATTAAATATAATTATTTATTGTGGGTTGAAAACCCTATATGCTCACCAGGCTCCCAAGCCTGACCCACTCATTTTTATCTGTATTACAGGAAGTGGCGCGAGGGCATAAGATGGATAATCATCAAGTTTGATTTGTTTACAAGTCTGTATATGTATATATTTGTTGAACGACTTGTAATGTTATCGTTTATGCTTTATGGTCTGTATTGGAACATGACATCCCAAGTTTTGATTATATAATGAAAATACATTTCTTTATGAAATGCTTTGGTAAATATTATTTTATCATACTTTGTTTTTGGGAACAAATTCCGCAACTCTTTCAAATCAAAAGGATTTACTCTGAAATTATTTTAAAAGCATAAATGAAAATCGGTCTTTTCTGGCCGTGATTTTGGGGATGTCACATTGAGGGAAATAGATTTAGACCCATTTGGGTGTGGGTAATGTAATTTGGATGATATAGGAGTTCGGTCTGCGTTTTGGCGCCAATGGGTATTTCGGTAAAGTGTTAGTTCGAGCTTTTATGAATTTTGGATTTTTGTTCAGAATATTTTAAGGCAAGGATGAGTTGATAGAGGTGTATAGCTTCTCCTTACCTTTACGTGGATATAAAGAACCTCAAAATCAAAGTTAGGATGAAGAATTTATGCCCGTTTGAAGTTGGGTCGGTTTTGGGTTATGCTGAGTACGCTGGGCGTACAAAGGGGAGTACGTTGGGCGTACTGAGGCACATTGAGTACGTTGGGCATACCAAAAGTGCGTTGGGTGTATGCAATAAGTGCCTAAACCTTATTTTCGTGGTTTGAGCTCTATTTAAGCTCCTTAACTCCCCCAAACCCACTACATTCTCAGTCTCCACCCCTCCAACACCCCTTCCATGAAACCCTAAACCTTGTTGAGCCTTGTGTGGTAAAAGAAGGTGTTTTTGAGTGCTTTGGAGTATGCATGGTGCACCATGGAGAAGAAGGAACTTCTTGGAGAAGTGTTGGTTGCATTGGAGCTTGTTGATCTAGAATTTTTCACCTCAATCTATCTTCTAGAGGTATAAAGTTTGAATCAACAAGCTCCAATGCAACCAACACTTCTTCATTCTAACCCTGATCTGGACTTTGTTCCAACTTTTTTCACCTTGATCATGGTTGAACGAACGGTATTTTGGGTTATCGAGTTAATTATTGATTAAGATTGTATTTATTGTTAATTGGCGCGAGGTTATCTGATCCGGCGGTGAAAGATCTTGTATGCTCAAGAGTCATTATAGAATCATATTGCTAATAATATATGATCATATAGGTTCACACTATATAGCAAGTTACCGTCAATTGATTATTTATTAGTATAATTTGATTATTAATAAATATATCAACACTTGCATTTAATTGGAAATTTATTATTTCATGGAAATAATATTTTACTAATTGAGAATTTATTATTGGTGGAAATAATATTTGTTGGAGAAATAACAACTTATGAAATATATCATAAAGTATGATTATTTATAAGTTATATTTATATCTTAATAAACTATTTCAATTTATATAAAAGATAGTTTTATATAAAATACGATATTTATGTATGACTATATATATATATATATATATATATATATATATATATATATATATATGTTGATAATTCTTTATAAAAATGATTGATTTTTATAAAGATAACATGTACGTGTATATACACTAGCCATGAGACAAATTTTGTCTTCTTTTGTCATGCTTGGGACAAAGTTGTCTCTCCTTTTACTTTATGGTCTCCTTTCACTTTTTGGCCATTATATAAGAGAGAGCATTGAAGGGTTTTTGAAACACTTCTTGCAAGTCTTCTTTTTCCTCTTCTTAAAGCCAAATCCAAGAGCTCCATGATCTCTAGAGGATTGCCAAACTTCGAAATTTGAAGGCTTTTCTTCTTCTCCATTCTCTTGCATTTTGATGCTAGACAAAGTCAATTTGTTGCTTCACCTATGAACATATATTTAGTATATATTTCAAAGGCTTATGAACAACAAATTTCAAGTGAATAATAGCATGTTTTGATGGTTCTATTCTTGATTGGTGGATACTTGTAGAGAACTCTTGCTTTAGAGTTTCATGCCACACTTCATCAACTTCCAACCTCTCATGAGAATCAAAATCTTCAAAGGTCGTTATGCTTTCCTTTTTAGGGCTGTTTTAATATTTCTAACTCTTGCAAAATGATCCTTGGTGGTTAAAATAGTTTTAGTTTTATTCAACATTTTTAAAGCTTCCGTTGTCACTTTTACCGGTTGTGAAACCGGATTTTTGAATAAAATCCAACAAGCGGTCTGAGCAATTATTTGATTATCAGTGGATTGAGGTGAGTCTTCCTCACTGTACATACGGGTCGAAGGTACCAAAGCCGACCCACTGGATTAGATATCCTGATATGTGATTGTTTGATGCTATGCTTAGTGTTCTGTAGATCTACCTGATTGTCTGCTGACTGATTATATGTTTATCTGTATATGTGCACATAGTTGGTTGGTGGTTGAGGCTTTATTGCTTTATGCGTGAGCCAACATACTGAGGGTATTCCAACCCGATGGTTGACTGGACCCAAGTTATTTATATATTTCCATTCCAATCAAGGGTATTCCATCCCGAGGATAACTGGACCCTATGATTAACTGGGCCTAGGTATTCCAACCTGATGGTTGATTGGACCCTGAGCCGTATCATGGTCTTTCTTGCCAAGTCGGGGTCCAAAACCCAAGTCTTACAAATAAGTGCCAAGAGCCATCTCCTGGTCTTCCATGCAAGTATCACAAAGACAAATAGAATCCTACATATAATTGCCATGGTCCAGACCCTGGTTTTGCATACAATTTGTCGGGATCCATATCTGGGTCTTTCATATAATTGCCAGGGGCCACCACCTGGTCTTCCTACATAACATAATCCAATTGACCGATATTGGTGCCTTCGAACCACGAGTACAGGAAGGAGACTCGCCTCAATCCGAAGAATACCAAATCTCACACTCGTTGCTGCTACAAAAGCTCCTCATAAATGGTCCAGAAAATGATGTAATCTTGCTAGATCTATACTTGAACTCTTCTTCTGTACACATTGCCACCACCTTTCTCTTCAAGATTTGACCTTCCAATGGAGAAATAAGCTTATAAATGATGCCAAGGCTCAAAAACAAGTGAGAGGAGGCTAGGGTTTATCAAGGAATGATCTTAGGTGATTAAGGTTGGTAATGAGAGGGTTTCCCATAAGTTAGAGCCATTACATAGGGCTCAAAACCGAAGATTTAAGGTTTTGATATGCCCATATTATGCCTTGCGTAACATAAATTATTCCATACGTAATTCATTAAACCCCCGTTATGCCTTGTGTAATTTAAAAGTCCCTAATTTCCACTTCAACTTCAAACAACCGTAACTTATTCTTTTCAACTCCGTTTTCGGCATTATTTATATGCACAAATGGTATTGAAGAGCACCACAATCCTATTTAATTACTTTTGACTTAAAACATACCATACTAAAACCATAACCCTCACAAGAATATCGATCTATAACTTTTCCCTTCCTAACCTTCATTCTGACACACAAATCAAGAGTCTAGAACTCACCACCAACATTACCAACCTTCACAATAAGGTCTAGACTTTACCTTCCTCAAAACACAAAGCCTTTCCTTGATCGAATTTCGGTTCGCAACCTAAATTATAAAATGACCTGCAATAAGGTGTTACAACTATCTCCCACTTAAATTAGATTTTATCCTTGAACTCATTCTTTATTACCTCCACTGCCACACTAGTTGACCCTCTTCCAATAATGTTATCAAAGCCCATTCTTAGTAGAAATCACGCACCTTGAAGAAGAAATGAACCTTATCTTTTTGTTCTCAGCCAACGAAAGAAAATCCACATGCTCTGCCTAAAAACTAGAAACCCTAAACAATGTCTGACTTCCCAACAAACGAAATCATCTTAACCCACATCCATAAAGTCTCCAATTTTCAACCTTCAGTAAATGAACCCTTCCAAACTTGAATCATCTTGCTGATATCTAGAAAATATAATCCTTGACCATCCATGTGATATCCCAAAAATTAGGTCTAAATCTATAAGCAAACGGGTCACCGTAAACCTCCTTGTAACTCGACCTATTGAGTTTTAATACACATTTTAGTAAAAATATATTTCCATTTCAACTACAATAAGATATGAAATAGTATTTTACATCCGGTTATGGAAAATATCAAACGAATCATAAAGCACAAACCGTAACCTTAGTTAATACGTCTGAAAAACTGAAATTTTGTATTAAGAAGTGGTGAGTGAAGAAAATATTCTAGTCTCATAGTAAGTGTTCACCTGAGTCTGTAAATATAAAAAACATGCAAAATGGAGTTCATATGCAAAAGATCCAACTATTTTAAGAAACCAAATCGGTATAACATTGGTTTTACCTGATTGCATAAACCGTTTCAATCCGTTGAGACACCTCCACACCTCAAATGGAAATTCCAAGAGCGTTTTTGGACTCAGGCAAAGGTCTAATATTTGATTTCATAATCGAAATATTTTTAGTAAAAATATTTGTAAAAGTCGGAAAATCAGACGTTTCATATCAATTAGACGTGAATCTTTGAACGCAGTTTCCCGGAGTTCTACAACTCGAAAAATTAATCCATTCGGGGTTTTGGAATCCTTGAATTAAAATCTATCATTTTCCTTATTCAGAAAATATTTACATTTCGAGAATTGGACATGTGAATCAAGAAAGCTAATTGGTAATAATTTAATTGTAACACCCAAAAATTGAAGCCAAATTTAAACTTTTCCAAAACACTTAAACCATTTAATATTACAGATTTTGTTTTCAAATTACTAATTATCAGAGTATCCCATCATCAAATCATAAAAATCATAACAGCAGGAGGAGCGGTACGATCATGCCTTCGCCTTCCCGCGATCACCAGAGGTACCTGAAACAACAACTGAAACTGTAAGCCCCAAAGCTTAGTGAGCTACCCCAAAATACCAACCTCATAACCATGCCATGTAATCATACAAGCAAACAACATGCATAATGATCCTTCAGCCTGAATGGACCGCCTTGCAGGCCTTCAGTCTATCTGGACCGCTCTCTGAGCCTTCGGCACGTCTGGACTGCCTCGCAGGGCCTACAGCCTATCATGACCGTTCGTCGGGCCTTCGGTCTGACTAGCATACCCTCCTGGGTCTGTAGTATATCCGGACCGCCCTGGGTATGTTGGCCTTCAGCACAAAGCATGACCGCCTCAACCCAACCCCCAATCAAACAAACATGTGCACATACATATCATATGCTTTCATACTAACAGTCAAACCGATCTAGCAGATCAAATAGCATAGCAACATCCTATAACCAGGACACCGACCTATCCAGGTCACTAACATAGCATAATCCTATAATCAGGATACCGGACAACCAGGTCACTAAGCATAAGCATGACATCATCCTAACTACCAGGATGCAAAATAGTAAACATATCATGTATTAAACCGGATGCAATCCATAAAGGGCTGGCCTTGGTGCCTTAGACCTTGTTGATATAGTGAGGATAACTCATCTCACAATGTCGCACTGAAAATGATAGGCTCAAACTATCAAATTACCAACAAGAACTCCACCACCTATAGTTATCATAAAACCCTTTTTCCATAAATCTCCAAATTACCAAAATACCCTCAGAAGTCAACTAGTCAACTCTTGGTCAAAGTCAAAATCCACAGTCAATGTCAACAGTTCATGTTGACTCGAATCATCGAGTGTAGTTTACCGACTTGTCAAGTCCTTCCTGAACTCGAGAAGTCATGAAATCCGTGATTGGCTCATCGAGTTCCCTTTTAACTCGCCGAGTTTATACGTGTCCAAGAATTAGGAGAAACCCTATCCGACTCGCTGAGTCTTCAAACGACTCGTCAAGTTCAAGGTGATCTTCAACGGACTCGTCGAGTTTGTTCGTCAACTCAACGAGTTCATGAACATCTTCATATGACTCGCCGAGTTGGCTATGCAACTCGTCAAGTCCTTGCAGACCTTCATCCATGCAGACACTTTTTAAGCCATGCCAAGGTTCCAAATTATAGATCCAAGCTTCCAAAGCATGTTTCTCACGTAAAGTTGCAAACTTTACACGCATGCAAGGCCCTAAAGGCTCTAAATGACCAATCTAAGCTTCTAATGGAACTTTACACCTTAGGAGAGTCTCATCCTTGCAAGAGCTGGAAACTTTAAGGACTTAGGACTCAAAAGAGGTTCAGATCTGAAGTTTCAACTTCAGATCTAGCTCCCATACCAAAATCCCTTTATGAATAACTAAAGGAAGCCCTAGTTTTCACAATGAATGATTCTAGAAGAAAAGAGGTTAAGGTAACAGCTTATTACCTTCAAGACATGCCCCAAAATGAAGTAGACTCTGGATCCACACAAAATCCTTGATGCTAGCCTCTTGATCTACAAGTTTCCTTCACAAAAGTCACTTCTCAAAGCTCCAAAACACTCTCCAAGCTCTCACTCACGGAAATTAGGGTTTCTGGCTCTCAAGAGGAAAGTGGGAGGCACAAATGGTCCAATATATAGGGTGCAAAAACCCTGAAACTTAGGGTTTCCACTGCCAACTCCTACCCGTCGAGTCCCCCATGCCGACTCGACGAGTCATTCATTTATTGACGTGTCCTGGCCCGCTGCTACTCGACGAGTCGTAGCGTCAACTCGTCAAGTAGACCTAAAACATGAAATCTAAATGGAAAATTAATGATACCTAACGGTTGGGATGTTACATTAATGTTTAAAAGGATAAGCATTACTTGGGTTGTACTTTGGATCATGCACTAGACAAAAATCCCATCCATGCAGACTTTCCATTAATATTTCTCTCTCTCTCTCTCTCTCTCTCTCTAAGATAATTTTTATTAATGTTATATTTACCAAAAGTTATAATCGAGAGTTTTAGCTTTGTAAACAATGAGTGCTTACAACTCCTTTTTAAAGTTTTTATTATTTTGGCGGAGAATACTTATGAAACATATTTATCGGTTACGAAATGTGCTTACAAAAACGTATATCTAGTTATAATTAATATTATGTTATAGACTAATTTTATCATGACATGCATATGCTGTAATGGTTTAGAAATGTTATTAACCTTGTAAATATTTTAAACCTATATCATGCATGTGCAAACACATATGTTATATATATATATATATATATATATATATATATATATATATATATATATATATATATATATATATATATATCTGTGTGTGTGTGTGTGTGTGACATCCCCAAAATCTCGGCCAGAAAATACCGATTTTCATTTATGCTTTTAAAATAATTTCAGAGTAAATCCTTTTGATTTGAAAGAGTTGTGGAATTTGTTCCCAAAAACAAAACGTGATAAAACAATGTTTACCAAAGCATTTCATAAAAGAAATGTATTTTCATTATATAATCAAAACTCGGGGTGTCATGTTCCGATACAGACCAATAAGCATAAACGATAACATTACAAGTCATTCAACAAATATATACATATACAGACTTGTAAACAAAACAACTTGATGGTTCATCCATCTTATGCCCTTGCGCCACTTCCTGTAATACAAATAAAACTGAGTGGGTCAGGCTTGGGAGCCTGGTGAGCATATAGGGTTTTCAACCCACAATAAATAATTATATTTAATTCCACCAACCAACAATAACCCAATTACCCATTCCCGTTATTCTCACTTTATGTCCCCAAAATAACTAACACAAGGGACCTATTCTAAGAATATTTCATCGGGGTGACAACACACGCTTCGGGGGTTCCTCAGCAATATAAGTCAAATAAGGCAACCATGAGGGGGATGGAGTACAACGAATGAACACCCGAGTTCATTAACACCTACAGGTGACGAACCTGCTAATGTTCCACAAGACTATCTAGAAAAGTCCGTGGTCGTCATCTAAACTCCGCTAGATGACTAAATCAAACAACAATGAGGCCTCTCATCTGTTTATTACACACCAACTATCTACCCATGGTCTACCCAACATATTAGTAGATAAAAATATACATTTTTATACATAGTTTAAAAACCTGTATAGCATGCTTTAATCAATACATATTCCATATAACAGATGAGGCACACACACACATAACACGTATTTCATAGAGAAATAATCAGATCTATAAGATAGCAGAAAGTGAATACACATTCACACATATAAACAACAATATACTTAATACACTCAAACCATACTTGTATTATTATCGTGTTTATGAAACGTAGTATACACTCACTTGATCAGAAGATGATCGGACAGCACTACGGCTTGCAGAAGTAGTAGTCCTCAGCAGATCTGGAAGATCTTCACAAAAATCGAACTTCTCTCGGGCAGAGCTTCGGCTCGGGAACCGCACTTCTCGGGATCTTCGGGATCTCGGGACTTGCTTCGGGGCTCGAGAATAATACCGGGGCTTTGGGGTATTTCTGGCACGCAAATCGATGCAAAACGGGAGAGAGAAGAGAGAAAAATAGCAATTGAGTTGGCTGCCCTCGCTTCCTATTTATAGGAGGCTGGAGCCTCGAAGTACGCGGGACGTACTGCAGTACGCGGGGTGTACTGCTCCGAAATCGTCACTGCTTATGTATCCGAAGTGCTCGAGTGCGAGTGTCGACATTCCTCGGTGTACGCGGGGCGTACTTCGGATGAGTCCGATGACCCCTCTTCGGATAATGCCGGATTTTCCAATTAAATTTAAATACAAATTATTTAACAAACTTCGAAAATTCATATCTTCTTCATACGAACTCCGTTTTCGATGTTCTCTATATCCACGCGAAGGTGAGACTACGCTCTACAACTTTCGTTTAGACTCCGTCGGCTAATTTTAACTTTATTTTTTATTATTTATTTTTAATAGGCCGGGACAGAAAAACTTCGTTATAAATTCATAACTTCTTCGTTTGACGTCCGTTCTCGCCTAACTTTTCATCGCTTTGATACCAACAACGAGATCTTCGATTCTCGTTTAGATCGATTCGACTAAAAACCGCTCGATCTCAAATCGAGTAATTCGGGCTGCATACCGTTAAGTCGAAACTTCAATAAATCACAACTTCCTCATACGAAGTCAGATTTGGGCGTTCTATATATATTCGGAAATCTCGTTTCAACTACTACAACATTAACCAAAGATATAAAGTTTATTTTACACTTAAATTTCGACGCTTATTTTTATTCTTAATTAATCCAACCACATAATTAAGCAATTAAGCACAAAACACATAATACTCAAATAATACAATCTTATTATTTCAAAACGGGTTACAAAGGTTAACCTAGATTATTACATTGCTAAAAATAGCAAGCCCGGAAACACAGGCGTTACAATATATATATATATATATATATATATATATATATATATATATATATATATATATATATATATATCTTGGAATTTATACATGTACTTGAAGAAACTTACTATTTACTTAAGCGAGTAATATACATTTTTACAGATATATGAAACATACTCGACTTTTATAGGGGAACTTTGTCGTATATCATAGTTAATGACCTTATCAGTGAGACACTATTTATTACCTAATTTTAACCACTTAGTATATCCTCTCGACTATAACTGTTAATCCTCGGAGCGAGATACATAGGTATAGATCTATACGGGTTGACACACGACACTCCCACATGCGATTGCTAGCTACAACCTCGACGGATCAATCAAAGCGGGTGATAATTATCTTCAGTTTTATCCACGACATCCAATGAAGTGTCGTAAGGAGTTATATCTAGTCATATAGCTCAGTTATAGGACCCAATATAGGCATTAACCAGACTCTTAATCTAGAAACCACATATTTAGTTTCTCATTTTATCAAACATTTTCAAACATGGTTTTATCTACAAAAGAACTACTTTTCAGAATTTTTTAAAAGTATCTTTATTGCAGTTAGAAAAAATCTATAACTCTCACCAACCTTTGTGCTGACTCTCAGCCTATTTATTAAGGCAAATTTAAGAATTATTATTATTATTTGTACGAACCATGTATTTGAACCTTAAATTGGAATATAACTAATGTTTTGTTATTGTTGTTACTTGTGATGTATATTCAATTTGCTTGTGATCCATGAACTGAGTCGCACAGCCCAACATGTCCCGCCGCCTTGGCTAGGGGTGTGACAGATTGGAATCAGAGCAAAATTGGTTATAGAGAACTTGTATCCTTAAAAAAGGAAATACAACTATAGCTACATGCTCCTAATAAAAGTATTATCAATGATTACACTGCTACTTGGCTACTTACAGTACGGGGAATCTAGTTTAAAGGGCCGCATAGGATTGCTGGATTTCAGAACAGATTAATTGCCCAAATGGTCTTGCTCTTTGGTGTTTCCTATCCAGCCCTCATCTGTACTTAGTAGTCTTGGAGTACAAAAAAATTAATAAATGCTACAAAACTCACCAACACTAATATATAAGAGTTATATATATACTCTGACCCGCGATGAGAACACTTAATAAAACTCTAAACATCCATTCAACTAAAACTACCAACTCAACCCTTTAGGTCAAATGCCTCAACTAAGGTTAGTATCGTAAATAAGTCATACCCTAAGTAAACATGGAACGTGCGCTTATGTTATTTTGGTGTGCCAGTGAACAAACAACCTTGAGCGATGAGTTTGACAGACTACAATGGTTGAGAGTTTTAGAGACTGAAGGATGTTCTCAAGATACGCTGCAGATACCTAGTACCTTAGAACCCCTATGCTAAATTTAAAACAATTACACAATTGAGGACATACATGATCATTTGGACGATAATGGCCCGGTAGAGTTCGAGGAGGGCCTCATAGATGAGGAGCGTATCCCTACTCCATCTCCTTCCCCACCAAGGCCATGTTATTAGTCATATTGTCGTCACGACAAGAGTCCCCTGTTGAGAGAACTCCGAGGATGAATGTTCCTTTGGTGTCACACCTAGACACTTTCTCTTACCTTTCCTGACCCATTAGTGATCAGAAAAGGAAGCCGACTTCACCCCCTAAGCCAGCTTGGCTCGCCGATCAAGAGGAGGATTATTGATGGCCCTCCACAATTTAAGAGAGGTGAGTCTTCTTAGGTTCCGCCACATGCACCATTTGGGGGTAACCCCGAGGATCAAGATGAAAGATTAGCAGACCAAGTCTAGTCCCTGGAGGAGTTTGTTAGAGCTTAAGGTACTACCCCTAGAGCGATTGAGTGGCAAGTTGAAAGGCTCGAGGAGGAGGAGAAGGATGATTCAGAAGCCATACAAACCCTCTATCACCGTATGGCTGCCATTCGACTGAGACGAATGTTATGGGTGCCTATATCAGGGCCCTAGAGTATCATATTTTGATTATGGAGAGTCGAATGGATGCAGCCGAGCACAGAGTGACTATTGTTGCACAAGAGCGACGCCAACTTCGGAAGTAGTTTGATGAGCTGGTCCGCTACTTAATTTTCCACTTAGGATGGTAGACACTCATCTAGGGTGGCTTGTTCCCTAGGGTAGTGTTAGAATTTTTGGTGGAATGGTTGATATTACAACAAGTGATTATCACTGCATGTTTAGAAATTGTTCTTTTGTAAAGCTTTTCCATTTCTAACCTTACACGGTTAGTACTTTTGTAACCTTAGTAACCAAAAACAAGTGGTTCTAATTTTTGAATCTATTTCAGTATTTTGTTAAATGTTGAAATTCATTTTCTGTATTGCTTGTAAAACACTATCATAACTTAGTGAAATATCGGTTAAGAACTTTCATTATATAACTTGGAGGTCTGTAATATTTTGGGGATAAATTACACAAAAATACAAAATTGTTCATGGATAAGATGTATAAACAACTTAAACGTGTCTTTTCTAAACATTTAGGACAATGGCCCCGTGATAGAGTCTTGGAGTTCGTCCACCACCAATTCCTCGAGTCACTCCTAGGGTGACTCCAAGAGTAACCCCAACTATGGAAGGAACTCTAGAAGAAACCCCACCAGTTGTCCATACCTCAAACACACCTTTTCAAATGGATCCCACTCTAATGCAGACCCTACTTTCACAAGGGATTGCTATAGCCTTAGCCGCATATGAGGCTGCCCGGAATGATAACTTGTAAACGATAGAAATGGTGGTGGCACTACAATGATTAACCACAACAATTCAAGGCCTTGTTCATACAAGGATTTCATGGGTTTCAAACCCCGATCCTTCTTTGGCACGGATGGAGCTATTGGTCTATCCCGTTGGATAGAAAAGATGGAGGCAGTATTTCGCATCGGTGCTTGCATTGAGGATTACTGAGTCAAGTATGCTACCTACACATTGTTGAATCCCGCCATAACTTGGTGGAATAATCATGCCAAGTACATGGGAATTAATGAAGCTTATGCCATAGGCTAGGAACCTCTGAAACAAATGATGATCAAGGAGTACTGCCCCCGACAAGAAGTCCAGGCCCTGGAACAGGAGCTCTGGAATCTCACCATGAAGGGATCATAAGTCGCTGCTTACACCTCTTGATACAACAACCTTGAAAATCTCTACCTTGGAATGGTGACTCCAGAAGATAAGAAGACTGAAAGGTACATCTGGGGATTGGCTTCGCCAGTTCAATGTCTGGTTACTGCATCCAGACCCTCCATATTTGATACTGCTAAGCAATTGGTCGATCAATTGATTGAATAGTCTAACCGTCAGGGTACCATGCCTCACAAGAAAAACAAAATCAGGGTACAAAGCGAAAGTTCCAGGGAAAGTCAAGAGGAAACTCCAAGCATCATAAAACGAAGTCAAAACCTATGGTTGTCTATATCACAATCATAAACACTTCCACCCCATCCAAGACCTACACTGGAACTCTGCCCCATTGTACCAAATGTAAATTCCACCATGTTGGAAATTGCAGAGATATGACATGAAACAACTATAGCATGAAAGGTCACATCATAAGATACAACAGAAAGGCACCAAACACTTCGAAATCAACCATTGAGGCGGGAGGAAGCGATAATTGCTTTGAATGCAATCAACCAGGGCATTTTAAGAAGGACTGCCCGAAACTGAAGAATCAGAGTGGCAAAGGAAGGGCGTTTGTGATCACCATCGAAGATGATCGCCAGGAACCAACTGTGGTTACAGGTACGTTTCCTATCAATAATATTTATGCTTCCATCTTATTTGATACTGGTTCTGATAGAAGCTTCATTGACCATAAGTTTATAGGCATCTTAAACCATCAATCTTGCAAACTTAATGAAGCTCATAAGGTAGAAATGGCAAAAGGCCATGTAGAAAGTACCTTACAAATACTTACCAATTTCCCTCTCACCATGAATTACCGCATCTTTAACGTCAACCTAAGACCTATGACCATTGGGAGTTTCGATGTGATTATCGGAATGGATTGGTTATTGCCTCATTGATCTGAAGTTCTATGCTATGAAAAAGTCGTTCGACTACCCCTACCCAATGAAAAAGCCCTTGTGATTTATGGAGATTAATTAGGGAAGAATCTAAGAGTCGTATCTTGCATGAAGGCAAGAAAGTGCTTATAAAAGAGATGCTTCGCTTTCTTGTCCCACATAGTGGATATGCAAGGCAAGGGTAAGGAAATCAAATATATTTCACAAGTGTGCGACTACCTGAACGTATTCCTAGATGATCTACCTGGACTACCCGCAGTCAAAAAGGTTGAATTACAAATCGACCTAATCCCGAGTGCAGCAATAGTGGCAAGATCTCCTTATCGCTTGGCACCATCAGAAATACAATAACTATCTAGTCAACTTCAAGAACTAACTGACAAAGGATTATCTGGCCAAGCTTTTCACCCTGGGGAGCTTGGGTATTATTTGTTAAAAAAAGGATGGATCGTTCAGGATGTACATCGACTATCGAGAGTTTAACAAACTCACCATCAAAAACCGATACCCACTTCCAAGGATCGATGACCTGTTCAACCAGCTACAAGGATCCTACTACAACTCGAAGATCGATTTAAGGTCTGATTATCATCAACTTAAAGTTCAAGAAGAAGACATTTCAAAGACAACATTCAGGACTCGGTACGGTCAATACAAGTTTCAAGCTATGCCATTCGGATTGACCAATGCACCAGTCGTATTCATGAACCTTATGAATCGGGTGTGAAAACCCTATTTAGACAAATTCGTGATTGACTTCATCGACAACATTTTAATATACTCATGAGCCAAGGAAGAATATGGCCAACATTTGCGATTGATTCTAGAATTACTAAGGAAGGAGAAACTTTATGCAAACTTCTCAAAATGTAAGTTCTGGACCAACGAAGTGCATTTCCTCAGTCATTTGGTCAGTAGAAAAAGGATTCATGTCATCCCTATGAAGATTGAAGTAATTACGGATTGGAAAGCACCAACAACGCTAACCGAAAGTATGCCAATTCCTAGGGATTACAGGCTATTATCGGAGATTCATTGAGAAATTCTCTAAGATAGCCAAACCTCTCAACGCTATAACTCAAAAAGACACAGAATTTTATTAGGGAGACAGTCAAGAGTCTGCCTTCCAAAGGTTGAAACAATCGTTGTGCAATGCACCAATCTTGTCTCTCCTAGTGGGAATAGAAGACTTTGTAGTATTCTGCGATGCCTCCTTCCAGGGATTAGGATTCGTACTAATGCAAAGGGACAAAGTCATTGCATACGCATCCAAACAACTTAATCTAAACGAGTCAAACTACACTACCCAGGACTTGGAATTGGGAGCTGTAGTGTTTGCATTAAAGATTTGGAGGCACTACCTATACATAACGAAGTGTGTTGTGTTCACCAACCATAAAATCCCCCAACACATCTTCGATCAGAAACAGCTCAACATGAGACAACGAAGGTGGGTAGAATTGCTAAATGATTATCAATGTGAAATTCATGATCATCTTGGTAAATCAAATGTCGTAGTAGAGGCTTTAAGCAGGAATGAACAACCAAAACCACTTTGTATAAAGGCTCTAACCCTAAAAATCCACTCCAATCTCACCACCCAAATTCGAGACGCTCAGCTGGAATTCCTCAAACCCGAAAATATCACAGAAGAAAACCTACGAGGAATGGACAAGCAGTTCGACGTCAAGAAAGACTGAACATGATATTTCATGAACCGAATTTGGACCTTGAATTTTGGTGAAGTCAGGAATCTAGTTTTAAATGAAGCCCATAAGTCGAGATATTTGATACATCTCGGATCAGAAAAGATGTATCTTGATCTTAAAAAGCTTTATTGGTTATATTCCACTTTAAGGTTCGAATACATGGTTCGTACAAATAATAATAATAAGTTCATAAATTTGCCTTAATAGATAGGCCAATATAACAAAAGGTAGATAAAACTAGGTTTCCCGAGATCCATGAACATTTCTTCTGCTTCATCTAGTCTTCGCGTTCCTATGTAAACTTCGACCATTTGCAAGAGTTCCATCATGGATTTCGGGAAACCTATTTTTATCTAGCTTTTGTTATATTGGTCTATCTATAAAGGCAAATTTATGAACTTATTATTATTTGTACGAACCATGTATTCGAACCTTAAAGTGGAATATAATCGCGGTGTTGTTATTGTTGTAACTTGTGATGTATATTTAATTTGCTTGCGATCCAGGAACTGAGTCGCACAACCAGGCATGTTCCCCAGCCTCAGCTGGGGGTGTGACAATTGATCATTGCTGAAACCTCACATTAAAAAATAAAGGCGACTCCCAACATGAGTCTCAATCATTGGTGCCACACCAACATAAAATCACATTCTGCTAACCAGCATTCGCATTTTGATTTATCTGAGATCTTCAGGGTGTCGTTCTGACCTACCCATTAACTGAAGTACCGGATTCCCAACCGATTGTTGTAGCTGATAACCTCCACACAACCGTACCATGAGACTCCAACCAAGAGTCTATCTGAAAAGTGCTATCATAGCATGTTTGTCAACACGGCTCCTATAGCCCTCCTGTTCCAACCAAGGACAACATAACTCACCAACACATAAACATAAGATAATCCAATTCACTTTAAGTGAGTGCTACCAGTCCATTTGTAGTCTTACATCGCAACTGGCCCTAGATCGGCCTACAACCTTCCTCAATCCTAGAAATGTTGTGGCCTTCCCATAGTTTTACAACCCTTCCTGCCATAGTATAATTCTACCCAGTGAAGGATACGAGCCAAATCGTAGATTCACAACACTCTCACAAAATGCTCATTGACCTGGTGAATGTTATGGGCGATACTGCAGTCTTATAACACTTCCATACTGCCTACCAACTTACTGAATGCTACAGACAACCCAACAGCCTTACAACACTTCCACCACTAACTATCAATCTAGTGAATGTAAGATGTCACCCCGTAGTCTTACCTCACTTCCATACTGATATGGCCCCAGACCATGGTCTTGCCAACTATCTGCAAGAATACTTAGCCAAGAATCACTACAAGTTGGAACTCTAACCTTCTAATTCTCCAGCTGGTGTTCGGGTCTTTCTTCGAACAACCAAGCCTTCATTAGACAAGAACAGACAGAGAGGTCCTAACGTAACCCTCAATCCGAGCCTAGCCATGAACCCATAATGCGCCACTACTGATGCTTCACGTCCTCAAAAGAGATAATCTGGGTTTCCAACCTTTTCTTCTTTGGTTACAACTACCTAATGAGCATTATTCCTTGCATTAATTTTGGATTATTCCATGATCAACACAAACTATCCAATTTCTCTTGGCATGTCACTCCAAGTTGAACCGCATCGAAAATATTTTCATTAATCCCAAGCGATGCTCCCCCACTTGGAATTATCTATACCCTGTCAACCTCGTACCCATTTGAATTTTTAAGCCATCTATAATTTCATTACTCACATTGCCGCCAACCTGATTTTGCAAGAACTAAAATTTCCATGAGAAACTGACCTAGCGTACACACATCCCAAGAATCTAGATGAATACACCCCAATATCTCAACAAAAACTTGATATTTACAAGCACCCTCCACTAATAGAACTTCAAAATCCTTGAGCGACTTTAAAGGATGACGAAGAACGAATAACCCACAACCGAAACAGGTAGATAACCAATCTGACCACCCACTTACTAAGGAGAAATTCCCATGTGAACTTGCAATCAATCACCTTAAAGGTATGAATTTCACAACTGCTTATCCTATGCTCGCAATTGACCAATCCTTCCTTACATCACAACCACGAAATATTCTTACAACACCTGCATTCAAATCTGACACTTCCACGCTGCAGCTCCCTCGGACTCCTAGATAAAACCACCAAAAATCAAATCGTTGGTTGGTTCTGTAAGTATGGCACCTTATCTTGCCCTTCCTAAATCTTGCTCTGTCGTTGGTCGATGTCTCCTACATCGAATCCCTAAACCGACTCACCCAAAAAACCATCTAAGCATGGCTCTCGGTATGAAAAATGGTATATGAAGATTCTTGAAATATAGTAACAAAGCCATCATAAGGAAATTCTAATTCCTAGGTGGAGTTGTGCCTCACTGCTCTACTTGTCAATCTCGAACAGTCGGCCTTCTTGTGGCCCACCTGGTTTTGGATGAAAATAAATCAGATTCGAACCTCGAGGACATTCCCTACTAAATGACCAGCCTGACCACAATTGAAACAACCTCTCCCTTTCTCACAACAGCTCCCCCTGTGAGTCCTTCCATACCTGGAACAATGGCCCTGGCCCTGATGGCCTCCAGAACATAAATCTTGAGTCTTAGGATCTTTTCTTGGCCCGTTGTGGTCTGGATTTGCTTCAATCCGCTCTTCATCCGAAGTTGGAGCTCAATCTCCCGCTCCCGGGGTCTAGCAATCATATCCTCCAAAGTCTTGCAGGTCGATAGGCTCACAAAGTCATGAATATCATCCTGCATCATATCTTGGTACCTTGTCTTTCTCATCTCCTCATGTGTTGCATGCTATGGAATTAGCAAAGCTCTCACCCTAAACTTGGCGGTGATTTTCACCACAGTCTTAGTCGCATGGCTCAGGTCCTGAAACTCCCTCACCAACCATTGCACCTCAATGGTCGGTGCAACTCCACCCCGAACCTCGCCACAAAATCATCCCAAGTCATGGCCACTACGATTGTCAACCCTAACTGTCATGCTGCAATCTCGGCCTGAAAATCCCCAAGATGCTCATCCGAAATCTTCATGATCCCCTCCTTGATGGTACCAAATATCACAGGAGTCGCATCCAAAATTCCACAAGTACTCTCAAACGAAATGAGCTTTTAAATCCTCTCATCAATCGGCTCTGCCCCAGAGCCTACACTTGAACCAGAACCAGGACCTCTTCTACGAGTGCTCAGAACAGACTCAACGAGTCCTCATTCTATAGGCTTCCTAGAATCTCTATTAATTTCCTTAATTCAAGTATGGATCCTACGCTTTCAGTAGTACGGGCCCAATAATGCATTCCACACCTATCCATATTTTCCTCAAGAATTATCCTAAATCCTCTAAGTCACCTTCTCAAACTTGTACTCCAAGTACCCGCTAAACAGTGTATCCAAACCCACTAAAACACTTCCTAGACTCTCCTAGGTTCCTCACCCCACCCACCATCAACTGCTGAAGAACCTATAGTAATGTCAGCTAACTACTTCATGAATACAACTACATGTAACAAAGCTTAGATAATCCTTCGACTAAAAGACTTAACCCTACAAAGGTTAGACTCAAACGAGTGCTGCGTAATAGGGCTAAGTCAATCACTACAAGATTATTTAACCTTTACTGTATGTAACTTAACATATTCATGTAATAATTAAATTAAATCAATATGGGTGGGTCCCACAAAGCATAAAGCAAGCAACATTTGGGCATCGAGAAATCTAAACCAGTGCAACACCTAATCAGGACATTCTATCAAATCATCAGATATCCATTCTAGTATACAATTCTAAAAGCTCAACCAACAGGCATATAAATGCATCTTTTCCTAGCATTCTATCATGCAATCCTGATCAGATCCTTAGCCCTAATCTAGCCTGCGATTCTCATAACATATAACATAACATCATGTATGGGTATTCTGGGAATCACTTACTTGAGCTTGGCTAATTGCACGCATCACACCTTTTTTTATAAAAATCCTTTAGAAAATTCATTTTCTTTTAAAAGGATTACCAATTCCTTAGTTTGAGTTCAGATACACCTGATAGTGTACCCGAATCCCTCAAACCAAGGCTTTGATACCAAATTGTAACATCCCAAAAATTCATAGTAAATTTTCATTTTTAAAACAATAAACCATACAAATGAGTTGATCCAAAACCATTCAAAGTGAATATATCATTTAAACATCAGAGTAAAAATCACGAATAACCGATGCGAAAAACTATGGGGGATGCCGTGCAGTCACGCCGGGCCCTTACCTTTGGAACCGGAAGTACCTGAAACCATAAACATAAAATCATAAACAAAAAGCTTAGCGAGTTCCCCAAATAACACATAATAGAGAATGCTTCTGTGACATCCACGAATCTACGATCATTTTAAAAATTTTATTTATGTTTATTTTAAAACAAAGTATTGCGGAATTGGTGCCAAAATATGCTTGATATGATATAATATCAAATCAAGGCATTTCAGAAGAAATGTTTTTCATTTATTTATAAAAGTTTGAGATGTCATAACTGATACAAAACATAAGCATAAATAGAGGTTACACTAATTTATACTACGTCTCCTTTAATATGTCAATGTAATATACCTTTGTATCAATACATGTGATACAAATAAATTGAGTGGGACAGGTTGGGAAACATTGTGAGTACATAAGGATTTCAATCCTACAATGTTATAATATATATATATATATATATATATATATATATATATATATATATATATATATATATATATATATCTTAATACTTGCAAGATACATATTCACCTCATATAAACAATTAAGCCCACCCCATACATCCTCACCTTTTAATCCTATACAATGACATAATTCATACTTTCGGATTCAGAAATGAATGAATTTTACCTAATCCATGCTACCAGATTAAGTATGAATGACTATGTCTAATCCATGCTCTCGGATCGGTGACAAATGACTATGTCCAATCTATACTCTCGGACTAGGGACGAATAACTATACCTACTTCATACTCTGGGACTAGGGACGAATGACTGTACCTACTCCATACTCTCGGACTATGGACGAATGATTGTGTGTAATCCATGCTCTCGGACTAGGGACAAATGTTAGAGTTCTACCATCCATGTAAATCTCATACGTACTCTTAAGGAGATACTACCCAACATCCATCTTAATTAAGTTAGGTCTCTTTTGTAAGTCTTAAATTATCATATATAATCAGATATGTTCTTAACACTTATTCCAAGAAATAGAAAATATCTCACGCATAAACTCTTCCATATATATTTAATACTTTAATTAATACTTGTATTAAAATCATGTTCATGAAACATACTACGCACTCACTTGTTAAAGTGGATGATTGACGATTTCGGCATCACTTCGCTTCGTATGTTGAAAAGACTTAAAAGCATCAAGTACCAAGCCTTAGTCTAGTTGTGTAATCCTGGTGACTATAATAATTATAGTCTAGATTACTCTCTAATCCTAATGTCTACATCAAGATCTATCAAGTAAGGATCAGCCAGGTAGGACAGTTGGGAGGCAGGATCATTTCGACGTGTAGCCTTTCTGAAATCCAACAACCAAGCCAACGTGTCCTTCTAGACAACTTCCCGTAATTAGATCAATCAGTGTACTGACTTGGAAGTACTGATAAATCCTATTTATAGGTTCATAATAACCACTTATGACTATAAATATAACTTACACTAAAAGCGGAAGAGTGTAGCTTAACTTACACAAGTTTTTGATGAAAACCAAAACCTAAGCGGGCAGAATAATGACTCGGGAACTCTTATTTGAAGGTTAAAACTAGCTAAGTATTCAGGGGTGTCACATGGCTTCGCCACAGGCCAAAAACTCAAGAAAGTTGGCTAAAATTGAGTAAAACTCAAGAGAATCGATCTGGAAGGTGTGGGGAACGAATAGAGGCTCAATTGGTATTTCTAGGACCAAAATCGGACCTGCGCCTTGTGCAAATAGAGTGCGCATTGCACGCATAAGGTGACGTATCCCCAGTCTATTTGTGCCATGTGTTGGATTCTTTGTGGTCCGCGTTTTCACCTTCTAGAAGCGCGTGTTGCGCACCCGGCGTGCATTGCGCACGATGCAAAATGCAAATTTTGTAAATTTCGTAACTTCTTCATACGAGCTCTGTTTTTGACATCCTTTATATTCCCGAAAAGATATTAGTTCGATCTACAACTTTTTTTTACACTCCATCGGCTAATTCTGACTTTATTTTTCGTCCCTATTTTTTATATGATTAAATGATTTTGCTAAAATCATAACTCTCTCATACGAACTTCATTTTTTGCATTCTTTTTCTCAAAATTCATATATTGAAGAGTACTACGATTTTCCTTTTGGTGACTTTAGATAAAAGTCAACCATTCTCTTTGTAGATTTTTACGCCACACATTCATTGTGCGTGGTTGAGTTTTATATCTTATAAAAAATCATATCTAAATCACACGGAGTCAGATTTCTATGAAATTTATATTTTCGGGGTCAGGACGACGTGTACTTTCTAAAGATAATATATATATATATATATATATATATATATATATATATATATATATATATATATATTGGCACACTTATTTTAACGATTTATGTGCGATTCGGCTGATTTTTCATACTTTTGCTTAATACAGAACTTGTATTATATAGTATGTAGTGCACACAACTACAGATTAACCTCCTCAAGGATTTAATTTTAATAATTATTACTTATTATGTGTAGCCTGAATTTGCGGGTGTCACAGCTACGTGCCAACCATAGTCTTACAATCACTGTCATGCCATGAGTCGTATCATGGTCTTTTCTTGCCAAGCCGAGGGCCAAAACCTAAGTCTTACAAATAAGTCCCAAGAGCCACCTCCTGGTCTTCCATTCAAGTATCACAAAGAAAACGATCATCCTACATATAAATGCGAGGGTCCAGACCCTCGTCTTACATACAATTTGTTGGGAGTCATATCCAGGTCTTTCATACAATTCCCATGGGCCACCACCATGTATTCCTACATAACATAATCTAGTGGGCCGAAATTGGTGTCTTCAACCCACGAGTACAGTGGGGGGACTCACCTCAATCTGAAGATAACCAAATCTCACACTCGTTGTTGCTACAAAAGCTCCTCACAAATGGTCCAGAAATGATGTAATTGTTGGATTAGTGTCTAAGTCCATAACTATTTTGGTATGTACTTGACCCGATGGTGCATGGTCCTTTTGGGTTGCCTTCACCAAAGCAACTTGATTGGAGAAATGAATAAAGAGAGAGAGGATAATATGATTTATTAATATGTTATAAGAATAATATATTAAAGGAGAAATCATATTTGTTTAATTAATATTGGTCGATAATTAATTAAGAATTAGTTTTGTGATCAAATGTAATTAATTAAACTAGAGGGGCTGATTTGTAATTATGTGATAGTTACAAAATAAGGTAAGGATTATCTTATAAGGGTGGTGAACGAATTTAAGGTTGGAAAGCCTTAGAATTTGAGTATGATAAGGATTCAAGGATTATCTTATTGGTTGCTTAATGGATAATCAACTAGATAAGGATAATGACCGAAACCCTATCTCTACACCTATATAAACAATCCCAAGGTCATGAATTCGTGTATCCCTTCCCAAGAGGTCCCAAATACGAATTCTAACCTCCCTCCTCTCTCTTTATACCTTCTCCACTTGCTTATGGTGTTTGTAAGCCATTAGAGGAGTGACACTTGTGACTCTCTGCTTTCCAAGGTCAATTCAAGGAGGAATTGGATTGTTATTGCTATATAACAATCAAGGTATGTTCTTAAACCTATTTACATGTGAATTCTGATTTCCATATGCTAGAATTAGGGTTTATAGTCTTGGATTCAAAGTATGTACAATAGAGAAACCTAGATCTAAGCTTTAGAGTTTGTATGAGCACATAGGATGTCTTATGACCAAAACCCATTAGTGGTATCAGAGCCATGATTGGTTTCTATTGTATTGATGCTTGATGTAACTGAAAATCATGTTTTGGCCTCACTGTTCGACCTGACTCGGCGAGTCACTCTTGGACTCAGCGAGTCAGCCCTACTCGGCGAGTTCCAGAGGGTGACTCGGCGAGTCGGTGCGTCAGACAGTGCTTATCTCGGGATTTCTTGCTGTTTTTGCATTGGGATAGTTACCTTATCATGTTAGATTAATATTAATCCGATTATATGATATATTTGACTATATTTTTAATCTAATTGAAGATATTTATCAATTAATAAGATAATTGTTTCCTTATAAGATAATTGATTAATTATTTTAAGTAAATTGATAAATTGTTTTGCAAGAAATCATCAAATATGGATAATTATGTGATTAAATGTTAATTTGAATTATTTGTTATTTGATCCTTGTTGTTGTGAAAAGTTTCATATTTGGCCCTTTAGGTTTTATAGTTTAAAATTTGAACCCCAAAAAGTTTTGTTGTTTTGAAATTTAAATAGTTGAAACCCTAATGTTTTGAAAAAGGTTTCAAAACTTGCCCTCAAGTTTTGGAATTTAAATTTTGATTAAATAGTTTAATTTTGATGCATATTTAAATTCTAATCCCTAATGTGTTGAAATGTTTCAAAACTTGCCCTCAAGTTTTGGAATTTAAAAGTTGATTAAAAGTTTAATTAGGAATGTTAAATTCTAAAACTCAAGTATAGTTTTGAAAAAGTTCAAATCACACCCTTATGGTTTTATTAACTAATTAAGGTGCTTAATTAAAGAGGTTTAATAAATCCATAAAAGTTTAGGTTTACAATTTAAGTAAATTAAAAGTATAATTGTTAAATTGAACCACCTAATATTTTAAAAGTGTAAAATACACCCTATACTATATATATAACATTAAAAGTCTAACATTATATATATATGTATGAGTAAATGTCAGTCTTACCGTTAGTAGGCCTCATTCACGAAGCTGGTCTATAAGGGGTGTTTAAGGAAATTGCCTATAAAATTGTGATTGAATGGGTATCCACTCTTACCCACCGCACTCTTGACTAGTGGAGGGTCGTTAGCCGAACGGGTAGGATAGGACAAAACCTTCCATTATAAGTATAATAAATTATAAAAGTAACTAAATGTTTTTCAAAATTCCCAATCTTAGTTACTTAGGCAAAAGTGAATTGATGCAATTCCATGAAATTACACTTTGTGCCCTTGCGAAGACGTTAGTGGAGCGTGTGTGGTTAACCGGCACACTAAATGGTTCTAAGCAAAGGTAGCAAAGGGTGACTCAATGTTTGTCATAGTTCGGTGGAGCGTGTGTGGTTTACCGGCACATCGAATGGGTGACCGTAACATGTGAGGGCACCATGTAGTTTGCATGGTTATTCACACCCGCTTTGTGATCCTCGGCATCCCAGTCACAAACAAGAGGGGCATATCGAGATTTAAACATGCCATTGAAAGTTCAATGAATCTCAAAGGATCTAGGAGTTTTCATAGATTTAAAACTTAAATTCTTTTTCGTTTTTCATGGTGGAAATTAGTGAATCGTCATTCACTTACCTTCAAATGTTCTGCAATTTGGGTTACGGCATCCCTCTCCCGAGTTGTAGAATATTGTGTTGGGTCCTAGCCTTAGTATCTCATTTGGATGATTTACTAAGGACTCAATCAATCAACTAACTTGAATTCGTTTTCTCCCGTTTTGTAGATGTCAAAGTTCGACAACTATGGTATTCCCAAATCCCGTGGAACAAGCATTCCACATGAAGATGATATTCCACGATTCGATCGAGGATCAAGAAATCATGCTTCACTTCCTCCTCCTCCTCCAATTATTCTCCCTAACCCACAAGATTGTAAAATTGAAAGGTTCAATATCACTCAAGCCCTTTTGGCAAGTAAACATAAAGAAGGAAAGTCGGTGTGTGCACACGTCCTAGGGATGAAGTCGCGCATTGATAGACTAAGAATGATGGGATCCGTCGTTAGTAAAGAGATGGCTGTTGATTGGGTTCTTCAGTCACTTCCCAACTCATATAGTGAGTTCGTAAGAGAGTACTATATGACGAACCACAACGTGACCCTTATAGATCTCACCTATATGCTTATTGCTGCCGAATCAGCAATGGTTTGGCGCAATAGAAAAGCAAGGTTGATTGGTGAATCTGCCTTCAAGACCTCTATGGATATAGACAATGGCAATGAAAGACATGCAATGATCGAAAAGTTTGATCATAAGAGAAAGGCGATGTCTGAAGTAGTTCCATGTGTTATTCCAAAAGAGTCAATTTGCTTTTATTGCCGAGAGAAGGGGCATTGGAGACGAAGTTGCCCTAATTACCTAAGAGATCTAAGAGATGGGAGAGTCAAAGGTATGACTACGCTTTAGGTAAAAAAAATCCACTATCTAACTCCATTAAGTTCCTATTCATTGATTCTTAATACATGATGTAATAAGATTACATTTGAGTGTTTTGTAGGGTCGGTGAAAAGAAAGGAAGCTTGATAAGAGAGCAAGATGAATCTAATCACAAGAGATGGATCTCGATCGCATGGACTTGAAGATTAAATTTTGAGCTTAGAAAGTTATGATAGAGTTGTTAGAAATTTTCTTTTGTACATAGTTTTCAATGGATTTTGCATTGTAAGGACAAATTTTTTCCGCTGCTTTTATAAATAAAATAAATTTTGTTTGACTTATGTATTTATTTGTTTATTTCCTTACAATGAAATCGTTATGAAAATTGATGTTCGAATATTTCTACAACGAATGGATATGATTCTTAGTTATGCTATTTATGGAAATGTCAAGAATTTACCAAATAGGGAGAGTTTCTCATCACCCAAAGTTTCAATTGGACAGAAACTTGGAATCATGCAACTTAGTTGCACGATGAATGAGAAATTTCATATTTGGAAATTAGACAAATTCATTGACAAAGTGTCAAGTGAAGGACTAAGAGATCGAGTACACAAAGTTGTGTGTTGATCAAAGTCCACCATAAGAGTAACAATGATATTCGTCATGATTTACTAAAGGTTTAGTAAATATGATTATACTTACAAGATTAAGTGTAATTCTGAATTGATTAAAGGGTTTAGATCAATAGCAGAACGAATAAGAAGAATCAAGTAGGCAGAAAGATAAAAGTTTCTCCATTCTAAGAAGATGGGAGAGTACCTTTTATGCTTTATGATATGTCTTAGTGATTAAGAACCATATCTCAATTGATCCTCTAAGTGAGTCTTAGTATAATTGTATGCCTAAGAAGAGGAATCAAGAATTGAAGAAATGGTTAAATCAATAAGTCAATCATACTTCGTTCCAATAACAAGTCTTAAAGTTAAGATTGTGACAATGAGTGAAAAGTATTAAAGGTTTATAACATTCATCAAATGTAGGAAGTTGTGATGTCTTGAATAAGACAAAGGCCAACTAGTACCAATTTATGAAGTGTTTTGATAAAAGCTACACTAACTCTTGAATATTTGTTTGTCAAGAAATGGTTATTGACAAAAGAATCGTATATGTCAAGGAGTCAGTGGGAGTCTTAATGGTCTTGAATAGTTTCAAGAACAAATCAAATAAACCTTACCAATCATCACTAGCACACGAGTTGAGGTTGACAACCTATCGTATTGACATTATTTTGATTATGTGCTATTCCAATTGAGTTAATTATGCATATGAGTTCTATGAGTTCTCATCTTGAATGCATAAAAGGCAAGGCACCTTAATCAATGAAAGGTACATTGATAAGAAAGGGTGAGATGCTTAACTACTTGGAAGACGTGGTGGGCAGCTGTGCTACCATGAGGCAAGAAATCAAGATTAAGAAAGTTCGATCCATATGAGTTTGAATTTGTCGTAAACGTTGCTTTTGACAAATTTACATGGATAGGAACATTTACACCGTTTAAAATCTAAGTGTCATAAGATTTCCTCCTTCATGAAAATGATTGTGAGGAAATGCTTTCACTAAGAAAGATTTTAAGAAGATAGTGATTGTAAAATTGCATTCTCGAATTCAATTATGGTTACGGCATCCCTTTCCATAATTTGAATTGTGAGGTTTGGCAATTAGTCTTAATTGTTTAGACACACATATGAACTATCGAAGGCAAAGGTGTATAAAGAATCCTTGATAAAAGATTATCAAAGCACTAAGTATTAGAAACATGAACTTAAGAAATTCAATAAGCATTGTTTTCTGAAAGTTAAGATGTTTATGAATACATGTCGAAGCTAGTGGGAGCATAAGTGTTATGTTTTATAATAATCATCAAGATAGTGGGAGCATAAAAGTTATGATTGTATGATTATAAGGAAAGTATTGCAAGGTTAGCAATATTAATTATAGAAAACAAGAGTCATACTTTGCAAAGTCGCAATAGTTGAAGAGTTGTTTTGCTATAATTAAGGGAGAGAATATTATGCTTCATTTCAAATCTAAAGGTTTAGGTTGAGAAATGTTAATAAAATTTAGTCAAAGGTACAAAGTGTGTTCTTAAAATTTCGATTATGATTACGGCATCCCTTTTCACAATTCAAATTTTGAGAACATAGCAAATAAAACATTATGCGTCGTGTCCCATACGCTTCGGGTATAGGATCGATTGCAAATGCTTTAATGTTTGACCATTCTAAATTTTCCAAATGTCGAGCGCATTTAGAGGGAAAAGGGACTAGAATTGGTTTTGACTAAAATAATTAAACAACTATCAAAGGACAATCCAAGTTCGACAAGGATTGGTCGCTTGTGAGTAGTTGGAAGTATAGTATTGGAAAATATGGAAATGTTTCCATATTGGATGGACCATATCGACATCATTATGAATAGATAAGATTCTATTAAGAATGAGTTGTCATATGGAACATATGGAAGTGTGTCTATATTGGGAATTGAATATTGAGAAATCTATGACTAGATTAGAAACTTCTATGCAAAAGGATGTTCAAAGAAAGTACTTTGAGTGAGAGACATCACATCTATGGAATTGTCTTGTAACAATCTCCGATAGAAGACTTTGTAATATCATTGGCAATAGTCTTTGTGACTTTGGTGCAGTGACATTACAAAAGAGATCATTGCATAAAATGTTAGAATCTAGCATATTTTATAAGTAGCAAGAATTTGATATTCTTTAACTTATGAAAAACGGATTTGGAGTTGTGAAATGAGAAGGATTGGAAATGTGTTCAATGTGATCTATTTCACAAAGTAAGAACCATAGGTAAACATTGTGTGCATGCTAGGAGCATGAGACAAGTGTTGGAATTCAAGTAAGAAGTTGATTACCCGAAACGACAAATAATGAGTAATCAATATGGTGATAAATAAAAGGTGTTTTATTTATACTCAGAGGTTTGAGGCCATATGGGATTAGTATTATTCTTGTGTTTCACATTTGCATGTTTTGACTTCCAGAATAATTGAGTTTATTAAGAATAATCGAATTATTCAAACGGGCCACAGTCGTTCATATGTTGGAAGTAGATATGAATGAAGACTATCGTGAATTGGTGTGTGGATTGTCTAAAAGAGTATTAGACATAAGCAAATGTTTGCTGCAACGTTCATGAGTGCTTATGAATGTGATTTGAGCATTGGATTAGACCCACGCTCGCTTGGATCACTCCATGAATTGTATCACGAGTGATTAGTGAGACGATAACATCTTATATTCTTGAAACCGAGATGTGTGAGTTGTATCTTGCAAATCGGTTGCACATTGATAATATGTAAACGCACTAGTAACTTGGTGTTATAAAACATATTGTTGTGTGTGATTTGGTGCGTGAGTGCAAGCAAGCATTGTATCAAAGTTTATCCGTTCCTTTTATCCAAAGAAGGATAAAAGCGATATCTTTGGGCCCCTCGATGGTTTAGTGATGACAAACGTAAATGCTCGGCCGGGCTAGGGCTAATTTGATTTGTTCAATTAGTCAGTCGTCATAAATCGGGAATCGAGATATAGTACAAAGAGAATGATTTGAAATCATATATCATACGATATCTAGAATGGAGGAATATATGATCCCTTATCTAAGGACACGCGTATTTGATATGATCAGAGTTGACAGCGGCTTTGGAAAGCTACGATTGCAGATCGGGATCCGAAGTCATACGCAGAATAGTTATTAGACTTATCCAAGTGGGAGACTGTTGGATTAGTGTCTAAGTCCATAACTATTTTGGTATGTACTTGACCCGATGGTGCATGGTCCTTTTGGGTTGCCTTCACCAAAGCAACTTGATTGGAGAAATGAATAAAGAGAGAGAGGATAATATGATTTATTAATATGTTATAAGAATAATATATTAAAGGAGAAATCATATTTGTTTAATTAATATTGGTCGATAATTAATTAAGAATTAGTTTTGTGATCAAATGTAATTAATTAAACTAGAGGGGCTGATTTGTAATTATGTGATAGTTACAAAATAAGGTAAGGATTATCTTATAAGGGTGGTGAACGAATTTAAGGTTGGAAAGCCTTAGAATTTGAGTATGATAAGGATTCAAGGATTATCTTATTGGTTGCTTAATGGATAATCAACTAGATAAGGATAATGACTGAAACCCTATCTCTACACCTATATAAACAATCCCAAGGTCATGAATTCGTGTATCCCTTCCCAAGAGGTCCCAAATATGAATTCTAACCTCCCTCCTCTCTCTTTATACCTTCTCCACTTGCTTATGGTGTTTGTAAGCCATTAGAGGAGTGACACTTGTGACTCTCTGCTTTCCAAGGTCAATTCAAGGAGGAATTGGATTGTTATTGCTATATAACAATCAATGTATGTTCTTAAACCTATTTACATGTGAATTCTGATTTCCATATGCTAGAATTAGGGTTTATAGTCTTGGATTCAAAGTATGTACAATAGAGAAACCTAGATCCAAGCTTTAGGGTTTGTATGAGCACATAGGATGTCTTATGACCAAAACCCATCAGTAATATTGTTGGATCTATACTTCAACTCTTTTTATATACACTTTGCCACCGCCTTGATCTTCAAGATTCAAACTTCTAATGGAGAAATAAGCTCATAAATAATGCCAAGGCTCAAAAATATGAGTTGATGCTAGGGTTTCTTTAGGAATGATCTTAGGTGATGAAGGTGGTAATGAGACAGTTTCCCATAAGTTAGAGCCCTTAAATAGGGGTCAAAACCAAAGATTTAAGGTTTTGATTTGCCCAGATTCCCCACCCTACGTAACATAAATTAAGCCTTGTGTAATTCATTAAACCCCTGTTACGCCGTACGTAATTTAGAAGTCCCCAATTTCCAGTTCAACTGCAAACAACCATAACTTCTTCATTTCAACTCCATTTTCAACGTTATTTATATGCACTGAAAGGTATTGAAGAGCCCCACAATCTTACCTAATTACTTTTTACTTAAAACATACCTAACTAAAACCATAAGCCTCGCAAAAAGCCCGATCTATTACTTTTCCCATCCTACCCGTTAGTCTGACACACAAATCAAGAGTCTAGACCTCACCACCAACATTATCAACCTTCAATAAGGTCTAGACTTTCCATTTCTTAGAACCCAAAGCCTTTCCATGACGAAATTTCAATTCACACTATGAATTAAGAAATAAACTGAAACGGTGTTTTACAACTTCTTTCTTGCCTTTACTACCTATAGATTTGGAAGGTAAAGTCAAGATCTTTGAGTGTGTTACACTAAAACCCTAACTAGCTAGTTACCATGAAACTAAATGATTTACTTTAAGTGCCCATAAAGTTGTACACAACATTATAAAATCATACCATATGATATTCTCTAGTTTTTATTCTCTTTTGTTATTATTTCATAGAAACAATAATTCTCAATTTGTTGGTAAAAATAATATTTTCATAAAATAATGTTTTCCAAATAAATATAAGTGTTGATTATATTTATTAGTAATGATATTATACTAATAAATAATCAATTGGTAGTAACTTGCTATAAGGTGTTACCCTATAGGATCATATATCATTAGTAGTATCATTCTATAGTGACTATGGGGCATACATGATCTTTCAATCTCCCACTTGCATAAGACTCATCATAGACTGATATAGACAATGGTGAACGTGTAGAAACATTTCACTTCCCCCAATAACATACGACGAAAAATGTCATTCATTAACATCCAATTCCCAAAACCTCAAACATACAATTGATGTATAATGTAACTTTATCAGTTGTCCCTTTGTTATAGACATCTTGTTGAACATGAGACTTTGATCGCAATCAATCTTATTTGGTATTCAACTTTTGGTACCGCGCTAGACGCCTAATTCTCAACACATAGGTGGAACAAATCTCATCTTAACTAAACATGAGTCATCATGGAAAATGAAATTAAGAACAATGACGAAGCCATCCTTAAATTTTATTAGGGTAACTTAACACTAAGCAAAAATCAACTAATATATTTGCCAACTGACTAAAGATTAATTCATCAATGCTCAAATTGATCTTACCCTATCTTTAGCCGAGTGTGTTGAATCTATATGCCCAATAATCATTATGGAGTGATATTGCTAATAATATATGATCCTATAGGGCCACACCTTTATCAAGTTGGCACATTTTGGATATATATTATTAATATGATTATTAATAAATAATATTGATGCTTGTATATTTTACAAAACTTAGAGTTTATAAAAATCAAAGAATCCACCTATTTTCAAGAGGTTTGGGCAAAAATATTAAAATATCGGGGTTGCTTGTCAACCTCCATACCTTGTCACCCATGCTCCTTAAGCTAGCCATTACTTTAGAGTATTTTAATGGTTAGGCCTTACCTTGCATAAACTATATAAGAGATGCACGAGGCTTGAATTTTGGCAAAGAAAAACACTCTTTTCTTCCTATTTTTCTCTCTAAAATCGTAAGTATGGAGATGCTTCATCTCTTTGAAGTTTGGTCCTTTACTTTGGTGTTTATAAGTCTTCTTGAGCTGTCTCCTTTAGTGTTTATTTGAGTTAAGCACTTAAAGGCTTAAGACACACAATAATATAAGAAGGAACTAGCATTCCAAGTGCCTTAATCTTGATGGCGGATACGTATAGAGAAATCATACTCTTTGATTTTTCTATCTTCATCAACACCCCAAAACCAAGTGGGTTCAAAGGCTTCAAAGGTTATCATTCTAAACACTCTTTGGTTGTGTTTTTTTATTTCATTCTAAGCTTTATAAATGGATCCATGATGGTTTAGTTTTGTTATAAACTATAAATAAAATTGTTATTTTAAAAGACTTACGTTGTTGGTTTTTATGAAAAACGATCTTATATTTCGTATCAAAACTCATCAGTGGTATCAGAGAAATCTTTTATATGTTAGAATGATTTTTTTATGTTTGAAAATCTTTGGTTTTACAAAAACAAGCATGAATTTATTATGATTAAGAAAAATCCATATTTGTCTTCTTTGTCAACTTTTTGGTTAAAATTGTTTATTTTTATATATAACTACTTTTCATGCGTTTTGGTTATATAAAAGTTCCCTTAGAAAAAATAAAGAGTTGTTTGTTATAATATTTGATATGTTGTTGTGTATAAACAAGCCATTTGGATATTTATGTTGTGTTTGGCTGACATTTATTTATTCATAAGATGTAATAGATAAATAGGTAATTTTTTCATTTGTTGATTTGATGTACTAAATTAATTAGACTACTTGTATTTATTTTAAATGTAACAAGATGAAGAAATGACCACATTGAAGATGACTTAACCATTTAAGATCATAATCCTAACCATAAGTTTCTACTTTTTGTTTTGGGCTTAATTATAGTCTTAATGGTTTAAATGTTGCAACTTTCACAACATGAATATTTGAAGTCCTTTTGCAAACAAGAATTGACTTGACAAGTGGGAGCTTGAAGACCTTTTGAAGTGTCCTTTAAGTCCTTTAGGAAAGACTTAACAATTCTTGTGATGACTTAAAATAATTATTACTAGACATGATTTGGTTTATACACATTATAATGCATGCATGTGATGTTTATTTTTATGTTAATGCATTTTATGTTTTGTGTATGAAAATGAGTTTTACATGTCAAACAACATTTTAAAATAATATAATATCACTTGGAGTTTGAGTAAAAAATATTTAAAAGGTAACATAAGATGTTTATAAATTGATATTTATAAAAACATTTTTACCGGTTACCGGTTTATTGGTTAAAAATCGATTTTTCGTTGAAAATTGTTTCATTGTAAAACTTATAAATAACCAATTTTAAAATATTTGAAATGGTATAAAATGTGTTTAAACATTATATAAACCTTATGTCTTTATAATAAATAAGAACTTTATTAAAATGACTAAAATCGGTTTATAACGTTAATAAAACTAGATATTATTTTTGCGTTGAAAGTTAATATATGATATTGATGTTTTTAAACGTAACACAATATTTTGATATTATGTTTTATGCATACCAAATGAGATTTAAAACATAAGTATCATCATCCAAGTTTTGGTCTATAAAAATATGACTTTTATCATAAGATGTATAAAATTGCGTTCATAAAATAAAATGAGTTTATTCTATAAATTCATGAAGTCATATGTTTTTTATTATTAAAAAGAGATTTAAAATAGTGATTTTATAACTCATCCAAAACTCTAAGTATTAAGTATAAAATAAAGTTTTATTAAAACTATTACCGGTTCTTAAAACTGATCTACGACTAAACTTTAAAATGTCATATTTTAGTTTATAATTGATCACGGCTAATGGCAAATAAAAGGAAGTTTTATTTGAAACCTAAAGAACCTCATAACAAGTTATATAAATTTTACAAAAGGTTACAATAATTGTTAGATGCATGCAATATTCATGAGACCATGTTTTTATAAACTATAATTGTAAAACATATATGAAACCTTTTCTAAAAATACAAGTCATTGTCGTCCTTTTGAAGAACACTCGTTATCATTTGTATGGTCTTAGTGTCACAGGATCACCTGGTTATTAGGATTGGATTATGAGGTTCGGGGTAGTAGTGTAGTTTTTGGTTTCTAAAGGGTCACCTTCTCAATGGTTAGTTACAATACTACATGTTGTTTCAAGTAGGATGACTTGATCGGAATCTTGTGTGATAAAGGTCACCTAATCATGAGAGGTCTGAGGCATAGATGAGATAAACATGCCAAGATAAGCAATAGTTGTTTAGGATCTCATAATCTAGGAGTTACATATCGTATGCAATAAAACTCACCTAACCATTTACTTGTTTCATTACTTGGATCCTAGGATTTAATAAATTAATGTTTTAAGAAAAAATGAAAAGTATTAATTTTTAATGACTAAATATTGAAATTACTAAATGAAACTTTGTTAAACTCTATTAATAACTGATAATACTCTTACGCCCTAAAAAATCTCTATCTTGTTGAGTTTAAAGAGACAGTAACATTTGATGGTGATAATTTCTAGAACTAGTATAATATCTTGAGGTTCCACCTTAAGATAAATTGAAATTATATATACTGAAAGATCTCATACCTGAATAACCTCTACAAGACATTCTGTCTGATCATGATACTTTGATGAAAGTATTATTGTGATGATGTTGATGTGTCTCACATCATACTAGAGTAATTAACCTTGACTTGCAGAAAGTCTTGAATAATTATGAAACATATCAGATGTCTCATCGAGTAAAGCAAATATTCAATCAGAACACTAGAAAGTGCTCCAAGTCTGTTCAAACACTGAATAAAGGAAGTCTAAGATATTGTATGCTCAAATAGAGTTATAGTTCAGTTAAGGGAAATAAAGCATAAAACAGAAATCAAGTAAGGACCAAATGATTAGTGTTGTTGCTATCGTGGAAGAAGCTAAACACTAAAAGAGGAAGTGCTCCTCTAATATCATCGAGTTGAAGAAGTCTGACTTGGACAAGACTTTAGATATCTATATGATAGAACTATTTATTTTTCCATCATTCACTTGAGTATGTTATACTTCACGTGATACTGATAATTAATATTATGTGTTGATGATCGGAAGGAATAATCAACTGATTACAAACGAATGACATTCAGTGCTGAAGATATAACAAGTGTTGTTATAGTCTTTATTTAAACAATACATGTTTTGTACCTATTCTTATAGACACATGTAACAGTTGTAATTTATGAATAAATCTAGATTTACTTATCGTTTAATGGATGTTCACATTCATGATCTGAAACGATGTATTCTGTGTTAAACAATATTTTCTCATAATGTAAATTATGAAGTAAATCTATAAGCTTTCATTAAATTAATAGTTTTGATCATAACACCTACATGATCAAATGATATTTGATTGAAACATATCTATGTCATAATCATCACGACTATATAAATAAGAAATACATATACCAACTTCAAAATGATGGAATTTTTGAAGGCAAATGAGCTTGATTCATTTGATAAATATGGATCCTATTTATACGGGAAGAAGTTTCACAAGTGTCTTTTTCTGTTACTAGTTAAAGAACAAAAGGCTTGACAAAGAATTATACATAAGTGATGTATGTAATCTGTTCAATCCATGAATATGTTTGGTGATAGATACTTAATCAATTTCATTAGCGAGTTTTATTTTAAATACAACTTAATGAGATCAATCATTAACCTTTCACCGTGATAAAGAAAATGACCTTTGTAAACCAAGTCTTCTTGGAACATCTTAGGAGTTGTGGAATTCATTCACAACTCATTCCAATAAAAACACTCACTCGTCATTAGTATGTTTCTCTTGGAACAAGATCACCTGGTCACTTGGATCTATCTTTTAATCTTCGAGGTAGCCTTCATATTCTCTAGTGAGATAGGGTCACTTGGCCACTAGCTGAATGTCGACAGTACAAGTTTTTGAAGAGGATAAAGCATAGACCTTGCAATCTATTATATGATGTCTTACAAGAACTATTCACTTTATAAAAAAAATTGGAATAATGCTCACTGCAACAAATATATTATATATATATATATATATATATATATATATATATATATATATATATATTTTCCAACCAAAAAATGGATTAAATACTTTCATTAGACTAAGGATGTAATGGTTTGTCATTATCTAAAATGTATGAAGTTATAGAGCTTATGTTAGACAATAAGCCTAACTATCATCTACAAATTGCATTTATGTAGACTATCCTAAATGGGAGTTATATGTGGGAGTTATATGGAACTTTAAGAGCTAAAGATCCATAAACTAAATGCATCATAGTTGGGAACTAGCAAGTTTTCAATCGTTGTTGAATCTGCTCAATAGTTGATTAGAAACTAATAAAACATATAGATATGTATTCATGTATGGTTATCAAGTATAGGCTTGATTAATCTTCCTCGATATAGTTTGATTATAAAGAGTAAGTGAGTTTTCAAAGGAGAAAACATACATCAATGAAAATCCTTTCAAATTTAAGCTAACATCTTAAAGTAAGAATCTTCTTTCTTATAAGATAATTACATAGTGTGATTTTATTATAAATCAAGATGACTCTTGTGTTTTTCTACAATGCTAGTGGGAGCGTAGTAACATTCCTAGCCTTATATGTAGTAGACATACTAATTCATGGAATAAGGATCTATATAGATAGAGCATGGAAACTTAAATGATTAAGTAGAATTGCATTAATTGACAAGGATCTTAAAGTGCTTAAGATAAAGGACTCTAAGAGAGTCATCTTGTCAAATACCGCATGACATGATTTTGAGCACAATCCTAGTACAGTGTTTTAAACTAGCTTATATGATTGTATTCTATATGTTGTTGCAATTGATCATGTATGTCATGATTATGCATAAAGGCCAAATAAGTCGTATTCTTAGAGCGTGTCGAATGATACCAGTATAATCCGAGAACAAGTCATAGCATGACTTATAGGAACATTCTAAAGTACTTGCAAAAACTAAAGAAATATTCCTAATCTGCGGAGTATTTGAAAGAAAGCTATGTTTAAAGTTGTTACACATGTTCTAACCGTTCAAATAGATTGAGATGACTCATAGTCGCAATCGGGTGTGTCCTCATTATGAATGAATAGAAAGTGATGTGCACAAAAGTACCCACTAATTTTAATATTTATAACCTAACAAACTTAGACTATCTATGCACTTATAGGCAGTGTACCTAGTCAGATTACAGTATAGTTTAGGTAAGTCGGGTGTCGATCACAGGGAACGGTTGATTAATTTAATATATTTGATTATAGGTTACAGGTCACATGAAAGTAATAAAGAAATATCAAACTAACAATTAATTAACTACTCTCGATAAACTAACAGGAAAACAAATCTCTTCAGGTACTTTGGTTTAGACAAATTACACCTTAAAAACATAGACAATTGCATATATAAATTCATTTATTCATATTCACCGATTCCTAAAATGATTAGATTCGCGTTCACTATAACTAATCCTTTAGCAAACAAGTCAATTCAAACAGTGATCGGTTGATTAAACTAACATGCTTCCTAGTGTTCAGTTCGTATCAAGCAAGACTTGTAAATATAGTTAATCAATTTCGACATTTAATTAACCTCTTGTTGATGGTCATCAAACAAGGCTCACACATTAACTTACTTATTCTCAAATTAATTCTAGTTTCACATTTGTTATTTCTAGTCTTATAATCCCGATGGTCATCAAAAATCATAAGAGGCAAGCAAATCAAGCAGATGTTCATACAACTTAATTCACTTAACAATTAACAGAAAATAATCATCATTAACACATGAGGATCTTTTAACAAAGCTTGTCAAGATAAATTAAACACAAATAAACTATTTAATATAGCAATTAGTCTAATAATCAAAGCTTCATTCAATCATAAACACAAAGTAAAAGGTTTTTACACCTAAATCAGAAACTAAATACAGAAAAGTACCACAATGGAATGCTAAACATGGTCACGTTAACAACCTATATGATTACCGACATGTATCCGCTCTCCAACCCTTCCGATCTCTGCTCCCGTTAGCTTAACGGCCTTCCGGCCGCCTTCTAGACCCTCAAAACGGCTTAACAGAAGTTAATTGTCGACTAAATTAGGTTAGAAGTCGAATCCCCCCTCCTGGTTAGCTGAAAATCGACTTTTATAATCTTTGTGGCCGACCTAAGTACGTTGGGCGTACTTAGGATTATGCGGTGCGTACTCAAGATAATTACGCGATCAAGTCTATCCGGTGCAAGCGTGTACGCGGAGCGTACCATTAATTTACGCGGGGCGTAACCGCTTTGGTCATTACGCGGGGCGTAATGCGACTGTACGCGGGGCGTAATCCACTTCTTCAGCATATTTAATTTCTTTTAGCTCCTAAGTCCGGTTTCCGCTTCGGTCTTTTCTTTTGTGCTTTATTGACAATGAATAGCTGCAAAACATAATTCAAAGCATTATGAGTACTTTTTAGTTCTAAAATAGAATAAATAAGGCCAAAATATTAAGATAAAGTGCATAAAAATATATATATAAATACACATATCAAAATACCCCACACTTAGCCTTTGCTTGCCCCCAAACAAATTTACTTTTATTTTACCAATATTGCACTAAACAATCCATTTAAAACTCAGCCATTATGCCAAGACCTCAACGCATACATTTGTGTCTAAAAATTTTCCTAAAGTACCCCCCCATATTTTAAATACTCACAATCTTCATAAACACTCGCCCACTTTTTCCGAACAATGCTCATTTTATGCAACCCTCCGAATCCATCTGCAGAAAACCTCCTAACCTCAATGTATTTTTAGTTGAGCAACCTAAGCATACATAATCTAGAATTACAATTATCGATACCACTATGGAGCTCTATTTGAATTCTTCATTTCTTTGACATTTGATCTTTGATCTCTTTGAATTCACCACCTTATTTGATTTGATTTCTGGTATCTTCAACTTTTGAATTTCTTGGAATTTTGATCTTTTGATCTTCACTTTAATTGCTCCAAAATTCTTCACACTTTACTCGTAATTCTCTCTCTCTCTTTTTTTTTTACATGTACCTCACTTTTTTTTTCACTCAAATCCCTACATGCTTAAGCAAAGGCGCTCAACCTCAACCTTTATTGGTTAATGATAATAATTTTCCTGGATACATTTCAGGTTTAGGCTGCTAAACATATTGCATCCCTCAAACCAAGCAGGGTTATGTTTTTGTTCCATGATTTCACTAAAATAAGGGAGGCCACAAAGGCACTATAACGTATATTGGCCCAACTAAACATTTGAGTTCTCATTGGATCATTTCATACAATATTAGCAAAAATTTAAATTATCACTAGATTTTTCTAAATTAAACTATTATTTCAAGTTTTTTTTTTAATTTTAAATTATTAAATTTTCCAAATCTAGCAATTTCATTTATTCTTTTAATTTTAATTTACTTTTACCGACCCCCTACCCCACACTTATTTCATACAATGCCCTCATTGTATGCTAAAACGAATTAAGAACATAAAAAGGAGAAAAAGGAACAGACTCCCCTAGGTAGTTGTGGCGAGATCGAATGGGGCTGCTACAAGTTGCTTCAAATATCGCCGAAAGACTGAAAACTGGAACTGCTGCTTCTGAATTTGCCGAAAAATAAAATCAAGACCGCCATCTTCGAAAATGTGGTGCAAAAGATTCCAAACAAATGCAATGTGTAATAACCATGACGTGGGAAAGTGTCGACCACGTCGTCTCGTCAAGAATGACATCCTCTTCTCGCAATGAAAATCTCCCCCACAACATAGGAAGGTGTCAACCATGTCGTGGCAGCCGGGACGATACTTCTTCCTCGCGTCGAAATAAAACTCTATGGTGTGGGAACTGCTCATCCATATCATAAGAGTCAAAACATTGTGAAAATGCCAATCTTCAAAATGATCGCTCACGAAATAAATATGCACCCCACACTTATGACAAATTGTGGGTCTTGACTATAATCTTCAACTCACACATGAGACTCTCTAGCAACAGTCAGACCTAGCTGCTGAACTTACTGCCAGCTTCCTAAGGGCGAAAATTCTGCAGAAATCTAAACAACCAAAGAGCATCAACATGGAAAACAAAATTAAAACAAACTAAATCAAAGTTTAATTACATACCAAATACTAAAAAAACTAAACTAAACTAAAAATAAAACAAAAAATAAACAAAATAAAAAAGATCACTCGTCATCTCCATCATCTTGTGGCTGTGTCCCAGAAGTACCGGCCCAATCATTTAATCTAGGGACTTAAAATTTAATAAAATTTTTTCTTTTTAATTTCTTTAGCTAATGATGACTTCACGATGAGTGATAAAAAAAACGGAGATGTCATAATCACTTATCTTTGTCAAGATCAAACAACAATGGTTGATCAAAAACCTTTGCATGCAAGAATTGGTTTGCGAAAACACCCACTTTCGGGACCCGTTAGAATATTTCCTTTGTTTTCCTTGCACCTTTAACTAAAAGCGGAACAAGAAGTGACCTAACTAGTCAAGAATAGCAAGAGCTCGGTCTTCCACTTAACCACCACAATACGCCTTGCTATACTACGCCTCATGGATTGAGTTGGACAAATCAACAAAGTAGTAGGCTAAGCAGGTCAAGAATTCCCTAATCGCTTTCATCCTCGAAACTCATGCAAAAAGTAAAGTCAAGCAATGTGTACAATCCCAAATTCCTGCAAAATAAAAACAAGAACCTTCCCGACAAGTGAAATGATATCATCGAAAATCAAACTAAAAATAAAAACTAACTAAAAGAATAAAAACAAATAACGAATAATCTAATAAACTAAATTAATGACAAACCGTTCCCCGGCAACGGCGCCAAAAACTTGATGTGCACAAAAGTACCCACTAATTTTAATATTTATAACCTAACAAACTTAGACTATCTATGCACTTATAGGCAGTGTACCTAGTCAGATTACAGTATAGTTTAGGTAAGTCGGGTGTCGATCACAGGGAACGGTTGATTAATTTAATATATTTGATTATAGGTTACAGGTCACATGAAAATAATAAAGAAATATCAAACTAACAATTAATTAACTACTCTCGATAAACTAACAGAAAAATAAATCTCTTCAGGTACTTTGGTTTAGACAAATTACACCTTAAAAACATAGACAATTGCATATATAAATTCATTTATTCATATTCACCGATTCCTAAAATGATTAGATTCGCGTTCACTATAACTAATCCTTTAGCAAACAAGTCAATTCAAACAGTGATCAGTTGATTAAACTAACATGCTTCCTAGTGTTCAGTTCGTATCAAGCAAGACTTGTAAATATAGTTAATCAATTTCGACCTTTAATTAACCTCTTGTTGATGGTCATCAAACAAGGCTCACACATTAACTTACTTATTCTCAAATTAATTCTAGTTTCACATACGTTATTTCTAGTCTTATAATCCCGATGGTCATCAAAAATCATAAGAGGCAAGCAAATCAAGCAGATGTTCATACAACTTAATTCACTTAACAATTAACAGAAAATAATCATCATTAACACATGAGGATCTTTTAACAAGCTTGTCAAGATAAATTAAACACAAATAAACTATTTAATATAGCAATTAGTCTAATAATCAAAGTTTCATTCAATCATAAACACAAAGTAAAAGGTTTTTACACCTAAATCAGAAACTAAATACAGAAAAGTACCACAATGGAATGCTAAACATGGTCACGTTAACAACCCATATGATTACCGACATGTATCCGCTCTCCAACCCTTCCGATCTCTGCTCCCGTTAGCTTAACGGCCTTCCGGCCGCCTTCTAGACCCTCAAAACGGCTTAACAGAAGTTAATTGTCGACTAAATTAGGTTAGAAGTCGAATCCCCCCTCCTGGTTAGCTGAAAATCGACTTTTATAATCTTTGTGGCCGACCTAAGTACGCTGGGCGTACTTAGGATTACGCGGTGCGTACTCAAGATAATTACGCGATCAAGTCTATCCGGTGCAAGCGTGTACGCGGCGCGTACCATTAATTTACGCGGGGCGTAACCGCTTTGGTCATTACGTGGGGCGTAATGCGACTGTACGCGGGGCGTAATCCACTTCTTCAGCATATTTAATTTCTTTTAGCTCCTAAGTCCGGTTTCCGCTTCGGTCTTTTCTTTTGTGCTTTATTGACAACGAATAGCTGCAAAACATAATTCAAAGCATTATGAGTACTTTTTAGTTCTAAAATAGAATAAATAATGCCAAAGTATTAAGATAAAGTGCATAAAAATATATATAAAAATACACATATCAGAAAGTTATATGGATAGTGCTTCCATGTAGATTTTAATTAAAGTTACACAACAAAGTTAGAGTACATTGTGGTTTGGAGAACCACATACAAAGATGTTTAATGTATAGTTCATTATGACTAAGAGTAATCCCAATACGCAAGTATTGGTATCTAAGTCATATTAAAGAATCTAATTTATTCTCAATAGTTTTCTTTATATATGAGTTATATATAAAACTGAAAATGTTTGTATTCGCAAAGTATATACAAATCAAGTTTGACAAATCTACTTAAAAAAGTTCCTTCATTAGCTAAAGCATGAAAGTCAGGCCGGTGTTATAGGAACTTGTTGATATAAGTATATGTATTTGATTGAAATTTAGTATTTGGATATTGTAACAGTACACGTAACATATATTGTAATGAATTGATATATTGGATATGAGTCTTTCATTGAATAATTGTTGTGTTCTATATTAGCATGTTAAAGTCCTTGAATAACTAGGTTATTCTAAATGTTTATAGTCATTCATAGTTGTGGGGGCATCTATGAGGTAATACTAATATGAGTGGATTAGTCAATTCTCATGGAGATGAGAATAATAAAGCTGCTACCAACTTCATAGGTACTTGATTAGGAGAATAAGTATTGGACTTGACCCGCATCAAAATCATTTTATTGATCATAGTCAGGAGTGATGTTTTGATCAAGGTTGTATCTTGTATTCTTAGACCTGAAATACATATTTAGGACTTGAAGTGTAGGAATTGTTATGCTTTGACATGGTTTAACGTTGTTCCATAAAAGGCAGTCATAAGGGCATCGTTGGGTATGACATGAACTACATTGATGGGCATATGTAGTCAAGATGGGATTTGTCCCTCTTATTCGTTGACAGTTAGACATCTAAGGCCTTACTAAAAGTTGAACACTAAATGAGATTGATGACGATCCATATCTCATGTTCGACATGATGTTTGAGACAAAAGAATAATTAATACCACGCATTTAGTAACAATTGTAGCTTAGAGATCCTGGAATTGGATGTTGATGAGATGACACCCTTCATATGTTGTTAGGGGCAGTAGTCAGTTGCTAGACGTCAACTACTGTCTATGTCAGTCTATAACGAATCTTGTGCAAGTGGGAGATTGTTGAATCTATATGCCTAAGAATTATTATGGAGTGATATTGCTAAAAATATATGATCCTATAGGGTCACACCTTTATCAAATTGACAGATTTTGTATATTTATTATTAATGTGATTATTAATAAATAATATTGATTCTTGTAATTTTAATTAGGGAGTACTTATTGTTTTATGAAAATAATAATTATAAGAGAGCATAACTAAAGACAAAGTTTATATTTTATAAACTTAGAGTTGAATTCTTTTGTCTTTTACCTAAAGACAAAGTTTATATTTTATAAACTTAGAGTTTATAAAAATGACAGAATCCTCCTCTTTTCAAGAGGTATGGGAAAAAATATTAAAATATGGGGGTTAGTTGTCAATCTCCATACCTTGTCACCCATGCTCTTTAAGCTAGCCATTACTTTTGAGTATTTTAATGATTAGGACTTACCTTGCATGGACTAAATAAGAGATGTTTGGGGCTTGCATTTTGACAAAGAAAACACTCTCATTTCTTCCTCCTTTTTCTCTCTAAAATCGTAAGTATGGAGAAGCTTCATCTCTTTGAAGTTTGGTTCTTTACTTTGGTGTTTAGAAGTCTTTTTGAGTTGTCTCCTATAGTGTTTATTTGAGTTAATCACTTAAAGGCTTAAGATACTCAATAATACAAGAAGAAACTAACATTCCAAATGTCTTAATCTTGATGGTGGATACTTATAGAGAAAATCATACTATTTGATTTTTCTATCTTCATCAACACCCTAAAACCAAGTGGGTTCAAAGACTTCAAAGGTTATCATTCTAAACACTCTTTGGTTGTGTTTTTTATTTCATTCTAACCTCTATAAATGGATTCATGATGGTTTGGTTTTTTTATGAACTAAAAATAAACTTGTTATTTTTTAAGATTTCCGTTGCCGGTTTTTGTGAAAAACGATCTTATATTTGAGTAAATTACATGAATGGTCCCTATGGTTTGGGGTAATTTGCATGTTTGGTCCCTAACTAATTTTTTTTAACTTGGAAGGTCCCTACAGTTTGTTTTTGTTGCGCACTTGGTCCCTGTCTTAGCTAAAAAGACTATTTTGCCCTTGATGTTTTAATTTATTTAAATAAATACACCCTCAACCCTACTTCCGCCTCACCTTACCTTAGTTTACCTACCCCACTTTATTTATAAAAAAAAATTAAAAAAGTAAAGGGAAAAATAGTTTTTTTAGGTAAGACATGGACCAAGCGTGCAACAAAAACAAACTGTAGGGACCTTCCGAGTTAAAAATATAATTTAGAGACCAAACATGCAAATTACTCCAAACCATAGGGACCATTTGTGTAATTTACTCCTTATATTTTGTATCAAACAAATCAGAGAGTTCATGGGTGGTTAACCAAACCGAAATCACATTTCGGAAGGTTAATCGGAACTATCGATTCATTAATATTATGATCCTAAACCTAAACCTATAAAACTAGTTAATGACATTTCAGTTAACATTGATTCCGGTTCGGTTATCTGGTTAACTAATTAACCGTTTACAAATTAATAAATTAAATATATTTAAAAACTTTACATTCCGTTTCTGTTTAGGTTTTTTTTTTCTTTTTCTTTGTTGAATAGGAATGATTTTTTTAGTGTGATTAAAAATAAGAGTTGCCAAATATATATTATGATAAATACCACGGAATCATTAACCAAAAAAAATGGATGAATATGATAAATACAATTAATTGGTCGTAGTTAATAGAATCGTTAGTTAGTTGTTAATTGAAATACACTGCTGATTAACATCAACAATTTCTAATAAATAATAATATAGTGACAGTTTTGAATGCTAAATTTACTTTAGCTTTGACTGATATTGTATCAGTTTGGTTAACCAAATTGAAAATTGTAAAAATTACAGGGTATAGATTAACCTGAAAATCGGTAGGAGTCATTGGTTTTTAGGTTTAATTTCTCGGTTTCATATGGTTTGATCACCCGGTAACAACTTTATTCATACGTATTTTATTCAAATGGAAACCTGTCCAATCCTTACATGATTTTGATCATTTAATACATATACAATGAAAATGTTTTAAAATCTCGTAGTAATTCTATTAATATTAAAATCTAGGTATCTTTATTTCAGTGCAAATCTTTAGAAACATCCAAAAATCTTACGAAAAGACATATCTTTGAGTGGATATGAAACAAGTGGAGCTAAATCAAACAATGACATATGATGGGTGTTGAAGATGAAAAAGATAGACGGTTAATAATAAACGAGAGCTTTTAAAGAGAAAGATGGGTTGCAAATTTTAATATGTTCTAATCCAGGGTACACTTGATTATTTGTGTGGATCATACGAAGCAAAGTATTTATATGATTTGCAATAATGTCAATAAAACCATTAAGCTGGTAAAATTTGAACGATTTTAACTTTTTTGGTTTTTATGTAGGTTTTATTTTAAAACTTTTATTTAATTTTTTGGTTTTACTTTTTTTTATTATCTATTATCATATGTTTTTAGATCATTTTAAAATGAAATTCATAGATGCTGGTGGGACATTATTAATTTCTATATAGCTTGTTAATTTCTCTCAATTTACCTTTTCTTTCCTGTTTATGCTGGTTGGACATTATTTTGTTGACTTGAGGTATCATATTATTATTATTATATAAAAAGAAATAAAAAATGATAAGACTAGTTGTAATACATACCGGACCAAACAATATATTTTTTTAACTAACACTCCTCTAATTGCAAAAATATATATGACTAACTCAACTTTAATTATATTTTTGTGTGCAATGTCTAAAAAGTAGCTTTAATTATTTGCATATCGATAGTAAAAATGTCTATAGTTAAAAAAATTTATACAAGTCAATATAGAAAATATTTATATTAATGTTAATTATATACAAGTCGATATATACTTTATTATACTTTTGTAATAATGGAATGTTTGTATCAATTTATACATATTGTTTAATTATATATAATTTTCATATACAATTAACGTTATTTTTTATATTATTATTCATAATATTATATCTATTATATATACATTGAACTAGGGGTGAGCAAAAACCGCACCGCAAGAAAAATTAACCGCAAAACCCACATAAACCGCAACCGCAATAAAAACCAATGGTGAGGTTTTCGGTTTTTCAAAAACCGCAAATTTGCGGTGCGGTGCAGTTATTAATTTTCAAAAACCGCAAAAAAAACCGCACCTATACAACTTTTTTTTTATTAATTATTAATATATTAAATATTAGAAATAAGACAAGTTTCATGAATGAAAGATAAATAAAATACTAGAACACAAAATTATTGTTTTTTTGTTATGTTTAACTTTTTTTATTAATTATTAATATATTAAATATTAGAAATAAGACAAGTTTTATAAATGAAAGATAATTGTCTTATACATTATGGTTTTTTTTATTATTACAAGTAACATGTTTGAACTCTTAAAACAGTTTGAGCTCTAAATTGTGATTAAAAGCCACACAAATAATCATACCAAATCAATGCGGTTAATAACCGCAACACAAGAAAAACAAAACCGCACCGTAAAAAAAACCGCCTAACCACACCGTAAAAATAATCGCACCAAGCGGTTTTGAAAATAAATTAACCGTATTTGCGGTTAGTGGTGAGGTTTTGGCTAATAACCGCACCGAACCGCACCGTCCTCACCCCTAGATTGAACTAATTAAAATGTAATAATACTTAAAATAGCGTTAATATATATATATATATATATATATATATATATATATATATATATATATATATATATATATATATATATATATATATATATTTTGTAATTAAAGTAACATTAATTACAATAATATTATTTGGCTCACAGGTAAAGTTTATCCATATGTCCAAGAGTACTTGACTTAAGTCCTTCTCACATTTCATTTCATTTTTTTTAATTCACAACAACAATAAGATGTCCAACTAGTGAGAATGGGAAAAAAAATTAAAAGCATTTGTTAGACATAAATATAAATCAATCTGAATATACGTCGGTCGATAATTGATATCTTTTGAGAGAATAAGTGAAAGAAAATTATTCAAAATATATATATATATATATATATATATATATATATATATATATATATATATATATATATATATATATGTTTATGTGATTTATATAGATATTATGTGTATATAATATTTGTATAAAAACTTATTAAATAGGACTAAAATAAACATCAAAAATAAAAGATTAATTAGGATAACTAATCCGAATGATTGTCGTAGTAATCGTAATTACAAACTCCTACATATAAAAACACCCAAAACTAACTTCATATAAAGTAGTTACGATTTTTCGAAGTTTCGGTGCGACATAGTACAACAATGTGCAGCAGAGAAATCAAAACTAAAATTGGTTGATTGTTAGCTAGGGGTGTAAACGAGCCGAGTCGAGCCGAATACTACCAAGCTCGAAGCTCGGCTCGACTAAAATACTCGAGCTCGAAACTCGGCTCCAACTCGACTCGAGCCTTAATTTTAAGCTCGAGCTCGGGCTCGTGAAATACTCGACAGTCTCAAGCTTGGCTCGGCTTGGCTCGACTAATATTTTAAAAAATCAAAATCACTAAATTGGGTAAGAAATATTAAACATTCCATATGTAAATGTCCAAACTACCAAAAAAACCATTGTTAATCACCTAATATCAATATAACATCAACCATATATGCCATAAATGAATATTATAAAGAAATGACATTATCTTATAAACGAACAATTATAAAGAAATGACATATATGTAAATTATACTAAGCTCGACTGAGCTCATGAGCCTTACGAGCTGAGTATTGTTGTACTCGAGCTCGGCTCGATAAGGTACTCGAGTAGCTCAAGCTCGAGCTCGGCTCGATTAAGGTCGAGTCGATTTCGAGTATTTTCCGAGTCGATCTCGAGTTTCTCGCGAGTTGTCTTGTCTCACTTACACCCCTATTGTTAGCCAAAACAAAGTAAACGATAGTTGAAGATCTTTTAAATAAGAATCCATCGATATGAAGACAGTCGAAAACGAACTTAGTATATAGGAGTTTTGATTTTCGCATAGATTTTAACAGTGTAGTCTCGATAAAAGTATGAATTTAAAATAGAATGAGAATTAGTTATTGGGATCTAAAGGAAAATTGTAGCACCCGGAAATACCTATACGTGGATATAAAGATCGTAAAAAACGGAGCTCGTATGCGAAATATATAATTTTTCAAAGATTTGGAAAATACCTTGTAAGATGATCATGTGGCGGCCTGAGAACGTGCCACATGGAAGGTCGAGAATGCTCTTAACCACCTCGGAACTAGGTTACAACGACGTGGCAAACTTACGGATTCACGAGGATAACTCTTACATCGACTCGACACGTGACACGAGGAGAAATGCGACACGTGGCAGATTCGGACTGATCCAAACACCACGACATGGAATGCCCATGACCACGATGCGGCGAGACGCATATTTCACCTTATAAATAGTCTGGAGTTTTCTTCATTTTTCCGTACACCTTCTTTGCAGGTTTCTCTCAAACTTTCCCGCAACCTCGAAGCACGGCCTTAGGAGTTTTTTAAGTGTTGGTAACGAAGCTCTGGAGCATGAGAGAACCCAATTCAATGGAATTTAAGGTGTCGAAGTTCTGCCCACGTAATTCTTATCTATCCCAAATCGAGTTCACCGAGGTGTGGGTTTTTAAACCCCTTTTCTTTGTTTCTTTACTTTGAGTTCATCGAGTTGCAAAGATTAAAGTGTGTAATTTTGCTTATTTTTCTCGTACTCTTTAAACATACGAAAGGAGATGAAGATTCAGATTAGGATCTCCTGATATATCTAGGTTTCGATGAAGGTTTAATCTCCAGGTAGATTAAAGTGTAACTTTATTCTTGGTTTTTGTAATTTGGGTTTGATAAAGGTATAATTGGTTTTGCAATCTGAATTGTGTGTTTGAAAGATACAAACTAGTTCTACAATAGTGGGGTTTTGATGAAGGTTTTCGATGTTCATAATGTTGGATTAGATGTCTAAGCCCATAATTATAATTAAAGTTTATACCAATTATAGATCTTGTTTTAGGTTTGAGGGAAACCCAAAAGGACTGTGATACTATCAATTCAAGTTTATACCAATTATAGTTATGGGTTTAGACACCTAATCCAACATGATGAACATCTAAAACCTTCATCAAAACCCCACTATTGTGGATTTTTGTTGTCTAAAGCTAATACATAAAGCGATTGGATGTTGGATGTTATTTTTTTTGTTTTACATTGTAATCTAAACTCATAAGAAGTAAACATAACCTACAATAATCGAAACCTAAAAAAATAAAGCTTCATTGTTTTGTTCTTCGAAAATCGAAGCCTTAGTCATGTTCCATATCGAAACCAAGAAAAATATGATGTGTTTTGAGTTCACGTGTTCCAGATTTCACTGGAAAACTCATGTTAGCCGGAGGCTCGTTGAAGAAGATGATCAGAGAGTCGCCGAAGATGATAAAGTTGTCGGAAACCTTCAATAGCAAGTTGCAATGATTTTTGTGAACACCTACAAGTTAAATGGTAAATGATGTATAGAAAAAAAAACCAAATATGAATAAAATGAAGATTTGATCACCCTTCTAAAGCATTTTCCCAATCTAGATATGTCAAAACTAGTGCAGTTTAGTCACACCTTGTCTCTTTCCCATGTAACATATGCATGCTAATAGATTTACATAAACTATAAAAAATGCCAAAATGATACAAAAGAATTGATGAAAATAATGATAAAGCTGATTATATTACATATAACAACATATATTCATGGACTAGGACTCCCACTTGACTCCTTAAAAGTTTCTTACGATATATTGATAAATTAACAAAGATAGAAAATTGAGACGGGTTTTTGCATTAAAGCAAGAAGCATGAAATTATAAATCCTTCAAATGTAAAAATCTAATTTTTCCGTACATCCAAGTCCGACCTTAAACCTCTATTAATTATCCCAAATTTGGTTTCTTTCATTAGATAATCAGTTTGTAAAAAGAAATACATTAAACTAAAATCAAATGATTTTCGATTTACCACAAATGGCCTGTAAAGTGAATTATTTGTGATCCCATCAACCTATTAAAATTTAAAGCTAAATGGCCATATATAGGGTGTGGGGTGTATTCTTTTGGTGGCCAAAATGGAAGTGGAGGCAATACCCCACTACAAATGATTGTACCTTTACTTACATAAAGTTATTTTACCATCTCACCTTCTTGTCCTCTTTAATCCAAAGTTACCCTCCCTCCCTATATAATTATGGCCAATTCTATAATTATCTTATTATACCTTACGTGAGTATTCGAGTCCGTGTATCCTTATTTTTATTTTTATGTGAATGAATGATACACGTTATATTTAATAATTATTGTTATTTTAAATCAATATATATATATATATATATATATATATATATATATATATATATATATATATATCCAGTAAGAAATTTTTTTTTAGAAAGATAAAAAGTTTTTTTTTTCAATATATTTTTTAGCGAATAAAGCAAATGAATCACTAGATAAATCTAAAATAACATAATTCACGAAAAAAAATTCTCAAAAAACATTTTGATGATTCATTTTTACGATGATTTTTTTGATATTTTCTAAAATTGTCATAAAAAGTGATTTTTTTCCTTGATTTATTTAGAAATGAATCATGAATGTGTTTTTTTTGGAATTTTTTCTTATAAATCATTTTACTTTTGAATTATCTAATGATTCATTTTATGTGTTTGCGAAAAAAAAAATATGTATATAAAAAATTTCTTATATTACCATCAAAATTTTCTTTTTTATTTGATCTTGAATATATATATATATATATATATATATATATATATATATATATATATATATATATATATATATATATATATATATATAGAGAGAGAGAGAGAGAGAGAGAGAGAGAGAGAGAGAATAGTTCAATTGAGAAAAAATGTTAAGAATAAGAAAATCAATCTTAGCCACACATTTGTTTTGCCGCAAAACACTTGGATATATCGGCAGAAATATGTAACGGATACACCTATATTTTTCAACTAAACATGTTTGCTTAAACTATCTTAATCATTTCCTTAATATACATAATTTTTTTTTTATTTTTAAGAAACTATTTTTATTGAAAAATTATTTTAAATATATCAAAATTTATAATTTTTATTCTCTATAAATATACATACATATTGATATAATTTTAAGATAAAATAATCTTTTTTTGGGTTTCAACTCTCGTTATTCATAAGTGAATAAAAATAGATCAGATTTTTATTAGAATACATTCGTTATTCACTTATGAATAAAAAATATGTTTAATCTTTTTTTTTTAAGTTTAAGTATCATTCATATATGAATAACACGTAATAAAGTTTTCTTATCTAAAATATTTTTTTTACATCATCTTTCATAACATGTTATATCCATATATGAATAAAACATGTATTAGTTCTCGTCATTTATTATATTTATATATGAATAAAATATTTATCAAATTTTTATTACAGTTCATTTGTTATTCATATATGAATAAATAGTATGTTAATAAAAAGACGAAGTATTTTGAAAATTTGAACTACTTATTCATATATGAATAGCAAGTGAAGTATAACAAAATCATGATAAATGTGTTATTCATATATGAATATTGTTGGATTCGGTGTCTAAGTCCATAACTATAATTGATATATACTTGAATTAATAGTACCACAGTCCTATTGGGTTGCCCTCAAAACTAGCAACCAGGCAGGATGACTTTTAGAAAGAGATTGTAACAACGTAATTTTTCAAAACAAAATTTTCATTTCTTTAAAACATGATTTCATTCCAAACCAACCATAAAAATCCAATGTAACATAGTCATGATACAAAACATGTCAAATCCCAAGATCAACTAAATCCAAATCCGCCTGCGGGTGTGTGTACGAGTCATGCCGGCGTCTTCCCACGGTTCTCGCTAGTACCTGAAACACATAACACAACAGATGTAAGCATAAATGGTTGGTGAGTTCCCCAATATATCACTTACACACATACGCCCTTCCAAGCCATGACCTTCCGGTCCATGTGTCTCAGGGGACTTCCGTCCCAACCCGGTAAACCTTCCGGTCTTACCCGTGTCGACCTTCCGGTCCATAACTCTCTGACCTTCCGGTCCACATCATAATGCCTTCCGGCCCATAACATAATGTCTTCCGGCCCATAACATAATGCCTTCCGGCCCATATCAACATGTCATACAAATCACATACATAACGCATACGAAATAGGCAACTCATACGATCCACATATCTCATAACATACCAGACCTTCCGGTCACACATAGGTACCCTTCCAGGTACAGTATAGTGAGAAGACTCACCTCGTATGATGTCTAGTGTCTCACGTGCTCGAAATCTCTGAATCTCGCAACAACAACCTAGCCTTGCCTAATCACATCAAATAATTATTCCAAATCATTAACGGCTCTCAAGGCTATACTATTTTCCTTTCTAAAATTCCACAGAATGGTAAAAGACCATTTTACCCCTCCCTGACCCAAAAATCCACATGTTGACTAAAACCCTAAAAGTCAACAAAAGTCAACAGGAAGCAGTACGCGGGGCGTACCCTTGCTTTCCAGAAACAGGGTATGCGACCCTCTACGCGGCACGTATTGGGATTACGCCCAGCGTAATGCCCAGTTTCTTTATCCAACACATTCAGGTCTTAATCGGCTAAGACTTGCATCCAAACTTCAGATCTGACTCCTCTAATGTGTCTTAATCCATAAATATGACAACCGTCAAATTTTGGTCAAGTCAAAGTCAACTAAAGTCAACAAGTCAAACCGGTCAACTCGACTAACCCTTGTGTACGAGGGCTTACGTTATGTATTTACTAGACAACTCGCTATTCTAACGAGAGATCGTAAATCGAAAAGTGCGTACATCTAGATCTCCCTAACCTAAAACTGTGGTAAGTGACGAGCCAAACCAATAAAACAATGTTGCATACTCATCGGGAGTGTGTAAGATCTTTAAACAAGGCTTAACAGGGTTTACAGACCTTGCATTGCGAAGCCAGACACTCACATTCGTCACACACGAAACCGCTCTCAATCGTTTTCACTCTATCTCTTCTTATCGAGAATCTCTCCCAAATCTCTCTAAGTATGTGAAATCTCTCCCAAATATCTCTTTGTATGAGAAATCTCTCCAAGAATGTCAAATCTCTCCCAAATCTCTCTAAGTATGTGAAATCTCTCCCAAATATCTCTTTGTATGAGAAATCTCTCCAAGAATGTCAAATCTCTCCCAAATATCTCTTTGTATGAGAAATCTCTCCAAGAATGTCAAATCTCTCCCAAATCTCTCTCGAAATCTCTCTCAACTTTCTATAATCACTCGGGGCATCCCGACTCTCGAATTTGATGAAAACAGCCTAAAAACGAAAGTCTACGCGAAAAACAGACTTAAGGAGCCGAAACCCCTCTTAGGACCCGAAAGTCCTCTTAGGACCCGAACCCTTCTAAGCCAAAGGCTGCTGAACCGAACCGAACCCGAAGGTCCTCTCGGGCCCAAACCTCGCATGCCACACCCGAACCCGAACCTTCGGTCCATTTCGGATCATGGTGCCCTCGGTCTAATTCGCTTCTGACCCTTCGGACCGAGCCTTCGGACTGACCCTTCGCCTCTCGCTTCCTCGCCCCCCCTTTGCTTTGCGCCTAGCTGCATTAGGGACCGAACCTCGGCCTAGGACCGAGAGGTCTCGCTGGAATGGCTTTTTCTCCCGGTTTTCGACTAATTTTGCGTTTTAGGCCCGTTTTTAATTGTTTTAACACGGGATTTTCACCCAAAACTTTATTTTAACATATAAGGACCCTTAATTATTAATTAATCACGTTTTAATGATAAAACCTTATCCACAAGAGAGTAGGTGAAGTACAAAGGTGGAGTGTTGACTTTTCTTTATTTTATGACACAAGCAACCTCCCATACCCACTCCATGTCACTATTCCCCATCAGCCCTTACCTAGTCACTTCATTGTAGTTTTCCCACCTTTTTCCAACCACACAATTGGTCAAAGGCTAGAAAAGTCTCCTCTCTCCTTACTTCTCTCATTTTCTCTCTTTTCACCAAAAAGATCAAACTCTTTTCTCTCTCACTTCCTCTCTCTAGAATTCGAGATTCAAGGGCTGATCTTGGGTTTTTCCTCCACATTTGGTAATCAAAATTCATTCTCCTTATGATCATTTCACTTCTTTCTACTCAAATCATGGATATCTTACACAAACTCCATCACATTCTTGTTAGATCTTCGAACCGTCAAGTGATTCTTCAAGTGTTCTTGGGTTGAACACTTCTTCTCTCCATCATCCATCTTCTGAAATCATTCAAGGTGAGTTCATACCCCTGCATTTTCATGTTTTCTCAAGTTTTTAGGGGGGAGGGGGATACAAGTTAAAACACCAAGAACATAACTAAACTTTTCTAACAGCCTTCATCAGAAAATTTCAACTCCATTCACGGACTGTTTTGGAAAACTTAAACATTTTAGTTTTCAAAACTGTTTTAGGTGAAAGTAGTTCCACTTCTTAGCTTTAAAATGAATACTTGCACATCTCCACACGATTTTTCTACAATTTATGGTGATTTTTACAAAACAGCCTGTCTTTTCAAACACAAACCCGGACCAGTCTGTGAATATGAGCATTTTAATACAAGTTAAAGGCTTCCAAAAATCATGATAAAAATTATGAGTAAACTAGACAGAATTTAGGAACTCTAGGAATTTACGGATCTAGTTTTCGACTTCGTATGATTTTTCTATGATTTTTCTAAAACAGTGCAGAAAGGTTAAGAGTTAGTTAACAGCTTCTAACTTTCAAAACACTTTGTAACATGTTGAGCAAAGTGTTAAATCTTTGATGACTTCATATATTACATGTATTTCTTGTAATGATATATTTATATAATAGGAAAATTACTTACCGAATTTATAAGAATCCGCCATCATAACCGTTAGTACAGAACAAAGCAAGATAAAAATAACTATATTGTACTATACATTTGACTTACATAGAAAGAGTTCTTATACACCACAAATAAACATACTAAACTATAATAAGTATAGTTAGGTTGCATATACATTTCAAACATTTTGATAAACTATAATAGGTATAGTTTATGATCATTTACATTACAAAAGGTTTTCACACGAATAGGGTACATTCCAAAGTACCGGGTTTTCACATAAATGGGGTACATTCCAAAGTACCGGGTTTTTATACAAAAAGGGGTACAAATACAAAGTACCGGGTTTTTAATTACAAAAGGGGTACAGATACAAAGTACCGGGTTTTATACAAAAAGGGGTACAGATACAAAGTACCGGGTTTTCACATAAATGGGGTACATTCCAAAGTACTGGGTTTTTATACAAAAAGGGGTACAAATACAAAGTACCGGGTTTTTAATTACAAAAGGGGTACAGATACAAAGTACCGGGTTTTCATATAAATGGGGTACATTCCAAAGTACCGGGTTTTATACAAAAAGGGGTACAGATACAAAGTACCGGGTTTTTAACTACAAATGGGGTACATTCCAAAGTACCAGGTTCACATAAAATAGTTGTTATGATATTAAAACTATATTTCATCTAGAATTGTTAGACTTCAACTATAATCGTTGAGCGTATATGCTTGAGTCATATAAGAAATTAGTCTTGATTGGCTTAGAATTGGTGGTGCCCGCCTCATCTCCTGTTCCTCGTTGGGTTGTGGACCTAGGGCAGACCCACTATATTCAATGTTTTATCTAACTTAAATATTATATAACTTATATACGCTGGACGATTATAGGGGAAATCTATGGGTCATTCTAGGGTTCATTAACGCATCATATAGGAATATTCCGTTCACACTTAACTAAGAAAATATTGGATTTTCTGGAAATCAAACTCTATTGATTTTACAAGGAAAACGGTTTCTACTTCAAACAAAACTCTTATGAACTCACCAACTTAATTGTTGACACTTTTTCAAAACTACTTGTATTCTCAGGAAATCAGTGAAACAGGAAAACTTCAGTGCTTTGAGGATGGGACGTTAAACCGTCAACAATTTATTTTTGTCATCATAATGTAATTGATTTTGGAAGATGTAAACATATACTTTGGTGTAACTTTTTCAATTATATTTATGATGGTTGTATTTACTTTGAGCACTATTATATACGTTGTTGTGATACTGTACATGAAGTCCTCCACCCCCGGACATTTCTGCCATCCTTGGTTTGGGGGTGTGACAATAAAGTTGAAACCTTTAAGCCTTTGCATGGCTGTAAGGGTCATTTTGTGCTCAAAGCACCTTTCCTCTTTCCATAATGAGGCTATAACTCATGCATGACACAAGATCCACGTCCAAGACTATATTTTTATGACTCCTCAACACATAATACACTAGAAAAGGTCAGATCTAAGCTTATGGAGACTCTTTGCACATAAAGTCTCCAACTTTGAACCAAAAACCCTAAAAATGGTTCAACAAGCAAAACTTATGAAGAACAAGAAAAGCTTTGAGCTTTATACCTCAGAAAGGATCTCGAACCACTGTAGAGCTCGGATCTACACTTGTTCTTCAACTTCTAGCTCCAACAATGGCTCCTTCTTCACCTTGAAAAGACAACTTCAAGCTCAAAAACACACACACAAGCCAAAGCACGAATCTCAACTCTCCAAGGACTCACTCAAGGGTGTATGGTGGCTAGGGCAAAGGACTACATGTTCCTTTTATAGTGTAAGGCCATGAATTAGGGTTTTGCATCTAGGTCGGTTAAGCCCGACGTAACCTTGGGTACGCCCAGCATACCCGGATGGAACCACGTACAAAATAAGCGTGCGAGTACGCGCGGCGTACCCCCAGTACGCCCAACGTACTCACCAAATCCACCTTTCAATCTTTAAGGGACTAATTTGCCAATTCTCCAAAATAGAAGGGTCATAAAACTAACCTGGCTTTCGGGCTGTTACAATTCTCCCCCACTAGAACCAGACTTCGCCCTCGAAGTCTCATGCTGTGAACAACTCTGGATGCTGCTCCCGCATCTCCGACTCTGGCTCCTAGGTCAGCTCGGACCCTCTCCGATGTTGCCACTGGATCTGAACTAGGGGAACTTTCTTGTTCCTCAAAACCCTGATCCTCCGACCTAAGATTGCGAGCGGCTTCTCAGCATAATTCAGACTTGCGTCCACCTGGATATCATCTAATGGTACCACTGCCGACTAATCGGAAATACACTTCCTCAGCTGCGACACGTGGAAGGTATCATGAATCTAGTCCAACTCTTCAGGTAGCTCCAAGCGATACGCTACCTTGCCCACCCTTGCGATCACCCTAAATGGCCCAATATACCGGGGGTCCCAGCTTTCCCCGCTTCCTGAATCGGATCACTCCTTTCCAAGGAGATACCTTCAGGAGCACATAATCACCGACCTGGAACTCGAGTTCGGATCGTCACACCCCCAAACCTGAACGGCGGAAACGTTCGGGGGCGGATGACTTCATGTGGTAGCGTAACAGTAGAATACATAGTAAAGAAAGCAATACAACCATCATATATATAATTGAAAGTTTACATTTGTCAAAAAGTTACATGTTCAAAACCAATTACAATATGATGTCAAAATATGAGATTAAACTAGCGCCGCAGCATCCCTTCATCAAAAGCATAATGATACCGGAAATTACTGATTTCCTGGGACATACAAGTAATTTTGAAAGAGTAGATCAGCATTTAAGCTGGTGAGTTTCATAAGTATTTAAATGACAATGTTTGTATGAAATGAAATGTTTTGTCCTTGTTTGTTTGTGTTTAGAAAATCCTATATTTTCTACTAGTATAAAAGTAGCCTTCTCTCAAGACAAATGTTTGTTTCTAAAATGTATGTAAGTGTGAAATAACCAATGTGTTTGAAAACCTTGTAAATCAATGCATTTTTAATACCCCATGTGATTTTTATAACCATACTATTGACTCGGAATGCCTATACACAACGTTCTTCAGGCGTTGGAATGTTATGACGTTTGTCACCCCAAACGGTGGACTGTAGCTAACAATCAGGGCGCGGGTTGTCAATCCCGTATAGATCTATACACAAACACCATGCTCCCCCTCCAAGGGATTCTGGTATATAATACAGGACTTGAAATGTGTACTCGAACGTACGTGAAGTTTATGTCTCACAAAACCGTGGTATAAAAACAGATTTACGTGTTAAAATGTTCGTTTGTTCTTGTATATGAAAGTGACTTCTTGAAAATCAAGTTTCTAGTATGTAAAAGTTAGCAATATCCTTGTAAAACTATACCTATTATAGTTTTCTAAAAGTGTGTCTCGTTTGTTTAGAAATACCTAGAAAAGGAATCACTTGTTATGAAAGTATAGATTTTTGTAGAGCCTAAGGTAGACAAATATACATATAATCTAAGAAAATGTTTAGTTTATACATGCATTACAACAATTTATATTTCAAAAGATAGAGTTCTATTGTAACATATTTTATATATGAAAGTTTCCTATAAAGTTTATAAATCACATGTGAATTGGATATATAAAAGCATATAAAATAATTCTTTATGTAACACACGATAATACTCGTGTGTTTTACTTGTATTCCCCCCCCCCCCCCCTTGAAAGCATATAAAAGCATTTAGAATATCTTAAAAAAGTTAATTAAGGGGTATGAACTCACTTGAAAGTTTGAAGATAGCGAGATGGAAAACCAGGCAGAGTTTCGTCTTGAGAAACGGATTTTTCTCGGGATTCTCGGGAATCTCGGGAGTAAAATCGACCCTCGGGACTTGAGCAAAAAGACCAGAGCTTCGGGTTTGAATGGGCACGGAAATCGAGGCAAGATCGTGAGAGAAAGGAGAGAAATGGGGTGAATTTCCGGGAACCCTCGCATTTCTATTTATAGGGGGTCTGAGAAGCCTCGGTACGCGGGGCGTACGCTCGTACGCAGCGCGTACGCGTACGTCATGCATGAGCGAGTCCTCGACTGCCTTGGCTTCGGATGGGACGGATCGGATGGGGCGGGTCGGATGGGGCGGGTCGGTAGCTTCGCATAGGGGCGACGTGGACGGACCGAGACCAAGGCCCTCGGGTACGCGGGGCGTACGGGGTTACGCAGCGCGTAACTCGGATGAGGATGCTGACTCCTTCTTCGGATATTACCGGATTTTTGATTTAATTTATATATAATTTATTTAATAAACTTCAAAAAAATCATATCTTCTTCATACGAACTCCGTTTTCGATGGTCTTTATATCCACGCGTAGATGAGACTACGCTCTACAACTTTCGTTTAGACTCCGTTGGCAAATTCCGAAATTAATTTTATTATTTAATTATAAAATGACGTGATTAAGGAATTTCTTTAAAAATTCATAACTTCTTTATCTGACGTCGGTTTTTGCCAGACTTTTCACCGCTGAAATACCATTGTCGAGACCTTCGATTCTCGTTTAGGTCATTCCGGCCAAAAGTCGCTTGATCTCCGATTCGAGTTTTTAGTTGTCTGCTGCTAAGCCGAACTTGGAAAAATCTTAACTTCAATATACGAAGTCGGATTTGGGCGTTCTTTTTACGTACGATCATGGTTTAATGACATTTAAACATAGAAGGAATTTAAATAGAACTTTTTGGACATTTTATTATCAAAGTTAATTTTATTAACTCAAAAGTGGTTACAATACTTGACTTTTTAGGTCATTACAAAGATTTGACATATCGGGTTGTCACATCATCCCCCCGTTAGAGGGAATTTCGTCCCGAAATTTAAAGTAGTAAAGATACTAGTGAATATGAAAAAGATGAGGGTACTTTTGTTTCATCTGATCTTCGCGTTCCCATGTGAATTCAGGTCCCCGCTTGGCGTTCCAGCGAACCTTCACGATGGGTATGCGACTTTGTTTTGTTTGCTTGACCTCTCGGTCCATGATTTCTACCGGTTCTTCCACCAAGTTGAGGCTCTCGTTGATCTCGATCTCGTCGAGTGGAATAACAAGAGTCTCATCGGACAGACACTTTTTCAAGTTCGAGACGTGGAAGGTTGGATGTATGTTACTAAGTTCACGCGGTAGGTTAAGCTTGTAAGCCACAGGGCCGATTCTGGCAAGAATCTCGAAAGGCCCTATGTATCTTGGATTTAGTTTCCCATGCTTTCCAAAGCGTATTAAACCCTTCCACGGTGAGACCTTTAATAAAACGTGGTCTCCTACCTGGAATTCCAAAGGTTTCCTCCTTTGGTCAGCGTAGCTTTTCTGTCGGTCTCTAGAGGCTTTCAATCGCTCACGAATCTGAACGATCTTTTCTGTCGTTTCTCGTATGATTTCCGGACCGGTGAGAGTGCTTTCAGGAACTCTTCCTTTAGCTAACTGGGTATCGCCAACTTCAGTCCAGCACAGAGGGGATCTGCACTTTCGACCATAGAGGGCTTCGAACGGAGCATCCTTTATGCTTGTATGATAACTATTGTTGTATGAAAATTCGACGAGGGGTAAATGGATATCCCATGCCTTTCCAAAGTCAATCACACAGGCTCTTTCCATAATGAGGCTATAACTCATGCATGACACAAGATCCATGTCCAAGACTAGATTTTTATGACTCCTCAACACATAATACACTAGAAAAGGTCAGATCTAAGCTTATGGAGACTCTTTGCACATAAAGTCTCAAACTTTGAACCAAAAACCCTAAAAATGGTCCAACAAGCAAAACTTATGAAGAACAAGAAAAGCTTTGAGCTTTATACCTCAGAAAGGATCTCCAACCACTTTTGAGCTCGGATCTACACTTGTTCTTCAACTTCTAGCTCCAACAATGGCTCCTTTTTCTCCTTCTTCACCTTAAAAAGACAACTTCAAGCTCAAAAACACACACACACACACACACAAGCCAAAGCACGAATCTCAGCTCTCCAAGGACTTACTCAAGGGTGTATGGTGGCTAGGGCAAAGGACTATATGTTCCTTTTATAGTGCAAGGCCAGGAATTAGGGTTTTGCATCTGGGCCGGTTACGCCCGGCGTAACCTTGGGTACGCCCAGCGTACCCGGATGGACCCGTGTACAAAATAAGCGTGCGAGTACGCATGGCGTACCCCAAGTACGCCCAACGTACTCACCAAATCCACCTTTCAATCTTTAAGGGACTAATTTGCCAATTCTCCAAAATAGAAGGGTCATAAAACTAACCTGGCTTTCAGGCTGTTACAGAGATGTTGGTTTATTATTTGATTAATAAATTGAATATATTATGAGAATAATATATTAATTAGAAATAGTAATATTTAATCATAAATTAATTGGAATTAATTTTGGGATTAAAAAAATTAATTAAAAGTGCAGGGTAAAAAGTGTAATTGTTCAATCGTTGAACAAAAGACTCCATAACCTTCCTAGGGAAGGCATGGACGGTTTGACAAGGATATTCTAGAGTTTCTAGAATATCACATATGGATAATAAGAAGGTGGATAATTACCAAATTTGAATTAATATTATTTGATTCAAATTAGGGTTATCTAAGGTTTCTCGTGGCACTATATAAAGACCTCGAAGTCTTTAATTTTCGGCCAACTGATCCCTTTGAAGAGATAGCTGAAAATTCTAAGCTCACATCTCCACTCTCCATCTTCATCCTCTTGCTAGTGTTGGGTGTGAACCACAAGAGGCACGACATTTGTGGTGCTTGCTCTCAAGGCTTCAACAACACAAGGATCTTTGTTAATTGTCAATAACAATCAAGGTATGTTTCACTTAACCCTAATTTACTATTTTTTTGAAAATATACAAGGTATGTTACGGTTTCTTATTTGATGTTCAAAGTTGTATGTTCAATTAGAGAAAACATAGATCAAGAATTAGGGTTGCATGCACACATAACATTTTATTTGTTTTGCATAAAACTCATCAGTAGTATCAGAGCTTAGGGTTTGTTTTCTATTGAATTGTTACAATTGTTGAACTTGAACAAGAGGAACCAAAACATAATCGCCATTCTGTTTCGCCACCATGACGTGGCGACTTCTACCACGATGTGGTGACCTGTGATTTTGTGCGCCCACGACGTGGTGGACAGTCAGATCCCAAAAAAATTGGATTTTGCTTATCGCATGAATTGCTTTGGATAATTACTTTAAACGATGTTTTAAATAAGTAAAACTGAATAATTATCTAAGTAATTGGATATCCTTATCTTGAATTCATGATTGATTTATTTTTAAATTAAATTAATTAAAATATAAACCCTAGTATTTTTGAAAAATAAAAATAAAAATACACCCTTATAATATACGTAACATTAAAAGTTTAATATTACTATATGTATAAGACTAAGTCAGTCAAACCGCTAGTGGACCTCATTCACGAAGCCGGTCTATAAGGGAGGTATAAGGAAACTGCCTATAAAATGAAGGTTGAATGGGTGTCCACTCTCACCCACCACTTCCTTGATTGGTGGATGGTCGTTAGCCGAACGGGTTTGATAGGAAAATTAATTCTCCTTAATAAGTATAATGAATTATAAAGTAACTAAACATTTTTGAAATATTCCCAATCTTAGTTACTTTAGGAAAAATGTGAATTTGTATACTAACTTATGAAATTACACATTGCACTTTATAAGTCGTTAGTGGAGTGCGTGTGGTTAACCGACACACCAATATGGAGAAATAAAGAGTGACAATGGGTGTCTCGAAAATTATCATTGATTAATGGAGCGCATGTGGCTAACCCATACATTAAAATGAGATAATAAATGACATCGAGAGTACCAAGCTAATTTACATGGTTATTCACATCTTGTTTGTGATCGGTATCCCAATAAAAAATGGAAGAGCATAATCAAGATTAAACATGACATTGAAGAGTTTCAATGAATCTCAAAGATCTAGGAATTTCATTAGAAACCTAATTCATTCAAATCTCGTTTTTCGATGGTGAAATTGGTAAATCGTCATTTACCTACCTTTATATAATTTACAATTAGATTACGACATCCCTTTTCTAAGTTGTGAATTATTTAGTTGGATCCTAGCCTTGATATTTCATTTTGGTTGTTAGATTAAGAATTATTCTTATCTAACTAAAACTATCTTTCTTTTATAGATGTCTACTCCAATCGATGCTTCTGGTTCCTCCTCCTGCAACAACAACAACAACAACAACTTCTCCCTGTTGAACATCTGCTCTAATGGGTAATTGGATAACACCAACTATAATGATTGGATGCGCAACATAAAAATGGACCTTCGTTTTGTGGACAAAGAGTATGTCCTAGAGAAACCATTAGAAGAAATAGACGAAGAAAAGGCCACTCCTGAACAACTTGTTGAATTCAAGAAGCACTACCATGATGTAACAAAAGTTGCTTACATCATGGTGGCCACAATGACTCCAGAATTACAGAGACACTATGATGATTAATAGCCATACGATATGAACAAGGACCTTATGGAAAAGAACCATAAGTGAGCTTGTCAAGCAAAGTATGAGGTGGTAAAGTCCCTCATAACAAGCAAGATGAAAGATGGAGAGTTTGTGAGCAGACACGTGCATAGGATGCAACAATACATGGATAGGTTGATCAAGCTCAATGTGAACTTTGATAAGGAATTGGATATTGATATAATCTTGCACTATCTACCTAGTTGTTATGATAAGTTTATTTTAACTTATCATTTGAACAGCAATGAGACGAATTTGTCTCAACTACATGTTGAAGGCTATATAGGGAATACCAACTATATGTTGAAAGCCAAGGTGCAGACCAACAATTAAGCTGAAAGGACATTATGTGTATGAATTGTGTATATGTTGTGGTATGTGGTATCTTGAGGGAATTCACTAAGCATCGGCTTACAATTGTTGAATAACTGTTTTTCAAGTCGAGGAAAGGCTCATGCATGACTGTTTCTGCATTGAAGGCATCAATAATGTTTTAAAATCTTCTGCTAAAGCACTCTTTTATAATTAAATATATGACAATGGTTTGTAATATAAATGTGTAAGACTTACATTTTAAATAAATAAAAATGAAAATTTTGCCTTTGAAAATCGAGATGTTACAAGATGTATAAAGGAGTCAATGAGAATGGTCTCACAGTGACAAGCTTCCTTTTTCTACATGTCTGGTGACCACATGGACCATTTTAAAGAATTTCGGGTACAATACTGATATAAGTTTTTGTGATGATCAACTTCTGCCTCCTATTACAAGATCCCCTGATCAGATGTTGTTTTATAAGTGTTGTAACACCCTGTTTCAAGTCGTTTCATAATTCAGGGTCATGACCCAAAGATAAAGAGAGGTTTAGACCCATTTAGATGTGGGTGATGTAGATTATGTGATCCAAGAGTTCGGTTTGTGCTTTGGAGTCAAAGGGTAAAGTGGGAAAAGTGGTGTTTTAGACTTCTTTTATGAATTAAGGATTTTATTTCAACGTGTTTTAAGTCAAAAGTAATTAGATAGGGTTGTAGAGATCCTCAATACCTTTATGTGGATATAAATGTCGTCGAAAACGAAGTTGGAATGAAGAAGTTATGACCGTTAGAAGTTAGGAAGGTTTTGGGCTTAGTCTAGTACGTTGGGCGTACAAGAAGTATGATGGTCGTACTAGGCATCCCAGGTACACGGGGCATATGCGATTACAAACCAAACCCTATTTTCGTGGTTTGAGTCCTATTTAAGCTCCTTAACTTCCCAAACCCATTCCATTCATAGCCTCAAACCCATTCCATTCTTAGCCTCTAGCTCTCCAACAACCTCCCTTGAAACCCTACCCCTATTTTGAGCCTTGTAAGCAAAAGAGAATTTTCTTGAGTTCTTTATAGTGTTCTTATGCATCTTGGTGAATAAGGAGCTCATTGGAGAAGTGTTGGTTGCATTGGAGCTTGTAGATACATACTTTGTTCACATTGATCTTTCTTCTGGAGGTATAAATCTTGAATCTTGATGATGCATTTGTTAGATCTAGCTAGTTTTGGGTATTATGAGCTTTTGATCACTTTAGTGCATAAATTTTAGATCTTGAAAGTTTATGACCTTGTTATGGATAAAGTTGGAAACTTTATTGTAACACCCGGAAACCAGAAGGCCAAACGAGGAAAGTAAATCTGCAAACAAGAAGGACCCTCGTCGATTTTAAGGGTGAGAACTCAACGAGTAGGAATGTTGTCACGCGTATTTTTGGAAGACCAAATTGACGATTTGGAGGGGACCAACTCGACGAGCTGGACTGGGTTTGGGAAAACACTAAATCCGAGATTTTACACCCTATTTATACATCCTAAACTCTAGGGTTTCCAGCCTCCATTGTCCAAACCTTGAGTCCAGAAACCCTAATGCTAGTTTTAGTGTTGTGAGCCATTCTTGAGAGAAATCTTGTGTGTTGAAGTTTGTGGAAGAAGGAGAGGCTTTTGTATTCAAGAAAGGGATAGTAGATCCAGAGACTTCCTTTCATCCTCATCATTTTCTGGTAATCAAGTCTCTAACTTGCTTAGTAGTTTCTTAGATCTCCTTATTTTCACTTTATTGAGTTTTTGGTCCAAGGAGCTTGATCTTTGGGATATAGACATCCCAAGTGAGTGAACCATCATATCTGGAATCATTAACGGCAGTTAGGGCATAAAGCTGCAAACTTTATGCCATTGGAGCCCCCATGCAAGCTATAAGACGTCATCTTGGCCTTTTATGCCCCAAAAGGCCATGCATGGAGGTAAAGACAGAAGCTTTATGTGTTCAAATGATGTCTAAGGCCTAGATCACTATTTATATGCTTTAGTTTGGAGTATGGATGACTTGTGGACCAAGATCTAAGTTCTAGAGAGTTAGGATTTGAACCAAGCCCGTCACATGAGGGTATTAACGGGTAAAGTTAGGAGCTTTACCCTTAAAAGGACGTTTTCAGTGTGTATGAGAAACAAGAAGCTTATATATGAAGTGCAGGGGCTTAATCCGTTAAGATGGCCCAAACAGACAGAGGAACTCGTTTAGTTCATAGAGGAACTCGACGAGTAGAGTCGATTTGTCCCGATTATATACCAAGAGGGACTCGACGAGTTGACTCGCTTTATCATAACTACGAGTAGTAAGGGAACTCGGCAAGTCAGGAGGATGACTCGACGAGTTGAGTTAACTTAGAGTGTTGACTTTGACCTTTACCAAGCATTGATTTTGATTTTGACTTTGACCAAGTTTGACCCGTGAAGGGGTAATGGAAAAGGAATGATATCTAAGGGATTATTAGATTTTGACTAAGTATTATGATGATGATGATGATGATGATGATAGCTCGGGGAGTTGAGAGATCAGCAGTTCGGGGATCTGCCAGCTAGTAGCGAGAGGTTTATTCGTGGGATTCTGCAGTCAACTTGTGAGGTGAGTTTTCTCCTGTAGGAATGGGTCGAAGGAACCAATGTTGGCCCGTTTACGTATGTTAGTATGTTCCAGACTAAGGTCTGATGTCGGGGGAAGCCCGAGGAATGTTTGTATGTTTGATGTCTTCGTGATTCCTGCATGTGCTTGTTTTATATGTTTCCAGACTTCGGTCCGATGTCGGGTGAGTCCCGACGAATGTGGATATGTATGTTTTCCGAACTACGGTTCAATGTCGGGTGGTACCCGATGAAGAAATGCATGTTTAGTTATACTTGTTGTCTTTGTGATACTTGTATGTGCCTGGTAGGGAGGTGAATGTGGGCGGGGTCCCGTATCTCATCACTAGCTGAGTGTGGATAGGGTTCCATATCTCCCATTAGCAGAGTAGGTGCGGGGCCCATGATAGGCGAGGTCTTAAGACTAGAAGATATAGTGTTGTGTATGATTGTTTATGTACAATCATGATTATATGTTATTGTTTGTATGTGCATAGCCGCAGGGGGGTGGGGGCAGAGACAGGAAGGGCCTGGTAGAAACATATCAATATACTGAGCGGGGCTCGATGCCAGGTGGGTCCTGATGCCGGACACTGTCCGGTGCCGGGTGGGGCCTGAGGAAGGGGCGGGGGCCCAGTCTATGTGATTATGTGTATGGTATGAGGTAGCTTGGGGAGACTCACTAAGCTTCGTGCTTATAATTTTCAGTTTTGGTTTTAGGTACTTCCGCTAGCAAGGGGAAGAGCTCGGGATGACTGTAGTGCACACACCATTTGTTTAGCCTGGGATGTTTTTACTATGATATGTTTTGATAGATGTTTATGATATTTTGAGATACATGGTTTTTGATTTTATGTGATGAATTGTTAACTATAGTTTTATTAATGATTTAAAATGAAATTTTTGGACCGTATTTTTGGGATGCTTTAAGTTGGTATCAGAGCCTTGGTTTGAGGGATTTGGGCACACTTTCGGGTGTGTCTGAACTCAAAATAAGGACTTGGTATGAAAATTTTCAAAAGAAAACCATTTTTTTTACAAAAAGAACTTTGAAAAGAGAAAATAATTTTGAAAAGAGAAAGGAATTTTGAAATGAGAAAAGGGTTTGGTGCATGCAATCAGTCAAGCTCAAGTAAGTACTCCCAAATTACCCATACAAGTTATGTTATGATATGTTTATGAGAACTGCATGCTACATAAGGGTTAAGGATCTAGGAAGGATGCCTTATGTGCCTGTTATATGTGTATGCTTTTATGAGCTTATAGATTTGCATGCTAGAATTGATCAGCCAGTGGTAAGATAGCTTGTTTAGGTTATGCCTGATTGAATGAGTCTTTGAATTTCATGCTAGTATAGATTCCTGATTAGAGGACAAAATGGCTTAACTGTAGTACGTTGGTTAGATTTTTCCAATGTCTGAATGTTGCTTGTTTTGTGCTTTGTGGGACTCCTGGCGGTGTGGGTTAGCTACTAAGTGAATATGCTAAGTAACATGGGGCACATGCCGGATAATCTGAGAATGATGGATTTGACCCTATTGCACAACTCTCCTCTAAGTCCAACCATTCAAGGGATGAGTCTTTTACTTGAAGGATTATCTGATCTCTGTTGCATGTGGTTATATTCATGAGGTAGCTAGTTGACATTGATAGGAAATCCTTCAACAACTGAGGACTGGGTGGGGTGGAGATTACCCTAGGGAAAGCCTAGGATAAGATTAGTACTGGGAGTAGTAGTAGTGAAAAAAAAAGACTTGGTGGAGTCGAGGCAATCCTTGAGGAAAGTACAGATAAATGTGGAAGGTAGTATCGGCTCGTAATACTGAAAGCATAGGATTCGTACTAAAGTCAAGGAGGGCTAAGATAAAACCAGGAAACTTGTAGTCAGGGTCGGCCCCGACATTTTGGAGGTCCTGTACGATTTATATAGTTTGGGTCTTAAATTTTTCATTATATATATATATATATATATATATATATATATATATATATATATATATATATATATATATATATATATATGTTTTTAAGTCAAGTAGAATATAAACAAAGCTCGTACCTTTTATTCAAACAAACAGTTTTTTTATTGTACACGGCAAATAAAAGTATGACTTTAAATATTTCAATGTAGAAAGAGTTATCAAGTGATGTCTTTTAGATTCATACTTTTCCAATTACAAATAGCATATCAAACTATATAAAAAGTATGAAATAAAGAAATTAAAGGAAATTGAAATCATATAATAAATATCAAATTCCAATTTATGAATGGTAATGGTAATTCAACATAAAATAGACATTTAGAACTCAAAAGGTAATTACAGATACTAAATTTATAAAAACACTTGGTGAACAATTGGCAAGTTATTGTAAAAAAGTAAATGCAGAACAAAATACTAGCATCCATTACTAAAAGTAAATACAACACAATATTAGAAACAACATTTAGTTTTTTGCACTGAGATGATTACATCAATAAATATTATAACAAAAAAGGGAAACTGATAAGAAAAATAGAAGGAATCAAAATAATACAACACAAACATGTTTGCATAGTTTTTAGGTCAACATAAATGTCACACCCCCAAACCAAGGATGGCGGAAACGTCCGGGGGTGGCGGACTTCATGTATAGTATCACAACAACGAGTATAATAGTGCTCAAAGTAAATACAACCAATCATAAATATAATCAGAAAAGAATTACATGGTTTCAAGTATTACATATTTCAATGATTGATTACAACATGATATAAAAATAGTTGTTCAACGCCGTAGCATACCATCCTCAAAAGCTTGTGATTTCCTGATTTCGTTGATTCCCTAAGAATACAAATAGTTTTGAAAAAGTGTCAACAATTGCGTTGGTGAGTTCATAAGATTTTTAGATGAAGAGTTTGGAAACCGATCTTTGTAACGAGTTGTGTGTTACCAAGACAAATCCAATATTTTCCTTAAAAGAGTGATGTGTAGTCTTAAATACCAAGACCGAAATGTACAAGTAATATCCATACTTATTGATATAAAAAGTGATTTTAAATCGACATAAAACCCTTTTTGATTTGAGAAAATCCCCGTAAACTTTATGTGTTGTTAACTCCCTATGCGTCGAAAAAGATAATGACACTTGTCACCTCAGACCTGCTGGTCTAGCTGTTGCATGCAGCTCAGGTCTGGGTTTGTCAGACCTAATATAGATCTATACACAACTATCACGTTCTCCCTACAAGAGACTCTGGTTATAACTACCAAGAATTTTAACCTGTACTCTAGGAGTACTGAGAAGAATGTCTCACAATTTACGCTAACAAGTTTACGTGTAGTGTGCGTGAGTGTAAAAAAACCTTTTTCCGTGGGAATAAACCTTCCGAAATGTGTTTGTTATGTTAATGGAAACATGTTTATAATGTATATGAAACATAAACTATACTTACCATAGTTTATCATAAATGTTTGCAATGTATACGAAACATAAACTATACCTATTATCGCTTATCAAAAACGTTTTGTAATGGTAGAAATCCTTTTTACATATGATGTAAGCCTCTGTAATGAGGTAAAAGACTAGTAATATAACCAACATGTATTTATATATATGATAATACACACCTTGCTCAGCAAGTTACAAGGTGTAAATGAGTTATCAATAATTTGCTAGTGTTATCTTTTTTGTTCTTGTTCTTGGAATAATTATAGAAAAATCTTATGGAGTCAAAAACTAAATCCGTAAACTCTGAGAGTTTAGAAAATGTGTCTAATTTGTCCATAAATTTTATTGTGATTTTTAAAAGTCTCTAACTGGTGTGAAAACATTCATATTCATTGACTGGTCCGAATTCGTAGCTACAGTGATAAGCAGTTTTGTAAAAATCACCATAAATAGTAGGAAAATCGTATGGACATGTGCAACTAGTCATTTTAAAGGTATAAAACTGAGCTATTTTCATCTAATATAGTTTTGAAAACTAAAATGTTTAAGTTGCCCAAAACAGTCCGTGAATGAACATTAACTTTTCTGTTGAAAGCTGATGTTTGAGTTTAGAAAAACATGAAAAGACAGGGGTATGAACTCACCTTGAGTGATTTCAGTAGATGGATGATAGAGAAAAGAAGTGTTCAACTCAATAACAATTGGGAAATGCTTAAAGATTTGAAGATCTAACACAAATATGATGATATTTGTGTAAGCAATCTATGATTTGGATGAAGGATAGTAGAATATCTAAGTGTAGGAGGAAGATACCTACCAAATGTGGGGGAAAAACCCAAGACCAGCCTTTGAATCTCGTATTTTAGAAAGAGGAAATGAGAGAGAAATGGGTTTGATCCTTCTTGAGAAAGAGTGAATATTGAGGGAAGTGAAGTGAAGATTTTCCAGCCCGTTGATCTGATTATGGGCTGGTTAAATAGTGTGAAAGGAAAATTAATTGACTAAGCATGGAGGAATAGTGACTGAGGGTTGTACTATGAAAGTATGGGGAGGTTGCTTGTGTCCTTGTCCAAAGGATAAGTCAACACTCCACCTAAATATCTTGCCAAGTAGATTTTATTCTTAGGCAAGGATTTTCCCCAAAATATAGTTAAAATATGAATATTTAGGGTTTATTATGTTAAAATACGAGTTTGGGTGAAAATCCCACGTTAAAATCATGAAAGACGGGCTCAAAACGCTAAAAATATTGAAAACCGGGAAAGGAAAGAGAAATTCCGAAGTTCAGGGCCGAAGGTTCGGTTCCAGCTCATAGAACCGAAAGTGGATGAGAACCGAGAGGAGGGTTCGGTCCCTGAGAAGTCTCGTATGCGAAGGGAAGGGAGTGAAGGTGAGGCTCGGTCCTAGGCGAGGATTGGTTCAGGTGAGGTACGGTTCAGAAGGGCTAAGTTCGGTTCTCACAGGGTAGCTTCCGTCCTCTTACCTTCGGTTCTTCTTAGTTTGGGTTCTAATAGAAGGATTCAGCTCCTTAAGGCTGTTTTTCGTGTAAACTTCCGTTTTCGAGCGGTTTTCGTCTAAATTAAGGGTCGGGATGCCCCGAGTGATTATAAGAAGTTGAGAGAGATTTTGAGAGAGATTTGGGAGAGATTTCACATACTTGGAGAGATTTCTCATTCGAAGAGAGATTTAGGAGAGATTTCACATACTTGGAGAGATTTCTCATTCGAAAAGAGACTTGGGAGAGATTTCACATACTTGGAGAGATTTATCATTCAGAGAGAGATTTATGAGAGATTTCACATACTTGGAGAGATTTCACATACCTGGAGAGATTTCTCATTCAGAGAGAGATTTGGGAGAGATTTCTTATACAGAGAGAGATTTGGGAGTGATTTAAGATAGAGAGAGAGAGAGATAGAGTGAGAGAGATCGAGAGAGACTTAGTTTGTATCCTCTGCGAGTGTTTAACTTCGAAATGCAAGGTTCGTAATCCCCAATAATCCATGTTTAAGGATCTTACACACCTCCGAAGGGTATGCAATAATGTTTTATCGTTTTGTTACATCTCTTACCCCGATTAGGGTTCAAGAATCCTAAACTTATGAACTTTCCAAGTGATGACTTCTTATTAAAATAGCGAGTTGAATAATCATTACATAACGTAAACCCTAGTATACAAGGGTTAGTTGAGTTGACCGGTTTGACTTCTTGACTTTATTTGACTTTGACTCGACTAGAAATTGACATTTGTCACAAAAAACCAGAAGTCGGATATAATATGTATTCACTTCCTGAAATTTTTTATTCCATGTTTTCTTTTGTGATTTTGCTTCCCAACTTCTCACCTCATACTAGAGCCGAATAAATGTTTCTAGTTTTTGAGATTTAAGAAGTAACAAAAAATAAGAAATAAGAAAGAAGTAAGAACTCAAACTTTCTAATTTGCTTATGATTTTCAAGATAGAGGTGATTAGGACCAAATTGATTTCTTCTTACTTTGAATAAATAATGAGATCGTTGGTGCCAAGGATCGTAAATGATTCACTACCCAATAGCCATAATTACTTTTTTCTCCATGCATAAATCGTAATAAGCGACAAGGAAGGAACCAAATCGTTTTTCCCCAAAATTTTGGCTTTCCCACTCTACTACTCTCATGTGTCGCGCCATATTGAAAGTTGATAACACAAAACCTAATCTCATTTGGGCCAAAATCAGAATCAAGTCTAATACTTTAACCAAATTTTTTGGGCCGTTTATCTTAGTGGGCCATGTTCATGGGTACCTTTTGAACACCCCTAGGGTCGCCCCTGCTTGTAGTGTGTGTGATCCCTCGATAGTGATGAGTATTCTGATGGTTGTTATGTTATGTTGCAGTATGGTGACGCTATGTACTAGACTAGTTAGCGGTTCAGGCACCAGTGAGGGATCAGGCTCAGGCTCTGGAGTCGGGCAACTGGATGAGTACAAAAAAGAGTTTATATCATCTGAGATTACACGCGGTATTATGGACCAGACTCCTGTGGTCTTTGGTACGGTCAAGGAAGGCATTTTGGAGATTTTAGACGAGAGGTTGGGTGCGTTCCGCACCGAGATGGCGGCCATGATGGGGGCACACACGTTGACATTCAGGGAGTTCAGAGCTTGTGGAGCTCTAGACTATTATGGGGCTAAGGACCCCATTGGTAGTAGCCGGTGGTTGGTAGATGTCGCTAACACCTTTCATTCTAGCCGATATCCCGAGGGGGACAAGGTCCGAATCGCTTCCTGTCTTATTTAGGATAGAGCAAGTGATTGGTGGGAGGAGGTTGGACATGCTATTCGGGATGATGCCGCATTGAACGCGATGACATGGGGTGACTTCTCGGCCAGGTTCAGGGCCGAGTTTGCGCCAGTGATTGAGTGCAGCAGTTGGCATGAGATTTCCAGGATCTCCAGCAGACTACAAAGACGTTGGCGGAGATCACTACCAAGTTTAAGGAGAGGGCCCTTCTTGTTCCGCAGTATGTGGCAGACAAGGAGATAAAGAAGGCCCGGTACCACGAGATGCTGAGGAGTGATATTAGACAGTTTATGAGTCGGTCCAGCTGCAAGACGCTAGAGGATATGATCACTTGAGCCAGGGAGAGGGAGATCGACTTAGAGGCAGAGATGAAGAGGAAACCAGACAGGGTGCAAACATCTGTTGGGTCGGGCAAGAGGCCCATGGTATCGGATTCTAGACTTAGAGGTCATCAGGGCCGTAGCTGCTGTGACAAGTGCGGCATGACACACAAGGGTACGTGTATGAGCAGTAGTGGTGGTGAATTTGGCTACTTCAAGTGCGGCCGGATCGGTCACTATAGCAGGGATTGTATTGCTACCACCACCTAGGGATTAGACAGGATATGCTTTCATTGCAGTAAGAGGGGACACAAGAAGGACCGATGCCCGAGTTTGGCTGCAGCGGGACAGGTGATGGCAACTGCCCCTGCGACATTCAGGATCACCGATGGCCATCAGGGCCGGGCAGAGGCGCCTGCAGCAAGGAGCAGGGCTTTCCAGTTAACTACAAAGGAGACACGAGCAGGTTCCGATGTTGCAGGTGCGTATCTTTTGCTTTCCTATTAGGTTTTTTTTATGATTTTATTGCTATTTCCCCGCATCCATATGAGTAATTGTATCTTGGGGTTATACTTCCTGCTTATTTTCAGGTTATATGCCACCTACATACCATGAGTCTTAGAGTATTAGTATGAGGTTGTCTCCTTATATAGTGGGTTCTCAAGATGCGGTAGTTGTAGCAAGTGTGATTGGAACTCGGGAGGTGTTCCGTGAGTCTTCAAGAGTTGTACTGCTTTCGTGGTGGTTAGCTTGAGAACGCTAACAGTAGTAAGCGTTGCTCTCTAGTTGATTGATCATTGGATGATAAGAAGGATTGGGGGTCCTTTCCAGTCTTGTGTGTTGTAGGATTTTAGTTGAATCAAAGTGGGGGAGAATTCTCCAGGGGTTCAGGAACAGAAGGAAGTATGAATTTAGGTGATCGCACCTGCCCCTGCGACATTCAGGATCACCGACGGCCGTCATGGCTGGGCAGAGGTGCCTGCGGCAAGGAGCAGGGCTTTCAAGTTGACTACAGAGGAGACACGAGCAACTTCCGATGTTGCAGGTGCGTATCTTTTGCTTTCCTATCAGTTTTTATTTATGATTTTATTGCTATTGCCCTGCATCCATATGAGTAATTATATCTTGGGGTTATACTTCTTGCTTATCTTCGGGTTATATGTCATCTGCATACCATGAGTCTTAGAGTATTAGTGTGAGGTCGTCTCCTTATATAGTGGGTTCTCAGGATGCGGTAGTTGTAGCAAGTGTGATTGGAACTCGAGAGGTGTTCTGTTAGTCTTCAAGAGTTGTACTACTTTAGTGTTGGTTAGCTTGAGAACAATAACAGTAATAAGCGTTGGTCTCTAGTTGATTGATCATTAGATGATAAGAAGGATTGGGGGTCCTTTCCAGTCTTGTGTGTTGTAAGATTTTAGTCGAATCAAAGTCGGGGAGAATTCTCCAGGGGTTCAGGAACAAAAGGAGGTATGAATTTAGGATGATCTTGCATTCTCGTTAGGAAGGAAGGCGGCCCAAGTGGATGATTGGATTGAGGGGTATGTGAGTTGGGAGTTTAGGAAACTTCCCCACGTAGGGTTCGCGTCTTTTTGGTGTTGGATAGTTGTCTTTGGGGATCAGGTTCTTCAGAGCGGGCCGGCAGGCCGGGCGTACGGTAACCGTTGAAGAAGTGCCTCAACGCGCCACAGCCACTACTTTACTTTGACTCCTTTTATGCAATTATGAACTCCACGTAACTTTCTCGATTCTAAGGCAACTTATCCTTTTTGAGCTGGCGGGGCACATAGAAGAGCGGATTCGCTTCCTATTCCGATGAGATGCCAGTTCCTTTCGTGCAACCTGCTCTTGCATATTCCTCTTATTCCTCGTACAAAAACCTATTTCATTGCCTGAATGGCACCTGCTCGATAAGGCAAATTTGTGGGAAGACGTCGAAGTGGGTTTAGAATCAATCCCATCCGCCCCGGGGGAAATAATAGGTCAATCAGGTTCCCATGCCTTGAAGAGGTTAGAGAGGGATATCAAATCCGGATTGAAAGATAGGCATAGATAGTCTAATCAAAAGGATTACGCATGAGCATACAAAATCAGTCAAATATGAGAAAGATAGATACGAAATCCAGATAAAAAAGATAGAGATATCAGAAATCCGGTAGGCTTAGTAGGGCTCGAACCTACATTATCACCGTTATGAGCGGTACGTTTCAACCAATTAAACTATAAGCCCCTACGGATCTCTACATGCAATTCGCTCACTTCGGGAAGACTGGAAGCCAGATAAGGAAGTTTGGTCTAGCTCTCGAAACTGGAAGGCAGAAAAAGGATAGCTGAAAGTGCTTGATAATTAGACTTTCGCGGGGATGCCTGGTATAGAAACCTTCTTACTACATTCTCAGACGGACTATTTTTCTAATTGTTTTGAATTCACTTGACAGAGATGCCAGGGTAAGCTCACTTGGAGTGATAGACCTTGTTTTCCCGCTTTAACTAGGAATAAAGAGGCATGGCATCTATTGAACCTGGAGACTTCCGGATCTCTCGAATTTCCCTCAGCACGCTCACTCATCCTGGAGCTTATGCTCTCCTCTGGGGAGGGGGTTTTATAGAGAGAGGTAAGTCGAGGGTAGCCTCCCGCTTGACCGATTTCTCGGAGTCGAGGAAATTCCCGCCAAGATGCGAGTTCAGCCAGGATGTTCGGTCGCGGGCATGATCGACGTGGAAAGTGTTATAAGACTGCAGGATAGACGTAGTATTCACCAGCAGCCAGATAGTGTGGAAAGTACTGTAAGACTGCAGTATAGTTGTAGCATTCACTAGCAGCCAGACAGCGTGGGAAATTTGTAAGACTGTGGGATAGCCACAACATTCATTAGTGGCCATATACCAGAGTGTAGGCGGGGGCCCATATCTCCTAGTTAGCGGAGTGTGGGCGAGGCCCATATCTCCTAGTTAAAGTGATCAGAATTAGGAAAGGATAAGTAGATAGGATTCGAGGTGGAGTTGTACCTACGTATCCTTAGATAGGTGAGACCTGGGGGTAAGGCCACTCCGTGATATGGTTGGGTGGGACCCGTGGGCATGGCCCATGTGCTTATAGAAATGCAGGTGGGACCTGGTAGGGACCATTGGATCAAGGTAGGGGATCGGGGATGCCAGGATTTTTAGAGTCGGGAGGGGCAATGTGGATAGGGTAGTTATCGATAGCCAAAGTTTTCTTTGGAAGTCGCTGGGAGCGACTGAGGGGGTGCTTTTTGGTTCATCAACCAGGTGGGAATCTGGTACTTCAGATAATTGACAGATAAGTTGGGACCAGGGTAGTCTCGGTTCATTCAAAAAGTGGATAAGAGGTAGCACAATGTTTGGGCAGAAGTAATGATGTAAGGATTCTTGTGAGTAGGGTAGCTTGCAGATCGAAGGTGCTGAGACACTTACAGTTGGATTAAATAATCTCAGAGTAATTGATTTGACCGTGTTGTGCAGCTCTCATCTGAATCTAACCATTTCAGGGATGAATCTTCTACTCGAAGGATTATCTGAGCCTTCTGTCAAGTATAAGTATTCTACAACTGGTTATGGATAGGTTTTTTGTTTCTAATGGTAGCATCAAGATAATCAAGGGGGAAGTTTTATGGTTGAATAGTTATTCGATGAGGTTTTGGCATGGTAGTTTTTGGAGCATAGACGGTCCGTCAGGGAGACAGACCATTATAGATTTTAGATCTCGGAACGACAGAAGTAGTTCTCTGTACAACAATAAGGATTATCCTTCATTGGATTTAAGGTTTCAATGGTTGGTTTCAGTTGCCTTGGGAAGGCCATTGATTGTGTGGGATGGTAGTGGTACTTCCAGGATGGCGATTGTCGGTGGCGGTGGGAAACACCAGTTGGTCTAGGATAGGTAGCAGGAAAGTTGTGGGCATGACGCATGAGATATTTGCATGGTAGGTGACTGTAGCGGACTTCAAGGAAGAAGTCCAGTTTAAGTGGGGGAGAGTTGTAACACCCAGATACCAGAAGGCCAAACGAGGAAAGAAAATCTCCAAATAAGAAGGCAACTCGTCGAGTTCAAGGGTGAGAACTCGACAAGTAGGAATGTTTTCACGCGTGTTTTTGGAAGACCAAATCGACGAGTTGGAATGGGTTTGTGAAAACCCTAAATCTGAGATTTTACACCCTATTTATACATCCTAAACTCTAGGGTTTCCAGCCTCCATTGTCCAAACCGTGAGTCCAGAAACCCTAATGCTAGTTTGAGTGTTGTGAGCCATTCTTGAGAGAAATCGTGTGTGTTGAAGTTTGTGGAAGAATGAGAGGCTTGAGGATTCAAGGAGATAGTAGATCCAGAGATTTCCTTTCATTCTCATCATTTTCTGGTAATCAAGTCTCTAACTTTCTTAGTAGTTTCTTAGATTTCCTTATTTTCACTTTATTGGGGTTTTCGTCCAAGGAGCTTGATCTTTGGGATATGGACGTCCCAAGTGAGTGAACCATCTGATCTGGAATCATTAAGGGCTATTAGGGCATAAAGGTGCAAACTTTATGCCATTGGAGCCCCCATGCAAGCTTTAAGACGTCATCTTGGCCTTTTATGCCCCAAAAGGCCATGCATGGAGGAAAAGGCAGAAGCTTTACGTGTTAAAATGATGTCTAAGGCCTAGATCTCTGTTTATATGCTTTAGTTTGGAGTATGGATGACTTGTGGACCAAGATCTAAGTTCTAGAGAGTTAGGGTTTGAGCCAAGCCCGTCAAGTGAGGGTATTAACGTGTAAAGTTGGAAACTTTACCCTTAAAAGGACGTTTTCAGTGTGTATGAGAAACAAGAAGCTTAGATCTGAAATGTAGGGGCTTAATCCTATAAGATGGACCAAACAGATAGGGAACTCGACGAGTTGAGTCGATTTGTATCGATTTTGTACCAGGTAGAACTTGACGAGTCTGAGGAGGGACTCGACGGGTTGACTTAATTTATCATGACTACGATTAGTAAGGGAACTTAGCAATTCAGGTAGATGACTCGACGAGTTGAGTCAACTCGGAGTGTTGACTTTGACCTTGACCAATCGTTGACTTTGACTTTGACTTTGACTTTGACCAAGTTTGACCCATGAAGGGGTCTTTGGAAAGGAATGATATCTAATGGATTATTGGATTTTGACTAAGTATTATGTTGGTAATGATAGCTCGAGGAGTCGAGAGATCAGCAGTTCGGGGATCTGCCAGCTAGCAACGAGAGGTTTATTCGTGGGATTCTGCAGTCAGCTTGTGAGGTGAATTTCTCATGTAGGAACAGGTAAAAGGCACCAATGTCGGCTCGTTTACGTATGTTATTATGTTCTGGACTAAGCTCTGATGTCGGGGCAAGCCCGAGGAATGTTTGTATGTTTGATGTCTTTGTGATTCCTGCATGTGCTTGTTTTATATATTTCTGGACTTCAGTTCGATGTCGTCCGAGGCCAGAGGAATGTGTATATGTATGTTTTTCAAACTACAGTTCAATGTTGGGTGGTATCTGATGAAGAAATGCATGTGTAGTTATACTTGTTGTCTTTATGATACTTGTATGTGCCTGGTAGGGAGGTGAGTGTGGGCGGGGTCCCGTATCTCATCACTAGCTGAGTGTGGACGGGATTCCATATCTCCCATTAATAGAGTAGGGGCGGGGCCCATGCTAGGCAGGGCCTTAAGACTAGAAGATATAGTGTTGTTTATGATTCTTTATGTACTAGCATGATTATATGTTATTGTTTGTATGTGTATAGTGGGCGGGCCGAGAGACAGGCGGGGCCTAGTAGAAACAGATCTGTATACCGAGCGGGGTCTGATGTCGGACATTATTCGATGTTGGGCGGGACCCGAGGAAGAGGAGGGGGCCCAGTTTATGTGATTATGTGTATGGTATGTGGTAGTTTGGGGAGATTCACTAAGCTTCGTGCTTACAGTTTTCAGTTTTGGTTTTAGGTACTTCCAGTAGCAAGGGGAAGAGCTCGAGATGACTGCAGTGCACACACTATTTGTTTATCCTAGGATGTTTTTACTCTGATATGTTTTGACAGATGTTTATGATATTTTGAGATACATGATTTATGATTTTTATGTGATGAATTGTTAACTATAGTTGTATTAATGATTTAAAATGAAATTTTTGGGTCGTATTTTTGGGATGTTTCATTTATCCATCTAAACATCATTATGATTCAGATCTAAAGGCTGGAGACTTGGACTTAATGGATTAAGTTGAAAAAGATGCACTTTTGGTCCCTTTAAGACTTAAAGGCTAGATCTTGGTCTTTTGGACAATTCTAATGGATAAATCTAGAAACTTTATCCATTATGGAGTTATTAGGAACCATAAAAATGTGATTTTGGTCCTTCTTTTCCTTCCATGTCTAAGTTGGTGGTCTTTTGATGATGTTAGAGATTTAGGGCTTTGGGTTGGACACCATTAAGTCATGCAAAGTCAGAAAGGAAGGAACTTTATGGCTTAAGACGTCCCATAAGAATCAGATTCGTAAGTTATACATGTTGTCTTAAGGCATTAAGAGGTTTGGAGATGAATTTGGGCTTCAATGTCGTATGCAGGGCGTACCAGGTTGGTACACTGGGCATATGCACCTGAATGACATTTGGGAAGTTTTTGGGCCTTGAGTCATTTTGGGTTTGGGCCTTGCATTGTTGGGCCAAGCAAAGGAAGGGTAAAATAGTCTTTTACCCATTTTTATGAGGATATATAAATTGGACCTTGAATTATGGGTAATTTGTCCTAATTATTAATTAAGGATATCTAGGATGTGTTCAGTGTGAGGAATCTGGTAGCAGCAACGCGTGTGTGTTTCGGTTATCTCAGATTGAGGTGAGTCTCCTCACTATACTAAGGGAGTCGAAGGCATCGATGTTGGCCCATATGATTAAGTTATGTAGAAAGACTAGGTGATGGAACCTGTCAATTTCATGAAAGACCTAGATACGGCTCCTGACAAATTATATGCAAGACCAGGGTTTGGACCTTGGCAATTGTATGTAGGATGCTAGTTGTTTTTTTTTTTTATACTTGCATGGAAGACCTGGAGGTGGCTCTTGACGCTTGTTTATGAGACGCTGGGTTTGGCCCCGAGACTGAAAAGTAAAGATCATGATACGAATCATGGCATAATGGCAATTATAATACTATGGATCTCACATAACAATCTCTATTCTATATATGGTATGTGGTATTTTATGGAACTCACAAAGATTTGTGCTTGAGGTTTTATGTTTATGGTTTCAGGTACTTCTAGTACGAATGTGTAGGGTTCGAAATATATTGTGAGATGTCGAAGTGTCTCAGGTCATGTCTTGTATCGAAGTCTGTTATGATGTATTCGTTATATGTATTTCATAAGGGCAGTTTAGTTTTTGAAACTTCAGTGTCTTAGCCCATATGTATTTTTTTTTGTGCTTCTGTTAACTCCTGTAAATAGGGGTATGTATACATATTAGAGTAATTTTGGTGAGCTGATAGAACACTTTACTCTTTCATATTGTATACTCTCTCATAAACAATAAAAGAGACAAACACTTTACCCTTTCTATAGTTCGTATGAATCGAGTATATGAATGAAATCAAAGTACGAATTGATTTAAGAACACAAAACGTAAATAAGATGACGTGAGTGCACCGCATCCACCAGAGTTTTCCGAATTGGTAATTTTCAATATTTACTCTGATGTTGAAATAATATTATTCACTTTGATCAGTTTTGGAACAACTCGTTTGTATGATTTATTATTTTAAAAATGAAAATTTTACTATGAATTTTTGGGATGTTACAAGTGCATTTATGTATGAGTGTTTTATTAAACCATGTGATAATTAGTTTTTTTGTCCATATGATTGGTTGAGATTTTAGTGGGTTTTTTTGTTGATTTTGTAGAGTGTTGACTTGACAAGTGAAGCTGTCGAATTTCTTAGAGTAGTTATGTGTAAAAAAAAAGGACATAAAGAATTCAGCAATAATAGGTTGTTATTTTTGTGTATTTGACAGTTCAGCACAACACGATACTAAAGAAGAGAAAAACAAAACAAAACCAAATCAAAAAAATACTGTCACGTACAGTAGTATAAACGAAAACAGCTTCAGTAGATCCATAAAGAAAAAATTAACAGGACACACATCTAAAACAAAATCAACATCCTCTGTCCCATGCAGAGTGTGGGCATACCCCTTAATTGACATTAATTATCTATATAAGAAAAATTATCTCATAGTGGATCTCATCTTGGAAAGTGTTACTATCATTTTCAAATGTACTGAAAATGTAATCATTTCATAATATTTTTAATTTTTTTAACTTTATTTTTAAAAATTAATATGTTTAGTTATTTTTAAGATGAAATCCAAAAATTAAATTCACATGGATAGTCAAGAATCTATGAAAAATTACGGCTTTGAAATTGTTTTATGCTAGCAAAAATATGTATTTCTTCTAAATATCATTTTGAATAGGCTGATTTTCTTTGAAAATCATGAACATTTTCAAATATCAAATATTTGCAAATTTATGCTCGAAAATCATATGTTAAAAAACTTAAAGCTTCTTTGAAAGTATCATTTATCTTTTTATAAGGAGAGTGGTAACACTCCTAACATATTGTCACGTAAGATTTTGGAGTGTCACCTTATTTTTTACTATTTAGCGCCTAATCTTAACATTTAGTAAGGAATGGTAACGCTCCTAACACTTCATTTTTTTTCTTTTTCTTTTTCTAATTTAATTAAACTGCTTTAGTTTAATATAGAAACATTTTTCCCTACCAAGCTTTTACAGAAAGTTACAGATCAAAACTAAATGTATATTTAACATATACCATTTGCCTAAGCTACATTCTTACATAATAAACCAAATACTAGAAATATATTTATCCTTACATTCTTTTATAAAAACAAAATACAATCGCTTCCTTGATGAAACATTTGATCGGTTTATACCTAATAACTAAAGAGAATATACGATGACTACAAATCAATTGCTATCAAATCCTTCAATCCCACTCTTCTCTTTAACTTTGCTCCATCATGATATTCAACTGTTTAAATATAAACCGCAAACAAAAAAAAACAGCAATTTCATCAAACTAAAAGATTACAAAGCTTAGGGATAACTACACATAATATAAACAACATTTGTTCATATATGAACATATATGCTGAAGCTATAAAAATGGAGGTAATCTTGATTTATTGATATTTTTCTTCTCATGGTATGCTTCTTGGTGTAGAAAGAAAATATTTGATATAATCAAATTGTCCTTTACGTTTTCTGCAATCCACACAAACATGTTCTTTTGATGCAAATTCTACATGTAGTTCTGTGAAATCACTAAATAGGTTGAAGAGCTAATTGAGTGTTTATGATATACATGTCATATAATTTGCACAAATGCTTACAGAGGCATAAGCAGGATAGTTTTTTTTACTAGCTTAATTTTTATCAAAGGCTCTTAGTTTAGGAATTAGAAACTAAATGTAACACATATCAGCCAAAATTGTTACCAAAAATTTTGAGTTCTAATGTCCTAAATCATGAAAAAAATTGCATCCAAGTTATAGCTAATATAAAAAGTTGGATCCAATCATGATTCCAAAATCACACTACAATAATCCAACTTTCAGTTTGAACAATGACAAAATTAACTTATGTGCAAAAAAAGAAAAAAAAAACTAACCTGAACATTGAAGAGTGAATGAACACTAAGTTGAATGGTCATCAAATTGAAGAAAAAAAAGTCATTCTTCAAAATGTAGTGAAGGTGGAAATCTTGTTAGTTACACTGACACTTCAATAGAAGAGAATAACTTAATTAAAAACATGAACGAACAAAAAAAATTAAAGGAAGAACAATTTAATTGAACGAAGGAATGAAAATCTTGTTAGTTACACTGACACTTCAATGGAGGAGAATAACTCAACTAGAAAAACATGAATGCACAAAAAAATTAAAGGAAGAACAATTTAATTGAACAATAGAATGGAAATTTTGTTAGGATTTGGGAGAATCTAGATTCAAAGGTGATGGTGGATGGAGAGAAGTTGTGGTTCTATTACCTGTCGTCGGAGCAATCGTAGGCAATGTCAATGACAAATTTTCAGACGCCGGGGAACAACTCGATGTCTAAACATGCTTGAACAATTTCTCTCTTTGTGCAATTTGTTATCTTTAATTCTGAATTTAATCAAACTTATTCTCGTTGGAATTATACAACTGCACAGAAAACCTAGATTATCACCAAAAAAGAAGAAGGGGACCGTGTATGTTTCTCCTTGGGCGACAAAGCAGAAACGAAGAACGCGATGAGAACTTCGAACCTGCAATCAACGATGAAAAAGAAGGGAACCGTCTCCACCAATAAGCTTTCACCCTCACCTTCTCTCACTTCTCGCCAAAATGGTAATCAGATAGCAACTCCTCTAGTGAGCGCTAGGGGGAGGTGTTCATGGCACGTTAGCGAGCGTAGCGAGTGGGCTTAACATCCCGACTCCGCTTAGCCTAACGCCTTGTTCCCGAGTTTTTTTTTGTAAATTCAGTAAAAGAAAGGGAAGGAAAATTTTGACGGAAAGAAAGGGAGGTGAAGGAAAATATTCATTATTCCGTGTTCCCGAGTTCGAAGGAAATGAAAGGAAATAGAAGGAAAATTTTAAGTTTTTGTGTTCCCGAATTATGAGGAAAAAGCAAATAAAGCATAAAATTTTCTTTCCCCTCACTTTCTTCCCAAATCCGCCCAATTTGGGAGGAAAATTTGGAAGGAAAATATGACTCCAAAATCCTTCCCCTCCCCTCACTTTCCTTCCATTAATGAAACTCGGGAACACGATTTTCCTTCGACACCCCTCACTTTCCCTCCGTATCCTCCCATTTCTCTCCTTAAGTAGAACTCGGGAACAAGGCGTAAGAGAGATTGTCAAAGCAGAGAATACAACCAAAGAATGAGGTATTTATGTTTATCATGTCATAAACACGGGGGCCAAAAGACTTCCACCAACAACGAGCATTAAACTATATTTTGCACGTTACAATTAGCTTATTTTTACAGTTTTTTTTTTAAGTTGTCAGACAAACCAACAAATAGTTTATACACGAACTTATAAGCTAGTTTTCTTTTCTAAAAAAAATAATCCTATTCAGACTAACATTTCAACGAGTTTATTGAGTATTTTAAAACTTCTCAAATATACCATTTATTTATTATAAAAAGAAAAACTCAATCTTCTTCTGCATATCTTTTTATGTAATTTACATATTTCAACTAGTTTATATGCTACTTTATCAAATGTCATATCTTATTAGCTAGTTTTTAGCTATCAGCTAGCAACTAGTTTTTCAACTACTATATATCCTAGACGATCTGCTTGCCAACATTATTAGTTGATATTGGCTTTGGCATTGTCCTTTGATAAGAGACAATCTATCCGACTTACAATCATATGTTAAAATACACCCACCAATAAGTAACACATTCTTCTTTAAAAAGATAATTTATTAGGAAACCGGTTGATTATAATTTTCCAACTTTTCACCCTCCCTCCGCTTGCTAAAATGAATTGGAAGACCCAAGTAAATAAAGTGGATTTCCCCTTTATACATCCTCAATTCCTCAATTTCTTCTTCAAAAATAAAAACAAAAAAAAACTCTTTTTCATTCCCCATAATAAATTAGAAACTATTCTAAATACAAATGATATTAGTCGCATTTTCATGCGACTATTCTCCTAGAAAAAAAAACAACGGTCATCAATATAAAAAAAATGAGACATCATGATCTCTGAATATGACCCATGTCGGCTTAAAGAAGCAATACAAAACGCTCTTCTCCTTTGCGAAAACTAGCCCCTTTATAGCTATAAAAAATAAAAACAAAAACTACATGTCAATTTGTTTAATACCTAATAAAATTGCTAATTCATTTGTAGATGAATAGTTTATTAGTTAGAAAAGCAAACGTATGCTATGAATCATTGGTTAATTAGACAAAATTAGAATAGTATACGTGATGATGAACCAACTTCTTTTATACAAAGGCATAAATACATTAGTTTGCGTATACATCGTATCAATATGTTTTTAAATGTTGAAGTTGATGCACATAAAGCTCATTATTTTCTCGAGTTTTTACAACTTAGTTTGTAAAAATAAAATTAAATGAATAACTCTTTAGATTTGTTAAAAAAAATAATCATGAGATTTTACATGTTTGCAAATGTAGCACGACTTATAATTATATGTTACATTGAGTTGCAGAAACCCGAAGTATACAACAAGTTTCATCATCATATTCTCTTATGTATTATTGTAACACAAAAGTTCCATCCAATGATCCAAAAGTATAATTAACTCTGTCGATTGAAAGATAAGTTCGAGTTCATTTACGACAAATAATGTACAACAATATTCCTTTTGTATGATTGTAATAAACCTTAACTATATAGTATCTTCCATCCTATATACCAGTTATTCGTAATACATATAAAAAGTGTAAATGCACTTCCATCCAAAATATCACTACATATATGACTCAAAAATAAAACATCAAGAATCACGGGACGAATATATTTTTAACGGGATGTCTTTCATGTCTTTATAGTCCACACACTTCATACAAAACGTCTCATATACCTATATTCCATTCTTAGTCTTATTGCTTCAAATTCCGTAGTGAAGGATTTCACAATTCCTAGTAGTGGTGGATGTAAATATAATTGAATTATATCTTTCCTCCATTATTTATGTTATGTTAAGGAATAAAGGAGAAAATAAATCACACATATGAAAACACAATATTTAACGTGGTTTAATCAAATATGACATACATCCACAACCCAGAGGGTAGGAGGAGTATTCTTATTCACCGACTTGAAAACAAATAGTATCATTGAAACTCTAACTATCAGCCGTATTATATATGCAATGTATAAAACTTAACCTTAACTAGAACAAAATCCGACCAAGTTGCACAGATTAACAAATGTCCACACTTTAGTGGGTAGTGGTATCCTACCCCCCCCCCCCCCCCTAAAGACCCCGCACACTCTATGGAATAAATGTTGTCTTGTATAGCTTCAGGCCTAACAGCCATAAGCCTACTACAAACATTTATGTCATTGATATCAGGTGTCATATTTCTTATTTTGCTCGGATAGGTAGATATGCATTCATATCGTCAATTCTCAAGTCACATTTAACGTATTAAAACACATAAAACTTGGTATAATTATCTATAAGTGAACCTAATGATTTATGATTATCCAATTCTTGTTCTTGGATTCCTTTTCATTTCTTCCAACCAAACACACGTTACAACAAAGTGCAATTCATCCGTAATCCAACTCCATTAAATTTCAATTATTCCAACATATTTAATCACTTCTCAAAGTATTCTACAAACTCGCCCCTTGTGCTTTTAATGTTCATCACCTACAGATGAGTCATGGGGTTTGCTTGCTTTTGGACCTTAAAGAGTGTGAATGACCGGGGAACCCGCCCCTTACAAGGTTTGCGGGTAGCTCCCCCCCAAAAAAAAACATGGCTTTGCGGTTGAAATCTAATAAGTGTCAGCTTTAGGATTAAAATCACAATACATAGCTCTTTATGTGGAATCTCAATGTAATTATAAACATTAGTACAAAATTAATAAACCTTTGTGTACTTTGCATGTGGATGTAATACGATTACGGCAATCATGTGACGCATATCTTATTACCTTGTTTGTTTTATTTTTTCGCATTTTCAACTGTGTTCGTTCAGAATCCTAACATCTATGGTTTTCCTGTAATCGATTACCAAACAGGAAACCATTCGAACTCTTAATTACAAATGGCACAAACATCAATACTGTAGAAACATTAAATAGAGATACTCAATAACAAATCTCAATCCTATAACATAATTCAAGATGCAAGAAAGTCAAAAGATTAAACCATAAAGCCATCATCTTTTTGGAGAGGGGGAGCGTCCAATCCCATCCACATAGGTTCTTGAATCGGAGATATGGTGGTGGAGCATGGTGCATGATTCATGATTCTGGTGGTCGTGTGATGGGACCATCACAAAAGTGTATAAGAAACAACATGCTACTAACTGACCTTCTTGCCCCTTCGTTTGTATCTCCATAGTACCCACCGGTCAAATACTTGTTCAGAAAACCATAACCCCACTGTCCTTTTATTCACAAGACTTTGTCCAAGTTAAAAAAAAAATGTTACCTAACCAATAATAGTCCAAGAAATCCTAATGAGTAATGACCACCTTCATGTCCCATCCCCAATAATATCAGTATCAGTCCCGATATCAGGTCAATACACATCATACACATACACAGTATTATACATTAATACCATTATCGTTTTCTCTGTTTCTTAATGTTGGTTTCTCGTCCAATACACATCAAATACAGTATCATACATTTATACCGTCATCGTTTTCTCTGTTTCTTAATGTTGGTTTCTTGTCGTGTCACAGGCATGGGGGTAGAAAGTGACAACACTGCGTATTAACAGGGGTCACATTTATAAATATGGGACCAGTGTTGGATGTCAATAATTTGGAATAAGTTGTTTTGAAGTATCGATGGTGTGATATTTGGATGGTGACAAATCCGTATTTAAAGTCACAAGTGACACAAATCAAGTACTTGCATAAACAAACCGACCAATGGTTATCATCTCATGTACGTGTTGATAAATGAGAACCTTCTTTCTAAATTTTGGCCTTTTATCATTTGTTGTTTGTAAGCATATTTATTTTTTGTATCAAGTGAAAAAATAATAATAATAACAAAAATAAAATCTTGTCCCAATAGGAGTATTGAGTTATATACAAATTCAAGAAAGAAGCATCTCTTCCAAGTTTCTCATCATTTCTTGACATTTCAATGTGAACCAATTTTTTTTTTACATGATTTTCCTACTCGATTATTTTTGTACACCGACAGCAGAAATCTTGAAAAGAGAAATAGATGAAAAAAATTAAAATCTTAACTTTGATTAAAAAAAAATAATTATTATAAAGACATTTTAGAGAGAGATTACCTAGAAAAGTTGAATCGTGGATGGGCTTATACCTTTTGGACTTGCTTATGGACTCCTAAAGCATCAATAATGCTGTCAACCCAACTACAAAATGAAATGTACTTTCAATGTCACTTCAAGTCAACATAAGTTGAATGAGACTGAGACCGATGTCAATAACACAAGAATTGCAATTTTTTATGTCTTATTGTTTTTATGTGTTTTACTTGTAGGTGTAAAAGACGTAAATACCCTCGAACTCAAAAGAAAGATTACCCTTGAAGGCCAGGGCTGGATGGGTAGTACACATTTCTCAAGCCCATTCTTTTGGCAGCTGAAGCAGTGGTTTCACCAATGCATGCAACAGAACCATGCCACCGATCTGACACAGATTCAAGATTCATCCATGCTCTGTTTTCACAACAAAAATTAATCATACAAATTAAAAAAAAAAAAAAAAAAAATGAAGATAAATAATCAGGAAATGAAACTAGAACTTACCTAATTGCAGAAGGTGATGCAACTGCAACAACAGAAGCAGAAAGTGCTTGTTCGAAAATAACTTGGTCCACATGTTGAACAGTTTCCTAATAAAAGAAGTAAAAAAAAAATTAATTATTGATTATAAACAGTAAATATAATCGAGTTTAATATATAGTTATATACCGTTGTGTAAGTATTTAATCGTGTGACATGAAATCCACGTTTAGAAAGCCCATTTTCTGAAAGAAAGAAAAAGAGAAAGTAAAATTTAGATATAAAATAGGGGTGATAATTGATAATTGATAATTGATAATTGACAATTTGATATGATACCTAAGTCATGACTAGCTTTTTCAGAAGCAGGATAAAGAACAGTGCAATTTTCATTCCCATGGTTTGGCAGCTCTGAAGCAAGAACCTTCCCAGTTGCTGTAAATGTCCAACAAAACTAAACATTGATTCTTGTACAATGTAATGGAATGGAATGGAATGATTCATTACATTCCATAATCATGTTTGGTTGGATAGTGGAATGGAATGAACCATTCCATTCCTTCCCAGAATCCATCGTATCAAAAACTACCTTTTGATGGGACAAATGCAACATCAATGGATTGAGCTTCATCAAATATGCTTGCTGTACCAGTTCCAACCACAGCTATCTTCACACTCGGGGAACCAGCTCCTCTAGGAATCATAAAGAGTAGAAAGTTATAAAGATTTTGTATGTTTGCACCTTAAAAAAATTGATTAAAAAGTTATATACAAGGAAATGTAGCTTATTATTATTATATGGAGGAAAGTTGTGTGCATACTTCCAGGCATCAAGAAAGACAAGAGCTGCTTCAGGTGAAGTTATGATGATCCAATCAAAAGTAGTTGCTGCCAACATAAAAGTGCAAGAAAGAGAAAGAATTAAACTCTAGATAACATACTTGAAAGTTGAAACTACAAGTAGAATCATAAGAAGATGAAGTTACCACTTAATAGAGCAGAAACTCTGTCCAGATCAGGTAAATGTTTATGCTGAATTAGGGGAAGTTCCAAACAATTGATCCCATGTGGTGCCTGTTTAAATAGAAATTACATATAACATCCAAAACCATAAGAAATATTACAAATTTTATGTTGTAGCAGTTTCCATTTCATGACAAATTCATCATAACATGGTAATAATTTATATCCAAAATCTCACTGTGTTTTTAGGGCTTGTGTTCCTCTATCATAGTGGACTATCCAAAATTTGCATATATTATAAATACATGTAACTGTGATGATAGATTTGTTAACCTTGCACATAACAGGTTTCTCCAATTGTAAAATAACAAGGTGATTTATAATTGATAACCACTGCTAAATGCTATATTTGCCAAATCAGATATCACTTCCTATGAGTTGTAAACCAAGTAATTCAAAACACCAATAAGTCTCGAATTGCAATCCTTATCTCATTAACAAAATTTTTGACTGTTAGTCAAATACTTAGAATTGCAGTAGTTGATTACAACACAATGTAATCTTGTATGTCATAATGAACTACATCAATTATTTGTAATGACTAAAACCGGTAAATGATTTAGTTTTAACTTGAAATTTTAGTAATATGTGGAAAGGAACGTAATCGATAGTGGAGGGAAGCAAAAAATACAAATTAGAAAAACTACAGTATTATGTCTTGCATTTGATCGAACACCTACCCGACAATAATTTGTGAATACTAAACCATTAAAGTATATTAACCTAGTGATAAATAGGAACGATATATAGTTTATACATGTTAAATATCAACAATCACAAAAACCTAAATAGTAAACAGCTTATGGCAATGCGCACAATCAAACCAAAATAAAAGCAGAGCAACAGAAAGAGTAAAAACATAAAGTCACAAAGAAAAGGAAATTACAAGAGCTTTCATGAGCTTGTCATTTTTACCACGCTCCCGCGTAACAACAACTCGATGATTCGAAAAAGAAGTCGTCGGCGAAGAAGGGGAGGAAGAAGAAGCTGTAACATTGAACGACTGAAAATGAATGCTCCGGCGGTGAGGAAACTGAAGATGAGGAGATAGTGCGGTGGAGAGAGAAAAACGATATAAAGTCATGGCGGTTGTTGGGGAACGTATTGATTGACTTTAATTTTCCGAATAGCCAGCTGTTGATAAATCAAGCAATGCTTTCCTAGTTTCCTTTCTGATACAATCCACTTTTTCCAAAATTTCCTTCTAGCTCCCTTGTCTATAAAACATTTGTTTAATTTCCCCTTGTATTTTTCTTTGTCTAACTAGCACCCTTCAGGTTTTTAATCCACCGGATCAAATCACAAAAATTCTGGCTCCTTCAATATGCCGGCGATCTTTGGTCATCCACTATTATATATAATTAGAGTGGTATTATTTCCGCTTTGCAAGGAACCAAATATGATAACATATGAAAGTTTAAGGACTAAAGTTATAAGTAGGAAACATATATAAAATAAAAACGTGTATATAAAAATAGGTAGTATTTTTAAAATGTACAAATTTATGTTAAAACTTAAAAGAAAATCGAATTTAAAATGTACATAAAAATAGTTAAGTATTTTTAAGTTAACAAACTAAAGTTCAAATAATAAAAGACGTATTAGATGTGACCCGAGTGTACATAAAAAGAAACACGGAAACATAAAAAAAATGACGTTGAAATATAAACAAACTCGAATTTATATATTAAAGAGGTAGAAGATGTCATTTTACAAAATAGACGGTGCAAATTATCGAGAGAAACATTCAAGAACATTGCCTTATAATATATATTAAATTACTCTGCTTTTCAGAGGCATGATTAGCTATTTTTCTATTAGGTAGAGACAATTTTTGTATTTATTAAACATAATGACAATTTATGTAATCTTTAAATTTTTTATTATACATGAACTATTTTTGTAACTTTTTTAAACATGTGGATTATCTCGGGAAAATAAAATTACATATGGACTTTTTTGTAATTATAGAGGCAATTTTTATAATTTATTTTTTATACAGAACCAATCTTATTTAATATTTAAAAATTTTGTGGTTAAAATCCAAAAAATAAGAAGTTTGAGGCCAAAATCTTAAAGTATAGTGTATTATTCATTAGGCAAAAAAAATTAAGCATTTGATTTTATTATATAAAACAATAGTAATTGGGATTTATATGAGATCGAATACATTTTGAGCCAATCTCAATACAAATTACGGGGTAAGACGTATACATTTGAATAAGCTAATTTGATTTTGTATATAACAATAAATTCGCTTGCGAGATTTGTGTTTAGGAATGTCAAGAGGACTGAAGAGGGGAGAAAGAAATCTCCCTTACCCGCACCCCTTAATTCTCTTGTTTCTCCAACGCCGACCGTGAATTTCCCCATTCCCTTCACCTGATCCCGCCTTTGATTTCAATATCACCCCACTCCTGCATTCCAGTGTGTGACATCTTCAGATTCACGACCATTTTAAAACTTTTATTTATACTTATTTAAAAGCAGAGTTTATTTATAATTGTGGGATTTTGTCATATAAAAGTATTTTTGAAGAAATATTTTTCATTAATTTATAAAAGGTTTGAGATGTCATAACCGATACAAAACATAAGCATATAAACATGCCCTGTAGTATCTGTAACGCCCCGGAATTCAACCCAAAATTTTCACTTAAAATAAATTAAGTAATTATTTAATTTCATAATTTACGAAAAACTTAGATAAACCATTTAACTCAAAACATTTATCAGAGTATCATCAAATGTTATCATGTGCACAAATCTCTCATGGATGTGATGCAATCGAGTCGCGCCCTTTCTTTAATATGAGAAAACATGAAAACATTTAAACCACAAATCGAATCACAAATCTTAGTGAATTTTCCCCAAAATATCATATACAACACAACATAAATAAACATATATGAGTTATCAGCAACCTTGGAAACTACCCGAAGTCTCAATAGGCAAACAACACGACATGTGGGTTATCAGTAACCCTGGAGACTACCTGAAGTCTCAGTGAGAAAACAACACGCCCTGCGGGTTATCAGCAACCCTGGAGACTATCTGAATTCTCAACACATAGTAACACGTCACAGTAAAAACAAATAAGACACAGTTGGTCAGCACGTATATATTACTACACATGCAAGTATAGTGAGAAAACTCACCTCACATAGAATACTGATAGAACTCAAACCCGAACTTCCGAAACTAGATTCCACCTATTAATTGCACAAAATAACCCTAATTAACAATTAAGGTAATTTTCCCATACTCAATTGATCCCAGGCCAAGTCTAATCCGTAATTTGGACAAAAGACCATTTTGCCCCTTCCAATGCCAAAACCGTTACAAGTTGACCAAAAGGTACACTCGGTTAAAAAGTCAAAAAGTCAAAGGTCAACAACTTTGACCTTACACGCGGTGTACCAAGGCCTTACACTAGGCGTAAGAGCACAGAAGCTAAAAACAGGGTCTTACCTGGCTACGTTGGGCGTAAACAGATTTACGCTCAACGTACTCAACCAAAACCCACATCTTAATTTCAAGCTCTTAATTATTAAGACACTTTACTCCAACCTCATAGTTGACCTTAAAAGGAGTTCTAATCCATAAAGTCTCCAACTTTATGCATTTTCATGGCTAAAGAGAGCTTAATCCCAAAATGCTAACTTCTAACATCACCAAAAACTCCATAACTCATGCATGGATGAAAGGAAAGGATCAAGCTTCATTTTTATGACACCAAGCACTTAAAAACGACTGAAAGGACATATCAAATGGTCTGGAGTAGTCCATAGTCACAAGGACAAAGGTTTTGGGACAGAAAGTTCATAAAAGTTAACAATAACTAGATCTAACAAATGAATCATCAAGTTTCAAACTTTATACCTTCTTGAGTTGAGAAAAGCAATGTAGGCTATGAATCCACAAGTTGGAGCTTCAACAATAACCAAGATTGGACTTCTCTTTCTTCTAAAATGTACCCAAAACACATAAAAAGGCTCATGATTTGCTCTAGGGGGATAGGGTTTCGAGTTGGAAATTACAAGAGCTTTCATGAGCTTGTCCTTTTTACCATGCTCCCGTGTAACAACTCGATGATTCGAAAATGAAGTCGTCGGCGAAGAAGGAGAGGAAGAAGAAGTTGTAACGTTGAACGACTGAAAACGAATGCTCCGGCAGTGAGGAAACTGCAGACGAGGAGAGAGTGCGGTGGAGAGAGAAAACCAATATAAAGTCATGGCGGTTGTTGGGGAACTTATTGATTGACTTTAATTTTCCGAATAGCCACCTGTTGATAAATCAAGCAATGCTTTCCTTTCTGGTACAATCCCCTTTTTCCAAATTTTCTTCTAGCTCCGTTTTCTATAAAAAAAATTGTTTAATTTCCCCTTGTATTTTTTTTGTCTAACTAGCACCCTTCAAGTTTTTAATCCACCAGATCAAATCACAAAAAGTTTTGGCTCCTTCAATATGCCAGTGATTTTTGGTCATCGATTATTATATATAACTAGAGTGGTATTACTTCCGCTTTGCAAGGAACCAAATATGATAACATATGAAAGTTTAAGGACCAAACATGTCTATATACAAAAGTATTGTTGTCAAAGTTTAAAAACCAAAATACCTAGGGACAAAAATCTGCTAATATATGAAAATCTTGTTGCAAACATACAAAAATATTGTGCCGAAAGTCTTTGACCCAAAAACAATTGATGCAAAACTCTAAAGCATAAAAGTGTACTATTGCTAAGATTTGGTTTTAATATAGGGAGGTGACAAATCCACGGTATTTTTTGATACAACCACTGATTTTTAAGATAAAATGATAGTTATGCCCTTGTAGTTAACTATTCAAACGCAAATTTTCCTTTCAATTGAAAATCATCGGTCTGTCCATAACTAGGTCAAAGAAGAAGAGGCGACAACCTCCACCTGGGATCTCCTTGTCACTTCTTGAGGCTGCAACAACCATCATTCACAAGCCTTTGTTTGTGCTTGCAGACGTCACCATCGGCTAGTACGCCGTGAAATCTTCATGAGGCTACAACAATTGCCGGAAAATTTATTTCAGTTGATGCAAAATGTATTCGTAGTGAAATTCTTGAAGGCATGATTGCTCACGTTTTACATCTGTATCAGCCTCGCAAGTGTAACCCTTGTGCTTACCTTCACCATTCCAAACGTCGACAACAACTGGCTCTCCCTCGCCTTTTCCAGCCCATTGGCGACAACCTCCCTGTCCTCCACCGCTATCAACAACCTTCTCATCTCATCCACTGCAACCATCGACGATTCTCTATTGAAACCACCGCCTTCTCACTTTGTTTCTTCATCCTTCATTCCCCCACTTGAGTTGATGTTTTCCCCTCCAACATTTTCACTGATTTTAGGTTTCTTCTGCAAGTTCGGTTTTTGGGTTTAAAGTTCAAGCTTTTCCTGGTTTTATATTTATGGCAAATTAAGCAAGAAATCTGGAGATGGATCTATGACGATTTTGGCAAGAAAGTTGGAGTTCAATTTAGGTTTAAAGTTCTGCAATTTAAACAAGAAATATGAGTTCGATTTTGGGTTTAACATTCTACGATTTTAAGAAAGATATACAGAGTTCAATTTTTGGATTTTGATTATGCTTTTTGTATTTTGTATTTGGTTTTAAACGAATGTGATTTAGGCAAGAAAATGCCTTGATTTTGGATGAGAAAATGGTGGTTCACAATGACGATTTTCTTATATTAGTTGGTACTAGAAAGAGAATTGATAAAATAGAGATTGCACTAGAAAATGATTGCGGTGCCGGAGAAGGAAGAGTGGGAGTACTCTTTTGGTATGACTATTTTGCTTTAGATCAATCTTTGAATAACTAATTATAATCTAATTATAAATGAGGGTTACATTCATCATTTTACTAAAAAAATCAGTGGATGCATTAAAAAAATCTGTGGAAGTATCACATCCCTTTAATATATAATAGAAGATACTCATTCCCAATTTCGCAAGCAACGCAAACGTGTTTGTCCATTATTGATAGATGTTTGGTTTTGGGAACTTTTTTGTTCATCATGTTATTGTTTTATGTTTACATGACTTACTTCAGTTCATACCGTCAAATGAAAACCTATTATATGTGACCAAATTTATACGTAGGAAACATACATAAAATAAACATGAATACATACACAAAATTTATGTCGAAACGTAAAGAAAATTGAATGTACAATGTACACAAAAAGAAGTAAGTAAGATTTTTTAAGTTAACGAATGAAAGTTCAAATAATAAAAAACACATTATATATGATCTGACTCATACATAGAAAATGTACATAAAAAGAAACACAAAAAAAACGTTCAAACATAAACAAACTCAAATTTATATATTGCAGGGGTAGAAGATGTCATTTTACAAAATAGATGGTGCAAATTATCGGGGGAAACATTCACCATCATTTCCTTTTAGTATATATTAAACTAACCCGATTTTCGTAGGTAATTAGTTATTTTTCTATTAGGCAGAGACAATTTTTGTATTTTTTTAAACATATGGACAATTTATGTAATTTTTGAATTTTTTATTATACAAGGATTATTTTTGTAACTTTTTTAAACATGTGAATTATTTCTGTAAAATAAAATTACACATGGATTTTTTTGTAATTATAGGAATAATTTTTATAATTTATTTTTTAGAACAAAACCTATTAATATTTAAAATTTTATGGTTAAAATATAAAAAATAAAAAGTTTGAGGCCAAAATCCTAAAGTAAAAAAGTTTATTATTCATTAAGGATTTGCTTTTATTATATAAAATAATAGTAATTATGATTTATATGAAATCAAATACATTTTGAGCCAATCTCAATACAAATTATGTGGTACGATGTGTACATTTAAATAAGCTAATTTGATTTTGTATGCAACAATAAATTGGGTTAAGAGATTTGTGTTTAGGAATGTCAACAAAAGAGGGGTGAAAGAAATCTACCTTGCTCACACCCCTTAATTCTCTTGTTTCCGCAACCCCGACCTCGAATTCCCCCATTCTCTTCACTTGATCCTACCTTTGAATTTCAGTATCAACCCCTCCCCCCCCCCCCCCCCCCCCCCGCTCATGCATTACATTGTGTGACATCTTCAAATTCACGACCATTTTAAAACTTTTATTTATGTTTATTTAGAAACATAGTTTATTTATAATTGTGGAATTTGGTCCTGTAAAAGTATTTTTGAAGCAATATTTTTCACTAATTTATAAAAGGCTTGAGATATCATAACTGATACAAAACATAAGTATATAAACATGCCTTATAGTATATGTAACGCCCTAGAATTCAACTCAAAATTTTCACTTAAAATAAATTAAGTAATTATTTAATTTCACAATTTACGAAAAACTTAGATAAACTATTTAACTCAACATTTATCAGAGTGTCATCAAAAGTTATCATGTGCACAAATCTCCCATGGATGCGATGCAATCAAGTCGTGCTCTTTCTTTAATATGAGAAAACATGAAAACGTTTAAACCACTAACCGAAGTACAAAACATAGTGAGTTTTCCCCAAAATATCACATACAACACAGCACAAATAAATAGCCATGAGTTATCAGCAACCTTGGAGACTACCCGAAGTCTCAGTGGGAAAACAACACGACCTATGGGTTATCAACAATCCTAGAGATTACCTAAAGTCTCAGTGGGCAAACAACACGCCTTGTGGGTTATCAGCAACCCTGGAGACTATCTGAAGTCTCAAGACACAATAACACATCATAGCAACAACAAATAAGACACAGTTGGTCAGCATGTATATACTACCACACATGTAAGTATAGTGAGAAGAGTCACCTCGCATAGAATATTGATAGAACTCACACCCGAACTGCCGAAACTAGATTTCGCCTATTAGTTGCATCAAATATCCCTAATTAACAATTAAGGTAATTTTTCCATACTCAATTGATCCCAAGCCAAGTCTAATCTGTAATTTGGGCAAAATACCATTTTGCCCATTCCAAGACCAAAACCCTCACAAGTTGACCAAAAGGCACATGTAACACCCCAAAATTTAAGACCAAAAATTCCATTTTTAATTAAGTAACTATAAAACCAATAGTCTGAAAAACATCCATAGTGTCAAACCATATCAAAACCAATATATCAATAGTCAAAACATGTCATAGTAAAACAACATTAGAGTATAACTCCCAAAGATCTCATGTGCGAAAATCATGGTGTGATGTGTTGCGATCATGCCGACTCCTTTCCTTTCAAATAAGAAGTACATAAAACCAAAACTAAAAATCATTAGCACGAAGCTTAGTGAGTTCCCTCATCATACCACATACCATACAACAAGTACATTGCCAAACATATCTGGGTCCCGACCTCCCCTTCGGTCAATCTCAACCGGATACTGCCAAGCATATTTGGGTGCTAGCCTCCCTTTCGGTCTATTTCAACCGGATACTGTCGAGCATATCTGGGCACTGGCCTCCCCTTCGGTCTATTTCAACCCGATACTACCGAGCATATCTGGGTGTTGGCCTCACCTTCAGTCTATTTCAACCGGATATTGTTGGATTAGGTGTCTAAGCCCATAACTATAATTGATATGTACTTGACCCGAGAGTAGCATGGTCCATTTTGGTTGCCTTCACGAAAGCAATTTGATAAGACAGACTTTTGAGAAGAGGTTATTTACGATTTATTAATATATTATAAGTTCTAATATATTAATATGAAATCATGTTATTTAATCAGTATTGATCAAGAATTAATTTGGAATTAATTTAGTGATCAAAAGAGATTAATTAGATTAATGGGGACTAATTGTGTAAATTAGTTATATATATATATATATATATATATATATATATATATATATATATATATATATATTGTTTGGGCTTATGATACATGATGGACTAAGTTTATGAAACAATCCATAAAGAGTTAGTCCATATGGATCATGGATCATGGATAATAAGCCCAATGGTATGGATTAGGGTTTAACCATGACTCTGAAAATCCTACAATATATGTCACCCTATAGCTAAAATCAGTTAACCTGGTGTGTTCTTGGAGTTCCCATAACTGATTTTGAGTTCATAGAATCTCTCTCAAGTCCTCCTTTGTTAAATGCTAAAACTACAAGCTACAACAAGAGGTAATTCTATAACTCATTTTTATGTTGTTTATGTGAATTGTATGCTAGTTTTAGACTTTATGCTTTGGGAACAATATTGCATGTATAATTAGAGAAAACATAGATCCAAAGCATTTAGGGTTGTATGTGCACCATAGGATGTTGTAGTATACAAAACCCATCAGTGGTATCAGAGCCTAAGATTGTTTCTGTTATATTTTATGCATGGCTTAATTTTCAAAGTTGAAAAAATCGATTTTCTGACCTCTAACTGATGAACTCGCCGAGTCCACTTAGTATAAGGTCAACTTGGCGAGTTATGTTAATGCACTTGACGAGTTGATGCTTCTAATGGTAGATTTTCGGGATTTTTTGGCCTGTTTTGGATTAGGATCATTACCACAAAATGTTTTAGTTCATAATATTTGATTTTGTTGGTATGGTAATGATTATCCTCATCTAATTAAAAGATAATTATCAAAATTTCAAGATTTGTATTAGTTTATATGATTAGGCTAATTTCTTGCAAATTGTTGATATGAACTATCTTGACTTATAAGTTTAACTTGATCAAGATTATTTTGTTAATTGAAATATTTGATCTTAAATGTTTTTAAAGTCCTCTATAACTTGTCCTCAAGTTATGAAACATGAAATTTTTTTCATAAAAACCATATTAACTCATAAGTTACGGAAAACCAAAAGTTTTCAAGAGTTACAAAACTTGCCCTCAAGTTTTGTTATTTTAAAAGTCTCAAATTAAGAAACTTTTGTAATTAAAAAGGTGTAACTCTTAGCTTCATAAATTAAAAAATTAATTAAATAGTTTTTAATTTTCGATTTTATATTTAGAACCTTCAAGTATTTGAGTAGTTCAAATTGCACCTTATGGACTTTATTAAATTAGTTAAAGTGTTTAATTAAAAGAAAATTATTAATTCCATAATGACATGGTTTAAATTTAATTAAATTAAGAGTATAATTTATTAATAGATTAAACCATCTAGTATTTTAAAAGTTTAAAATACACTCTTATACTATATAATATTAAAAGTTTAATAATATTATATATATATATATATATATATATATATATATATATATATATATATATATATATATATATATATATATGTATAAGACAAGTCAATCTTACCGTTAGTAGGCCTCATTCACGAAGCTAGTCTATAAGGGGTTATAAGGTTACCACCTATAAAATGATGGTTTAATGTGTGTCCATTCTCACTTACCGCTTCCTTGACTGGTGGAGGGTCGTTAGCCGAACGGGTAGGATAGGACATTAATTCTCATTAAAAGTATAATGAAAAATACCAAGTAACTAAACACTTATAAATTCCCAATCGTAGTTACTTAGGAAAAAATGTGAATTTTGTGCAAACTCATGAAATTGCACTTTGCACCTTGTTAAGTCGTTAGTGGAGCGCGTGTGGTTAACCGACACACTAATCTGGGACTGAAAGTGTTTGGCAAAGGGTAGCTTGATGTTAATCATAGATCAATGGAGCGTGTGTGGTTAACCGACACATTGATTAGGTAATCTGTAACACTAAGTGTAACGCCCGCAAATCTGGGCTAATCAAATTAGAGGCAATAGGAGTCGAAAATGACTTTTCGACAAAAGATTATTTAGAATAAATAATCTTAACCAAGTTGTAGAGTATGTCACAAGGTTTCCGTACATATAAGGAACGCTGAAATCCGAGTTATAACGAAGAAGTTATGGCCCGTCGAAGTTTTACGGCAAAACCGGCACGGCACCGGGAAGCGTAAATAGTAAATTTACGATAGAGCGAGATTTAGCCTTAGAAATCTAAACGAAAGTCGTAGAATATGTTAAACTAAGAACATCGATAAAAAGAACGCCCAAATCTGACTTCGTATGAAGAAGTTATGATTTTTCGAAGTTTCGGACTAGCAGTGTACAGCCCGAAATTCGAATATTTGATCGAGCGGTTTTTAGCCGACACGACCTAAACGAGAATCGAAGATCTCGTTGAGAGTAGCATAACGAGAAAAGATGGGCGAAAACGGATGTCGGATGAAGAAGTTATGAGGATTTAACGGACTAATCGTGTCCCGGCCCGTTAATAATATAAAATTTAAAATTGAGCCAAAATTAGCTGACGGAGTCTAAACGAAAGTTGTAGAGTACGTTCCCACCTTCGCGTGGATATAAAGAACGTCGAAAACGGAGCTCGTATGCGAAAGTTATGATTTTTAGAAGTCGAGAATGCAATTTGCGAAGGCTGATAAGGAGCTGATGACGTGGCGCATTGTGGGCCGTCCATCGCTGATCAGATCTCGCTTCGGATGAAGAACACGTCGCCCTCGCTTACGCCCCGCGTCCGAAGCCAGTACGCGTCGCGTACCCTCGCCCTGATCTATTCCGAGTGAGAGACAGCTGGAACCTCGCTGGAGCTCTTATCCGATGACTACGCCCCGCGTAGGTCCGAGGTACGCCCAGCGTACCGAGGCCTCGCAGGGCTATAAAAAGGGGCCGATTTTCCTTCATTTTTCACACCTTTCTTCACTCTCTCTCTAACTTCTTTCTCTCTCTAAGTGTTCTAAACATCCCTAAACCCTAGTTAAGCCCCTTAGCACCCTAGGGAAGCCCCGAGGCTCTCGGAGTCCCGAGAAAAAGGAGTTTTTCGGTTTCGAAACGCTGCTCCAATTAAGTCCCGGTTTTCGATAAAATTCGCTGTAAGTGTGCTACGCTTACGCAATTTTTTTATATAGCTTTCAAATAATTATAGGAATGTTATTAGGTCCTTAAAATAATTATTTGGGCTATTATTATGAGTTATATTGAGCGTTATTAACGCTTAATAATAGTCAGACTAATTAATTTGTCGCGGTTATCGTTAAACTAAACCCTAGTGGTATCGGTACTAGGTTTTATCGAAGGAATATTGTTTTGAGAGTATCGAAGCGCTGTCCGAGTGCTGAGTCACCACCTACTCAGGTGAGTGCATAGTCTCTTTCATCTTACACATAGATATGAAGTATTTTATATAAACTACGTGCTATGTGTGCATATTATCTGAGTACTTGCTGTCTATGTTGGATGAACGTTTTATACATGTTTTAAAGGATTTAAACTGTATACGTATTTTATATATACGAATATGTTGGGTATGAGATGGGTAGATGAATGATGAGAGATAGAAGATGACGTGAGTATACATTGGCAGCTACAGACTTAGTGCCTATGGGACAAACACCGGTAGCTATGGAATTAGTACCTTTTAGACGTTGGTAGCTATGGATTTAGTACCTGTTGGGAATTGGTAGCTATGGACTTAGTACCTATTAGTTAGACGTTGGTAGCTATGGATTTAGTACCTGTTGGGAATTGGTAGCTATGGACTTAGTACCTATTAGTTAGACGCTGGTAGCTAAGGATTTAGTACCTGATGAACATTGGTAGCTATGGACTTAGTACCCGATGAATAGACTATAGCAGCTATGGAATTAGTGCTTTATGAACGAACATTGGCAGCTATGGATTTAGTGCCAGTCCTATAACCCTGGAAGTAAGGGACTTCGGAATAAACGAATGCAGGATAGATGACTCTTAGGTTAAATCCTTAAGAGTACAGAAGATAACGGGGATGGGTAATGGGGTTAATTGTTTGATGATTAAACATAACAATTATATTATTGTGGGTTGAAAACCCTATGTACTCACCAGGTTTCCCAACCTGACCCACTCAGTCTATGTATATCACAGGTGACGAAGTGAAGTGACATTACGCTGAGAGATTTAAAGAGATATAGATCACTAGTGTAAATCATTGTAAGTTCTGTTTATGCTTATGTTTCGGTATTAACGATGACATCCCAAACGTTTTAAAATGAAATAAATACGTTTCCTCAAAAATGTTTTAATAACGTATTTACCATGTTTTTCTGGGAACAAATTCCGCAACCTTTTTATAAAATGAAGTACTCTGATTTTTATAAAGCATAAACAAAATCGGTCTTTTCTGGCCGTGATTTTGGGGATGTCACACTAAGAGTACCAAACACATTTGCATGGTTATTCACACCTTGTTTGTGATCCTCGGCATCCCAGTCACAAACTTGAAGGGCACAATCAAGATTTAAACATGTCATTGAAAAGTTCAATGAATCTCAAAAGATCTAGGAATTTTAATTCATTTAAAACTTAATAATCAATTTTGTTTTTCATGGTGTAAATTGGTAAATCGTCATTTACCTAATTTTAAATATTTTACAATTGGATTACAACATCACTCTTTCGAATTGTAGAATATTGTGTTGGGTCCTAGCCTTAATAGTTCATGTTGGGTGTTATATTAAGGACTTAAATCAACTAACTTGAATATCTCCCATTATAGATGTCTAGGTCAGACAACTATGGTCTTCCCAAATATTATGGAAAAAGTTTTCCTCATGAAGATGATATTCCACAAGACAATCAAGGTGAAAGATTAATCCATTCTTTGTGTTGTAGTGGAATTTCATTTCCTCCACCTCCTCCAATAGTTCTAACTAACCCACAAGTTCAAAGACTTGAAAATTTCAAGGTCACTCAAGCCCTATTGGCAAGCCAACACCAAGATGGAAGGTTTGTGTGTGCACATGTCTTGGAGATGAAGCCACACATTGACAAGTTAGGAATGTTAGGAGTCGTTGTGTTAAGGAAGTTGGCTATAGACTTGGTTCTTCAGTCACTTCCTGAGTCGTATAGTCAGTTTGTTAAAGACTACTATATAATAGACTACGATGTGTCCCTTATTGATCTTATCTATTTGCTAATTGCTACTGAATCAGCAATGATTTGGCCCACTGGTAAAGCAAATTTGATTGAAAGATCTACTTCCCAAACTTCCATAGACATTGACAATGGAAACATTGGAAGTCCAAAAAAATTTCCCTTTCCAAGGGAAAGCGAAAAGCTAAGTCTGAGATTGTCATGCGTACCATTCCCAAAGAGTCCATTTGTTTCTATTGCTAAGAGAAGGGGCATTGGTTTTGAAGCTGTCGTATCTACCTGAAGAACCATAAGGATGGTAAGGTCAAAAAGTTTGATGCAGCTTCAGGTAACTCCATTATCTAACTCTATTAAGTTCCAATTTGTAGATTCTTAATACATGATGTGATAAGATTACATTTTGATGTTTTGTAAGATCAAAGGAAGCTCGAAGGAAAAGCATGTTGAGTCTGATCGCGAAGAGATGGATTTTGATCGCATGGTTCGATGATCAGATTTTTGAGCTGATGCTAGGAATTATGATAGATTGCTTAGGAATATTTAGAAACATAGTTTTCATATGTACTTGCATTGTAAGGAAAAATGTTCCGCATTTTATGAATAAAGAGAAATTTTGATTATATCTTATTTATATTTCCTTGCAATGACATTTGTGAAAATTGATGTTTGTATGTTTCTATTTTTAGCAATAAGGATTTGATTCGTTCGTTTGTGGTAGTGTCATAATTTACCAAATAAGGAAAGATTCTCATCACCCAAGTTTCAATTGTCCATAAACTTGGAATCATGCAACTTGTATTATGTGATGAATGAGAACTTTCATCTTTGGGAAATTAAGACTAATTCCTTGTTCACATATGTATATGTGAGTCAAGTGAAGGACTAGGGGATTGGGTACACTTGGTTGTGCACTGATCAGGTCCACCACAAAGAACGATAAGACTATTTGTCATGATTTACTAAAGTTTAGTAAATATGGTTATACTTACAAGATTAAGTGTAATTCTAAACCATTGGAAAAGTTTCAATTTATGGCAAAACGAATAAGAAGAATCAATTAGGCAGAAAGATAAAAAGTTTCTCAAATCTGAAAAGAAAGGATAGTACTTTAGTATCGTGTTTTATGATCATCTTAATGATTATGAAAACCATATCACAATTGATCCTCTAAGGACACCTTAGTGCAATTGTGTGACATCCCCAAAATCTCGGCCAGAAAAGACCGATTTTCATTTATGCTTTTAAATATTTTCAGAGTAAATCCTTTTGATTTGAAAGAGTTGCGGAATTCATTCCCAAAAACAAAACATGATAAAACATTGTTTACCGAAGCATTTCATAAAAGAAATGTATTTTCATTATAATCAAAACTCGGGGTGTCATGTTCCGATACAGACCAATAAGCATAAACGAATTACATTACAAGTCATATAACAAATATAAACATATGCAGACTTGTAAACAAAACAACTTGATGGTTCATCCATCTCATGCCCTTCCGCCACTACCTGTAATACAATTTAAAACTGAGTGGGTCAGGCTTGGGAGCCTGGTGAGCATATAGGGTTTTCAACCCACAATAAATATCATATTTAATTTTCACCAACCAACAATAACCCAATTACCCATTCCCGTTATTCTCACTTTAATGTCCCTAAAACAACTAACATAAGGGACCTAGTCTAAGAATATTTCATCGGGACGACAACACATGCTTCGGGGGTACCTCAGCAATATAAGTCAAATAAGGCAACCATGAGGGGGATGGAGTACAGCGAATGAACACCCAAGTTCATTAACACCTACAGGTGGCGAACCTGCTAATGTTTCCACAAGACTGTCTAGAATAGCCAGTGGTCGTCATCTAAACTCCGCTAGATGACTCAATCAAACAACAACGAGGCCTCTCATCTGTTTATTACACACCAACTGTCTACCCATGTTCTACCCAACATATTAGTAGATAAAAATATACATTTGTATACATAGTTTAAAGAAAACCTGTATAGCATGCTTTAATCAACACATATATCACATAACAGATGAGGCACACACACACATAACACATATCTCATAAAGAAATAAGCAGATCTATAAGATAGAAGAGAGTGAATACTCATTCACACATAACACAACCAAATATATACACATAGCACGTATTTTTATATAAAATACTTCGTATTATTGTATTAGAAAGAAAATAACTACACACTCACTTGATCAGAAGATGATCGGACAGCACTACGGCTTATAGAAGTAGTAATCCACAGCAGATCTGGAAGATCTTCACAAAAATCGAACTTCTCGCGGGCAGAGCTTCGACTCGGGAACCGCACTTTTCGGGATCTTCGGGATCTCGGGACTTGCCTCGGGGCTAGAGTATGATACCGGGGCTTCGGGGTATTTCTGGCACGCAAAACGATGCAAAACGGGAGAGAGAAGAGAAGAAATTGGCAATTGGGTCGGCTGCCTTCGGTTCCTATTTATAGGAGGCTGGAGCCTCGGAGTACGCGGGGCGTACTGCGTTACGCGGGGCGTACTGCCCAAAACGTCATTGCTTACGTATCCGAAGTGCTCGAGTGCGAGTGTCGACATCCCTCGGAGTACGCGGGGCGTACTCGAGTACGCGGGGCGTACCTCAGATCAGATCGGTGACTCCTTCGGATAATGCTTCCGAATTTTGATTTAAATTTAAATACAAAATGATTAATAAACTTCGGAAATTCATAACTTCTTCATACGAACTCCGTTTTCGACGTTCTTTATATCCACGCGAAGGTGAGACTACGCTCTACAACTTTCGTTTAGACTCCGTCGGCTAATTTCGACTTTATTTTTATTAATTATTTTTAATAGGCCGGGACAGAAACTTTCGTTATAAATTCATAACTTCTTCGTTTGACGTCCGTTCTCGCCTAACTTTTTCTCGTTTCGATACCAACAATGAGATCTTCGATTCTCATTTAGATTGCTTCGGCTAAAAACCGCTCGATCTCAAATCGAGTATTTCAGGCTGTATACCGCTAAGCCGGAACTTCGATAAATCATAACTTCCTCATACGAAGTCAGATTTGGGCGTTCTATATATATTCGGAAACCTCGTTTCAATTACTACAACATTAACCAAAGATATTAAGTTTATTTTACACTTAAATTTTGACGCTTATTTTTATTCTTAATTAATCAAACCACATAATTAAGCAATTAAGCACAAAACACATAATACTCAAATAATAAAATCTTATTACTTCAAAATGGGTTACAAAGGTTAACCTAGACTATTACATTGCTAAAAATGGCAAGCCCGGAAACACAGGCGTTACAATTCTCTCCACCTTAGAATGATTCCGTCCCCGGAATCACACATCAACAAACAAATGCGGATAGCGACTCAACATGTCACTCTCCGTCTCCCAGGTGAGATTCGGCCCATTCGTGTGTTTCCATCGGACAAGCACTAACCCAACCATTTTGCGTCGCAACTTCTTAGTCTTTCGGTCAACAATTGCCTCTGGTTCTTCAATCAACCTTTTGTTCTCATCAATTCTCAATTCAGAAATTGGAATTATATCGGGAACTTCTCCCGTGAACTTCCTCAAATAACATACATGAAAAGTGTTGTGAATTCCATTCAGCTCTTCGGGTAATTCGAGCTTGTAAGCTTGGTTCCCAATCCTCTGAAGGACTTTAAACGGTCCAATAAACCTTGGACTCAACTTTCCCCTTTTACCAAATCTTATAAGTCCCTTCCACGGCGAGACTTTAAGCAAAACCGAATCTCCAACCTCAAAAGTCATCGGTCTTCGCTTCTTGTCAGCATAGCTCTTTTGACGATCTTGAGCTGCTAACATTCTTTCCCTAATTATTTTCAACTTTTCAGCAGTTTGATGAACCAACTCTGGTCCCATAAACTGCTTTTCCCCAGCCTCAAGCCAACAAGACGGCGTACGACACTTCTGTCCATACAAAGCTTGATAAGGTGCCATCTTAATGCTCGAGTGAAAACTATTATTATAGGAAAATTCTACCAACGGTAAATGTTCATCCCAATTACCTAGGAATTCCATGGTACATGCTTTCAGCATATCTTCAAGTGTTTGTATCGTTCTTTCACTCTGACCATCAGTCTGCGGATGGTAAGCTGTGCTTAAACATAACTTGGTACCCATTTCCTCTTGTAGACTTTTCCAAAACCTTGATGTGAAACGGCTATCACGATCCGACACAATCGTTAACGGAACACCGTGAAGCCTCACAATTTCCTTCACGTAAGAATTCGCAAGCTTCTCCATAGACCATTTCTCCCTGGCCGCTATGAAATGCGCACTCTTAGTGAATCGATCAACGACCACCCAAATCATGTCGTGACCATTCTTTGTTCTGGGCAGTTTAGTGACAAAATCCATAGCAATGTCTTCCCACTTACCCATAGGCACAGACAAAGGTTCTAAACTCCCGTAAGGTTTCTGATGTTGTGTCTTGACTCTCGCACAAGTCACACACTCGGCCACATACTTTGCAACATCAAGCTTCATCGTCGGCCACCAGTAGTAGGGTTTCAGGTCCCTATACATTTTAGTGCTACCCGGATGAATTGAGTACATGGTTTTGTGAGCTTCTTCCATCAGAAGATCCCTAATTCCTCCTAACTTAGGTACCCAAATACGATCTTGGAATACCTTCAGTCCATGACCGTTAGTACCAAACACCAACGTTTTACCCAAACGTTCTTCCTTTCGGTCATTTTTCTCAGAAGCTTCCTCTTGAGCTTTCTTTATACTTTCCACAATAGTCGAGACAACTTCAATTCTCAACGCTCTTGGCCTCTTCCTTTCAAGATTGACTTTCCGACTGAGAGCATCAGCAACAACATTAGCTTTACCGGGGTGGTAAAGTATCTTGCAGTCGTAGTCTTTAAGTAATTCTAGCCAGCGTCGTTGCCTCATGTTCAATTCTTTCTTATTAAAGAGGTATTGGAGACTCTTATGATCAGTGAAAAGTTTGCACTTCGTGCCATAGAGGTAATGCCTCCATATTTTCAGAGCGAAAACTACCGCTGCCAACTCCAAATCATGAGTCGGGTAATTCTTTTCATGCTCTTTCAGCTGTCGAGACGCATATGCTATCACCTTTTCTCTTTGGGTCAAAACACAACCCAATCCAACCCCAGACGCATCGCTATAAACAACGAAGTCTTCAACTCCATCAGGTAGAGAAAGTATTGGTGCCTCGCATAGCTTCTTCTTTAGCTTCTCGAATGCTTCTTTATGCTTATCACTCCAAGCATAAGTAGCTCCTTTGTGGGTCAAAGCTGTCAATGGAGTAGCAATCGAAGAAAAACCTTGGATAAACCTTCGGTAATATCCGGCTAATCCTAAAAAGCTTCGAATCTCCGTGGGACTTTTCGGTTGTTCCCACTTCATCACAGCTTCGATCTTCGCTGGATCAACCATTATCCCTTCTTGGTTAACCACGTGACCCAAGAATTGGACCTCACGAATCCAAAAATCACATTTGGAGAACTTCGCATAAAGCTTCTCCTTCTTCAAAACTTCTAACACTTCTCGCAAGTGTCTGCCATGCTCCTCCTGGCTTTTCGAGTAAATCAGAATGTCATCTATAAAAACTATCACGAATTTATCAAGGAAAGGATTACAAACCCTATTCATCAAATCCATGAACGCTGCCGGAGCATTGGTTAGTCCAAACGACATAACCAAGTACTCGTAGTGTCCATATCTAGTTCTGAATGCAGTCTTCTCGATATCTTGCTCTCTTACTTTCAGCTGATGATATCCTGACCTAAGATCGATCTTCGAGAAATAGCTCGAACCTTGCAATTGATCAAACAGGTCATCAATCCTCGGCAACGGATATCTATTCTTTATTGTTGCCTTGTTCAGTTCTCTGTAATCGATGCACATTCTCATACTTTCATCTTTCTTCTTTATAAATAACACCGGAGCTCCCCAGGGCGATGAACTAGGTCTAATGAAACCTTTGTCCAATAACTCCTGAAGTTGCATCATCAGCTCCTTCATCTCCGTCGGTGCTAATCGATAAGGTGCTTTTGCTATTGGCGTGGTTCCTGGTAACAAGTCTATTCTGAACTCCACTTGTCTATCAGGTGGTAATCCAGGAAGATCCTCGGGGAACACTTCCGGATAATCACACACCACTGGAATGCTCTGCATCACCTTCTTTTCCTTCTTAGCATCAATCACAAATGCTAAATATGATGTACATCCCTTGGTCAAACACTTTCTGGATTTCATTAGAGAAATGATTCCAGAATTCACTCTGCGTTTGTCCCCATACACCATAAACGAATCTTTTCCAGGCGGGTTTACTTTAACTATCTTCTTCTTGCACAAAATTTCGGCATCATTGGCGCTAAGCCAATCCATTCCCAACACGATGTCGAAACCATTAAGATCGATGGGCAATAATTCCTCGTGAAACTTATTCCCATTAAGGTCGATCAAGACATTTTCATACGATGGCTAACAGGTACAAACTTGCCACTAGCTACTTCGACTAATAAAGCATTATCTAGTCTATCGCGGGCAGAGCTTCGACTCGGGAACCGCACTTTTCGGGATCTTCGAGATCTCGGGACTTGCCTCGGGGCTAGAGTATGATACCGGGGCTTCGGGGTATTTCTGGCACGCAAAACGATGCAAAACGGGAGAGAGAAGAGAAGAAATTGGCAATTGGGTCGGCTGCCTTCGGTTCCTATTTATAGGAGGCTGGAGCCTCGGAGTACGCGGGGCGTACTGCGTTACGCGGGGCGTACTGCCCAAAACGTCATTGCTTACGTATCCGAAGTGCTCGAGTGCGAGTGTCGACATCCCTCGGAGTACGCGGGGCGTACTCGAGTACGCGGGGCGTACTCGAGTACGCGGGGGGTACCTCGGATCAGATCGGTGACTCCTTCGGATAATGCTTCCGAATTTTGATTTAAATTTAAATACAAAATGATTAATAAACTTCGGAAATTCATAACTTCTTCATACGAACTCCGTTTTCGACGTTCTTTATATCCACGCGAAGGTGAGACTACGCTCTACAACTTTCGTTTAGACTCCGTCGGCTAATTTCGACTTTATTTTTATTAATTATTTTTAATAGGCCGGGACAGAAACTTTCGTTATAAATTCATAACTTCTTCGTTTGACGTCCGTTCTCGCCTAACTTTTTCTCGTTTCGATACCAACAATGAGATCTTCGATTCTCATTTAGATTGCTTCGGCTAAAAACCGCTCGATCTCAAATCGAGTATTTCAGGCTGTATACCGCTAAGCCGGAACTTCGATAAATCATAACTTCCTCATACGAAGTCAGATTTGGGCGTTCTATATATATTTGGAAACCTCGTTTCAATTACTACAACATTAACCAAAGATATTAAGTTTATTTTACACTTAAATTTTGACGCTTATTTTTATTCTTAATTAATCAAACCACATAATTAAGCAATTAAGCACAAAACACATAATACTCAAATAATAAAATCTTATTACTTCAAAATGGGTTACAAAGGTTAACCTAGACTATTACATTGCTAAAAATGGCAAGCCCGGAAACACAGGCGTTACAAATTGTATGGCTAAGAAGAGGAATCGTGAATTGTTGAAATGGTTAAATCAAAAGGCGAGTCATACTTCGTTCCAAAAACAACTCTTAGAGTCATACTCCAAGATTGTAACTTGAGTGATATAATCTTAAGAAGGTTTATAACACAGTCATCAAATGTGGAATAGAAAAAGATGTTTTCTTACTCCTGCACATTTAAAATTGGTAAGTTGTGATGTCTTGGATAAGACAAATACCAACTAAGACCAATTGTTTGAAGTGTTTTGTCTTGATAAGAAACCGCACTAACTCTTGAATATTTGTTTGTCAAATAATATTTTTTGACAAAGAGAATCTTATATGTCAAGAGGTCAGTGGGAGTCTTAAAGATCTTGAGGATTTTCAAGAACTAATCAAGAGTAAACCAATTGTTAATCACTAGCACACGACTTGAGGTTTGTAACCTATCGTGTTGACATATTCTTGTTTTTGTGCCCATTCTAGTTAAAGTTGACTATGCATGTTAGTTCTATGAGTTGTCAGTTGTTTGCATAACAACTTGGAAGCAATGGTAGGCCCTTGTGCTTCCAGGTGGCAAAGAATTAAGATTGAACAAGTTCAGTCCATATGAGTTTGGATTTGTCACTAACCTTGTCTTGTGATTATGCTTTTGACAAATTCACATGGATAGGAACACATACACCATAAAAAAATCCAAGTGTCATAAGGTCCCTCTCCAATTCATGAAAATGATTGTGAGGAAACACTTTCACTAAGTAGATTTTAAAGAGTTAGCAATTGTGATATTTGCATTCTCAAATTCGATTATGATTACGGCATCGCTCTTCATAGTTTGAATTGTGAGAAATGGCTAATGTCTAAACATTTGAGACTTATTGTTGTAAGTTCTAAAATTGTTTAGACACACATGTGAGCTATCTAAGGAAAGGTGTATGAGTTTAAGAAGCCTAGATAAAGTCTTATTGAAGCATCTTATATCAGAAATCTGAATTTTGGTAAGAAAGTTAATAAGTATTGATTTCTAGAAGTCCAGCTGATTTCTAAGCACATGTCAAAGCTAATGGGAGTATAAGTGTTATGCCAATAAGAATGTAATTATTATGCTAGTGGGAGGACAATTATTACGTTAAGAGTTGCGAATTAGCAATGTTAATTATAGAAAACAAAAGCTTCAATTTGCAATGATGCAGGGTTTGAAAAGTTGTTTTGCTATAATTTTTTTGGATAAGGTGTCTAAGTCCATAACTATATTAGATATGTACTTGACCCGAGAGGAGCATTGTCCATTTGGGTTGCACTTCACCGGAACAATCTGTAAGGATGGACTTTTGAGAAGAGGTTATTTATGGTTTATTAATATATTATAAGTTATAATATATTAATATGAAATCATATTATTTAATTAGTATTGATCAAGAATTAATTTGGAATTAACTTTGTGATCAAAAGAGACTAATTAAATATATGGGGATTGATTGTGTAAATCAATCATTCTTATAAAGTGGGCTAATGATCCATGATTCCTTATGTTGGGCTAAACCCATGTGGTGACCCATGGATAATCCATGGAGGTTAAAACCCATGGAGCATGAGGAATTTCAAAAGTCATGCACATTAGGGTTTGCATGGTGTAACCCTAATGTAGCCACACTATATAAGAAACCCCCTAGCTCATTAAATTGGAACTAGTGAGTCTTTAAAAGAGCATATATATCCAATTTTGCGAGCAAGAAATATTCGCTCAAGTCCTCCAAATTTTTGGTGGTGATTTGTGGTTCCATTTTAGGCATTCACATTATTGGTGCTAGGCTCCTAAAGCTTCAAGGTTTGCAACTACACTAAAATGTATGTTATCTAACTAGAATTTTGTAGTATAGATACTCCATTGTATGCAAGTTAGGATGACGCTTTGGAAAATTGAAAGTTTGCATGTATATTAGAGAAAAAATATATCCAAAGCATCTAGGGTTACATGTACACCATAGGAGTGTTAGAATGCTCAAAACCCACCAGTGGTATCAGAGCCTCGGATTGTTTTCCAATATACTTGATGCTACTTGTTTTCAAATGCTTCAAAAATCAATTTTTTGCTTTTTGGACAGTGGACTCGTTGATTCCACTAGGGAACTCGTCGAGTCCCCTCACAAATCTGACCAACTCGCCGAGTTAGTTCATGCACTTGACGAGTTGGTGCTCCAGAGTGCAGATTTTTGAGTTTTAAGGATGTAATTGGACTAGGATCATTACCCTGCACTGTTTTTGAACTTATAAACTTGTTTGTGATGTGGTAATGATCATGCTAATCCAATTTAAAAGATAATTGTCAAAGTTTCATGTTTTGTTTATATGGTTAGGCTAATTACATGAAATTTGTTTGATTTGAATTGTCTTGTTTATATGAGTTTAATCTAGATAATGGACATTACTTGGCATGCTTGTTAGTTTAATTGATGATCTTAATGGCCTTTGATGTGCTCCGTAACTTGTCCTCAAGTTATGGAAAATGAAAAATCACTTCTTTAAGAGGCATTAAAACTCATAGGTTATGGACTTGAAAAGTTTTGACAAGTTTCAAAACTTGCCCTCAAGTTTTGGAATTTGTAAAGTCACTTTAGAATACTTTAATTCCAAACCCTAGAATTTTAATAGTTTAAAGTTCAACCCTTATACTTTATAGTATTATAAGTTAATAATATGTATAAGATCAAGTCAGTCTTACCGTTAGTAGGTCTTATTCACGAATTCGGTCTATAAGGGGGTATAAGTTTACTGCCTATAAAATGACAGTTTAATGGGTGTCCACTCTTACCCACCGCTTCCTTCACTGGTGGAGGGTCGTTAGCCGAACGGGTAGGATAGGACTATAATTCTCATTAAGTATAATGATAATAAAGTAACTGACTGTTTTATTAAATTCTCAATCTTAGTTACTTTAGGAAAATGTGAAATTGATGCTAATCCATGAAAATTGCACTTTGCACCTTACCAAGTCATTGATGGAGCGTGTGTGGTTAACCGACACATTAACTTGGACTAGTAAGGGTGGAAAAGGGTGGCTCGATGTTTATCTAAAGATCAATGGATCATGTGTGGTTAACCGACACATTGATTGGGTGATAAATTCGAGAGTACCAAGCACATTTTGCATGGTTATTCACACCTTGTTTGTGATCCTCGGTATCCTAGTCACAAACTTGAAGGGCATAATCAAGATTTAAACATGAAATTGACTTGTTTAATGAATCTCAAAGGATCTAGGATTTTCAATCCAATTAAAACTTAATAAATATTTCGTTTTTCATGGTGGAAATTGGTAGATCATCATTTACCTACCTTCAAATATTTTGGAAGTTGGATTACGGCATCCCTCTTCCAATTTGTAAAATATTATGTTGAGTCCTAGCCTTAATATTTCATTTAGGTGTTTTATTAAGGACTCTTTATCTAATCTAAACTTGTCTTTTTTCCTTTTCAGATGTCTTCCAACACTGCTTCTCGATCAAACCCTACTGGCTCCTTCTTTCTCATGAACCTTTGTGGGAGAGTCATCTTTGATGGTTCCAACTTTAATGATTGGATTAGGAACATCAGGATGGTCACTCGCTATGAGGACAAGGAATATCTCCTAGACAAGGAGCTAAAAGAAATCAACGAGTCTTCTGCTACTCCTGAGGAGATTGCTAAGTTTAGGGCACATGAGAAGGATGCCACCAAGGTAGCTTGTATCATGCTTGCCACTATGTCAGCTGAACTCCAAAAGTCCTATGAGGAATTCTACCCTTTTGAGATGCACCAGGACCTGATGGAAAGATACCATCAAAGTGCTCGTCAAGAGAAGTATGAAATCATCTCTTCCATGATAACAACCCGGATGAAGGATGGTGAACCCATCACGGGCCACTTGCAGAAAAGGCAAAGGTTTGTGGACCGATTGCTAAAGTTGAATGTGAACTTCCCTGAGGAGTTGGCTATAGATATCATTCTACACTCCTTACCTCCATGTTATGATGAGTTCCGAATGACCTATCATATAAACAAGGAGGAGGTCACACTTAGCAAACTTCAAGGGCTTTTGAGGACTGTCGAAAGTGGTCTCAAAGGTAAATCGGTTGTTACTACTCCTGCCACTGCCTATGTTCTGGCAATTGTACAAGGGAAAGTGAAGAAGAGGAAGGCTCCCTCAAAGAGCCGCAAGGGAAAGTCTCTTGATGGATCCTCTTCAAGTGGTTCAAGGTTGGTTCTGCAGCTCCCATTTCCACTCCTAAAGAAGCAGAGTGTTTCTACTGTCATGAAAAAGGGCATTGGAAGCGAAGCTGCCCCAAATACTTGCAGGGTGTCAAGGATAGGAAGGTTAAACCCACCCATGCATGTATTTATACTATTCTATCTAAAAACTCACCCCATACTAACTCTTGGGTGCTTGACATAGGTTGTGGATTTCGCATTTGTTCTGATGTACATGTGGAGCATGGGAATATAAACTTGATCATGGGGAATATGAAGATTTCACCTGTCACCAAGATTGGAGTTTACTCAATATTGCTTAGTAGTGGGTTAGAAATAGATTTGAATAATTGTTGTTGCTCGTCTGATATGGCGAGAAATATTATTCCCTTTCATGGTTTGTACAAACAATGTTTCACATTTTCGTTTGATAATGAAATTGGTGCAATAAATGCTTATTATAATGGTGTTTTTTTATTTTAAATCATTACGTTGTAATGGTGTGTATGAAATTGTGAATGTTGTAGACAACTTAGGAAATGATGTGTTGCATATTGATTCTTCCAATGAATTGGATAAAGCATGCTTGTGGCATTGTCGTCTTGGACATATCAGCAAGAAGCACATAGGCCAACTTCAAAAGGCTAGAGTTTTGGAGTCATTTGACTTAAGGCCGGATGACACTTGCAAATCTTGCTTACTTGGAAAGATGACTAAATCACCCTTCACTAGTACTTGTGAAAGAGGTGAAGGTTTGTTGGATCTCATACACCCCGATGTGTGTGGGCCCTTTAGAACCGCCATAAGGGATGATAACCGCTTCTATGTGATTTTTACTGATAATTATAGTAGATATGGCTATGTTTACTTAATAAAGCATAAATCAGAAACTTTTGAAAGATTCAAAGAGTTTAAGCAAGAAGTGGAGAATCAGTTGGGCAGGAAGATAAAGATGCTCTGATCCGATCGAGGTGGTGAGTATCTTAGTATCGAGTTCCTAGACTATCTTAAGGAGTGTGAAATTGTTTCACAGTTGACGCGACCTGGGACACCACAACTTAATGACGTGGCTGAGAGGTGCAACCGAACCTTGTTCGACATGGTTCATTCCATGATGAGTCGATATTCGTTACCTATCTCATTTTGGAGGTATGCCTTAGAGACTGCCTCCCCTATCCTTAATCTAGTCCCAACTAAGAAGGTTGCAAAAAAACCTCACGAGATGTGGACTGGGAAGGCTCCCACATTAGACCACATCAAGGTTTAGGGTTGCGAGGCTTTCGTGAGGCGAGAGACTCACGACAAGCTCGAACCTCGGAGTGAGCGGTGTATTTTCATCGGCTACCCACATAAATCCTTTGGTTATCTCTTCTACAGACCGGGTGACAATTTTGTCTTCATTGCGAGGAGAGGAGTCTTTCGCGAGATAGAGCTCATAGGACAAGGAGACAATAGAAAGCAAATTGACCTTGAAGAGATTCAAGAGTCAAGCGGTGAAGGAACCTCAAACACTAGCGATCAACCCGAGGAGGAAACTTCTGTTAAGCCGATCGACACGTCTGTACCTCTGAGGCGTTCCGGTAGAGTTAGTGTTACACCTGACTTCTATGGTTTCCATATTACTGTTGGGTCAAAAATATGGTTTATACTTTACTTTCTATGCATTAATAGTTTTTAGTCGTGTAATTGTGTTTACGGCCATGATGTGGGTTAGTATATATATTGGTGCTAGGGTTTCTTGGACATTTACGGCCCAATCGTTTGCAGCCCAGCAGGAGTTTACGGCCCACTTATTGGTTCAGCAATACGGCCCACTTATTGGTTCAGCAACCTGCAGTCTCGTTCAGCGCTTATTAAAAAAAGGGGAGATTTTTGGGGCTACCGAGTTTCGAACCTTGGACACTCGATTCATCAACAACGCGTATTACCATCTCTTCTAGCATTCATCTTATGACAAGCTCTCGAAATTTAACTCAAATATTAATCCTTCGACCCCAATTTCGCAATATGGACATTTTCAGCCCAAAAATTAAAAAAAAAAATTATTTTCAAAATTTTAAATTCCATTTTCTTCCAAAATTTTAGTTTTTAATTTTTTGACTTTAATTTTGATTTTTGACTTAAAATTTTGACTTTGACTTTCAAGTTTGACCTTTGACTTTAAACTTCGACTTTCTCGTTTAACTTTCAAAATTTCAAATTTAGCTTTTCAGTTTGACTTATAAGTTTGAAAATTTGACTTTTAAGGTTAACTTTTGAGCTTTTAAGTCAAAGGGCACATTTTTGGTAAACAATGGGTTCTTCAAAAATCAATGTCAATGAAATTTCCTTGGAGAATTTACGTGAACATTATGAATTACTACGTAGAGAGAACGAGGAACTAAAATACGAAGGATACCAACTTAGGAAATACCTAAAACCATTGAAAGAACAATTAAAGTCCAAGACTAATGACTTTAAGAAATTACAGTCAGAGTACAATGACAAATGCATTCATTATAGATATCTTAAGAAAGATTTTGATGCTGTGACTGTCGAACTTGATGCATTAAAAGCAAAATATAAAGATGTTGAATTCAACTTTAAGAAATTTGATGTGTCGAGTGAGGTAGTTGCATTGATGATTCAAAGATAATCAAACTAAGGGGTTAGGGTATCACGGTGTACCACCTCCCTTCAATGAAAACTATAACCCACCCCTTGAGACAAATGAAGAAGAAATACCTACTCAGTTTAGCCAAACCCCTGAACCATCTTTAGTTAAGACTGAACAATTTGGGCCAACTAAGGGTGTTGAGATGAAAGATTCTAATGTTTCTACTTCATGTCAGGTAAAGTAGCGGAATATGAGAACAAGGAGAAAACTATTGAACAATCCAATGACTCCTTGAAATATGAATATGTTCCTTCTAACTCAGTTACTTCTAAACCTATTGTTGGAAAATACAGGCCACCAAGTCAAGCTAAACAGAGTGCCTGTTGCAAGTGTGCATGTGGGAACAACCATAAACAAGGCAAGGGTATGCCACCAACGGCAGGAAGAAACAACTTCCCAGTGAAGAAAAAGACATGTTTTCATTGTGGAACACCTGGACACATTGCCCGAAACTGTCCAAATCATGCATACATTCCCTGCTACGCACAAGGCTGACAGAACGTGCCAAGAGGGAGATTTTCCAAAAGAAACCTTCGAGGCCACGTTCAAACAATGGCGACTGGAATGCCACGAAGGGCAAGAGTTCAACTCCCAAGGCCAAGAAATCAACTCCCAACAACAAGAAGGGTATGCCGACCAAGAAGTCCAATCCAAGAGATGCTCCCGTGAAGCCAGAATCAAAGTCATCTCAACGGTCAACTTCAAGTTCAAAAGCAAGAGACAAGGCTCTCATCGGATCGAACAAGAAATGGGTTAAACCTGAATATAAATGGGTACCAAAGGTGAAAACTCCCAAATATTCTAATGACTCTAATATTTCATCATCTTCTGTTTGTGATAAACAGGATATGTCATGGGAGAGAGTACCGTGCAAGGATGAAAAAGGTCAACCCATTTTCGAAATGGACTGGGTTCCAAAGACCAACTGATCCTGCTCTGTGTCGGAGCATTTATGGAGGCATATCATCAGACTTTGATTTGTTGATAGTGGATGTTCCAGGTACATGATAGGAGGCATCTCTCAACTATACAACACTTAGAACATTGTTTGAGAGTATGTGTCCTTTGCGGGAAGGGGAGAAAGGAAGGGATCACACATAGGGTTTGTGCTTAACAATGTGAAGAATTTTTGGATCTTTTCTGAGACTATATGTGTTGTTCTCAGACCTTCTGGATGCAAATTAAATCGGTGAATTACGGTTTGAGTTTTTCTTCTCGATACTCCTGAGTTTATCTTAAACTAATTCGTTTTGAAGACAATTTTTTTTATTTTCTTATAGTTTTTCGTCATTAGCTATTGTTTGGGAAGTGATATCAAGATAAAGTGATAACGGGTAGTCTAAAACATGTATAAGGGACTGAATCTGAATTGTCTAGACTCTATGTTCAATGTGCTGGTAGGCACGAAGGATTTGATAGTGTGGATTTAGATAGGTTCGTGTGACAACCTGAAATTTCCATTCTGAACAAACCATTTGAAGCCAATAGAAGTAGAACAATTACAGTGAAAACTCAGATTTCGAGTATAAGTTTGGCAGTTTTCAGGATTTTACACTTAAGGAGATATTAGGAGAGTGGATGCACTAGGGTTTTGTGCAACACTGTTATTCCAATACTCTAGGACATTAGAGTTCATTCCAGGAATAAAAATATTTTCTGCCAAAAATATCTCAGGACTATAAATAGAATTCTGAACCAAATTGGTTCATTTGTTGAATTCCATTTAGAGAAAAGTCAAAATTCTCTCTCACGGATCTTCGGGTTTTTATCCCAAATTGTGAGTACTTCGATCTAGTTATGTTATATAGCTTAGATTGTGTTTGGAAACACCAATTACATATCAAATCTGTGAGATTCGGGAGTTTACCGCCCAAGAACGTTCTTGGAGAGTAAACTCCGATAAGTGGCTTAAATGCTACCTAGTCCTTTCCCCGTTATTTGTAACTACCTTAGACTTGTATGCTAGTGTGTATATGACTAGAAAATATCAAAATCGGATTAAGACCCCAAGATTTGGGAGTTTACCGCCCAAGAACACTTGGGGAGTAAACTCCATTTTAAGGTCCTAAAGTGTTCCAATGACCCTCAAAGCTTTAGAACTCAAAACTAGAACCCACCATTGCATGTTTAGGACACCAAAATCAATTAGAAACAATGATGAAAGTGAGTTCACGGCCAAGGAGCTTCTTGGGCCGTGAACTCCATGTTTAGGTGCCAAAATGCTTTGAAACACTTCCTAAGGCTTAGGCTTAAATTAGGACAAGTACTCTAAAGTTTTTATAGCCTAGAAAACATAAGGAATCACATGTATTAAGGAGTTTACAGCCAAGACAAGTTCTTGGGCCGTAAACACCTATAAAGGGGTCAAATGACACCCTAACTCCTTCCTTATGCCTAGAACCCAACATAGATCATAACCTTGAAATGTTTGAGACTTGAAAACACCATAAACACCCTCGCAAGGGAGTTTACGGCCGTAAACTCCAAGGGAATATGGTCCCAGGGCCGTAAACTCCTCAAAGGAGTTAATAGGAAGCCCAAACACTTGATTTAGCCTTGAAACAATTCACCACTAGAGTTGTAATAATTCTATGCTTCATTTAGAGACTTGGTTGAGAGTTTACGGCCAGGAGTTTACTCCCCTGGGCCGTAAACTCCAAAACATATGGTCATTAGACCATAAACTCCCATTAGGGGCATTGCACTCCTTTGTTGCAACCCATTAGCCTCCTAGCACTTGACCAAAAGTGTTTTCCTCGCGTTTAAATGTTTATACTTATATAATTAGTGTTTTAATCACTAATTATTTATATACATATGTCTTCATATGTAATTAGGATCATTGTGTGTGTCTAAAGTCTCCACTTGACACCCAACACTTATCCGATCCTTCCTTACGATAACAGTCCGTTCAATTCCAGTCACTTACTGCAGGTGAGTTCATACCCCTTAAATAATGTTTTAAACTATTTTTAAATGTTTTATGGGGGGGGGATACAAGTAGAATTATGCTAGTTATTATATCAATCACATGTGATTAATAAGTAGAATTACGCTAGTTATTATATCAATCACATGTGATTAATATGCAGCATTCAAATGATTTACTACACATTAGCCGTTTTACCAAACAGTTTCCTTCAAATGATTTTTTATAAACATTTTATATGTTTTAAACTCCTTATTACACTGTACATTTTACTCTGTATATCACATTTCAAACTTATTTACAATTGTGTTCCAAACAAATGTTTCCTTATACTTAAACTGTTTTATCAAACCTATGCCTTCAAACTGTTTTATTGGTTGACATCAAGTCGATCTTTTCTGAAAATAATAATTATGTTCAAATGTTTTACAAAACTTATTTATGCTTTTATATTATAAATTGCATGCCTCTATATGTATAGTTATATAAGAAATGTTTAAAAGACTTAGGAAGGCTATCCACCCTATTTCCTTTTCGCGCTTGAGATGTGGTCTGGTGGGATATCGGGTACTCGTCCGAAGGTCGTTTAAATATTAGTTATATATCATGTGTACATATATAGTCATAAAAGGTCCTTCCAGTTCATCCCATGCCCTTGGGTAGCAAGCGTATACATCCATGTTCATACGTCCCAGTTAGATTACTAGTAAACTACCATATGGGTAGTTTAGGAAGATACTAGAACTATTACTAGAACGCGATATCATACAATGAGTCAGTTCATTCATGAGTCTATACTTGCTAGATAGAGAGCACATACATTACAGCTAGAACATTTATTTACTATGAGTACATATACAACTATACTTGGAAGAGAACCTATACAACGATACTAGAACGAGTACATTACTATACTTGCTAGATAGAGAGAGAACACACATTACAGCTAGCACACGTCGAACATTTCCGTACATTACACTTACATTAATACGTTCATAAAATTGTGATCCACTGTATCGGAGCATGCCTTAAATGTCATGGCCCGAGTTGTAGCCAGAGTCTCTTGAAGGGAGAGCGTGAGTTTGCGTATAGATCTATACTGGATTGACTATCCTACACCTTGCTGCTAGCTACAGCGGGACCTGCAGGTCTGCGGGTGCCAAACGTCATACCTTATTACCACCATTCTTATGTCGTTGTTACCAGTCGATAGTATGGTACAATTAATCACATGATGCCTTAATATAAATCCGGTTTAAGGTAGTTAGTACAGCAGTAGTTCTTATAGCGCTACGTTTTAGTACTACATTAATTTTCCATGTACATATATTTAGTGATCTTTTCACTTAAACTATAAATGTAAAAACTATATTTTGATAATGATAGTTACACTTGGGAAAAATTTACACACTTTTACAAGAGACGAACATATAGAACAATTAAGTCTTGGTAGAAGACTACATTGAGAACAGTTAGGTCTTGGTAGAAGATACCCTTATATAATAGTAGGAATCATAGGGATTTCTAGAGTTTTTCAAACGTTTACAGTTGTTTTACAAACATTTTCATACTTACAGTTCATATACATTTTCAATACTTACAATTCATTTACTTACAAATTCTTACATACAAATTAAGACACAAAATACTTATGATCTCAACAGCTTCAAAGCTGATACTCGCTTTCAAAATTACTTGTATCCTCAGGTCATCATAGACAGGTACCGATGCAAGGAGAAGAGAAGATGGAGCTTGTTCAAGACTCATCTTTCATTTTGATTTATGCTTTAGTGTTTATCAAAATTTGACAAAACACTTGTATAATAATTATATTATTAATGCAATGGATGATGTTGTTGCTTGTTTACTACTTTTCATTGTTGTGATACTGTACATGACGTCCTCCGCCCCAGAACGTTTCCGCCGTTCTTGGTTTTGGGGTGTGACAGTTCGTTTGGACTGACCATACGACGGTCGAGTAGATTGAGTAGTGAGATAAACACGGGAACCTACAGGATACACTAAATTAATACGCATCTAGAACAGTGGTTCAAATTTTCCTTGATGTAAGGTCTTATGTCCTTAATTCTGGTTCTGATAGGGCAACTGAGGGGGTTCTGATAAAGTAGGTTTGTAGGAAATTATTTTCTTGCTTTCTATCTGTCAGTCATATGTTGCTTCCTCTGCGTGATTGGAAGAGATCCGGCCTGGATTGCAACGTATGCAACTCTAATTCTACGCACCTCCTTATATATGAATTTCTTTTTATCTGTTAGCCATATGTTGTCCCCTCTACGTGATCAGAAGATCCGACATGGGACACAAAATATGCAACATTCTACCTCTCAATCCCTTTATATCGGTTAGTCATATGTTGTCCCATCTGCGTGATTGAAAGAGATCCGACCTGGGACACAACATATGCACCTATATCTAATTCTATCTACCTCCTTAATAATTGTTTACTCACCTAAAGTAAGGAGTTCTTTGGAAGTTCTTGATAACCAGGGTATATTGGGAAGTGGGGAACACGTTCTAATGCAACTAAAATTGAACCATTTAGAGGTTGTCTATTGATCTCGCTGCTTAATTTAAGTGGACAACAATACTCGTGGTCGTCGTCAGCTAAATGGTTTATTTAGAAAATGTTGTCGATATTCTCCGTGTTTAAGTGGACCACAACATCGGCAATTGACCAGATGAATTCATGAAGGTGATGGTATTGATAAACAAAGTTAAGACTGTCTCAAAACTTTGATCCCAAATATTTTTGTTTTTGTTAAATTTGTTTATACTTTTCCTCTATGCACAAATTTAGGGGGAGAATTAAAAAAAATTCAAAAATCAAACAAAAATTAGAAAAATTTAAAAATCCAAAAATAGTGTTATTTCTGTTTTATTTTCTGTTCAGAAAAATCAAAAATCCAAAAATATTTTTGTTTATGTTTTATCTTTTTCAGAAAATATAAAAAAAAATCAAAAATATTGTGTGCTAAGCTTTCTTTTAGTTTGTTTTGTCTTGAAATGTGAATTCAGATGTAGATTAGATTCTTGGAGACTGAATTGAAAATTTCTGAGCCAAAGCTTCATCTGTAATCATCGAAGAATTCTCATTCGAAGGAGTAAGAAATGAAGATTATTCTTTCAAAATTCAATTTTTCAACCACCCCAGAAGCAAGGTGTAGTTGCACTTGAAGATTATGTGACAGATTGCATTGAAGCCTCCTCAATCAATTTGTTGCTATCTATGAACCTGATCAAGTGATCCAGAAGACTTGATCTCTCTATTCTCTCTGAATATTCTCAAGCTGAAAGCACCATCTTTCCAGAATCTTTTCAAGAAGCCTCCTCACCTAATGTGTGTTCAATGTCAAATTCTGAAGAAAAATCCAACTGCTCAAGATGAAGTCATTCATAGAAGATTCATATGTTCATCTTGACGCTGTGAAGAAAATTGAAGATTAAAGTTGAAGCCAAGCTCCCATTGAAGATTGACAAGAAAAGCCAACTACTTTGTAAGGGGAGCTTGTTGGGTCAATTAGAAAAGAAATCTATAAACCAAGGGGGAGATTGTTGGGTAAAATATGGTTTATACTTTACTTTCTAGGCGTTAATAGTTTTTGGTCGTGTAATATGTTTTTCAGTTGTGTTTACGGCCATGATGGGTGTTTACAGTCGTAAACAAGTTTACGACCGTAAACCCATTTACGACCCATATTCCCCAATTATATATAGGTGTTAGGGTTGAGGAGTGATTGATGAACAAAAGAGAGTTTACGGCCAAGAGAGAGAGAGAAAAGAGCATAAGTGTGTGAATCTTGTGTAAGGAACTTCATTCTAATCAAATCATACAAGATTCATATTATTCTTCTTCCCCTTCTCTTCTATTTTGATATGGCATCATCCGTTTGATTGGGATTCCGCACCATCAAACAGATCTGATTGATACACAAGCAGATTTGAGACTTACAATTACTGTAGAAGGTGATACATTTATTAGTGATAGCACACTGGTAAATTTGGATGAACCTAACAACTACAAGGAAGCCATGGCGGGCCCCGAGGATGCTAAATGGCAAGAGGCGATGGACAGCGAGATTCAGTCCATGTATGACAATCAAGTTTGGAACTTGGTTGACAATGTACCGGGTCGTAAGACAGTTGGGTGCAAATGGATCTTCAAGAAGAATAACGACAATGTAACGACGTAAATTTCAAAACAATTTTTAAAATTTTAAAAACACACTTTCATTCATAATTGTTATAAAAATGTCATTGTATCACATAACAATCCATAACATCACATCCCAAGATCATAACATCTAAAAAACCTCATGTGTGTGTACTGATCAAGCCGCCGCCTTCCCGTGATCCTCACTGGTACCTGAAACACATCACAAACACTGTAAGCATAAATGCTTGGTGAGTTCCCCAAAATACTACATACAACACATACGCCTTTCCAGGCCATAATTCTGTGGAACCTTCCGGTCCAAGTGTCTCAGGGGACTTTCGTCCCGAATCCCGGTAGACCTTCCGGTCCTACCCGTACCGACCTTCCGGTCCGTAACCTCCTGACCTTCCGGTCCATGTCCTCTTGACCTTCTGGTCCAAATCATCTTGACCTTCCGGTCCTTATCATACATACCACACATAACACATACATATCACATATCAGCATATAGCACATATATCTCATAGCATATAAGACCTTCCGGTCACACTTAGGTACCCTTCCAGGTACAGTATAGTGAGAAGACTCACCTCAGTATCTCGGATAGTCTCGCACTTGATCACACTGGTGTAGCCCCCGCCTAAACACATAACAATACTCTCAAATAAATAATGGCTCTCAAAGGCTAGATTAAATCCACTCTACAATTTCCACAGAAGGGTAAAAGACCATTTTACCCCTCCCTGACCCAAAAGTCCAAAGGTTGACCAAAACCCTAAAAGTCAACGAAAGTCAACAGGAGGTAGTACGCGGCACGTACCTTCTCTGTACGCGGGGCGTACGCCGGCGAACCACAGTCGGGGTTTTAACCCCTTACGCTGTGCGTACCGAGAGTTACGCCCAACGTAAGTCTCAGTTTCATCCATTTCATGGATTTTGGTCTTAAACAGTTAAGACACTACTTCAACTTCCAGATCTGACTCTCCTTGATCCTCTTATCCCATAAATTCGGAACCTTTAAGCCTTGGCATGGCTGTAAAGGTTCCTACACTCTCTAACACCTTTCCTTTTTCCTTCCAAAGGTCTAGATCTCATGCATGGATCCATATTTACGTCCAAGACTGCATTTTTATGAACATACAACACTTATAGTCCTGAAATATGATAGATCTAGGCAAATGGAGACCATTTTCTCATAAAGTCTCCATCTTGGGGCCAAAAACCCTAGAAATTGTTCCAAGAAGCACACAACACAAATAACAAGACAAGATTTAAGCTTTTTACGTCAAGAAGAAGCTCCAACCTCTAAAAAGCTCAGATCTATTCTTTCCCACAAGCTTCTAGCCTCCAAAATAGCCTCTTCTTCTCTTCCACCACCTTGAAATGACACTTAGAATCTTATAATACCAACACTCTAGCTAGAAACGAAGGAGGGCACTCTTTTAGGGTTTCACTCTCTGGAATGGTGGCTGAGGTCAAGGCCATAACATTCCTTTTATAGTGAATAAGCTCCAAATTAGGGTTTTCATCTGAGCTCGCTACGCCCAGCATAACCCTGGGTACGCCCAGTGTACCCAGGCGAGTCCGCGTCCAAAATTAAGAGCGCGAGTACGCGCAACGTACTCCTCAGTACACCCAGCGTACTCACAAGCCTAATATTTCACTTAAGGGACTTAATTTGACAACTTGGAAAAGGAGAAGGGTTAAATAGTTTTACCTGAATTTCGGGACATTACAGACATGGGTTGAATGGTACATACTTATAAGGCGCGATTAGTTGCTAAGGGCTTTACTAAAACTCCGGGAGGTGACTATGATGAGACCTTCTCACCAATAGCGAAAATTAAGTCTATTAGGGTCATGCTAGCCATAGCTGCATTTCATGATTATGAAATATGGAAAATGGATGTCAAAACTGCTTTTCTTAATGGAAAGTTGGCTGAGGATGTTTACATGAATTAGCCAGAGGGTTTTGTCGATGCAAAAGTACCCTAATAGAGTGTGTAAGCTTGAGAAATCCATTTATGGGTTGAAACAAGCATCTCGCAAATAAAATCTTTATTTCGATGAGAAAGTCAAAGAGTTTGGATTTTTGAGAAGCGATGATGAGTCCTATGTATATGTCAAAGCTAGTGGGAGTATAGTTAGCTTTTGGTGTTGTATGTGGATGACATACTACTAATAGGAAATGACATCCCAACCTTGCAGGAGGTTAAGTCCTGACTTGGGAAGTGTTTCGCTATGAAGGACCTTGGGGAAGCTGCCTATATTATTGGGATAAGGATATTGAGAGACAGGAGTAAGAGACTAATTGGACTTAGTCAAAGTACCTACTTGGATAAAGTGCTGAAGAGGTTCAACATGCATAATTCCAAGAAAGGTGACTTACCGATCCAGAGCAAGGCTCAGAGTCCGAGTACAGAGGCTGAGATAGCTGAGATGGGTTGAATACTATATGCTTCTATTATTGGGTCGATCATGTATGCTATGACTTGTACTCGCCTTGATGTGGCTTTTGCTTTAAGCATGGTCAGTAGATATCAAGGGAATCCTGGCAAGGCTCACTGGACTGCGGTAAAGAACATTCTTAAGTACCTACGGAGGACTAAGGACTGGGTCCTTACCCTCGGTGGGAGTGATGAATTGAGAGTGATAGGGTATAGTGACACCGGTTTTCAAATCGACAAAGATAATTTCCGCTCTCAGTCAGGCTGGGTGTTTACCCCGAATGGAGGAGCAATTACTTGGAAAATTTCCAAGCAGGAGATTGTAGCTGATTTAACGTGTGAATCAGAGTACATAGAAGCAAGTAAAGCGAAAAAGGAGGCGATATGGCTGAAGAACTTCATCGGAGATCTTGGAGTTGTACCAACTATAAAGGAGCCTGTGGAGATTTTCTATGACAGCGATAGTGCGGTTGCCTTAGCCAAGGAACCGAGGGATCATGGCAGGTCCAGACACATACACAGGATATATCACTTCATAAGACACAAGATAGAAGAAGGACTCCTTGTGGAAAAAGAAGGTGTCATCATATGAGAACCCGACAGATCCCCTCACGAAGGGTCTGAGTAGGGTCAATCATTTACAGCATGCAAGGTGCATTGGGCTGAAGGATGATAATAGTTTTAATGATTAGATAACTCTTGAAACTTGTAATAGTTGAAATGTAATTAACATTTGATGCTTAAATAAAAGGTGTTTTTTATTTACTAGTATGGTGCTGTTTTGTGTCAATCATTTACTATTGTTTCACTTTGCATGTTTTGACTTCCAGAATAATTATATTATTCAAACTATCCACAGTCGATCATACGTTGGAAGTAGGCATTGAATCAAGACTGTCATGAATTTGGTTTGTAGATTTGTCTGAATGGTATTAGACATAGCGAAGTTTGTTGCAACATTCATGAGTGCTCATAAGGTCTGAGTATTGGATTAAACCAACGCTCACTTGTATCAATTCATGGAATTCATCTCGAGTGATCGTGAGACGATAATATCATATAAGTATTCAAACCTAGATATATGAGTTGTTGACTATGAGTTGGTTGTACATTGATAGGATGAAAACGCATTGGTAACTCGATGTTATAAAACGTGCTCTTGTGTATGATTTAATAAATAGTTCGTACAAGCATATACTATCAAAGTTTATCTGTTCCTTTTAGTCCTTGGAGGATTAAAAGCGATATATTGGGCCCCTCGATGATTTTGTTTTGACTTATGTGCCGAGCCGGTCAGAACTAAATTGATGTGTTCGATTAAGTTCTATGTCAAACAAATTGAAAATTAGGAAACAAACTGCTGGACAATAAAATTGACTGTGTTCCATGTGTTTGTCCGGCTGATATCTTGGGAACAGAGGATTATATGATCACTTATCTAAAATGGTACGTCTAAGTTCGACAAAGGCATTTAAGAGCCACGATTGCTAGTCGGATCCTGAAGTTATACTTACAACTATAGTTATTAGACTTATCTAAGTGGGAGACTGTTGGATAAGGTGTCTAAGTCCATAACTATATTTGGTATGTACTTGACCCGAGAGTAGCATGGTCCATTTGGGTTGCACTTCACCGGAACAATTTGTAAGGATGGAATTTTGAGAAGAGGTTATTTATGGTTTATTAATATATTATAAGTTCTAATATATTAATATGAAATCATATTATTTAATTAGTATTGATCAAGAATTAATTTGGAATTAATTTTGTGATCAAAAGAGACTAATTAAATATATGGGGATTGATTGTGTTAATCAATCATTCTTATAAAGTGGGCTAATGATCCATGATTTCTTATGTTGGGCTAAACTCATGTGGTGACCCATGGATACTCCATGGAGGTTAAAACCCATGGAGCATGAGGAATGTGGAAAGTCATACACATTAGGGTTTGCATGGTGTAACCCTAATGTAGTTACACTATATAAGAAACCCCCTAGCTCATGAAATCGGCACTAGTGAGTCTTTAGAAGAGCATATCTGGTTTTGTGAGCAAGAAATATATAACGACCCAAATTTCACGTCCAAAAATTTTCTTTTTAAATCAATACTTTAGAAAACGGTTGTAATTAAACATTGTCTGGTCAAACCATTTCATAACATACATCATGTCTGAAAACCGAAACATGAAAAACAATCAACTATCAGAGTACAAAATCCCATAATGACTCATGGTGCGGAAAACAAGGTGTGTGTATGATGTGCCGCTACCGCGCCATCTCCTTCCCTCTTGAAGAAGAGGTACCTGAAAACAAAATTGTAAACCGTAAGCACGAAGCTTAGTGAGTTCCCCTATAATACCTCATACCATACAAACATACAATGAATAGCTAGGAGATACAAGCCTCGCCCACACTCATGAAGATACAGGCCTCGCCCATACTCCGCTAGCTGGGAGATATGGGCCTCGCCCACACTCCGCTATCTGGGAGATACGGGCCTCGCCCACACTCTGCTATATGGGAGATACGGGAATTGCCCACACTCCCCTATCTGAGAGATATGGGCCTCGCCCACACTCCACTATCAGAGAGATACGGGCCTCGCCCACACTCAATTGTTACCATAACATACAAGTATCACACAGACAATGAGTATAAACAATTCTATCATACTGGCATATATCATAATCAACCTCAACTAAGAGATACGGGCCCTGCCCACACTCCAGCACTAACATATCGTCTATACGAGTCGGCCTTGGCGCCTTAGACCCTTTACTACTGGAAGGAAACTCACCTCATAACGTAGCTACCGAAAGTCTGATTGCTAGACGTCTGGCGGCTGTACTGGTAAACCTTCGGCTACAAATCCATAAACATAAATTAGCCACTCATAAATACCCTTAGGTCAATTGACTGGCCCACCCCTGGTCCAAGGTCAACTCCTTGGTCAAAGTCAACTTCCAGTTGACTGGACTCGCCGAGTTCTTATCCTACTAACCCGGTCCTACTCGCCAAGTCCCTCTTCCCACTCACTGAGTCACCCTTAACTCACTACTCGGGACTATAGAACTGACTCGTGATCCGACTCGCCGAGTCCCCACGAGCAGATCTCCTACTCGCTTCCAAATCCTCACCAGAGCATCCCTTAAGAGGATTTGGGGTTCTGGAACTATTGCTACACGTTAAATTGCTAATGCCGCGTGCAGATATGAAGGGTTGGACCTTCAACACTTAAACCCCTCTTACTCAGTGACAGTTCATATGACTCGCCGAGTTTGAAGAACAACTCTTCGAGTTCCAGGCGATCTTCATAGGACTCGCCGAGTTGTTCATCCAACTCGCCGAGTCTAAGGCCATCTTCATAGAACTCGCCGAGTTCCACTTTGGGACTCGCCGACTCCCTACGACCCACTTCCCATACAGACGAAATCTGAGACATGCAATGCTTCTAAACCATAGATCTGTGCTCCTAGGGCATGCTTATCACGTAAAGTTGCAAACTTTACGTGCATGCATGGCCTTACAAGCTCAAGAAGGCAAATCCAAGCTCTTTAAGAGGTCATACACTCAATAGGGACCTCAATAACTCCAACCATAGAGACTTTACACTTCTAAGATGTTTATAAGGTCCCATTCTGAAGTCCTTTCAGAACATAGAGCATGAATACATGGAGTTTGAGGTTTTAGGGCTTGAAAACCACTAATTTGGGACAAAAAGGGGGATCTAATGAACTAGTGATCAAGGTAAGAACTTTTCTACCTGAATGGAAACTTCTCACAGTATAGATTCCGGATCTACCTCCCCTCCTTGCACACTTCAACCTCTTCCCTCTTCTTCTAAGCTCCCAAACCTTCCTCACAAGGCCAAAATCACTCTCAAGAACAATATGGGGGCTAGGGTTTCTTTCTATAGCTCTCTGGAAGTGTTAGGGACAAAGGAGGCCAAGTTAGAGCATTTAAATAGGGTGAAAACACCAGGATTAGGGTTTTTCCCAAACAGGGTCTACTCGCCGAGTCCGGGGGCCGACTCGCCGAGTCTAAAGTTCAGACCCCGCGTTTTATCCCACTCCTACTCGGCGAGTTGGTCCTTCAACTCGCCGAGTCCAAGGCAAAAATGCACTAATTTAAAATATAAATCACAAGGAGTACGTACCAGTAACTAGGTGCTACAAATCTCACCTACTTACTTTAGACTTCGTCCTCAAAGTCTGCTGCTCGATCCTGAAACAGCTCGGGGTAGTGCTGCATCATCTTTTCCACCGGCTCCCAAGTCCACTCCGACCCCTTCCGGTGCTGTCATTGCACCTTCACGAGTTCCACCCTCTTGTTCCTTAGATCCTTCGACTTCCTTTCGAGGATTGCCACAGGCCGCTCAATGTAATTCAGGCTGTTATCGACCTGAATATCCTCCAAAGGCACCACTGCCGAGTCGTCAACCAAACACTTCTGCAACTGAGAGACGTGGAAAGTGCTATGGATCTGGCAGAGTTCGGCTAGCAGATCCAACCTATACGCCACCTTGCCTAGCCGGAATACAACCCTGAATTGTCACACCCCCGAACCAGACGGCGGAAACGTGCGAGGGCTATTGTGACTCAATTGAATACCATCACAATGGATATACATGAAACATAACATCATACAATACCAAGCATTGGATTATTACAACTGGTAGCGTTTACATTCAGTACATAGTTTCAAAAACATTACATTCTCAAAAGTAGATTGTTCAATACTAGTTAAACAAACAACAAGACATCACTGAGTACATTTTTCCCTTCGGTTTACCTGTTACCTGAGAATACAAGTATTTTGAAAAACGTCAACATGTGAAATGTTGGTGAGTTCATAAGTAATGTTTGAAATATAATGGTTTGTATTGTTTTAAAAATTACCAGAAAATCCGATATTTTCTGAAAAGAACTTAGTATAAAAAGTGTGACGATCCGTAAGTATGCTTGTTTGTTTCTATAAATGTAGGAGTACGATTTGTAAAACTCGGTATGTAATTTGTAGGTGTATTAATTGAAAACCCTAGGAAAACCCGACGTTTCCCTAATACTTTGCATTAAATAATTCATGTTTTGTTTCTTCGTTACGACAGGTGTATTCGTTGAGCTCCGGAGACGTTGGATTAATTGCGAATTGTGAATTGTTGTAAACGTACATTAATGAAAACGACCAGTTGACAACCGTACAAACGATCCCTTAGGCGTCCTTTGCACTATTCACTTAACCCAACCACCCGGACTCATGTAGCCCCACAACCGAGGGGAAAAGAAGAGGGTGCGAAACCCTGGTATTTCCCTACGTCGTTCAAGGCTATCGTGAATGCGAAGGACCCTTAGTCCGACTCGCATTTGGTGAATTCTCGACTTTACTAGCAGCACCAGAAGGCCCTTGGGGTCCAACAACACAAAGCCTGTAAAAGTCCTTTTACACAAAATTAGGTCATATAAGACCCAACTACATGTAAGCGAGTTTCCTTCGGGCCTAAAGATCACGCCATTGGGCTAGCTAGGCCCAACAACCATGATTTGAAACTTTTGGGCCCAAAGACGGTGTATCGACGTCTGGTGTATTCTCACGTGTGTATTGACTTCCCAAATTTTCCGCGTGTGTATTGAAGTTTCGTCGTGTTAGTAATTTCGGATTCATTATTGATTCGAGACCGAATCAATTCGTTTGATAACGAATTTTGGTGTTGAAGTTGTATTATAATTTGTCGATAGTCGAGATGCTAATATTTCCTCGTGACGGATTTATTATTTAAAACATTAGGATGTGTCTTTATTTCAGCCCCTTTCTTTTGGATAGTTACACATTTAGCCCTTTGTATAAAATAAACTTCTATTTTAGTCCTCAAACCATTTTTCTTGACACTTTAGTATCAAAACTTATAGAAAAGTTATTTTTCAGCTCAAAGATTATTTGGAAAACAGTTTTAGTCCACCAAATGAAATTTTTTTCGGCTAGAACCCTCATTTTCGTAGTTTTTACACTTTTGGCCCAAAATAGAAATTTTTTGCATTTTTGGTCCCTTTTAAATATGAAAAGCATTTTTAACCCTTGAAATGGACTTGGGACGCTAGTAGTCCCCTGTTTTACAGAAAATGCATTTCCAGCCCCTCAACTTTACAATTTTCGCATATTGGGCCTTATTGGGCCGAAAAGTTCATTTTTGGCCCATTATGCCTAAAAATTCACATTTTAATCCTTCCAAAGAGTAAGTTTCTGGAAAATGCCTTATTGAAACTGTTTTGACTCATTTCATCCATCAGAATTTGTAATTTGTCATTTTGGGCCTTTTAACTTTATATTTTCAACATTTTGAGTCCAAAAATGAGATTTTTAGCCCAATGAGTTCATGTCAACCAAGTTGGTTATTTCTCTAGAAATGATTTGTGTGTAATAATATGTTTAACACTTGTTTCATACATCCTAATGCAAATCTCGATTTTTAGGACTTTTTGACTAGTTTCAACACCATAATCACATATAAACATGTAAATAAGCATAGAAATCATACAAAGCACACATATAATCATAGATCTACACGTTTGCTTGTATTCCCCCCCCCCCCTCAAAACTTATAAAAACCGAAAATAAGGGGGTATGAAGCTCACCTTTGGGTGTGGTTTCGGTTTTGGAGAAAAGATGGAAGGAAATGAGGTGATTTTCGGCCCTAGCAACCTTTCCTTGAAGATCTCGAGTTTAGAAGCTTCTTAGGTGCTAGATCATGAGTTTGAATGAATTAAGAGGTGATTTTTGGATGAAATGAAGTAGCTAGTTTAAGGATCTAAGAGATTTCTTACCTTAGATGATGATTTTTGTATAAAAATCCCCTTGATTCCTTCTTAGATCTCGAAATATGGATGAGTTGTGAGAGAGTTTCCTTGAGAGAAAAGTGAGTGAATTGTGTGTGTGTGTGTGTGTGTTTGGAATCGACCGAGAATGAGAGAGAGAGGGAAGAAGAAAGACTTTGAAGTGATGTATGCATGGATATATGGGATAAGATGCATGGAAGTCCCTTGAATAATTATGAGGTGGCAACAAAGGTCAACTCTCCCCTTTTTTTTGGGCTTGGGCCGAGATTGGAGAGGGGAGAAGAGGTTTTTGGGCTTTAATGCCCCTAAGCCCATATTATAGTTAGTTTGGATGATTGTTGGTCCTTTAAAATATAAGTGTGATTTTTTTTTTATACTTTGTTAGGCTAGTTTTGGTTAATTATGGTTCATAATATTTAATTTATTCCATTCTAGGCCCAATATGGCCCAAAATGTTGAGATAAATGAATATGAACCCAATTAGAGCCCATTTAAAGGTTCTAATCCCATGATAGTCAAACTGGAAGCTTATTGGCCCATTGAGTCCAATAAGGAAGTCCTAGTCCAAAATGGACCTAACAAGAACTTCTAGGGATTCCAATTGCTTGATGACTATTTGAAATGCTTGTATAGTGTATTTGATTGAAAATTTTGATGTCATGAAGTAAGCATCATACATGCTCTTAAGTTCTTGATTCTACATTTTACTTGAGTGTAGTGATTACAAGACACAAAATTTCTAGTTGTGACATCATCCCCCCGTTAGAGGGAATTTCGTCCCGAAATTCTGTTTTGAAAGCTAGATTTGAGAATACTAGAATAGGTGAGAGTACTTCTGCTTCATTTGGTCTTCGCGTTCCCATGTGAATTCTGGCCCACGCTTCGCGTTCCACCGTACCTTCACGATTGGGATGCGGCTTTGCTTAGTACGCTTCACCTCCCTGTCCATGATTTCAACCGGTTCTTCCACGAACAGGAGATTCTCGTTGATTTCGATTTCGTCAAGGGGAATGACGAGTGTTTCATCCGATAGGCACTTCTTTAGGTTATAGACATGGAACACGAGGTGAACACTGTTTAGCTCTGCGGGTAGCTGCAGCTTATACGCCACTGGACCTATTCGGGCGACGATCTCGAAAGGCCCGATGTATCGTGGGTTTAGTTTTCCCCGTTTTCCGAAACGAATAACCCCTTTCCAGGGTGAGACTTTCAACAGTACTCGATCACCGGTTTGAAATTCTAAGGGCTTTCGCCGTTTATCGGCGTAGCTCTTTTGTCGGTCGCGCGATGCTTGTAATCGAGCTCTGATTTGGACGATCTTTTCCGTGGTTTCACGAATGATCTCTGGTCCCATTAGCGCCTTGTCTGACGTATGTGTTTTTGCTAGTTGAGTATCGCCCACCTCAGCCCAACATAACGGTGATCTACACTTACGTCCGTATAGTGCTTCGAAAGGAGCGACCTTGATGCTCGAATGATAACTATTGTTATACGAGAATTCGACTAAAGGTAAGTGGGTATCCCAAGACTTCCCAAAGTCAATCACGCATGCGCGGAGCATGTCTTCGAGCGTTTGAATGGTTCGTTCGCTTTGACCATCCGTTTGTGGATGATAAGCGGTGCTCATGTCGAGATGAGTTCCCAATGCCTTATGGAGTGATTGCCAAAAACATGAAGTGAACCTACTGTCCCTATCCGAGATAATAGATATTGGCACTCCGTGGAGTCTCACGATTTCTCGAATGTATAAACGTGTCAATCTCTCCATCTTGTAGGACTCTTTTATTGGCAGGAAATGGGCAGATTTCATCAGTCGGTCGATTACTACCCATATGGTGTCTAGTCCATCCGATGTTTTGGGTAGCTTGGTCACGAAATCCATAGAAATTCCCTCCCATTTCCACTCAGGAATTACCGGTTGCTGTAATAACCCTGAGGGCTTTTGGTATTCCACCTTTACCTTGGCACACGTAAGGCACTTACTAACATAGGTGGCAATTTCCGCCTTCATGTTGGGCCACCAATAGTGTTGTTTAATATCCAAATACATCTTGTCTGAGCCAGGATGAAAGGAGTATCGCGTCTTGTGGGCCTCCTTCATAACTACCTCCCTACATCCTCCGAGTTTAGGGACCCAAATACGGTTCATGAAATAGTATACTCCATTCCCCTTTGCCTCTAGGTTCTTCTCCATCCCGCGCAACGCTTCGCTTGCCCTGTTTTCTGCTTTCATGGCCTCCGACTGGGCTACTGCAATTTGAGTGACTAGGTGAGATTGAATGGTTATAGAGAGAGTTTTCGTACGACGATTTGAGTACTCCTTCCGACTTAATGCGTCGGCTACCACGTTGGCCTTGCCCGGGTGGTACTTGATTTCACACTCGTAATCGTTTAACAATTCAAACCATCTTCGTTGCCTCATGTTCAACTCTTTCTGGTTCAAGATGTGCTGGAGACTTTTGTGGTCCGTGAAGATGGTGCACTTCGTACCATACAGGTAGTGCCTCCAAATTTTCAGAGCGAAGACCACGGCTCCCAATTCCAGGTCATGGGTCGTATAATTTACTTCGTGCGTCTTTAGTTGGCGAGATGCGTAAGTTATCACCCTTCCACGCTGCATGAGAATGCAACCTAAGCCCTGATTTGACGCGTCATAGCAGACCACGAAATCTTCCGTTCCCTCCAGTAGCGATAGTACCGGGGCGCTACAGAGAGCTTGTTTCAGGGTTCGGAATGCGGCTTCTTGTTTGTCCGTCCATTTGAATGGTACGCCCTTTTGTGTAAGCGAGGTAAGTGGCTTGGCGATCTTAGAGAAGTTTTGAATGAATCTCCTATAATAGCCTGCTAGACCCAAGAATTGACGGATTTCTGTGGGTGTTGTTGGAATTGCCCATCCTTCAACAACTTTGACTTTAGAGGGATCCACATGAATTCCATCTTGGCTAACTACATGACCTAGGAAGTTCACACTCCGGAGCTAGAACTCACACTTGGAGAGCTTTGCGTATAGCTTTTCCGATCGCAGAGTTTCTAGGACTTGTCGGAGATGTTGGCCATGCTCTTCTTTACTTAGAGAATAGACGAGGATGTCGTCGATGAAAACAATGACAAAGTTGTCGAGGAATGGTCGACAGATTTGGTTCATTAGATCCATAAATGCAGCAGGGGCATTTGTTAGACCGAAGGGCATTACGACAAATTCATAATGTCTGTAGCGAGTTCGGAAAGCGGTTTTTGGAATATCCTCTTCCCGGACTTTGAGTTGGTGGTATCCGGACCGTAGATCTATCTTAGAAAAATAACTGGCTCCTTGGAGCTGGTCAAATAGATCATCGATTTGCGGGAGTGGGTAGCGATTTTTAACAGTGAGTTTATTTAACTCTCTGTAATTGATGCACATTCTAAAATATCCGTCCTTCTTTTTGACAAAAAGGACTGGAGCTCCCCATGGCGAGTAACTAGGGCGGATGAATCCCTTGTCCAAGAGCTCACTGAGTTGGCTGGACAATTCCTGCATTTCAGCAGGAGCTAGCCGGTAGGGTGACTTAGCGAGAGGAGTTGCTCCTGGAACGAGGTCATTTCGAAACTCCACTTGTCTCTCTGGGGGAACTCCTGGAAGATCTTCAGGAAACACGTCTAGGAACTCACATGCTACGGGAATGTCTTGAACGTTAACCTCTTCCTTGGTTTTATCAACTATGTGAGCCAGGAACGCCAAGTTGTTCTTTCGTAGATGTTTTTGTGCCTTGATGCACGAGATGAGGCGAAGGTTCATGCTAGGTTTGTCTCCGTAAATTACTAGGGTTTCGTGATTGGGAAGGCGAAGGCGAACGGCCTTCTCGTGACACATAATTTCAGCATGGTGGGGGCTTAACCAGTCCATGCCAATAATCACATCGAAACTCCTAATTGATACAGGCATCAAGTCTATTCGAAAGACGTGTTGATTGAGGGTTAGGGTACATCCGATGTAGATTTCCCTGGTAGATTCGGTTTTCCCATTGGCCATTTCCACCGTGAAGGTTTCATTTAGCTTCTGGGCCTGCTGTTTTAATAAAGGTTTAAACTTATTGCTTACGAAACTTCGCTCCGCTCCGATGTCAAATAGGATGCATGCATAAGTGTGGTTTAGGGGAAACGTACCGGTAACAATAGCGGGGTCCTGAATCGCCTCTCCCTGACCCATGGTCAGCATCCTTCCTGTTCCTCCGCTTCCTGGATTGTTGTTGTTAGGGCAGTCTCGGCGGAAATGCCCAGTCCTCCCACACCCATAGCAGGTGTGGCTAGGCCCTGCATTGTTGCCGCCAGTGGTGACGTTGCTGTTGTTGCGATTGTTGTTGTGGTTGTTGTTTCCCTGTTGTTGGTTCTGGGGAGGGTAAGTCCTGCAGTACTTCGCCGTGTGTCCCTTTCGGTTGCAACTGGTGCACTGTAAGTCCTTGCATTCTCCATGGTGATGGAAACCGCACTTGTTGCACTTGGGAAGATTACCGGAATAAGGTCTTGAAGCATTTGAAGCAGCTGAGGCTGGAGCATGTGGTGTGGCTGGAACCGGTGCGGTGACAGCGTTAACCGCCACTGTCTGCTGCTTTTTAGAGGTCTCGGGGCCCTGACGCCCCTTCCTCTTATTGTTCTTCCCTTCTTTCCATCACCTTCCTTCTTTCCCTCAGCCTCCGCTGGCTTCTCACCCTTCTTGTTGTTATGGTCATACAGCTTCTTTGCCAATCTTTTTGCACTGTCAAATGTTTCGGGGTTTGCAGCTATCACATTTCCTTGAATTGGTGATGTTAGTCCCCAGATGAATCGCTCAATATTCTTTCCTTCTGAGGTGATCATTCCTGGGCACAACAGAGACAGTTCACTAAATCTTGATATGTAGGCATCGATATCGCATTCTGCACAGTGAGGTTCCACAGCTCTTGCTCCATTTTCTGAATCTCACCTCGTGGGCAGTATTCAGCCATCAACATTTCTTTCATCTCCGCCCATGGCATAGAGTTGGCTACAGGAAGTGTCATGGCTTCCACATGTCCGTTCCACCAGGTGAGCGCTTGATCGAAAAAAGTGCAAGCCGCGAACTTCACTTTCATTTGCTCAGGACAATCGCATATCTCGAATACCGATTCCACCTTCTCGATCCATCGCTTCAGAGTGATCACTCCTCCAGTGCCGTTAAAAGTTCGTGGTTTAGCATTTGTAAAGTCTTTGTAGGTACATGTTTTAGTAGGTCCTTGATTCATCCCGTTGTTCGAACTCCCTGCCCCTTGCTCGTTGCCTCCTCCGTTATTCCCCTGGTGGAGTTGTGCCATAGCTGCGGTGACCGCAGCAGACACGGCTTCCTGGAATGCAGTGGAGTCAACTTCGGGTGGGGTTGGTCCAGGGTTTCCGCGAGTAGGTCGGCGAGGCATCTTTCTGTCATGAAACGGAAAGATGTTGAGTGTTTGGGGTTTCTGGAAGGTTGTGACCCTACTGACTAGGTGTAATTGTGCGTACTAAAACATTCCTACCATTCAACATACAATCATAGATTTCTCAACACATAGCAATTTGTAATATCATAACAAGGCACGTAAAAGCTTACTAATATTATCCGCATTTGATATATGAAAATTTTGCTCGTAAGAGCATACATGGGTGACACTAGTCTGACAGCATAACGGCTCTATGAGTAGTGTAGTCACTTAAAGATAGAGTCGGGGTACATAGCATAGTTCCTAATGACCTACTAAGATAAGTCTATCCCTAACCATGACGATCCGCGTCCTACGTAGTGGCGGGATCATATGCCAAAATGTTGCGCCAGTAACTGAGCCATCTCCGTCATGTCTCCAATAACCTCATCCCTCTCATACTCAGCTCGCACTGCCCGAGCCTCCATAGCATACAGCTGTTGTCGCAGTGCGGCGATCTCAGCTTCGGGGGAACGGTTCCCCCTTGGGGGGGGGGGGGGTTCACTGGTGGAGCGGGTGGTCTGGTTGCGCCTCGTTTTCACACGGCGGGATGTGGTCCTTGTCCCCGTCTTGACCTTCCTCGGCGTCGTCGTCGGTCTCTCCAAATTCGTAGTCGGTGTCTATGTATTCGTCAGGTCCGACGTCGTGTGCTTCCTCTGGATTCCCTTCTGGTTCATCTTCAAGCATCCCGTGAGCCACTAGAACTTGATGGAACTGGATACCCGGCTGATCTCCCTCCATGACGACTGGGGGAAAGTATAAACTATCGTCACTCCCATGGCTATGGTATATACTAAACAGACGTTCTCTTTTTGGTGATAAAAGGGTATAGTTTTAGGTTCCCTAGCTATCACGATCTCATCAGAACATGTGTTAGTTTTACTTTGGAGAGAATGTAGTTGATCAGGCTACATCCACTCCTTGGTACCACTAAGAACAGTCCTGAATTAACCGAGATACTAGCATTATTTTGTTTGGTTCGGCGTTATGTTCTTTGTCCCTAATGCAAGCAAAGGTGTTTTATCATTGTATTTTACTTGTTTTGTTCAGAGTTATGTTAGTCCCTCTTTTGGTTTATAGTTGCATATCAATGTATGGTTCGATATGCTAGTTCACTATAAACAGAGCTCTGATACCAACCTATCACACCCCCGAACCAGATGACGGAAACGTCCGAGGGCTATTGTGACTCAATTGAATACCATCACAATGAATATACATGAAACATAACATCATACAATACCACGCATTGGATTATTACAACTGGTAGCGTTTACATTCAGTACATAGTTTCAAAAACATTACATTCTCAAAAGTAGATTGTTCAATACTAGTTAAACAAACAACAAGACATCACTGAGTACATTTTTCCCTTCGGTTTACCTGTTACCTGAGAATACAAGTATTTTGAAAAACGTCAACATGTGAAATGTTGGTGAGTTCATAAGTAATGTTTGAAATATAATGGTTTGTATTGTTTTAAAAATTACCAGAAAATCCGATATTTTCTGAAAAGAACTTAGTATAAAAAGTGTGACGATCCGTAAGTATGCTTGTTTGTTTCTATAAATGTAGGAGTACGATTTGTAAAACTCGGTATGTAATTTGTAGGTGTATTAATTGAAAACCCTAGGAAAACCCGACGTTTCCCTAATACTTTGCATTAAATAATTCATGTTTTGTTTCTTCGTTACGACAGGTGTATTCGTTGAGCTCCGGAGACGTTGGATTAATTGCGAATTGTGAATTGTTGTAAACGTACATTAATGAAAACGACCAGTTGACAACCGTACAAACGATCCCTTAGGCGTCCTTTGCACTATTCACTTAACCCAACCACCCGGACTCATGTAGCCCCACAACCGAGGGGAAAAGAAGAGGGTGCGAAACCCTGGTATTTCCCTACGTCGTTCAAGGCTATCGTGAATGCGAAGGACCCTTAGTCCGACTCGCATTTGGTGAATTCTCGACTTTACTAGCAGCACCAGAAGGCCCTTGGGGTCCAACAACACAAAGCCTGTAAAAGTCCTTTTACACAAAATTAGGTCATATAAGACCCAACTACATGTAAGCGAGTTTCCTTCGGGCCTAAAGATCACGCCATTGGGCTAGCTAGGCCCAACAACCATGATTTGAAACTTTTGGGCCCAAAGACGGTGTATCGACGTCTGGTGTATTCTCACGTGTGTATTGACTTCCCAAATTTTCCGCGTGTGTATTGAAGTTTCGTCGTGTTAGTAATTTCGGATTCATTATTGATTCGAGACCGAATCAATTCGTTTGATAACGAATTTTGGTGTTGAAGTTGTATTATAATTTGTCGATAGTCGAGATGCTAATATTTCCTCGTGACGGATTTATTATTTAAAACATTAGGATGTGTCTTTATTTCAGCCCCTTTCTTTTGGATAGTTACACATTTAGCCCTTTGTATAAAATAAACTTCTATTTTAGTCCTCAAACCATTTTTCTTGACACTTTAGTATCAAAACTTATAGAAAAGTTATTTTTCAGCTCAAAGATTATTTGGAAAACAGTTTTAGTCCACCAAATGAAATTTTTTTCGGCTAGAACCCTCATTTTCGTAGTTTTTACACTTTTGGCCCAAAATAGAAATTTTTTGCATTTTTGGTCCCTTTTAAATATGAAAAGCATTTTTAACCCTTGAAATGGACTTGGGACGCTAGTAGTCCCCTGTTTTACAGAAAATGCATTTCCAGCCCCTCAACTTTACAATTTTCGCATATTGGGCCTTATTGGGCCGAAAAGTTCATTTTTGGCCCATTATGCCTAAAAATTCACATTTTAATCCTTCCAAAGAGTAAGTTTCTGGAAAATGCCTTATTGAAACTGTTTTGACTCATTTCATCCATCAGAATTTGTAATTTGTCATTTTGGGCCTTTTAACTTTATATTTTCAACATTTTGAGTCCAAAAATGAGATTTTTAGCCCAATGAGTTCATGTCAACCAAGTTGGTTATTTCTCTAGAAATGATTTGTGTGTAATAATATGTTTAACACTTGTTTCATACATCCTAATGCAAATCTCGATTTTTAGGACTTTTTGACTAGTTTCAACACCATAATCACATATAAACATGTAAATAAGCATAGAAATCATACAAAGCACACATATAATCATAGATCTACACGTTTGCTTGTATTCCCCCCCCCCCCTCAAAACTTATAAAAACCGAAAATAAGGGGGTATGAAGCTCACCTTTGGGTGTGGTTTCGGTTTTGGAGAAAAGATGGAAGGAAATGAGGTGATTTTCGGCCCTAGCAACCTTTCCTTGAAGATCTCGAGTTTAGAAGCTTCTTAGGTGCTAGATCATGAGTTTGAATGAATTAAGAGGTGATTTTTGGATGAAATGAAGTAGCTAGTTTAAGGATCTAAGAGATTTCTTACCTTAGATGATGATTTTTGTATAAAAATCCCCTTGATTCCTTCTTAGATCTCGAAATATGGATGAGTTGTGAGAGAGTTTCCTTGAGAGAAAAGTGAGTGAATTGTGTGTGTGTGTGTGTGTGTGTTTGGAATCGACCGAGAATGAGAGAGAGAGGGAAGAAGAAAGACTTTGAAGTGATGTATGCATGGATATATGGGATAAGATGCATGGAAGTCCCTTGAATAATTATGAGGTGGCAACAAAGGTCAACTCTCCCCTTTTTTTTGGGCTTGGGCCGAGATTGGAGAGGGGAGAAGAGGTTTTTGGGCTTTAATGCCCCTAAGCCCATATTATAGTTAGTTTGGATGATTGTTGGTCCTTTAAAATATAAGTGTGATTTTTTTTTTATACTTTGTTAGGCTAGTTTTGGTTAATTATGGTTCATAATATTTAATTTATTCCATTCTAGGCCCAATATGGCCCAAAATGTTGAGATAAATGAATATGAACCCAATTAGAGCCCAGTTAAAGGTTCTAATCCCATGATAGTCAAACTGGAAGCTTATTGGCCCATTGAGTCCAATAAGGAAGTCCTAGTCCAAAATGGACCTAACAAGAACTTCTAGGGATTCCAATTGCTTGATGACTATTTGAAATGCTTGTATAGTGTATTTGATTGAAAATTTTGATGTCATGAAGTAAGCATCATACATGCTCTTAAGTTCTTGATTCTACATTTTACTTGAGTGTAGTGATTACAAGACACAAAATTTCTAGTTGTGACATCATCCCCCCGTTAGAGGGAATTTCGTCCCGAAATTCTGTTTTGAAAGCTAGATTTGAGAATACTAGAATAGGTGAGAGTACTTCTGCTTCATTTGGTCTTCGCGTTCCCATGTGAATTCTGGCCCACGCTTCGCGTTCCACCGTACCTTCACGATTGGGATGCGGCTTTGCTTAGTACGCTTCACCTCCCTGTCCATGATTTCAACCGGTTCTTCCACGAACAGGAGATTCTCGTTGATTTCGATTTCGTCAAGGGGAATGACGAGTGTTTCATCCGATAGGCACTTCTTTAGGTTATAGACATGGAACACGAGGTGAACACTGTTTAGCTCTGCGGGTAGCTGCAGCTTATACGCCACTGGACCTATTCGGGCGACGATCTCGAAAGGCCCGATGTATCGTGGGTTTAGTTTTCCCCGTTTTCCGAAACGAATAACCCCTTTCCAGGGTGAGACTTTCAACAGTACTCGATCACCGGTTTGAAATTCTAAGGGCTTTCGCCGTTTATCGGCGTAGCTCTTTTGTCGGTCGCGCGATGCTTGTAATCGAGCTCTGATTTGGACGATCTTTTCCGTGGTTTCACGAATGATCTCTGGTCCCATTAGCGCCTTGTCTGACGTATGTGTTTTTGCTAGTTGAGTATCGCCCACCTCAGCCCAACATAACGGTGATCTACACTTACGTCCGTATAGTGCTTCGAAAGGAGCGACCTTGATGCTCGAATGATAACTATTGTTATACGAGAATTCGACTAAAGGTAAGTGGGTATCCCAAGACTTCCCAAAGTCAATCACGCATGCGCGGAGCATGTCTTCGAGCGTTTGAATGGTTCGTTCGCTTTGACCATCCGTTTGTGGATGATAAGCGGTGCTCATGTCGAGATGAGTTCCCAATGCCTTATGGAGTGATTGCCAAAAACATGAAGTGAACCTACTGTCCCTATCCGAGATAATAGATATTGGCACTCCGTGGAGTCTCACGATTTCTCGAATGTATAAACGTGTCAATCTCTCCATCTTGTAGGACTCTTTTATTGGCAGGAAATGGGCAGATTTCATCAGTCGGTCGATTACTACCCATATGGTGTCTAGTCCATCCGATGTTTTGGGTAGCTTGGTCACGAAATCCATAGAAATTCCCTCCCATTTCCACTCAGGAATTACCGGTTGCTGTAATAACCCTGAGGGCTTTTGGTATTCCACCTTTACCTTGGCACACGTAAGGCACTTACTAACATAGGTGGCAATTTCCGCCTTCATGTTGGGCCACCAATAGTGTTGTTTAATATCCAAATACATCTTGTCTGAGCCAGGATGAAAGGAGTATCGCGTCTTGTGGGCCTCCTTCATAACTACCTCCCTACATCCTCCGAGTTTAGGGACCCAAATACGGTTCATGAAATAGTATACTCCATTCCCCTTTGCCTCTAGGTTCTTCTCCATCCCGCGCAACGCTTCGCTTGCCCTGTTTTCTGCTTTCATGGCCTCCGACTGGGCTACTGCAATTTGAGTGACTAGGTGAGATTGAATGGTTATAGAGAGAGTTTTCGTACGACGATTTGAGTACTCCTTCCGACTTAATGCGTCGGCTACCACGTTGGCCTTGCCCGGGTGGTACTTGATTTCACACTCGTAATCGTTTAACAATTCAAACCATCTTCGTTGCCTCATGTTCAACTCTTTCTGGTTCAAGATGTGCTGGAGACTTTTGTGGTCCGTGAAGATGGTGCACTTCGTACCATACAGGTAGTGCCTCCAAATTTTCAGAGCGAAGACCACGGCTCCCAATTCCAGGTCATGGGTCGTATAATTTACTTCGTGCGTCTTTAGTTGGCGAGATGCGTAAGTTATCACCCTTCCACGCTGCATGAGAATGCAACCTAAGCCCTGATTTGACGCGTCATAGCAGACCACGAAATCTTCCGTTCCCTCCAGTAGCGATAGTACCGGGGCGCTACAGAGAGCTTGTTTCAGGGTTCGGAATGCGGCTTCTTGTTTGTCCGTCCATTTGAATGGTACGCCCTTTTGTGTAAGCGAGGTAAGTGGCTTGGCGATCTTAGAGAAGTTTTGAATGAATCTCCTATAATAGCCTGCTAGACCCAAGAATTGACGGATTTCTGTGGGTGTTGTTGGAATTGCCCATCCTTCAACAACTTTGACTTTAGAGGGATCCACATGAATTCCATCTTGGCTAACTACATGACCTAGGAAGTTCACACTCCGGAGCTAGAACTCACACTTGGAGAGCTTTGCGTATAGCTTTTCCGATCGCAGAGTTTCTAGGACTTGTCGGAGATGTTGGCCATGCTCTTCTTTACTTAGAGAATAGACGAGGATGTCGTCGATGAAAACAATGACAAAGTTGTCGAGGAATGGTCGACAGATTTGGTTCATTAGATCCATAAATGCAGCAGGGGCATTTGTTAGACCGAAGGGCATTACGACAAATTCATAATGTCTGTAGCGAGTTCGGAAAGCGGTTTTTGGAATATCCTCTTCCCGGACTTTGAGTTGGTGGTATCCGGACCGTAGATCTATCTTAGAAAAATAACTGGCTCCTTGGAGCTGGTCAAATAGATCATCGATTTGCGGGAGTGGGTAGCGATTTTTAACAGTGAGTTTATTTAACTCTCTGTAATTGATGCACATTCTAAAATATCCGTCCTTCTTTTTGACAAAAAGGACTGGAGCTCCCCATGGCGAGTAACTAGGGCGGATGAATCCCTTGTCCAAGAGCTCACTGAGTTGGCTGGACAATTCCTGCATTTCAGCAGGAGCTAGCCGGTAGGGTGACTTAGCGAGAGGAGTTGCTCCTGGAACGAGGTCATTTCGAAACTCCACTTGTCTCTCTGGGGGAACTCCTGGAAGATCTTCAGGAAACACGTCTAGGAACTCACATGCTACGGGAATGTCTTGAACGTTAACCTCTTCCTTGGTTTTATCAACTATGTGAGCCAGGAACGCCAAGTTGTTCTTTCGTAGATGTTTTTGTGCCTTGATGCACGAGATGAGGCGAAGGTTCATGCTAGGTTTGTCTCCGTAAATTACTAGGGTTTCGTGATTGGGAAGGCGAAGGCGAACGGCCTTCTCGTGACACATAATTTCAGCATGGTGGGGGCTTAACCAGTCCATGCCAATAATCACATCGAAACTCCTAATTGATACAGGCATCAAGTCTATTCGAAAGACGTGTTGATTGAGGGTTAGGGTACATCCGATGTAGATTTCCCTGGTAGATTCGGTTTTCCCATTGGCCATTTCCACCGTGAAGGTTTCATTTAGCTTCTGGGCCTGCTGTTTTAATAAAGGTTTAAACTTATTGCTTACGAAACTTCGCTCCGCTCCGATGTCAAATAGGATGCATGCATAAGTGTGGTTTAGGGGAAACGTACCGGTAACAATAGCGGGGTCCTGAATCGCCTCTCCCTGACCCATGGTCAGCATCCTTCCTGTTCCTCCGCTTCCTGGATTGTTGTTGTTAGGGCAGTCTCGGCGGAAATGCCCAGTCCTCCCACACCCATAGCAGGTGTGGCTAGGCCCTGCATTGTTGCCGCCAGTGGTGACGTTGCTGTTGTTGCGATTGTTGTTGTGGTTGTTGTTTCCCTGTTGTTGGTTCTGGGGAGGGTAAGTCCTGCAGTACTTCGCCGTGTGTCCCTTTCGGTTGCAACTGGTGCACTGTAAGTCCTTGCATTCTCCATGGTGATGGAAACCGCACTTGTTGCACTTGGGAAGATTACCGGAATAAGGTCTTGAAGCATTTGAAGCAGCTGAGGCTGGAGCATGTGGTGTGGCTGGAACCGGTGCGGTGACAGCGTTAACCGCCACTGTCTGCTGCTTTTTAGAGGTCTCGGGGCCCTGACGCCCCTTCCTCTTATTGTTCTTCCCTTCTTTCCATCACCTTCCTTCTTTCCCTCAGCCTCCGCTGGCTTCTCACCCTTCTTGTTGTTATGGTCATACAGCTTCTTTGCCAATCTTTTTGCACTGTCAAATGTTTCGGGGTTTGCAGCTATCACATTTCCTTGAATTGGTGATGTTAGTCCCCAGATGAATCGCTCAATATTCTTTCCTTCTGAGGTGATCATTCCTGGGCACAACAGAGACAGTTCACTAAATCTTGATATGTAGGCATCGATATCGCATTCTGCACAGTGAGGTTCCACAGCTCTTGCTCCATTTTCTGAATCTCACCTCGTGGGCAGTATTCAGCCATCAACATTTCTTTCATCTCCGCCCATGGCATAGAGTTGGCTACAGGAAGTGTCATGGCTTCCACATGTCCGTTCCACCAGGTGAGCGCTTGATCGAAAAAAGTGCAAGCCGCGAACTTCACTTTCATTTGCTCAGGACAATCGCATATCTCGAATACCGATTCCACCTTCTCGATCCATCGCTTCAGAGTGATCACTCCTCCAGTGCCGTTAAAAGTTCGTGGTTTAGCATTTGTAAAGTCTTTGTAGGTACATGTTTTAGTAGGTCCTTGATTCATCCCGTTGTTCGAACTCCCTGCCCCTTGCTCGTTGCCTCCTCCGTTATTCCCCTGGTGGAGTTGTGCCATAGCTGCGGTGACCGCAGCAGACACGGCTTCCTGGAATGCAGTGGAGTCAACTTCGGGTGGGGTTGGTCCAGGGTTTCCGCGAGTAGGTCGGCGAGGCATCTTTCTGTCATGAAACGGAAAGATGTTGAGTGTTTGGGGTTTCTGGAAGGTTGTGACCCTACTGACTAGGTGTAATTGTGCGTACTAAAACATTCCTACCATTCAACATACAATCATAGATTTCTCAACACATAGCAATTTGTAATATCATAACAAGGCACGTAAAAGCTTACTAATATTATCCGCATTTGATATATGAAAATTTTGCTCGTAAGAGCATACATGGGTGACACTAGTCTGACAGCATAACGGCTCTATGAGTAGTGTAGTCACTTAAAGATAGAGTCGGGGTACATAGCATAGTTCCTAATGACCTACTAAGATAAGTCTATCCCTAACCATGACGATCCGCGTCCTACGTAGTGGCGGGATCATATGCCAAAATGTTGCGCCAGTAACTGAGCCATCTCCGTCATGTCTCCAATAACCTCATCCCTCTCATACTCAGCTCGCACTGCCCGAGCCTCCATAGCATACAGCTGTTGTCGCAGTGCGGCGATCTCAGCTTCGGGGGAACGGTTCCCCCTTGGGGGGGGGGGGGGTTCACTGGTGGAGCGGGTGGTCTGGTTGCGCCTCGTTTTCACACGGCGGGATGTGGTCCTTGTCCCCGTCTTGACCTTCCTCGGCGTCGTCGTCGGTCTCTCCAAATTCGTAGTCGGTGTCTATGTATTCGTCAGGTCCGACGTCGTGTGCTTCCTCTGGATTCCCTTCTGGTTCATCTTCAAGCATCCCGTGAGCCACTAGAACTTGATGGAACTGGATACCCGGCTGATCTCCCTCCATGACGACTGGGGGAAAGTATAAACTATCGTCACTCCCATGGCTATGGTATATACTAAACAGACGTTCTCTTTTTGGTGATAAAAGGGTATAGTTTTAGGTTCCCTAGCTATCACGATCTCATCAGAACATGTGTTAGTTTTACTTTGGAGAGAATGTAGTTGATCAGGCTACATCCACTCCTTGGTACCACTAAGAACAGTCCTGAATTAACCGAGATACTAGCATTATTTTGTTTGGTTCGGCGTTATGTTCTTTGTCCCTAATGCAAGCAAAGGTGTTTTATCATTGTATTTTACTTGTTTTGTTCAGAGTTATGTTAGTCCCTCTTTTGGTTTATAGTTGCATATCAATGTATGGTTCGATATGCTAGTTCACTATAAACAGAGCTCTGATACCAACCTATCACACCCCCGAACCAGATGACGGAAACGTCCGAGGGCTATTGTGACTCAATTGAATACCATCACAATGAATATACATGAAACATAACATCATACAATACCACGCATTGGATTATTACAACTGGTAGCGTTTACATTCAGTACATAGTTTCAAAAACATTACATTCTCAAAAGTAGATTGTTCAATACTAGTTAAACAAACAACAAGACATCACTGAGTACATTTTTCCCTTCGGTTTACCTGTTACCTGAGAATACAAGTATTTTGAAAAACGTCAACATGTGAAATGTTGGTGAGTTCATAAGTAATGTTTGAAATATAATGGTTTGTATTGTTTTAAAAATTACCAGAAAATCCGATATTTTCTGAAAAGAACTTAGTATAAAAAGTGTGACGATCCGTAAGTATGCTTGTTTGTTTCTATAAATGTAGGAGTACGATTTGTAAAACTCGGTATGTAATTTGTAGGTGTATTAATTGAAAACCCTAGGAAAACCCGACGTTTCCCTAATACTTTGCATTAAATAATTCATGTTTTGTTTCTTCGTTACGACAGGTGTATTCGTTGAGCTCCAGAGACGTTGGATTAATTGCGAATTGTGAATTGTTGTAAACGTACATTAATGAAAACGACCAGTTGACAACCGTACAAACGATCCCTTAGGCGTCCTTTGCACTATTCACTTAACCCAACCACCCGGACTCATGTAGCCCCACAACCGAGGGGAAAAGAAGAGGGTGCGAAACCCTGGTATTTCCCTACGTCGTTCAAGGCTATCGTGAATGCGAAGGACCCTTAGTCCGACTCGCATTTGGTGAATTCTCGACTTTACTAGCAGCACCAGAAGGCCCTTGGGGTCCAACAACACAAAGCCTGTAAAAGTCCTTTTACACAAAATTAGGTCATATAAGACCCAACTACATGTAAGCGAGTTTCCTTCGGGCCTAAAGATCACGCCATTGGGCTAGCTAGGCCCAACAACCATGATTTGAAACTTTTGGGCCCAAAGACGGTGTATCGACGTCTGGTGTATTCTCACGTGTGTATTGACTTCCCAAATTTTCCGCGTGTGTATTGAAGTTTCGTCGTGTTAGTAATTTCGGATTCATTATTGATTCGAGACCGAATCAATTCGTTTGATAACGAATTTTGGTGTTGAAGTTGTATTATAATTTGTCGATAGTCGAGATGCTAATATTTCCTCGTGACGGATTTATTATTTAAAACATTAGGATGTGTCTTTATTTCAGCCCCTTTCTTTTGGATAGTTACACATTTAGCCCTTTGTATAAAATAAACTTCTATTTTAGTCCTCAAACCATTTTTCTTGACACTTTAGTATCAAAACTTATAGAAAAGTTATTTTTCAGCTCAAAGATTATTTGGAAAACAGTTTTAGTCCACCAAATGAAATTTTTTTCGGCTAGAACCCTCATTTTCGTAGTTTTTACACTTTTGGCCCAAAATAGAAATTTTTTGCATTTTTGGTCCCTTTTAAATATGAAAAGCATTTTTAACCCTTGAAATGGACTTGGGACGCTAGTAGTCCCCTGTTTTACAGAAAATGCATTTCCAGCCCCTCAACTTTACAATTTTCGCATATTGGGCCTTATTGGGCCGAAAAGTTCATTTTTGGCCCATTATGCCTAAAAATTCACATTTTAATCCTTCCAAAGAGTAAGTTTCTGGAAAATGCCTTATTGAAACTGTTTTGACTCATTTCATCCATCAGAATTTGTAATTTGTCATTTTGGGCCTTTTAACTTTATATTTTCAACATTTTGAGTCCAAAAATGGGATTTTTAGCCCAATGAGTTCATGTCAACCAAGTTGGTTATTTCTCTAGAAATGATTTGTGTGTAATAATATGTTTAACACTTGTTTCATACATCCTAATGCAAATCTCGATTTTTAGGACTTTTTGACTAGTTTCAACACCATAATCACATATAAACATGTAAATAAGCATAGAAATCATACAAAGCACACATATAATCATAGATCTACACGTTTGCTTGTATTCCCCCCCCCCTCAAAACTTATAAAAACCGAAAATAAGGGGGTATGAAGCTCACCTTTGGGTGTGGTTTCGGTTTTGGAGAAAAGATGGAAGGAAATGAGGTGATTTTCGGCCCTAGCAACCTTTCCTTGAAGATCTCGAGTTTAGAAGCTTCTTAGGTGCTAGATCATGAGTTTGAATGAATTAAGAGGTGATTTTTGGATGAAATGAAGTAGCTAGTTTAAGGATCTAAGAGATTTCTTACCTTAGATGATGATTTTTGTATAAAAATCCCCTTGATTCCTTCTTAGATCTCGAAATATGGATGAGTTGTGAGAGAGTTTCCTTGAGAGAAAAGTGAGTGAATTGTGTGTGTGTGTGTGTGTTTGGAATCGACCGAGAATGAGAGAGAGAGGGAAGAAGAAAGACTTTGAAGTGATGTATGCATGGATATATGGGATAAGATGCATGGAAGTCCCTTGAATAATTATGAGGTGGCAACAAAGGTCAACTCTCCCCTTTTTTTTGGGCTTGGGCCGAGATTGGAGAGGGGAGAAGAGGTTTTTGGGCTTTAATGCCCCTAAGCCCATATTATAGTTAGTTTGGATGATTGTTGGTCCTTTAAAATATAAGTGTGATTTTTTTTTTATACTTTGTTAGGCTAGTTTTGGTTAATTATGGTTCATAATATTTAATTTATTCCATTCTAGGCCCAATATGGCCCAAAATGTTGAGATAAATGAATGTGAACCCAATTAGAGCCCATTTAAAGGTTCTAATCCCATGATAGTCAAACTGGAAGCTTATTGGCCCATTGAGTCCAATAAGGAAGTCCTAGTCCAAAATTGACCTAACAAGAACTTCTAGGGATTCCAATTGCTTGATGACTATTTGAAATGCTTGTATAGTGTATTTGATTGAAAATTTTGATGTCATGAAGTAAGCATCATACATGCTCTTAAGTTCTTGATTCTACATTTTACTTGAGTGTAGTGATTACAAGACACAAAATTTCTAGTTGTGACATGAATGGCCCGCTGTACCTTGGGCCCAACTTGCCTCGCTTCCTGAATCGGAGGACGCCTTTCCATGACGACACCTTCAGGAGAACCATGTCCCCGACTTGGAATTCCATGTCTGAACGGCGCCTGTCGGCATAACTTTTCTGCCGACTCTGAGCAATCTGAAGCCTGCTCCGGACCTGCTGGATCTTCTCTGTCATCTGGAGAACCACTTCGGTGCTTCCCATGACCCTCTGGCCGAGCTCTCCCCAACATATCGGGGTCCTGCACCTCCTCCCATACAACATCTCGAAGGGAGGACGGTTGATGCTCGCATGATTGCTATTATTATATGGGAACTCCGCCAACGGGAGGTAGGTATCCCAACTACCTCCGAAATCCATAACACATGCCCGCAACATATCCTCTAACGTTTGGATGGTCCGCTCGCTCTGACCATCCGTCTGTGGGTGAAAAGCGGTGCTGAAATGCAGACGAGTACCCAACTCGTCATGAAACTTCTTCCAAAACCTGGAAGTAAAACGCATATCCCTGTCTGAAATCACTGATATTGGCACCCCGTGTCGCGCCACTATCTCCCTGATATAGATGTCGGCCAACTTCTCGGCCGAGATGCTTTCCTGAATCGGGATAAAATAGGTGCTCTTGGTCAATCGATCCACGATGACCCATATAGAATCCACTCCTCGCGCGGTCCTGGGTAGCTTCGAAATAAAATCCATCGTAGTATCTTCCCATTTCCATAACGGGATATCCAACGGCTGCATCTTGCCGTGCGGTCTCTGATGCTCGGCCTTGACCTTCCTGCAGGTCAAGCAACGCTCGACGTACCAAACCACATCCCGCTTCATGTATGGCCACCAATAGTCCAGACGAAGATCCCTAAACATCTTCGTCGCCCCGGGATGAATGGAGAATCGAGATTTGTGCGCCTCCTCCATCAAGACCTGGCGCACGCCTCCGAGGTATGGCACCCACACCCTGCGGTGTAATGTCAATAATTCCCTGCTATCATGGTCGAAGGAGGAAACTGACCCACTATGTGCTCACTCTTCCGATGTTCCTCCTTCATGGCCTCCTGCTGGGCCTCCCAGATCCGCTCCAAAAGAGGAGTCACCACTGTCATCCACATGCAAATATCCCTGATCGGCGCCGCATTGCGGCTAAGCGCATCGGCCACCACATTGGCCTTCCCTGGGTGGTAAAGGATCTCACAATCATAATCCTTCACCACATCGAGCCACCGACGCTGCCTCATGTTCAGGTTCGGCTGATCCATGAGGTACCTCAAACTCTTGTGATCCGTGTAAATGGTACGCCGAACCCCATAGAGGTAATGCCGCCAAATCTTGAGGGCGAAGACCACCGCCCCCAACTCTAAATCGTGCGTCGGGTAGTTCGCCTCGTGAGGCTTCAGCTGCCTCGAAGCGTAGGCAATGACATGCCCTCTCTGCATCAGTACCGCGCCCAACCCTGAAATGGACGCGTCACAATATACCGCAAAATCCTCTACGCCCTCTGGCAGGGCTAAGATTGGCGCCTCTCACAATCTTTGTCTCAGAACTTCGAATGCTGTCTGCTGCTCAGGCCCCCATCGAAAGACTACGGCTTTCTTAGTCAACCGTGTCAGGGGTACGACTATTTTGGAGAAGTCGTGAATGAATCTTCGATAGTAGCCCGCTAATCCCAGGAAACTCTGAATCTCAGATGGAGACTTCAGAACCTCCCACCTCAACACGGCCTCCACCTTGGCCGGATCCACCGAAATCCCGTTTTGGTTAACAAGGTGCCCAAGAAACTGCACCTCGTGCAACCAGAACTTACACTTGGAGAACTTGGCATATAAGCTCTCCCTCCTCAGGGTCTCCAACACCTCTTGCAGATGCCCCTCGTGTTCCTCCTGCGTCTTGGAATAGACCAAGATGTCATCAATGAAAACTATCACAGACCGATCCAGCATCGGTCTGCACACGCGGTTCATGAGGTCCATGAATGCGGCAGGGGCATTGGTGAGCCCAAACGGCATCACCACAAACTCATAATGGCCATAGCGCGTCCGAAACGCGGTCTTCTGCACATCCTCCTCCCTGACCCTCATCTTATGATAGCCCGAACGCAAATCGATCTTGGAGAACCATGATGCTCCTTGTAACTGGTCAAAGAGGTCATCAATACTCGGGAGTGGGTAACGGTTCTTCACCGATGCGACCCGTCCTTCTTCCTCACAAATAGAATCGGGGCTTCCCAGGGTGAACTGCTCGGTCTAATGAATCCTTTGTCTAACAGCTCCTGCAGCTATGTAGACAACTCCTGCATCTCGGGAGGAGCCAACCGGTATGGTGCCTTGGCTATCGGAGCCGCACCGGGGACTAGGTCGATCCTGAACTCTACCTGTCGCTCCGGAGGTAGTCCCGGAAGCTCCTCGGGGAATACATCAGCGTAGTCTCGTACCACCGGAACCTCGCTTATCGTCGCCTTACCCGCCTCCCGAGTGTCCATAACATACGCGACATATCCCGCGCAACCCTGCTGAAGGTAGCGCCTAGCTCTCGTTGCTGAACACACTGCGGATCCACATTGTGGCCTCTCACCGTGGATCACCAACTCTCCCCCACTTGGGGTTCTGATCCGCACCAGCTGTTGTGCGCAATCTATCACCGCCCCATTAGGGCTCAACCAATCTATGCCTATAATCACCTTGTTCCCACGCAACGGAATGGGAACCAGATCCACCAAGTAGCGCGCCTCAAACAACCTTAGAACACAATCCCTGAACACTGCTGATGCTCACACCGATCGATCATCGGCAATCTCCACCTCTAAAGGGCAATCCAACGTGCCTGAAGACTCAGGAAACTTCTTGCTAAGCGCAAGAGAAACAAATGATCGGGTAGCCCCCGAATCAAACAACACCTAAACTGGGATATCGTTCACATGGAACGATCCTAAACAGAGCACATACATATAGCATATCAAAATTGCATCAGCATAACATAAATCATAAATAAGAAATCATAATCGTCACCACATCAGGCGTGGCGCGAGCCTCCTCTGTAGTCAGCTGAAAGGCCCGGCTCCTCACCACTAGAGCCTCTGACTTGCCCTGTCGGCCATCTGTGATCCTCAGAGTTGCTGGAGCTGGCGCCTTCACTGGTGTTGATGCTGCTGTCAACTGGGGGCAATTAGCCCTCTTGTGGCCCCTCTGGTTGCAGTGGAAACACAGCAACTCAGATGTCTGAACAACTGAGACAGGAGCAGTACAATCCCTGCTAAAGTGCTCCGTCTTGCCGCACTTGTAGCAGCCTGACGATCCCAATCTACATGTTCCCTCGTGCGACCTGCCGCATTTCCCACAGCAGCCCGACCCTCCTTGGCCTTTCGGCCTACCATCTGATCCCTTGGGCTTCTTCCCCGAAGCCCCAACCACCTGCCCCGTCTCTTCCTTCCTCTTCTGAATATGCTCCAAATCAATCTCCCTTTCCCTCGCCCTGGCAATCATGGACTCCAGGGTAGGGCAAGCTGAAAAGCTAACATGCTCCCGGATGTCAGCCCGTAGCATGTCATGATAGCGGGTCCTCCTCATATCCTCATCTCCCGCATACTGGGGCACCAGCAATGCCCTCTCCCGGAACTTGGCGGTGATCTCCGCCACAGTCTCCGTAGTCTATCTCATGTCTAAGAACTCCCTGGCCAGCTGCTGAAGCTCGACAGCCGGCGCAAACTCTATCCTAAACCTGGTCACAAAGTCCGACCAGGTCATAGCCTCAACAGCCGAGGCCCCCAATGAGTCATCGACGGACTCCCAGCAATCTCTAGCTCGGTCTCGTAAACATCCTGCTGCATATCTCACCTTCGACCCCTTGGGCAGAAGCTAGTCAGCTGTGCGGACTCAATGTCCGCAATCCATCGTCTGGAAGCAATGGGGTCCTTCGCCCCATGAAAATCCGGCGCACCACTGCCCCTGAAGTCCTTAAAGGACAGTGTGCGAGATCCTGACTGGCCAGATGCCATGTCACTCCTGAGCGCCCTGAGGCGGTCCTCCATCAACTCAACTATCCCTTCCTTGATCGACCCGAAAATGATGGGGGTCGACTCAAGGATGCCTCTGGTGATCTCTGACGCGATGAACTCGCGTAGCTTCTCATCTACTGGCTCGGAACCTGATCCCGAACCCGATCCCTCTCTAGAACTGCCACCAGCTGGCCTCTGGCGTAGTACCACCATTCTGAAATACACACAGGAAACCATTAGTGATACTGATACCTCTAAAGGGATCACATCTATTTCAAGTTCCCTGGTCTCGTCTTAGCCTTCCTTAGTTCGGGTACGGATCCTCTGCTTTCAGTAGTACGGGCCCATACTACCTTCCACATCTATCTGTACCTTCTTCAAGGACTGCCTCAACTCCACCAGATCCCTTTCTCTACTGCTAATCACTGCTATACTCGTCCTAGGTTTGCCCTAGGGAATCTCTGACTCCACCCTGCTCGGTCCTCAGCTGCTGAAGGCCTCCTTGTAATTTCAATAAGCCATTACCTGAATACCATCACGTGCGATGAGGCTTAGATAATCCTTCGAGTAACAGACTCGTCCCTACAACGGTTAGACTCAAACGAGAGCTACGCAATAGGTCCAAATCCAACACTCTAAGTTTATCCACCCCGATCACATGTAATGTGACGTATTCACCTAATGACTAACTCTCATCACTCAAAGTCCCATAGATCACATAGCAAGCAGCATTCGGACGCAGGAGAACTACTCAAGCAAGTTTGTCCTCATAATGAGAAGCTGAACTAGCATACAATGCTACGCTCATACCACCAGGCATAACCTAAACAGGCTATCCTACTACTGTCTACTCAATACTAGCATGCAACTCTCATAAGCTGAAGCACATAAATCAGGCACATAAGGCATCACTCCTAGATCCTTAGTCCTATCTAGCATGTTGTTCTACTAGAACTGATAACCGAAACATAAACTTGTATGGGTACTTTGGGGAATACTTACTTGAGCTCGGCCGGTCGCGCACATCACACACTTCGTTCTTTTCTCAAAACTCTTTTCTTTGACTTTTAGAAAACATTTCTTTTTTCCAAAATCTTTTAATCCCTTGATTTGAGTTCAGACACCCTTGAGGGTGTGTCTGAATCCCTCAAACCAGGGCTCTGATACCAACTTATAACGACCCAAATTTCATGTCCAAAAATTTTCTTTTTAAATCAATACTTTAGAAAACGGTTGTAATTAAAACATTGTCTGGTCAAACCATTTCATAACATACATCGTGTCTGAAAACCGAAACATGAAAAACAATCAACTATCAGTGTACAAAATCCCAGAATGACTCATGGTACGGAAAACAAGGTGCGTGTATGATGTGCCGCTACCGCGCCAGCTCCTTCCCTCTTGAAGAAGAGGTACCTGAAAACAAAACTGTAAACCGTAAGCACAAATCTTAGTGAGTTCCCCCATAATACCTCATACCATACAAACATACAATGAACAGCTAGGAGATACAGGCCTCGCCCACACTCCGCTATCTGGGAGATACGGGCCTCGCCCACACTCCCCTATCTGAGAGATACGGGCCTCGCCTACACTCCACTATCAGAGAGATACGGGCCTCGCCCACACTCAATTGCTACCATAACATACAAGTATCACACAGACAATAAGTATAAACAATTCTATCATACTGGCATATATCATAATCAACCTCAACTATGAGATACGGGCCCTGCCCACACTCCAACACTAACATATCGTCTATACGGGTCGGCCTTGGTGCCTTAGACCCGTTACTACTGGAAGGAAACTCACCTTGTAACGTAGCTACCGAATGTCTGACTGCTAGACGTCTGGCGGCTGTACCGGTAAACCTCCGACTACAAATCCATAAACATAGATTAGCCACTCATAAATACCCTTAGGTCAATTAACTGGCCCACCCCTGGTCCAAGGTCAACTCCTTGGTCAAAGTCAACTTCCAGTTGACTGGACTCGCCGAGTCGTGGCACAGACTCGCCGAGTCCTCCTCCTACTAACCCGATCCTACTCGCCAAGTCCCTCTTCCCACTCACTGAGTCACCCTTAACTCACTACTCGGGACTATAGAATTGGCTCGTGATCCGACTCGCCGAGTCCCCACGAGCAGATCTCATACTCGCTTCCAAATCTTCACCAGAGCATCCCTTAAGAGGATTTGGGGTTCTGGGACTATTGCTACACGTTAAATTGCTAATTCCACGTGCAGATACGAAGGGTTGGACCTTCAACACTTAAACCCCTCTTACTCAGTGACAGTTCATATGACTCTCCAAGTTTGAAGAACAAATCTTTGAGTTCCAGGCAATCTTCATAGGACTCGCCGAGTTGTTCATCCAACTCGCCGAGTCTAAGGCCATCTTCATAGAACTCGCTGAGTTCCTACGACCCACTTCCCATACAGACCAAATCTGAGACATGCAATGCTTCTAAACCATAGATCTATGCTCCTAGGGCATGCTTATCACGTAAAGTTGCAAACTTTACGTGCATGCATGGCCTTACAAGCTCAAGAAGGCAAATCCAAGCTCTTTAAGAGATCATACACTCAATAGGGACCTCAATAACTCCAACCACATAGACTTTACACTTCTAAGATGTCTATAAGGTCCCATTCTGAAGTCCTTTCAGAACATAGAGCATGATTTGTGGTGCTACAAAATATTCTCTCAAGTCCTCCAAATTGTTGGTGGTGATTTGTGGTTCCATTTGAGGCATTCACATTATTGGTGCTAGGCTCTTAAAGCTTCAAGGTTAGCAACTACACTAAAAGGTATGTCATCTAACTAGAATTTTGTAGTATAGATACTCCATTGTATGCAAGTTAGGATGATGCTTTGGAAAATTGAAAGTTTGCATGTATATTAGAGAAAACATAGATCCAAAGCATCTAGGGTTGCATGTACACCATAGGAGTGTTAGAATGCTCAAAACCCATCATAATTAAGGGAGAGGAATTTATACTTCATTTCAAATCTAAAAGCTTAGATTGAGATTTTAATCGATTTTAGTCAAAGGAAATATATGAATGTTATGTTGAAAAGATTCAACATAAGGAAATTCTATATGTGGAAATATTATAGCGAGAGACTGGTAAAGTATCATGTCTTTATGTAAACCATTTTGAATTGTATTCCACATGCTTCGGATATAGGATCGATTACATGTGTTATAATATTAATTTGTTCTAATTTTCCAAATGCCTAGGGCATTTAGAGGGAAAATGGACTAGAACGAGATACGACTAAAATGGTTAAGTAATTGCCGAAGACAATCTTAGGTTTACCAAAGATTGGTTGCTTATGGACAATTGGAAGTATATTGTAAATTTTGGAAAGGACCATATTGACATACTCCGAGAAGAGGTAACTCTTGTTCAGGAGTGATAGTTAAAATGGGGTATATGGAAATGTTTCCATTAGAGGAAGTTATTCTTAAATCTGTGTAATATTAAGAAACTTAATGCAAGAAGGATGTTCAAAGGAATGTACTTTGAATGTCAAACTTTGTTTCCATGGAATTGTTCTCCATTGGAATACTTTGTAATGTCGGTTGCCAAGTCTCTGTGACTTTTGTGCATAGTCATTACAAGAGGATCATTGCATTTAAGTTTAGAATCTAACAGATTACAGTAAATGACACGAATTTGGTATTCTTACATTTACGGTAAGGATTTGGAATTATGAAATGAGTGTCATTGAAATGATTTCAATTGATCTATTTCACAAAGAAAGGACCATAGGTAAACATAGTGTGCAAGCTTGGAGCATGGGATAACTATTGTTTTAATTCAAATATCAAGACGATGAATAATGTGTAATCAATATGTTGATTAAATAAAATGTGTTTTATTTATATTCATAAGTTCTGAGACCATATTGGATTCGATTATTCTTGTGTTTCGCTTTGCATGTTTTGACTTCCTGAATAACTAGGTTTTTCAAACCATCCATAGTTGATCATACTTTGGAAGTAAGTATTGACGCAAGGCTGTCATAAATCTGACTGTAGATTATCTACGTGTTTTAAACATAGCACAAGTTTGTTGTAATGTTCATGAGTACTCTTGGAATAAGATTCGAGTATTGGATTAAACCCATGCTCATCTGAATCACTTCATGAATTTTATTACGAGTGATTGTGAGACGATAATATCTTATATTCTTGAAACCAAGACATGTGAGTTGTAATTTACAAGTCGGTTGCACATTAACATATGTAAACGCACCAGTAACTTGGTGTTATAAAACATATTGTTGTGTGTGATTTGATGAGTAAGTACAAGCAATCATTTGAGTCAAAATTTATCCATTCCTTTTACCCTTAGAGGGATAAAAGCAATATATGTGGGCCCCTCGATGATTTAGTGATGACAACCCTAAGTGCTTGGCCGAACTTGGACTGATTTGATTTTTTCAATTAGTTAGCCGTCATAAACCGGAAATCAGGAAATAACACATGAACAAAGAGAATGATTATAATCCATGTCTTAGTTCATACGATATCTAGAATAGAGGAATATATGATCCCTTATCTAATGGACGCGTCACTGACTAAGTCAGAGTTCGACAGCGACTTTTAAGAGTTATGATTGCTAGTCGGGTTGTGGAGTCATACTTACAATAATAGTTATTAGACTTATCCAAGTGGGAGACTTTTGGATTAGGTGTCTAAGCCCATAACTATAATTGGTATGTACTTGACCCCAGAGTAGCATGGTCCATTTGGGTTACCTTCACCAGAGCAATTTGATAGGACACACTTTTTTAGAAGAGGTTATTTATGATTTATTAATATATTATAAGTTCTAATATATTAATATGAAATCATGTTATTTAATCAGTATTGATCAAGAATTAATTTGTAATTAATTTAGTGATCAAAATAGATTAATTAAATTAATGGGGACTAATTATGTAAATTAGTTATATATATATATATATATATATATATATATATATATATATATATATATATATATATATATATATATGTTGTTTGGGCTTATGATACATGATGGACTAAGTTTATGAATGAATCCATAAAGAGTTAGTCCATATGGATCATGGATCATGGATAATAAGTCCAAGGGTATGAATTAGGGTTTAACCACGACTCTTAGAATCCTAATATATATATATATATATATATATATATATATATATATATATATATATGTCACCCTATAGCTAAAATTGGTTAACCTAGTGTGTTCTTGGAGTTCTCTTAACCGATTTTGAGTGCATAGAATCTCTCTCTCTCTCTCAAGTCCTCCTTTGTTCATGGTGTTTGTAGAAACATTTGAGGCATCACATTTGAGGTGCTAAGTTCTTAGAGGCCAAAACTACAAGCTACAACAAGAGGTAATTCTATAACTCATTTTTATGTTGTTTATGTCAATTGTATGCTAGTTGTAGGCTTTATGCTTTGGAAACAATATTACATGTATAATTAGAGAAAACCTAGATCCAAATCATTTAGGGTTGTATGTGCACCATAGGATGTTGTAGTATACAAAACCCATCAGATACTGTCGAGCATATTTAGGTGCTGGCCTCCCCTTCGGTCTATTTCAACCGGATACTGCCGAGCATATCTGGGTGCTGGCCTCCCCTTTGGTCTATTTCAACCGGATATTGGGTCTATTTCAGCCCTACCACTACCACATAATATCGTAGCTAGTAAGCACGTAAAACATAACAGATAGTGGCATACCAAATAATTATCACAAAGACAATCATCTCTACTACAAACAACTTCTAGTGGGTCGGCATTGGTGTCTTCGACCCACTTCTACCGGAAAGGTAACTCACCTCACACTGCTGGAGTTCACTACAACAAATCCTTAGTTGTTGCCCTGACAACTCCTCGAACTATCAATACCAATATATCAACCAATTAGCAATTGGATCCCAAACCATGATCCATAATCCATACTTGGGGTAAAATGACCATTTTACCCCTAGCCCAACAAGATTCATAACTAAGGCCCAAGCCCAAAACCAAACAAGTCCAAAACTCTAAAATCCATATAAGCCCACTAATGGCCTAATTTTTCCAAATTGGGCCCAAACCCTTGCATGGGCCTTACCGTAAAGCCTAATAAATTATTCCCAATTCAAACATACAACCTTAGTTGGTCCAACAAAGTCCATGCACTTACAAGCCCATAAGAAAGCTCGAACCCGAAATGACCCACAAGGCCCAATAAGGCCCAAATCTATTATAGACCTAACCTAAGAAGGCCCAATGTCCAAAAAGGCCTTAAATACTGAGTGGTCAACCCTAGTCAACTCTTGGTCTAAGGTCCAAAGCCCAAAAAGTTCACAATCCAAGAAAGGCCCAACCTGGTCGAGTACGCCCTATGTACTCATCTGGTACGCTAAGCGTACACGTGTTGGGGCTAGTACGCACTGCGTACCAGGTGGGTACGCCCATCGTACTCCCATGTACTCCAAAATTTTCCAATAAGCACTTAATCACTTTAGCCCTTGCTCCAACTCTCCAGTCTGACTCCTTAAAGTGACTTTTCAAGTAAAGTTGGCAACTTTACTAACATGCATGGCTTAATGGGACTCTAGAGCTCAAAAGAGCTTAATGGATGGTCTTAATTCATGATTAAGCTCAAAATCTCCATAAAGCTTGCACCTTTATGAGAGAGGGAACCTTAGAATGTCCAAATCTAGTAGTTTGAGTCCCTAAAACGACCCTAACTCACCAAGACCAAGCAAAAGGGACTAAAATAGCCAAAAACCAACCCAAAGTAGATATATGAAATGAATAGACAAGATCAAAGCTTTTTACTTCCAATGGATTGCAAAAGATGAGAACTTTCTGGATCTATAAGCTCCCTCAAGGAATTGAGTCATCAACTTTCTTCTTCTCTTACTCAAACCATCATAAACACTCTTCTCCAAGCTCCAAAAGCTCACTCAAGGCATTATAGGGTTTTATGGACGTAAGAAGGGGTGGTGGCTGACTTAAAATGGCCTAAGGAGAAGTATAATGTTGCTTATATAGGGTAGGAATCCGGAAATTAGGGTTTTGGTCTGAAGGGAGTACGCCCCGCGTACCCCTTAGTACACCCGGCGTACTCAAGAAACACCCGCGATCATTCACCTTTATATATTGGGCATACCCAGCTAAACATGGACATGCATCATTGCATGCGCGGGACTGATCTGCTAAGTATTTCCATTAGGGGCTAATTCTGCCAAAACCTTCAAAGTACCATAACTTCCTCATTCTAGGCCCGTTTCCAGCGAACCTTATATCCACAGAAAGGTGGAGAGAATCCCTTCGCTCCTAATAACTCACCCATACCTTAAAACATTTCAAACAAAACCCAAAACCCATAAAAGACCGAGATATCAATTCACAATCTTACCCTTGGCGTCCGATGACACAATCGAATACATGGATCACTTAAACCATGGCAACTACATCCAAAATGGGCTAAATCATTCCTTTCCCGAAGCCCTAAACCCTATGTCAACTGATGATCGAGCCTCAACCCCGAGTAACGAAGCATTTTCAAAACCGGGTGTTACCGCACACTTTGTTAAAAAGTCAAAAAGTCAAAGGTCAACACCTTTGACCTTACGTGCAACGTACCAAGGCCCTACACTTGGCATAAGAGCACAAAAGCTAAAAATAGCGTCTCACCAAGCGACGCTAGGTGTAAATAGATTTACGTTCAGCGTACTCGGCCAAAATCCACATCTTAAGTTTTAAGCTCTTAATCATTAAGACACTTTACTCCAACGTCATAGCTGAACCTAAAAGGTGTTCTAATCCATAAAATCTCCAATTTTATGCCTTAGCATGGCTAAAGAGAGCTTAATAAACGCTGACTTCTAACATCACCAAAAACTCCATAACTCATGCATGGATGAAAGGAAAGGGTCAAGCTTGCATTTTTATGATACCAAGCACTTAAAAACGTCTTAAAGGACATATCAAATGGTCTGGAGTAGTCCATAGTCACAAGGACCAAGGTTTTGGACAAAAAGTTCATAAAACCCAACACTAGCTAGATTTAACAAATGAATCATCAAGTTTCAAACTTTATACATTCTTGAGTTGAGAAAAGCAATGTAGGCTATGAATTTACAAGTTGGAGCTTCAAAAATCAACAAGATTGGACTTCTCTTTCTTCCAAAATGTAACCAAAACACATAAAAAATATGATACATTATTATTTCTGAAATACAAACCTTTTAAACATATAAAATATTTTTATTTTCCTTTTAAAAAATTAAATGAATGTACTAATGTCATATTATTCAGATGTTTAACTATTTTAACATAATTAATTGTTAACTAACATACGTTTTTTATTTTGCATTGAAAAGTTTAAGTATTAATTAATGAATATATTCAAATTTTGATGAAACTAGGTAACTTTTTTAAAATTTATTATAAAAAGTTTACATCGAACCAAGATAAAATTTACTGTATATAAATCTAAAAATATGTGTCAGTTTTTGTTTCATAATATAAGTATAGTAAAACTTTTTGACATTTAAATTTTAAAAAACTATTTACTTTTATCAAATTTTGAATATATATTTATATTTTAAATGTTTATAATTTTAAGAGTTTTTTTTTGCAAAATATTTGTAAACTTAAGAGTTTTTTCGCAAAAAATAACTCATGGTGACCTGGAAACCTGCTATTACAGGTAAAAAGGATAAAACCGACAAAAAATGACAAGTTTGCGGCATAAACGAACCAAAAATCTGTCGAAGAGTAAAACCGACATTTTCTTCCAAACTTAAGGCTTTCTATGACATTATACTTAAGTGTTATGCATAACAAACTAGTTAAAGCCATTAGGTATTTTAGCTTGATGGGTCTTGGATACTTGATGTTGATTACATGATTCATCCTTTTATATGATTTTTGAGTTATTGAAAAGATTTTCAAGTAATGAGTGAGTCCTAAATTGATAAGTTTGTTTGTGTGATGCTAAGTATCTTTCTGTTGTCTGATTCATCTCAAATGTTTAATTGGTTTCTTAGTCTTCTGTTCTCACCTTTTTTTTTCATGATATATTTGACTCACCTAATCGTTATTCTTCATTCCTTTGTTAGACCTAGTTCGTCCAACCTGAACTAAATAGCCAACTTTGTGAAAAATGCTCTCTATTGTCACAAGGGGCACCAATATCGTAAGATTATTGAGATTCTTAAAAAATTAATGAAAATAAGCTTTCTATGTTTGATGTCAACAAGACAAAAATATTATTAAAAAAAGTTATGATCGAAAAAAAAAAGTAGGACAAAGATTTGATCTTAATCTTTTATTTTATATGTGTAAAAGACATGAATTCATTTCTCACCGTCATCATCGAAAAATGGTCCTAAAAAGTTTTCTAATGACTGGTTATGTATAACAAACACAACCTTAAAGATAACGCGATCTAGGCATAAAGCAACTTATTTAAAAACCAACATACAACAATTCATATAACTAAGGCATATATAAATCATTAGATATATGAATGGATTCAAAGTCAAACTTCAAGAAATGCCATCTTGAGGGGTTGACCATTTCCAAAGTCAAACTTCAATGTTCGATGAGATGGAAGAATAAAATAACAAGCTACCATATAAGCTTTTGTGATTTAGTTTATTAAGATTACCGCGAGTCTTACAGTTAAAATCCCATACATGCGAAAACAACCACATGTTCACCGAAAACCCTACAAAACACTACCTCATGTAGTCAAAATTCAACCACCACTCCACATTCAGAGGGAGGAGAGAATTGGGCGCATTCTACACTCCCAAGAGAGACACTACAAAGATGTAAATGGAAACACAATTTTGTGTCCATTTTTAATTGATGCTATCCAGAATCCTCGATTAGCTTACTTGTTGTTGATGAATGCCATACATCGGATAAGCCCCATATGCTGCAGCATACATTCCCGGGTCATGAGGTGGTGTCATGGCATACTCGTATCCATCATACATGTGCCCCCCATAATATGCTCCCGCCCACTGGTTCCCAAACTCATTTCTCATCTACAAACGATCATAAATCAGAGATACGTGTGAATATATATATATATATATATATATATATATATATATATATATATATATATATATATATATATATGAATTATTAAACAAAGCACCAAGAAACATAAACTTGAATCATAATCGTTATATAAAAGAAATTAATACCTGCTTATTTGCAGGGTTACGTCCCCAAGAAAGTCGCACAGTTTGCTTCCCAATTGTTGTGCCATTTAGTTTCTGCAGTGCCTCCTCCGCATTATTTCTGCAAATACATGTCAAAAGGGCAGCCGAAACAAATCTATATATACAACTCTTTTAACAACCATAAATCTTGGTTACTCAAATCAGTGATCTTTCATTCAAAAGTTGGTTACTTTATTAAAGAATCTTGCTAATGATTTGAAGATATTTTAAAGCAGAAAGACATACGTACCTATTGGCGAATTGTACAAACCCGCATCCTTTTCCAATGGGTATTTTAACTGAAACTATGTCACCATACTGGGAGAAAGGCTGCCTAAGATCCTCATCGCTTACAGTAGGGTCAAGCCCTCCAACAAAAATCTACAACCAATCCAAGAGTAATTAGCCGAAAGTAATTAAAACCATATAAAGAGACCTTCATTTCAAGGGCATTCATGTCTTTTTGCACCACTCTTGTACATGTTCCACCACGTTAAGGCCAGTCATTAACATAACAAACGGGCCCAGACAAAAAAAAAATTAAGGCCATACGTACTGACCGTTGTATTATTAGAATCTCCATCAGATTGAGAGCCACCATTTGACATATAACCACCTACAAAAAAAGCAAATAAATTCTAACTGAGCTACATTTGGTTTGCATACTATAAAAATGGTTTAAACTGAGTATGACACATCGAAAAATTCAACAAATTAAGGATAAACGAAGACCTTGGTACGTACAACGAGGCTCGTTTCCTAAACAAATGTTTCTGAATACATTAAAGGATAAACAACCTTGGTACAAATGTTTCTGCATAACGTCTAGAAAACCAGGTTTTCGCTTTAAGTCGTGAGTGTACAAATTTACTCATCAATTATTTTTTCGTCTATTTCACCAAGTATATGCGTCATCACTACTTTAGATATTTTTAAACATCATTTATTCAACACTGTAGTCTATCCACCTAACACTTAATACCCAAAAAAAAAAGCCTAAATTGAATAAAAATGTACCTTGTGAGCCATATTGTTGTTGATAACCAGACGATTTTCGTGGGGTAGCAGCACCAATACGCATGGGCCTACTTGAACAGTATGTCCCATTCATTTCAGTCATGGCTTGAGTCCTCTCACTATCATCTCCAAACCTTACAAAACCATACCCTTTGGATCTACCAGTGTTTGCATCTATGACCACTTTCGCAGCTTTAACCGATGGATATTTATTAGCAAAAGTTTCATGCAATAAAGTATCAGTTACATCCGCAGCTAAATCTCCTACAAATATCGAAAGATCAGAACCATTGTTTGACCTCTTATCTCCCATGCTAAATGTCGCCCAGTTCAATCGGAATAGTTGTAGTTGTTCTGTATTCGGCATAGCAAGGCATGTATAGCTCTGCAAAACCTTTTCCGCTGCACTATGTGAAAAAAACTCCACAAATCCATATCCCTCTGAGAAACCTGTCTGCTTATTTCTAATCACTTTGATTGAAGCAACCTGCAAATTATATAAATTAACCAAGATAACACAACATTAATTTAAGAAGTATCAAGTCGTACCAAAGCATCAGTTAAATGGATTTACCTCATTAATGCTTTAAGATATGGTTTAAAACATCATTGATGCATTTGCTTATTATCATTAATAAAATGGCGACATTTATATTAACTTGTCCACAGACAGTGAGACAGGTGTATAATATGTCCACCGACACCGGCACCAAAGGCGGCAGTATCCACAGTCACCGGCGGTGAAGATGGTGGTCATTAATGTATATGAATGAAATGAAGATTATTACAACGTAAATTGAAAGGTCGATTAATTAATATTTGATTATAACTAATTAAAGATTGGAGATTTGAATTATCTTTAACAAGATTTGGATACAATAAATAGATTGTTTCGGTTCCAAAAATAACAAAATCAGACATCTTTAATTAACAATAGATCACATTTAGCACATGATAAAACCATGTGCGAAGAAATCGAAAATTAATGTAAATAAAAGATTGAATTGATTAATTAAATACCTCGCCGGTGGAAGCAAAGCAGTTACGCAGGTAATCCTCATCCATCCAATTATGAAGGTCACCGACCCAGATGGTTCTGTTCTCTCCGCCGCCGCCACCTGATCCCTGCTGCGGCTGTTGTGCCACCGGATGGTGGAGGTGGTGGGGATGGTAGGGGACGTAGTGTGGGGCCATCGAGTAATGCCCCGGAGACGGCGCCATCATTTGGTGCTGCATTACCATCGCCGCCGCTGGGTACTGCATCGCCACCCACTGTTGCTGTTGTGGCCCAACCCCTACAACCGGTGGAGCCGCCGCTGTCGTCGTTGTCGTCGCCACCACCGCAGGCTGAGTACTGTTCTGGGTTTGTTGCTGCGGATCAGAGCCACCACCGTTAGTAGCTGATTGCATCTTCAAGCACAGTCTCTTTGAAAATAAATTCAGAAAGTCTAAAATGATATTTGTTATACGTATAGGTTTGTGTAATGAAAACGGCGAATCTGAGAGTTTCGAGAGAAAAAGAGATAAGAGAGAGAGGTTATGGAAGGATTCATGGGAAGCCCTACTTCATGACGCGTATGATTTTTCAGCCGTTGGATTAAATAGCGGTTTTGCAATATGGGCCGTTGATTTTACATTATCTGAGCTAAGCCTTGTAAGTGTGCTCTTTTAGTTATGGTCGGCCGCCACTGATTATTTCCTTCTTTTGGTAGTAAAAGGAAAAATAAAACATCATTTCATATCATATAGTTAGATTTATTTTGGTATATAATTATGTATTCTATAATCTATACCTTTTAATTATTTAATTCATCAACATAAAATAGTAATATTGATGTATCATATAGTTTTGAGTAGTTTAAACACTGTCATAATTTCATCAAATATAAAATATTCCATAAATTTTGAATGGTAAGAATAGAATTGTCACAATATATTATTAGAAAGATTTGGTTTTTCCATTATTAGTAAATTTTCTTTCCATAGTTTAAATTCTACTTATAAGATAACGAATATAAAACAGATTGATTTTTAGTATTTGATTATCTGATCAATATGATCTAACTACACACCTTAATGTTTTATTCTTAAATAAATTCAGAGGGCCCAAATAAAATATAACCAATAATTTAAATTCAAATTTTCATTAAAAAGGTTTAAAAACCGAAAAAAAAAAAATCTGGGACCAAAGATGGATTGAGTTTGATCTTCTTAGTTGATAGTCTTCCCTAAAATAATGTTTAAGTGAATCTGAGAAACACAGTTGATGACTTGATGTGGCTTTCAAATCAGGAAATGCATAGGTTTCAGCACCACCAGTACGTACACCATTCAGGCATACCCCAAGTACTCTGTTTCTTTACCAAAAATACATGTCATCAATGGGGTAAATAGTTAATAATAATAATAATAATAATAATAATAATAATAATAATAATAATAATAAACAATAAAAATCTTATCCACAAAGGTAAAATTTATTAACGTAAATGACTAATGTTATCAACCTTGAACTTTTTGTTTTTAATATTTGATAAGTAAGAAATATATTGGTTACTTTATATTTTTACCATTCCTAATATATCCAAATTTTTACTTACAAAAGTTGTTAATCTAAAATAATGATTAATTACCTATATAACATTGGATTTTATTATCTATGTCGGTACTAATGACTTTATTATTTATCTGTAGCGATCATTTTGCATTTTGAACCGGATTAAGGAATATGAAATTTATTTGGTCGGTTACCGGCCAATTTTTATGTTGATTTTGCAACTCATCTACACACGCACATCAATAACTTTTTAGTTGTTAGATGTGTCTTTATATCTTGTCGGTCACTTGTTTTTGTAACGCTTCTAACACACCATGTCCAACAATCACCTATACACCGTAAATAATATAAAATTTATTTGGTCGGTTACCGGCCAAATTTTATGTTGACTTTGCAACCCATCTACACATGCTCATCAATAACTTTTTAGTTGTCAGATGCGTCTTTATATATTGTCGTCACTTGTTTTTGTAACTCTCTAATACACCATGTCCAACAATCACCTATACACCGTCAACGTCGGACCTTATAATAACTTTCAACATATAATAACTCTCGATGATAAAAAGTAAGGATTTATGTAGAACTTTTGATAACACGATTATTGTTGGGTTTTATTCAAAAATAGTCTATAAAAACTACGAGTTTAGGCAAAGGAAACATTAAAACTTGAATAACATTAAAACCATTTTACAACCACCAAATATCATTTTGCAATACATAGATTAAAACAACCATAGAAGGAAAAAGAACTACAACTTTTGAAGACTTTGAATCCTCTCGGGAAGTTGGAAGTTGATGAATATGGTAAAGACTCCAAAGTATAAGCTATCTTTATGTATCCAACAAGCAAGGGTAAACCACCAAAAGATGTTAGTCTTCACTTGTATTATATAATTCTTAAGCCTTAAAAAACTTGTACCAAATAAGTCTTAAAGGAGAAACAACTTAGAACACCTAAATCTACACAACCATTGCAAGAGGGAGAGAGGAAGTGAGGGAGAGAAACTCGTGGTTCAAGAGAAGAAAAGAGATCGAGAAAAGAAACTAGCTTTTTTCAAGTCAGTGATCTCTATTATACTGTAACATTTAAGGTAAATAATGTTGGATTAAAGTGTCTAAGCTCATAACTAAATTGATATAAACTTGCAAATAAAAGCAAAGTCCCTTTTGGGTTGTCCTCATAACTAGAGCTTGATTATAATGACATTTATAGAGAGGGGATGATTTATTAGATTATTATATGATTAATAAACTAATTGAAAATTATGAGGAAATGATTTGTTAATATATTATATGATTAATATATTAATTGGAAATAGATAGTTGGTTTGTTAATTTATTATATGATTAATAAATTAATATAAGATCAATTGTTAAAGTAATTGATTTATTAATTTATATGATTAATAAATTAATGAGAAATCAATTAGAATTGATTAATTATTAATCAGAATTAATCTGGAATTAATTTAAGATTAATTGGAATTAATTAAAGAAGCAATGGGTGAATTGTAATTGTCCAATAGTTGAACAAAATATGCAATTCTAGAACCATCCTAGGGTGGACGGTTTTGGGAGCCTTTCTAGGGTTTCCAAAAACCTCCTGGACGCTAATAATGAAAAGATTTGAATTTGATTAAATCTATTACTTAATTATTCAAATCCTACTTAGTCCCTAAGTTACCTAAACTATAAATAGGACCCCTTGGGCATCAATTTTCGTGACTACTTTTTCTTAAAAGCTTATGAACGAAATTTATGCATTTCCTCCTCTCTCCTAAAAGTGGATTCTAGTTATAGGGTTTGGGTGTGAGGCATTGGAGGCATCATCCTTTTGGTGCTAGCTTTCCAAGCTCTTCAAAGGAATTATTGAAGTAACTTGTTTGGTATAACAATTTTGAGGTACTGTGATTATTGAAATTACTAGGACACATACTAGGGTTTTGTTATTCAAAGTATGTTATCTTAATATGAAGACATAGATCCTTCTAGGTTGCATGTGTCATTCTTAATTGTTAAGTGTTTTTCTGTATTATGCATATTGTTGTGACCTAATAAACATGTAACATTCGTGAATTGATATGTTTCCCTTTTAGCCCTTAATGCAAAATCTTTATGTTTTTGGTCCCTATCTAGTACACAGGGCATACTCTATGATTACGCTTAGCGTACTAGCTCTCTTCTGGACACAGGATTCACCTACATACACAGGGTGTATATGGGGTATGCATGGCATACGTGGTGCAGGGGCAAACCCTAATTTTTAGTGTTTTCACTTTATTTAAGCAACTTATACCACCTTTGTACATTCTATTGATCAACCTCCATCACCCTAAACCCTTAGAACGAAACCCTAGTGCATTTTGTGATCTTTGGAGCTTGGAAGTGAGTTTTGGTGGTATTTTTGGTGAGTTGAAAGAAGAACTCTTGGAGATTGTCTTGGGATAGCTTGAGCTTATAGATCCAGATTCAACATCCTTATCTTTGCAAGCTATTTGAGGTATAAAGTTCTTTACTTGATGAATCATTATGCTAGATCTAGTTTAGGGCCTTGTTTATGCATTTTTGGGTCTTTTGAGCTAAAGTTGAGCTTTTGATCTACTCCAGAAGCCATGGATGTAGATCTTAGCTCCATTAAGGTCCCTTGTCCTTAAAAATGTAATCTTTAAGAGATATTTTGGTCCATGCAAGTGTTAAGATGCTTAATAAGCTTCTTTTTGAGTGTTGGGTTCCATTAAGTCATGCATGGATGTAAAGTTGCCAACTTTACGTATTAATTCACCATTTAGGATCAGATCTGAGAGTTTGGCAAGTTTTCTTAACTGAATAAGTGCTTAATGGAGTGAATTTGTGATCTCGGGAGTATGCGGGGTGTACCTAGCTGATACGTTTAGCGTACTGGCCCCGAAAGGAGTACACTAAGCGTATGAGCTGAGTATGCCCCATGTACTTAGCAGATTGACCTTCAGTTTGACTACCTCAAATTTAAGCCATATTTTGGGCTTTTAGAATTTGGGCCTTGTGATGCCATTTAGGATATTGGGCCATTTGAGCAAATAGGTTGGGCCTTGGTTTTGGGTCAAGTAAGAAAAACAGTAAAATGGTCTTTTACCCTAGATATTGGACAAATAGCATAGATTCTTGATTATGGGTCGAGATCCAATTATTAATTGGATATTATTTGATGATGTTAGCACAAGGATTTTTCGGACCAGCAGACCAAGATTATTTGAGAGATTTAACAGCTAAGGTGAGTTTCCTCACTGTGTTTAGCGGGTGGATGACACCAATGTCGGTGCATAGTTTGTTATGTTTAGGATGCTAGTTGTCTGCGTGACTCTTGCATGTGTTACATGTTTATATGTTTACCGGGCGGGTCCTGATGATTATTTTTGTGCTATTTATCTTTGTGATTTTTATGCATGTGTTTATATGTTATATGTTGGCTGTATACCGGAGGGCCCAATGCGAGGCGAGGCCTGATGACTAACAAATATGTTCTGAGCGGGGACCTATAACGGGCGGGGTCCATTGTATGTTTGATATGTATCGTATGTGATATTTATGAAACTTACTAAGCTTTGTGCTTACGTTTTTTAGTTTATGTTTCAGGTACTTCTGGTTCGAATGGGAAGAGTCCGGGATGATTGTAGTGCACACACTACATCGTTCTGCATTTTTACATTACTTTGATGTACTTGGATGTTATTGATACACTTTGATTCACCATGGTTTCTATGATGTTGTTTTGGGATAATGGTTTTATTAATTTAAAAATTGAAATTTTTAGTCTTAATTTTTGGGACGTTACAAGTTGGTATCAGAGCCTTAGTTTGAGGGATTCGGACATACTCTCGGGTGTGTCTGAACTGAAACTGAGGGTTTGGTAGAATTTTTCAAAAAGAAGTATTTTATAAAAAAAAAAGGTTTTCTAATATAAGAAAAAGGGTGTGGTGCATGCAATCGATCGAGCTCAAGTAAGTTTTCCCAAAATACCCATACATGTTTTATGATATGCTTTGATTTGTGAATTTGTGAACCGTATGCTAGTTAGGGCTAATGATCTGCTCAGGATTTGCATGATAGAATGCTAGGAGAGATGCCTTTATATGCCTACTGTGTGAGCTTGTAAACTTGCATGCTAGTACTAATTAGTCAGGGATAGGATGGTCTATTTAGGTTATGCTTGTTCTGATTACTCGATGCTCAACTGTTGCTTGCTTTATGCTTTTAGGAGTTCCCAGTAACTTCAGCTAACTAGTAAGCAAATATAATAAGTTACTTATTTTTTAGAGTAAATAATTTTAGAAGGTTAGGTTTTAACTCTATTGCGCGGCTCGTGTCTGAATCCAATCGTTGTTGTGTGAGACCTTTCATTCGAAGAATTATTTGGTGTCGGCGATATGTAATTGTATTCATGAGCTAGTTAGAGGATGTTAGAGGGAGTTCCTTCTGCAACTGATGATGGAGATTAGTGTGGTGGTTGCCCTAGGAAAACCTAGGAAGAGATTTAGTGTTGGGAGCCTTGTCTTGTTGAGGATTGTAAGTGTGGTCAAGGAGTGACTTGGAGGATTCAAAGCGATCCTTGAGGAAAGTACAAATTATAAAACCTAGATTCCAAGTATTTGTTTTAACCCATGAGTTTTGTTTATTTTGCACATTTAGTCCCTGATGGCATTTCTGTAAATTTGAAGACATTTGCAGTACGCAGGGCGTACACCCTCGTACGTAAGGCGTACTCCGGAGTGCCTTAGAACGTTGAGCGTACACATGTATGCATGACATATGTAGTCAGAGTGCAAACCCTAAATTTTATGGTTTGGACCCTATTTAAGCTCTTTTCTGGCCTCAAGCACCTTTTTACCTTCATTCTCCATCCTTATCTCGAAAACCCTAAGTATGTTTGTGCTTGTGAAGTTTGTTGGGGCCATTTTGGTGCATATTTGGAGCTCTTGGAGTAGAAGGAAGAACATTGAAGTGGTGGTGTTGCTTTCAAGGCTTTAGATCCAACATTTAGTCCCCCTTGTATACCTTGTGGAGGTAAAACGTTCCAAACTTGATGATAGAATCTCTTGGATCTAGTTTTTCTCAAGTTGTTTCCTTTTTGGTCCAAAACTTAGCCTTATGAGTAGGAGGCACTCGAAGGCATTTGAGTTGTCCTTTCAAATGTTTTTAGGGATGTTAAGTCATAAAGTTGGGTTCTTGGTGACTAGTTTTCCCTCATGCAAGTGCTAGATGGTCTTAATGGTTTAAGAGGCTAGGGTTTTTGGTTGTAAGGACTTAATAGCCATGCTAGGCCATAAAGTTGGAAACTTTATGGATTAGGGTATCTTATGTGACCTAGATCTGAAGTTTGGACGTGGGTGCTTAAGGGATTAAACACTTGATTAAGAAGTTGGCAAGAAACCTCATACGCAGGGCGTACCGAAGGGTATGCTGAGCGTACGAGGTCAGCTCCCTGTCCTTCGGTCAACTACGAGGTATGCCCTGCGTACCGACTAAGTCAACTCAGTTGACTTTTACCTGGTTTTGACTGGGGTTTAACCTAGGGGCATTTTAGGTATTTGAATGGTAGTCTGAGTTTTGGTGGTTTTCTAATTGTAAAGGTGATTGGTAGTGTGAGTTTCGGAGCAGCGTGTCAGTTCAGCTTTCTATATGCCTGTAAGGTGAGTTTTCTCACTATATCAATAGGTTGAAGGCACTTAGGCCAACCTATTATTTGTGATATAGAGTGTTAGCTATAATTGAGATATGTATATGAAAGACCATGATTTGGCCCCTGGAACCTATATGAAAGACCAGTATCTGGCCCTTGACATTTGTATGAAAGACCAAGATCTAGGCCCTGGAAACTGTGTGAAAGACCGGGATTTGGCCCTCGATAGGAAATTGTTTGTAAGACTATGGTTTGTCCCATAGCACTAGTTTATTTATGTTTGGTGTGTGGTACTTTGTGGTTTCATGTACTTCCGGTACTAAGGGGAAAGGCCTGGCGTGATGACATTGCATTCACTCCTCACTATTTTCTGTAATTTTGATATTGTACTATGACGATTTAACATTATTATTATGTGATGGTTTTGGAACAATGTGATGATTGTAACTTTTGTTTTTAATACAAAAAATTTTATTCTGATTTTTGGGTTGTTATAAGTTGGTATCAAAGCCTTGGTTTGAGGGATCCGGGCACACTTTCGGGTGTGTTAGAACTCAAATTGAGGAAAATATAATCTTTTGAAAAGAAAAAGAATTTGAATTTTGAAACAAAAAATCTTTTAAGTAAAAGAGGGGAATGCAATGCGTGCAATCATTCGAGCTCAAGTAATTGTTTCCTAAGTTACCCATACATATTTATTGTGATTAGTATGCTTGATATGTGAACTGCATGCTAGATTAGGGCTAAGGATACCTTCAGGAACCACATGATAGAATTGTCTGATTTGTGTGATGCCTTATAGCTCAGTAGAACTTGATGCCATGTATTACTTGGAATAGATATGGGCTCAATTATTTGCTAAGTGTATGCTTTCAAGTTGTATATGTTTAGGATTATATAACCCTAGAATGAATGATTTAATGTCATTTCATGTTCCTTGTTTGGTTGTGGACTTAGGGTAGAATCTTCATTCGATAGTCTAGTGATCCTACTTTCTGTATAACTTGCATTCATAAGGCAACCGACTGTGTTGATTAAGGGTTTTTGGTACTGCTAGTGGTGAGGGTTGAGAGAATTCCTAGAAGAGTCTAGGATATGTATGTTGTGTAGCATAGGTGGTTCTTGATTATAGTGTGGTAACTTAGAGCAATCAAAATTTACCTTGAGAAAGTTACAGGTAGGTGCAGAAGGTAGTATTGAGCCCGTACTACTAGATGTACAGGACCTATACCTAAGACAAGTGTAGATCCAGGGATCCTAAGGGTACTTGTGTATTGCGAGTTTCCCTTGAGTGTTTACTGATAGTTTACATCTTGTGTTTCAGTTTGAGGATGCTGGTTAGTCGTTTGGGATTAGGAGATACCGGTGTTGGCGCTGAATCGGGTTCAGGTTTTGGCTATGGCTCAGAACCGATTGATAAGAGGTTGCTGGAGCTCATTGAAGTCGAGTTTACTCGCAGTATTCTTGATGCTACCTCGTAATCTTCGGTATTGTCAAGGGGGGGGGAGGGATTTTGGAACTCATGGAGGAGTAGCTCAAGTCTTTTCGAGCCGAGATTGTTGCAGGGTAGGTTGGGGCATGAACTCCCTCATTCCAGGAGTTCAAGGCGCATGGAGCTCCTGAGTTCTTTGAAGTTAAGGACCCCATCACTAGCCGTCGATGGATCGCTGGCATAGATAATGCGCAACGCACAAGCTTTTTCCCTGAGGGGGAAAAAGTGGGATTCACATCCTTCTTATTGTGGGACAGAGCATGAGACTAGTGGGAGGAGATTACTCGAGTCGTGGAGACGACAGGGGTGGTAAAGATGTCATGTGAGGAATTTTTTCAAAGGTTCCAGAGGAATTTTGCACGAGCTATAGAGGTGCAACAACTAGTGAGGGAGTTCTAGGACCTTCGCTAGACTATAGAGATTGTGACAGAAATCACCGACAAATTTAGGGAGAGGGAATTGATGGTCCCACAATACATTGTGAATGAGGAGATGAGGAAGACGAGATATCATGCTATGCTGATGGATGAAATTTGGGAGTTTGTTAGTTTTTCGGGGTGTAAGACCATGAATGACATGATCGAGAAGGCCCACGTGTAATGCTCGCAGATTTGGGCTAGTCAATTTAGAGACAATAAGCGCCAAAAATGACATTTTTATAGAAGATTATTTAGAATAAATAATCTTAACCAACTAATAGTATATGTCACAAGGATTCCATACATATAACGAACGCTGAAATCCGAGTTATAACGGAGAAGTTATGACCCGTCGAAGTTTTACGGCTAAACCGGCACGAGTGAATTTTTAATAAATTACGTTTTAGTCTTAGCGGTCTAAACGAAAGTTGTAATATACGTTAAACCAAGAATGTGCATAAAAAGAACGTCCAAATCTGACTTCGTATGAGGAAGTTATGATTTTTCTAAGATTTAGCATAGCATTGCACAGTCCGGAATTCGAATTTTAGATCGATCAATTTTTAGCCGACACAGCCTAAATAAGAATTGAAGATCTCATTAATAGGAGGTCAACGATAAAATATGTAGAAGTTATGAATTTTACACAGTCGTTAAACAATGTAATCTTCTCATACTGTTAAATCTAAAATTGGTCGAGAATTAGCCGATGGAGTCAAAAGAAGAGTTATAGATCTTTTCAATACCTATGCTTGGATATAAAGAACATCCAAAAAAAAGAGATCTTATGCAAAAGTTACGGAATTTAGAAGTTAGGATGGGCTGATTCGAAATGGATGACGTGGCACGATCTGATTCACTGTTTTCCCCCCACACCTTGCCACCAGATGGTAAGACCTGGCACCCACCTCGATGAGTTGGAGGCTTAGAACTCGGCGAGTTGAGCCATTTTTCAGCCTATAAATACAATGCGAAGCTCACTCATTTTCCTCACAACTTAACCCTTCTTTCTCTCTCTAACTTCTCGCTAAACCCCTCCCAAGCCTTAGTACTTCCCAAGTGCTAAGAGGTGAGTTCCGGAGCGCCAGAAGGCTCTGAGAAGAAGAGATTTTAGCTCAGAAGTTCTGCCCCCATAGAGCCCGGCTCCAAGCCAAAGCTCCCGGTAAGTGAGTTATGCTTACCCTACTTTAAGTATAGTTTATGTTTAAGTTCAATATCGTTATTATGAACTTATAAACAATAAATATATTATAAAATATAATATACAAAGTGTTATTTTAATATATTTTTACTACCCGCGGTACGGGCAATCTGTTTTGAAAGGCCGCATAGGGTTGTTGGATTTCAGAAGTGTTATAATGCCAAAATGGTCCTGCCCTCCAGTTTTTCATGTCTGGCCTCGGTCTGTACATAGTTGTTGAAAGGTATTGTTTAACACTGATAAAACAATATCGCTCATAAATATTCAATATAAATATTTGACTAAAATCTAGCGGTAATGATACTAGGTTTCGTCAAAGGAAAATAGAATCGTTAGAAGTGAAGCACTGCCCTAGTTTGGAATCATCAATTTAACAAGTGAGTGCATAGTCCCTTTCATGAACATGATTTTAATAATAGTATTAATTAAAGTTTTAAATATATGTTTGTGTGTGAAATGTTTGTTATTGCCTGAAATACGTGTTAAGAGCATATTTGATAATATATGATGATTTAGGGTACAGAACAAACCTAAATTAATTGGGATGGATATCGGGTAGTATCTACTCATGAGTGTGGGTGAGATATACATGGAGAGTCGAACTTAAAGTTTTTTCATTGATCCGAGTGCATGGATTAGATATAGTTATTTTTCCTTAGTCCGAGAGTACAGAGAGGACATAGTTATTTATCCTTAATCCAGGAGCATGGAATAGACATAGTCAATCACTCAATTGTCCCTAGTCAGAGAGTATGGAATATGCATAGTTATTGATCCAAGAGCATGGATTAGACATAGTCAAGTGTCCCTAGTATGAGAGTATGGAATAGGCATAGTTTTTGATCCGAGAGCATGGATTAAACATACCCAATTCGGGAGTATGGATTAGGTAAAGAGGTTAATTTTAGATCTGAGAGTATAGATCGTGTCGTTGTGGGTATCGACGGGGTGGGGTAAAATTGCTTATATGAGGTGAAATTGTATATGCTGTGAGTTCTAAAACACACACACACACACACACACACATATATATATATATATATATATATATATATATAACATTGTGGGATTGAAATCCCTATGTACTCACCAGGTTTCCCAAGCTGACCACTCAGTTTATTTGTATCATAGGTGTCAATACGAAGCTACATTACACCTAGAGATTAAAGGAGATATAAATCACCAGTGTAAATGAATGTAAGGTCTGTTTATGCTTATGTTTATGTATTGACGGTGACATCCCAAAGTTTTAATGTAAACAAAATACATTTCTTCGAAAATGCTTTGATAATATAATTATCATATTTTCTGGGAACAAATTCCGCAACATATTTCATTAAAACTATACTCTGATTTTCAAATAAAGCATAAACAAATCGGTCTTTTCTGGCTGTGAAATTAGGGATATCACAGTTGGTATCAGAGCATTAGTTTAAGCGAACTAGGAATAAGGATTTATTTCTAGACTTAAACTTAGAATGCTAAGCGATGATTGTGAGGAGTGTGTCTAATATATTTTAGGAAGTACACTTAAATAGACACAAGAACTAGCTTATTTAGGGAAGATGCCTAAAACGCTTTTATGTGCTAATGATTTGTGATGCTATCGTTTGTTCGGATCTATGGTCTGTTGCCGACCAGATCTAGAAACTTTATATGTTCAGATTTCTAAACGTTTAATTACGGTATCTAAACTGGCATGTAACTTTTCGAAAAAATAAGGAGATTTATACGTCTATCGTAAATAAAGCTTTCCTATCTAAATTCTCGTCACTACACACCGAACGTCTGATTTGGTGCATAGATCGACATGGTGGGAACTCGAAGTGGATATGGAAATGGTAACACTAATCAGTGGCCTGTGATTGAGCGTGTACCAGAAGTAGCAGCTGCACCCGAGCCAATCACTATGACAGGAGTACAAACAATGATTCAAATAATATTGGATCGTCAGATGGAACAGACAAGGCACCTACTTCAACATAATAGGGATGAACCTACTGTGCCTGTTGAACTGCCTGAATTGAATGAAAGTCAGTTAGAAGAAGGAAATTATAGTAGAACCGTTGGCCAAGATGAACCGCCAGTGGTTATGAGAAATAACCAAGACGAAGGGATTGAAAGAAACGGATGCAAGTACAAAGACTTCACGACTTGAAAACCATCAAATTTTATTGGGAAAAAAGATTCAATCAGAGTTAGGGACTAGATCTCTAAAATGGAGCTAGCTTTCATAACGTGTGGTTGCAAGGGCTAGCTACAAACCACTTATGCAACGCGTCAATTTAGAGGTGGTGATGTTCGCTGGTGGAACACCTTGGGGAAGACCATAAGCCCCAATGAGCCACTACAACTGATATGGGCAAAGTTCTTGGTCCACTTTAAATGCAAGTTTTGCTCAGCCCAAAACACGTTGGAGCTAAAGAATCAGTTTCTAACACTGAAGAAGGGCAACATGTCCATTGACGAGTATACCAGTGCATTCACAGACAAAATGGAGTTTCCTTTACGCATTGTCCCTGATGAGCTAACAAAAATCAATAAGTATACGAAGGGACTACCATGGGCGTATGTTGTCCCAATACGCCAGTCACCTACTTTTAAGACGGCCATTTGGGATGCTAAGTCTATGGAAGAGATGATCAAGAATAGAGCCGCCAACAAGTTTGAAGTTGGCAGGAAGAGGAAGTTTGAGGGGTCTTCAAGATTCAAAAATAAAAATAAGTTCCTGAAGTCTGACCCCAACAACAAGAGGTATGGGATAACAATGAAGAAAAGTGGTGAGACAAGAGTAGAAGGAAACACACTGGGAGATGCTCTAAAGAGGTGACCTGCTTTAAATGCGGGAAAACTGGTCACTATGCCAGTGAATGCACGACCAAGATAGAAGATTGCTTTAAGTATGGTGAAGAAGGACACTTCAAGCAAGACTTCCCAAAAAGGGAAGGGGCTACAAAGCCAAACGTACCACCAAAAGGCAAGAGCATTCTAGATGATCCTTAATGAGGCATGTGACAACTATCAGGATTGAGGATCTATATATCTGAAGATCGGGGTATGAAGTAGCCATATAGATAGTATCTTGTGGTGTAGCCTAATATAAGAATAAGAGTTATAGTGTAAGGTAAACTTGAACATCTATGTAATCGTTTCAAGAAATAATATAAACCTTGGTTTTGTTATCTGGTGTGTTAATTTGCTAAGTGAAATTCTTGTTTGGTGATTTGGAAAACTGAGAGACGATACTTGGGACGAGTATGAGTAGGTGTGAAATGTAGTAGAGGCCTATACTACCAGAAGCACAGGACTCGCACTTGGATCAGGGAAAGTCACAAGGTTACCAAGAAGCTAGTAATTGATTCTGTATTGTTTAAGTATGTCGTTACCATCATTTCAGTAATGACTAAGAAGATGATTGTTATTCTGACCCCAGTGGTCATATCAAATCGAGTCCGACTAAGACAAGTATGTTACTTGGTTTAAAGAACCAAGATCGATGTAGCATCTGACTTAAGCCAAAAGATTGAAGTGAAAGATAATCGAAGCGATCAATAGAAGTATCGTGATCACCGTTAAAGTAAAGAAGCTTGTATCTAGAATTGCTACATGCTAGAATGGGATTATATCACATTAGAACATGAAGGAATGTATATTACATTACAGAATTTGACTCTAAAAGACCTGAGTCTAAGCTTTGCATCATACGACATGAGGTCATTAGAACACGACCTATTGGTCTGTCATGATAATCGAAGGAATGAACTTCTCTTAAGTTAATTTTGTTTAAGAAGAAGTAAGAGTCTCCAATAAGGATCGATTTTGTAACTTGAAGATTACGATTGAAAGTCCAATATAGGATAAAGACAGGGTGGAAGATTGAGCACCGCCTACAGTCAACAAGTCGAAGAGTTAGATACTCATTTGAAGGAACATAGAAGTTATGGTTATTACCTAGGATGAAGAGATAACATATGGAGTCATTATACAAGCCCTATTTCGTTGATGATTCCGGGACGTAATCATCCTAAAGGGGGGTAATTGTAACGTCCGCAGATTTGGGCTAGTCAATTTGGAGACAATAAGCGTCAAAAATGACTTTTAGATAGATGATTATCTAGAATAAATAATCTTAACCAAATTTTGGTATATTTCACAAGGATTACGTACATATAAAGAACGTTGAAATCCGAGTTATAACAAAGAAGTTGTGACCTGTCGAAGTTTTATGGCTAGACTGGCACGACACCGCGTAACATAAAAAGTGAATTCTTGACAAATTACTTTTTAGCCTTAGTGATCTAAATAAAAGTCTTAGTATACGCTAAACCGAGAACGTGCATAATCAGAACGTCCAAATCTGACTTCCTATGAGGAAGTTATGATTTTTCTAAGATTTAGCATAACGGTGCACAACCCGAAATTCGAATTTTAGATCGATCATTTTTAGCCGACACAACCTAAATAAGAATTGAAAATATCATTAATAGGATCTCAACAATAAAAAGATAGTCGAAAATGGAGTCCGTATGTAGAAGTTATGAATTTTACACGGTCGTTAAACAGTGTAATCTTCTCATACTATTACATTTAGAATCGGTCGAGAATTAGCCGATGGAGTCAAAATGAGAATTGTAGATCTTTTCAATTCCTATGATTGGATATAAAGAACGTTGAAAACAGAGCTCTTATGTCAAAGTTACGGAATTTAGAAGTCGGGATGGGCTGATGCGAAGTGCGTACGCGACACGATCTGAGTCATTGTTTCCTCTCCACGCCTTGCCAACAGATGGTGAGACCCAACACCCAACTTGATGAGTTGGAGGCTCAGAACTCGCCGACTTGAGCCATTTTCAGCCTAAAAATACCATGCGAAACTCACTCATTTTCCTCACACCTTAACCCTTCTTTCTCTCTCTAACTTCTCTCTAAACCCCTCCCAAGCCTTAGTACTTCCCAAGTGCTAAGAGGCAAGTCCCGGAGCGCCAGAAGGATCCGATAAGAAGAGTTTTCAGATTGGAAGTTCTGCCGCCGTAGAGCTTGGTTCCTAGCCAAACCTCCCGGTAAGTGAGTTATGCTTACTCTACTTTAAGTATAGTTAACGTTTAAGTTCAATATCATTATTACGAACTTATAGATAATAAATATATTATAAAATATAATATACAAAGTGTTATTGTAATATCTTTTAACTACTCGACGTATGGGGAATCTGGTTTGAAAGGTCGCATAGGGTTGTTGGATTTCAGATGTAACATCCCAATTTTCAAGACCAAAATTTTCATTGTTTTAGAAAACATTTACAACAAAACCTTGTCAAGTAATATCATTGCATAAACCACAATCACATGTCTCAAAACCATATCATAAAAATAGTAATAATGTCATAGTACAATCCCAAGAATCTCATAATGCGGAAATCCGGTGTATGTGATGCGCCGCTACCGTGCTGGCTCCTTCCCCTTCGATGAAGAGGTACCTAAAAACAAAACTGAAAACTGTAAGCACAAAGCTTAGTGAGTTCCCCTATCATACCACATACCATACATAATACATACTGTCGGACATATCTGGGTTCCCAAACTACCCTGCTGAGCATACCGGGGTGCTCAACCTACCCCTGCTAGGCATACCGGGGTGCCTAACCTACCCCTGTCAGACATACCAAGGTGTCCGACCTACCCATCTGGTTTATCTCAACCGGTTATGGGGACTATTTCACCCCTACTACTACCACATAAAACATAACATAATCATAATGTCAGGCATACCGGGGTGCCCGTCCTACATCTTGGCCCAATCGACTAGATATGGGGACTATTCCCCCTACCACCACTATCACATAACTGTTGGGTTTTGATCAATCTAACACTTCCTAAGTGTGCATGCAACCCTAATAAACCTTGGATCTATGTTTGTCTAAATACATGCAAAATAATAATTTTCCAAGGTTCATAACTTATCTAACATGGCATGGGGAACATTTAAACATAAAAGAGTTAGATGAGATTACATACCTTTTGATGTGATTGATTCCTTGGAGTTTGAGAGCCAAGCACCAATAGTGTGAATGCCTCAAATGGAAATCACAAATCACCACAAACACTTGGAAACCTTTAGAGAGTGTACACACACTTGTAATTTTCGGCCATACACAAACACACACACTTGTGGCTATTTCATGCAACATAAGCATGCTTATATAGTGTACATGGTTAGGGTGAAACCCTAATAACCCATGACCTTTCCTTTTCCAAGGATCCATGGGTTAAAAGCTCCGTGGATCATCCATGGACTTCCATATAAGCCTAGCCCATTAACAAATGAGTGTTAGCCCACACCATATAAAACCAATAGCCCATAATCTAATTAGTCTTCCTTTTAATCTCTAAATTAATTCATAATTAATTTAAGACTAAGACTAATTAAATAACATGACTTCATATTAATATATTATAACTTATAATATATTAATAAACATATGTGTATAACTCTCATAAAATTATCCATAAATTGTTCGGGTGAAGTGCAACCCAAATGGACCATGCCGGGTCGGGTCAAGTATATACCAAATAAGTTATGGACTTAGACACCTTATCCAACAAACTCCCACTTGGATAAGTCTAATAACTGTATTTGCCTATATAACTTCAGGAACCAACCAACAATCGTAGCTCTCGAAAACTCTGTTGAACTATGAAGCGCCATTTTAAGACAAGTGATCATATAATCCTCTGTTCTCATGATATCAGCCGAACAAACACATGGAACTATGTCTTGCTTATTGTCTGGCAGTTGTTTCTCGATTTCCGATTTGTTTGACAAAGAACTTTACTGAACACATCAGTTTAGTTCTGACCGGGCCCGGTACATGGGTCAACACAAAATCATCGAGGGGCCTAGATATCGCTTCTATTTCTAGAAGGAACAGATAAACTTCGACTCATATGCTTGTTCTACTACTTGTTGAATTGTACACAAAGGCACGTTTTATAACATCAAGTTACTGATGCGTTTACGTGCAATCAATGCACAACCAACTCATAGGTAACAACTCATATCTCTAGGTTTGAAGACTTATATGATATTATCGTCTCACGATCACTCGAGATAAATTCCATGAAGTGATACAAGTGAGCGTGGGTTTATACCAATACTCATAACTTATGAGTACTCATGAACGTTGCAACAACCATTGCCATGTCTAAACACCTTTAGCCATCTACAATCCCAATTCATGACAATCTTGATTCATACCTACTTCCGACGTATGACCGATTGTGGAGGTTTGAATAAATTAATTATTCTGGAAGTCAAAACATGCAAAAACTGAAACAATAGTAAATAATTGACAATGACAGTAACACCTTACTCATAAATAAATCACAAATTTTATTCATCATCAAATGTCGATTACATTTTACAAGTTTCAGGAAAACTATCTAATCTGTAAAACTAATATCGTCCCTCAGCCCGATGCGCCTCGCATGCTGAAAATGCTTAACCCTCGTCAGTCCCTTCGTAAGGGGATCTGCAGGATTCTCATCTGACGATACCCTCTTGCCACGAGGATTCCTTCTTCAATATTGTGTCTTATGAAGTGATATTTTCTGTCAATGTGTCGGGATCTACCATGATCTCTTGGTTCCTTGGCTAAGGCAACCGCACTATTGCTGTCACAGAAAATCTCCATAGGTTCTTTAATAGCTGGTACAACTCCAAGGTCTCTGATGAAGTTCTTCAGCCATATCGCCTCCTTCGCTGCTTCACTCACTGCTATATACTCTGATTCACAAGTCGAATCAGCCACCGTCTCCTGCTTGGAACTCTTCCAAGAAATTGCCCCTCCATTTAAGGTAAAGACCCAGCCCGACTGAGAGCGGAAGTTATCCCTATCAGTCTGAAAACTGGCATCACTATACCCTAATACTCTCAAGTCATCACTCCCACCAAGGGTAAGGATCCAATCCTTAGTCCTCCGCAGGTACTTGAGAATGTTCTTTACCGCGGTCCAATGATCCTTGCCAGGGTTCCCTTGATACCTGCTGACCATGCTCAAAGCAAAAGCCACATCAGGGCGGGTACAAGTCATAGCATACATGATCGAGCCAACAACGGAAGCATACGGTAATTGGCTCATCTCAGCTATCTCTGCCTCTGTACTCGGACTCTGAGTCTTACTCAGTTTGGCATTGCTTTGGATCGGTAAATCTCCTTTCTTGGAATTCTGCATGTTGAACCTTTTCAACACCTTATCCAAGTAGGTACTCTGACTAAGTCCAATTAGTCTTTTACTCCTTTCTCTTAATATCCTTATCCCTAGGATATAGGCAGCCTCCCCTAGGTCCTTCATAGCAAAGCACTTCCCAAGCCAGGACTTAACCTCCTGCAAGGTTGGGATGTCATTTCCTATAAGTAGTATGTCATCCACATACAGTACCAAGTAGCTAACTATACTCCCACTAGCTCTGACATACACGCAAGACTCATCTTCACTTCTCGAGAAGCCAAACTCTTTGACCTTCTCATCAAAACAAAGATTCCAGCTACCAGATGCTTGTTTTAATCCATAAATGGATTTCTCAAGCTTGCATACTCTATTAGGGTACTCTGCACTGACAAAACCCTCTGGCTGATTCATGTACACATCCTCAGCCAACTTTCCATTAAGGAAAGCGGTTTTGACATCCATTTGCCATATTTCATAATCATGAAATGCTGCAATGGCTAGCATAACCCTAATAGACTTAATCTTTTCTACTGGCGAGAAAGTTTCATCATAATCAATACCTTGAGTCTGAGTAAAACCCTTCGCAACCAGTCGAGCCTTATAAGTATGCACTTTTCCTTCCATGTCGGTCTTCTTCTTGTAGATCCATTTGCACCCGACTGTTTTACGGTCTGGTACATTGTCAACCAAGTTCCAAACTTGATTGTCATACATGGACTGTATCTCGCTGTCCATAGCCTCCTTCCATTTAGCAGATTTCGGGCCTGCCATGGCTTCCTTAACACTGCTAGGTTCATCCAAATTTACCAGTGTACTATCACTGATAAACGTATCACCTTCCGTAGTAATATGAAAGCCATAATAAAACGAAGGTGTGTTCCTAACCCGTGTGGAATGCCTCGGAGGTACAGACATGTCAGCTTGCTCAACAGGAGTTTCCTCCTCAGGTTGATTGCTAGTGTCTGAGGTTCCTTCACCAATTGCTTCTTGAATTTCTTCAAGATCAATTTGCCTCCCACTGTCTCCTTGGCTTATAAACTCCCTCTCACGGAAGACCCCTCTTCTTGCCATAAAGACCACATTCTCACTGGGTCTGTAGAAGAGGTAACCAAAAGATTTCTGTGGGTAGCCGATGAAAATACACCTTTCACTTCGGGGTTTGAGCTTATCATGAGTCTCACGCCTCACGAAAGCCTCGCAACCCCAAATCTTGATGTGGTCTAAATTGGGAACCTTCCCAGTCCACATCTCATGAGGTGTTTTGGTAACCTTCTTTGTAGGGACTAGATTAAGGATATGGGCGGCAGTCTCTAAGGCATACCCCCAAAAAGAGATTGGTAGCGAAGCTCGACTCATCATAGAGCGAACCATGTCTAACAAGGTTCGATTACGCCTCTCAGCTACACCATTTAGCTGTGGTGTCCTGGGAGAAGTCAATTGTGAGACAATCCCACACTCCTTAAGATAGTCAAGGAACTCGGTACTAAGATACTCACCACCTCGATCGGATCGAAGCATCTTAATGTTCCTGCCCAATTGATTTTCTACTTCCTGTTTGAATTCCTTAAACCTTTCAAAGGTTTCTGACTTATGTTTGATTAAGTAGACATACCCATATCTACTAAAATCATCAATAAAAGTCACATAATACCGATTAGCATCCCTTGTGGCGGTTTTGAATGGCCCACATACATCAGTATGTATTAGGTCCAACAAACCCTCACCCCTTTCACAAGTTCCAGTGAAGGGTGATTTTGTCATCTTTCCAAGTAGACAAGATTCACAACTATCATCCGATTTAAGGTCGAATGACTCCAAGACTCCACTCTTTTGGAGTTGGCCTATGCGTTTCTTGTTTACATGTCCAAGACGACAATGCCACAATGATGCTTTATCTAGGCTAGTAGAAGAATCAATATACAACACATTATTTCCTAAGTTGTCTACAATCGACACGGTTTCATACACACCATCACAAGGTAATTCTTTAAAATAAAACACATTTTTAAAGAAAGCATTAATACCAACACATTCATTATCAAACGAAAAGGTAAAACCTTGTTTGTACAAAGCATGAAAAGAAATAATATTCCTCGCCATTTCAGACGAGTACACACATTTATTCAAATCTAATTTTAACCCATTATTAAGCAACAAAGTATAAACTCCAATCTTGGAAACAGGTGAAGCCTTCCTATTCCCCATGATCAAGTTTATCTTCCCGTGCTCCACATCCTCACTTCTTCTTAGGCCCTGCAAATCAGAACATATGTGAATACCACATCCTGTATCAAGCACCCACGAGTTAGAATATGTTGAGTAATTAGACAATATAGTGTAAATACCTGCATGGGTGGGTTTCACTTTCCCATCCTTTAGATCCTGCAAGTACTTAGGGCAGTTTCGCTTCTAGTGCCCCTTGTCCAGGCAAGAGTAGCAATCAACATCCTTGGGAATGGCAGAAGGAGTGACAGAACCGCTCTTGGTCTTCGATGAGGAGCCTTCAAGAGACTTTCCCTTGGTACCCTTCGAAGGGTGCTTCCTCTTTTTCCCTTTGCCTTGCCCGATAGCCAAAACAGGGGTAGATGTTGGAGTAGTAGTAGAGGTAACAACCGCCTTGCCCTTAAGACCAGTTTTAGCGGTCTTAAAGAGTCCTTGAAGCTTGCTGAGGGTAACTTCCTCCTTGTTCATATGATATGTCATACGAAATTGGTCATAACAAGAAGGTAAGGAGTGCAAAATGATGTCAATTGCCAACTCCTCAGGGATGTTCACATTCAGCTTCAGCAAACGGTCCACATACCTTTGCATCTTTTGCATGTGAGCCGTGACGGATTCACCATCCTTCATGCGGGTAGTTATTATGGAGGAGGTTATTTCATACCGCTCCTGACGAGCACTCTGATGGTACCTTTCCATCAGGTCTTGGTGCATCTCAAAAGGGTAGAAATCTTCATATGACTTTTGGAGCTCGGCTGTCATCGTGGCCATCATGATACATGCCACCTTAGTAGCATCTCTCTCATGTGTCCTAAATTCAGCGATCTCCTCAGGAGTAGCAGTAGACTCATCAAGCTCTTTTAACTCCTTATCGAGGACATATTCCTTGTCCTCATAATGAGTAACCATCCTGATGTTCCTAATCCAGTCCATGAAGTTGGAACCATCAAAGATGACCCTCCCACAAAGATTCATGAGAGAGAAAGAACCAGTTGGGTTAGAGCCTGAAGCATTAGTGTTGGAAGACATCTGAAAGAAGAAAGCAAGTTTAGATTAGATATATAGAATCCTTAATAAGACACCCAAATGTAATATTAAGGCTAGGATCCAATCACAATATATTATACTTAGAAGAGGGATGCCGTAATCTAAGTAATAATATATTTGAAAGGTAGGTGAATGACGATTCACCAATTTCCACCATGAAAAACAAAATGAATTATTAGGTTTTAATTGGATTTGAAATTCCTAGATTCTTTTGAGATTCATTGAACTTTTCAATGGCATGTTTCAATCTCGATTGTGCCCTTCAAGTTTTGTGACTGGGATGCCGAGGATCACAAAACAAGGTGTGAATAACCATGCTAATTCACTTGGTACCCTTAATATTATCACCTAATCAATGTGTCGGTTAACCACACACGCTCCATTGATCTAAGAAAAACATTAAGTCACCCTTCGTGATCCTTACTAGTCCAAGTTAGTGTGCCGGTTAACCACACACGCTCCACCAACGACTTGGTAAGGTACAAAGTGTGAATTCCATGGACTAGCACCATGTTCACATTTTTCCTAAAATAACTAAGATTGGGAATTAAAGAGGTTTAGTTACTTTATAATAATAATTATACTTTTAATGAGGATTTAAATTCATTGTCCTACCCGTTCGGCTAACGACCCTCCACCAGTCAAGCAAGCGGTGGGTGAGAGTGGACACTCATTAAGTTGCCATTTTATAGGCAACAACCTTATACCCACCTTATAGATCGGCTTCGTGAATGAGGCCTACTAACGGTAGAACGACTTATTCTTATACATATATATAATAATTAACCATTAATGTTATAAATAGTATAAGGGTTGAATTTTAACTATTAAAACTCTAATGGTTGGAATTAAAGTTTATTAAAGTGTGTGAAACTTTACAAATTCCAAAACTTGAGGGCAAGTTTTGTAACTATCCAAAACTTTTCATTTCATAACTTATGAATTAAAGGTTCATAAAAATGAAGACTCTTCATTTTCGTGTAACTTATGTGTTTAAATGTGTGTTAAAGAAAAGTGACCTTTGGATATCCATAACTTGAGGACAAATTATGGACTCCATTAAAACACATAAATGATCAAGAATTAATTCTAAACAATTCAGCAAATAATTCCTATCATCTTCTAAATTCATAAGAACATGAACATGATCATCAAAATTTCAAGAATTATATGAACACATAAAAAACATGGAATTTTGATATATGCTATTGTAAATGGATTAGAACAACCATTACACCAACTAAAACAAGTTTTAAAACACCAAAACAGTTTAGGGTAATGTTTCTAGTCCATTTCCAACAACAAAAGTCCAAATTCTGCATTCTGATCATTTTACTCGCCGAGTACACGAACCTACTCGCCGAGTAGGATGAATTTTGCCTTGAACTCGGCGAGTCCCCCCATGGACTCGGCGAGTCCATCAGCCAGACAACAACAATTTCAACTTTTTTCACTATTTTGCATCAAGTATCAAACAAGCAAGCCTAGGCTCTGATACCACTGTTGGGTTTTGAGCAATCTAACACTTCCTAAGTGTGCATGCAACCCTAATAAACCTTGGATCTATGTTTGTCTAAATACATGCAAAATAATAATTTTCCAAGGTTCATAACTTATCTAACATGGCATGGGGAACATTTAAACATAAAAGAGTTAGATGAGATTACATACCTTTTGATGTGATTGATTCCTTGGAGTTTGAGAGCCAAGCACCAATAGTGTGAATGCCTCAAATGGAAATCACAAATCACCACAAACACTTGGAAACCTTTAGAGAGTGTACACACACTTGTAATTTTCGGCCACACACAAACACACATACTTGTGGCTATTTCATGCAACATAAGCATGCTTATATAGTGTACATGGTTAGGGTAAAACCCTAATAACCCATGACCTTTCCTTTTCCAAGGATCCATGGGTTAAAAGCTCCATGGATCATCCATGGACTTCCATATAAGCCTAGCCCATTAACAAATGAGTGTTAGCCCACACCATATAAAACCAATAGCCCATAATCTAATTAGTCTTCATTTTAATCTCTAAATTAATTCATAATTAATTTAAGACTAAGACTAATTAAATAACATGACTTCATATCAATATATTATAACTTATAATATATTAATAAACATATGTGTATAACTCTCATAAAATTATCCATAAATTGTTCGGGTGAAGTGCAACCCAAATGGACCATGCTGGGTCGGGTCAAGTATATACCAAATAAGTTATGGACTTAGACACCTTATCCAACAATAACATCATATCATACGAGCACATAAACATATCAGATAGTGGCAAACCAGACAATTATCATGAAGACAATCATCCATAATCACTCCTGCTAGTGGGCCGACATTGTGGCCTTAGACCTACTTCTACTGGAAGGTAACTCACATCAGTGTCGTGAAGTGTTTGAACTGTCCTCGCTGCCGGGATCAACTCCTCTCAATTGCTACACGTAACAATCCTCCTTAATTACCATTTCATGGTCAACTCAAGTCAAAGTAAAAGTCAAGGTCAACACCTTGGTCAAAGTCAACTCTGGGTCAAAGTCAACATTTGGTTGACTCAACTCGCCGAGTTGACCCCACAACTTGTCGAGTTCCATAATCCTTATGTAACACCGTAAATTTCAAAACAATTTTTCACATTTTATAAAAACACAAATCATTTAACATTCATAAAAACATTAATGTTTGAAACTCAATCCATGCTATATAAAATTCCCAAGATCTGATAACATAAAATCCCGTGTGTGTGTACTGATCAAGTCGGCGCCTTCCCATGGTTATCACTAGTTCCTGAAACAAATAACACCAACACTGTAAGCACAACACTTAGTGAGTTCCCCAAAATACCACACATAACACATATTAGCCACTCGAGGCTATAACTCTGTGGGTCCGTGGACCCTACTCTGTGAACCCTCTGGTTCTAACTCTGTGAACCTTCCGGTTCCAACTCTATAAACATGCACAACATAAATCACATAGAAATAATGCAGTACAACACATAACATACATATAGCATACAAATACTCTGTCACATAACTCTGATTACCTACTTAAGGTAAAGTGTAGTGAGAAGACTCACCTCGCGTATCTCGATAACTCGCAAATCCCGGAAATCACTCACGCTCGATCCCCCGAGCTATAATCCTCCTATAACACAATATATCTCTAATTAACACTTTCACAACTAAGGTTGACTACCCCTATCAAGTCAACACTGGTCAACTCTAGTCAACGGTCAATGGTCAACTTTGACCGGACTCGGCGAGTGCACTAGAGCGACTCGGCAAGTCTATACGTGTTCACTGACTCCCTAGGATCCTCTCTTGACACGTCGAGTACTTCCCTGACTCGACGAGTTCCACCTGGCATGAATCGCGGGGCCACCACGACTCAACTCGCCGAGTCTCAAGAACAACTTGGCGAGTTCCAGCTTGACTCAGTCCACCCGTCAACCCTCTCTGACTCTCACTGACTCACTGAGTCAACCCCTTAACTCGGCAAGACCACTCGCTGAGTGGTTATGGACAATCTTCATGCTACTCGCTGAGTCTGTTCTTCGGACTCGGCGAGTCTATGCCATGCGTAAACTCAAACTCACTCCTGAGGTCAGATCCGTTCCAATAACTCATAGCTCCAGTCCTTCCAAGCACATACATCACGTAAAGTTACAATCTTGGTGCTCATGCAAAGGTCCAAAGGCCTTATTTGATGATATGGTCTCTAGAATGCTATTCTAAGCTCATGGCCTCCATTAACACTCATAAAGCTTTAGGGAAGAGAGTCTCTGGACCTCTTTGGGTCCAGATCTAAAGCACCAACACAAAAAAAGAGGCCAATTACTCCATGGATCATTCCACAAGAAAACCCTAACTCTAAGATTTACACCAAGGATTGAGAAAGGAACGAATGGCTACCTCAAATGAAGTCTCTGAGCTCAAGAATCACTGGATTAGCACCTCCTTTGGTCTCCTCTTGCCTTGATCCTCTTCTATATGCAAAAACACTCACAAATAGTCAAGGATCTTCCTCTTCTCTCTCACAAAACGCTCAAGGACTCTTTAGGGTTCTCTTTGGGGTTGGTGGCCGCAAATGACGGCCATAAGCCCCTTTAAATAGGTCTCATACCCTGGAAATTAGGGTTTCATTAAACAGCATGGACTCGCCGAGTCTCCTCACAAATCACCAAAAATTATAAGAATAAATAATACCTGGGAATCCGGGCTGTTACACCTTAAAGCACTAAAAGCTTCGACCCTACTCGCCGAGTCTTTCAAGAACTCGCTAAGTTCTCCTTCATACGAGGTCGGGAATTTCTACCACTGACTCGCCGACTTCATCCTTGAACTCGTTGAGTCCTTCTTCATGCAAGAAGGCACATCTAGTCCTGGAGTCACCGAGTTCCTTATGAAATCGTCGAGTTCGTCTTCATGCACTTGGGACTTAGTCTTGAACTCGCCGAGTTCCATGATCTTCAGGTCCATATCCACATCCATCTTGTTGAGTCCTCTCTAGAATCAACCAGTTCAATCAGAAGCCAAAAAGGTTGGGGAACCATACACAGACTCGCCGAGTCCTATGAGCGACTCACCGAGTCCCCCAAAGTCCAAGTCTACCAAGTCGATTATAGTCAGGATCAATGCATCCAGAACATAGATCTAACCTCCTAGGATTGATATAGCACGTAAAGTTACAAACTTTACGTACATGCATGGGCTAGCTAGCTCATAAGGACCTAAAATGAAGTGTACAAGGTGCATGGGACTCCCATGGCCATAAAGTTGGCACCTTTATGCCATGGGAACCCTCAATGGTTCAAGATCTGAAGTTATACCACCATAGAACCACACAATCCCGAAAATGGCTCTACTAAAGCTTAGAAAAGGTACAAACTTGCCTTAACTATATATCTTAGAGATAAATGGCCAAGGTTGAAGCTTTTTACCTTAAGCAAGCTAGAAATGTGCCAAAACTTCTAGATCTACTTGCCTTCTCTTGATCTCCCAAGTTTTCTCCTTCTTTCCAAGCTTCTAACACACACAAAATGGCACAAAGAGCTTAAGAACACTGAAAAACGGTTAGGGTTTTGTGAGGATGGTCTGAGGGTGTTGGAGGCTGCAAAGCAAGCCAGTTAAGGTATTTAAATAGGATTCAAACCCTTAAAATTAGGGTTTCATCCAGACAGGCCTACTCGTCGAGTCGGGGCATCCGACTCGGCGAGTAGGTCATTCCACCCGCGTCCAAGCTTCACCCTGACTCGATGAGTTGGGACCTCTAACTCGCCGAGGCCCAGAGAAAAAATGAAAAAAATTCATATTTAAATACATACGAGGAACCAGGTGCTACAAATCTTCCCCATTTATCTTAGACTTCATCCTCGAAGTCTGCTACTACGATTGGAAAAAGCTCGGGGTAGTGCTCCCTCATCTCTTCCTCTAGTTCCCAGGTCCATTCTGAGCCCTTGTGGTGCTGCCATTGCACCTTCACCAAGTCGACCCTCTTGTTCCTCAGATCCTTCGACTTCCTGTCGAGGATAGCTATTGGTCGCTTGATGTAGTTTAGGCTGTCATCAACTTGAATATCCTCAAGAGTCACCACTACAGAGTCGTCTACCAAGCACTTCTGCAGCTGGGAGACATGAAAGGTACTGTGAATCTGGCTAAGATCGGCTAGCATATCCAGCCTATACGCCACCCTTCCCACCCAAGCTGCAACCCTGAAAGGTCCAATGTACCTGGGGCCTAACTTGCCCTGCTTCCTGAATTGGATGACACTTTTCCAAGGTGACACCTTCAGGAGGACCATATTCCTGACCTGGAACTCCAAGTACGAATGACGCTTGTCGGCATGACTTTTTTGCCGACTCTGAGCAGTTTGAAGCCTGTTCCGAACCTTTTGGATCCTCTTTCTCGTCTTGAGTACCACCTCAATACTCCCCATGACCCTCTGTCCAATCTCTTGCCAACATATTGGGGTCCTGCACTTCCTCCCGTATAACATCTCGAAGGGAGGACAGTCAATACTCGCATGGTAGCTATTGTTGTAGGAGAACTCAGCCAATGGAAGATAGGTATCCCAGCTATCATCGAAGTCTAAGACACATGCTCGTAGCATATCCTCCAAGGTCTGGATGGTCCGCTCGCTCTGACCATCCGTCTGTGGGTGAAAAGCAGTGCTAAAGTGTAGATGAGTACCCAACTCGTCGTGAAATTTCTTCCAGAATCTGGAAGTAAACCGCATGTCTCTGTCTGAAATCCCAGAGACTGGCACTCCATGTCGGGCTACCACCTCTCGGATATAGATGTCACCCAGTTTCTTGGCCGAAATGCTCTCTTGGATCGGTATGAAATGAGCACTCTTGGTCAACCGATCCACGATGACCCATATGGAATCCACTCCCCGTACGGTCCTGGGAAGCTTGGTGATGAAATCCATGGTGATATCTTCCCATATCCACATGGGGATGTCCAACGGTTGTGTCTTGCTGTGAGGCCACTGGTGCTCCACCTTGACCTTCCTGTAGGTCAGGCACCTCTCGACGTACCAGGCTACATCTCGTTTCATGCAGGGCCACCAGTAGTAAGGACGAAGATCTCTGTACATTTTCGTCGCCCCGAGATGAATAGAAAACCTAGATTTATGCGCCTCCTCCATCAACACTGGCGCACACCTTCATGATATGGAACCCACACCCTACGGTGTAGTGTCAACAACCCACGGCTATCATAGTCTAAGGAGGAAACATGCCCCACAATACGCTCGCTCTTCCGATGTTCCTCCTCCATAGCCTCCTGCTGGGCCTCTCGGATCTACTCCAACAGTGGAGTCACTACCGTCATCCATAAGCAAATGTCTCTGATCGGGGCAGTCTTGCGGCTAAGAGCATCGGCCACCACATTGGCCTTCCCCGGGTGGTAGAGGATCTCACAATTGTAATCCTTCACCACATCCATCCACCGAAGCTGCCTCATGTTCAGATTCGGCTGATCCATGAGGTACCTCAAACTCTTGTGGTTCGTGTAAATGGTACATCAGACCCCATAGAGGTAGTTTCGCCAAATCTTGAGGGCGAAGACAAATGCCCCCAACTCTAAATCGTGCGTCAGGTAGTTCGCCTCGTGATGCTTCAGCTGCCTCGAAGCGTAGGCGATAACATGCCCTCTTTGCATCAATACCGCACCCAACCCTGAAATGGATGTGTCGCAATATACCACAAAATCCTCTATGCCCTCTGGCAGGGCTAGAATCGGTTCCTCACATAATCTCTATCTCAATGTCTCGAACAATGCTTGCTGTTCAGGCCCCCAACAAAAGACCACAACTTTCTTCGTCAACCGGGTCAAGGGTATGACTATCTTGGAGGAGTCCTGATTGAATCTCCGGTAATAGCTTGCCAATCCCAAGAAACTCTGAATCTCAGATGGAGACTTCGGAACCTCCCATCTCATCACGGCCTCCACTTTGGCCGGGTTGACCAAAATACCATTCTGGTTGACAAGGTGCCCAAGAAACTGCACCTCGCGCATCCAGAACTCACACTTAGAGAACTTCGTGTACAAGCTCTCCTTCTTCAAGGTATACACAACCTCTCGCAAGTGCTCCTCATGCTGCTTCTGCATCTTGGAGTAAACCAAGATATCATTAATAAAAACTATCACACACCGATCCAACATCGGTCTGCATACGCAGTTCATAAGGTCCATGAATGCGAAATGAGCATTGGTGAGCCCAAAGGGCATCACCACGGACTCGTAGTGGCCATAGTGAGTCCGGAAAGCAGTCTTCTGCATGTCCTCGTCTTTAGCCCTCATCTGATGGTATCCTGACTGCAAATCTATCTTGGAAAACCAAGATGCCCCCTGAAGCTGGTCGAAAAGATCATCAATCCTCGGCATTGGGTAATAGTTCTTCACTGTTACCTTCTTCAGCTCCCGGTAGTCTATACACATCCGATGCGACCCATCCTTCTTCTTCACAAGTAGGATTGGGGCTCCCCAGGGTGAACTGCTTGGTCTAATGAATCCCTTGTCTAACAGCTCCTGTAGCTATGTAGACAACTCCTACATCTCGGGAGGAGCCAACCGATATGGTGCCTTGGCTATCGGAGCCACACCAGGGACCAGGTCAATCTAGAACTCTACCTGTCTCTCCGGAGGTATCCCAGGAAACTCCTCTGGGAATATATCCGCGTACTCTCGCACCACTGGTACATCACTCATCGTCGCCCTACCCACCTCCCGGGTATCCATAACATAGGCGGCATACCCAACCCAACCCTGTTGAAGGTAGCGCCTAACCCTCGCTGCTGAGCATAAAGCTGGTCCATGATGTAGGCTCTCACCCTGAATCACCAGCTCTCCCCCACTTGGGGTCCTGATCCAAACCAACTGCTGCGCGCAGTCAATCACTCCCCCATTGGGGCTCAACCAATCCATGCCTATAATAACCTTTTTCCCACGCAACGGAATGGAAACCAAGTCTACCAAGTAGTGCTCCTCATACAGTCTCAGAACACAATCTCTAAAAACCTTTGATGCTCGTACTAATCGGTCGTCGACAATCTCGACCTCTTGAGGGCAATCCAACATGGCCGAAGACTCAGGGAACCTCGTGGTAAGGGAAAGAGAGACAAATGATCGGGTATCCCCCGAATCAAATAATACCTGGACCGGAATACCGTTCACGTGGAACGATCCTAACAACACATAAAACATATACATAAATATCATAAGCTACATAAAATAAGAGCTAGGGAGAAGAAATCATACCCATCACCACATCGGGTGCGGTGCGTGCCTCCTCGGTAGTCAGCTAGAAGGATCGACTCCTCACCACTGAAGCCTCTTTCTTGCATTGTCGGCCATCCGTAAGCCGCAGGGTCGCTGGAGCAGGCACCGCCACCAGCGCTGTTGCTGCTGTCAATCTCGGGCAGTCAACCTTTTTGTGGCCCTTCTGATTGTAGTGGAAGCAAATCAGATCTTATGTCTGGAAGTTGGGGGTAGTGGTCGTACAATCATTGCCGAAGTGCCCAGTCTTGCCGCACTTATAGCAGCCCGATGACCTAGTCTACACACCCCCTCATGTGGTTTGCCGCATTTCCTGCAACGGCTCTGGCCCTGATGTCCCTTCGACCTAGAGTCAGATCCCTTGGGTTTCTTCCCCGAAACCCCTGTCACCTGCCCCTCTTCCACCTTTCTCTTCCTGATGTGCTCCAAGTCAATATCCCTCTCCCTCACCCTGAAAATAATAGAATCCAGGGTTGGGCATGCCGAGTAGCTGACATGCTCCTGAATATAATCTCTCAGCATGTCATGATAGCGGGTCTTCCGCATCTCCTAATCTCCTACATACTGAGTCACTAACAAGGCCCTCTCCCGGAACTTGGCGGTAATCTCCACCACTGTCTCTGATGTCTGCTTCATGTCGAGGAGCTCCCTGGCCAGCTACTAGAGCTCCACAGTCAGTGCAAACTTTGCCCTAAACCGGGCCACAAATTCTAACCAAGTCATAGCCTCAATGGCTGAGGCTCCCAGAGAGTCACCAACTGACTCCCACCAATCACTAGCTTTGTCTCTCAAACACCCTGCAACATACCAGACCTTTGACACCTCAGGGCAGAAGCTCTTTAACTGGGAAGACTCCATGTCTGCAATCCATCTCCTGGCAACAACGGGGTCCTTCACTCCATGGAAGTCTGGCACACCACATCCCCTGAAGTCCTTGAAGGAGACTGTGTGTGTCCCCTTCTGGCCAGATGCCATATCGCTCCTGAACGCCCTGAGGCGATCCTCCATCAAATCGACAATGCCCTCCTTGATCTACCCAAAAATCACCAAGGTTGCCTCAAGGATGCCTCTCATGATCTATGACACGATGAAATCGCGCTCTCTCTCATCAACTGGTTTGGATCCCGAACCTGAACCGGATCCTGAACCTGATCCTGATCCCGATCCTCCAGCTATGTGACGCGTAATCATCACCATTCTAAAACAAAACATACAATTATCAGGGTCATACAAAATCTCGAGAGGTCTCACACACTCTACAAGTTCCTGTTGGGTTTTGAGCATTCTAACACTCCTACGGTGTACATGCAACCCTATAAACCTTGGATCTATGTTTTCTCTATTATACATGCAAATAAGAACTTTCCAAGGCTTTAATCCTTACTAGCATAATATGAGGCAACTATACTACAAATACTAGTTAGATGACATACCTTTTGGTGTAGCTTGATGTCTTCAAGCTTTAAGAGCTTAACCCCAATAGTGTGGAAGCCTCAAGTGGAATCAGCTAGCCCTCTTAGTGTACCCACACTAGTTCTAATTTCACCAACCAAGGACATCTGTATATAGTGTGGAGACTAGGGTTAAACCCATGACCTTTCATTTCATATGATCCATGGGTTAAACACTCCATGGACTATCCATGAAAGCTTAGCCCACCCTAAATGAACTTGGCCCATCACACACATATATCTAAAAGTCCAAATTTAATTAGTTCATTTTGATCACTTAATTAATTCTAAATTAATTGTTGATCAATACTAATTAAAATAATATGATTCCATATTAATATATTAGAACTTATAATATATTAATATACTATTCTCAAAAGATTATCCATATAAATTGTGCCGGTGAAGTGCAACCCAAATAGACCATGTCGGGTCGGGTCAAGTACATACCAAATATAGTTATGGACTTAGACATTAATCCAAAAATCTCCCACTTGGATAAGTCTAAAACTATTATTGAGTATGACTTCAAAAACCAACTGGCAATCGTAGCTCTTAAAGCTACTGTCGAACTCTGATCTTGTCAACAAACTCTGACCTTTGTCAATGACTTGTCCATTAGATAAGGGATCATATATTCCTCCATTCTAGATATCATATGGATTGAGATATGGATTATAATCATTCTCTCTATCTATTTGTTGTTTCCTGATTTCCGATTCATGACGACTGACTGATTGAACAAATCAAATCAGTCCTGGCTTGGCCAAGCACTCACATGTGTCATCATTAAATCATCGAGGGGCCCACAGATATCGCTTTTATCCTGAAGGTAAAAGGAATGGATAAACTTCGGCTCATATGGCTTGTTCTACTACTTGTTGAATCATACACAAAGGCACGTTTTATAACATCGAGTTACCGAATGCGTTTTCGTGCAATCAATGTACAACCAACTCATAGTAACAACTCATATCTCTAGGTTTGAAGAATATAAGATATTATCATCTCATGATCACTCGTGATAAAATCCATGAAGTGATTCAAATGAGCGTGGGTTGAATCCAGTACTCAGAACTTATGAGCACTCATGAGTGTTGTAGCACAACTTTGTCCACCAACTTGGACCTCTACCAGCCAACCCATGACAGTCTTGATTCATATCTACTTCCAAAATATGACCGACTGTGTATGGTTTGAATAACTTAGTCATTCCGGAAGAATAACCTAGTTATTATGGAAGTCAAAACATGCAAAGTGAAACACAAGAATAAATGAATCAAATATGGTATCAAACCCAATGAATATAAATAGAACACTTTCTATTTATCACCATACTGATTACTCACTATTCATTGTTTCGGTTTTATCAACTTTATACTTGAATTAAAACACTAGGTGTCCCATGCTCCAAGCATGTACACTATGTTTTCTAAACAATATATTTGCCATACACCAAGTATGCACTCTATATTTGTCTATGATCCTTACTTTTGTGAAATAAATCAAATGACCAAACTTTCAATGATTCTAATTTCACACTCCCAAATCGAAATTTGTTAGATTTTAAACTTAAATGCACTACCCTCTTGCAATGAATGTGTACCAAGTCACAAAGACATGTCAACAACCATTACAGGGTATTCCAATGATGACCTACTACATGGACACAAAGCCTTATGTTCAAAGTATGTGTTGCTTTGAACATGCTTCTTGCACTAAGTTTTTTCTAATCTTACATAGATTGCTTCCATCTATGGAGACAACTCTATATTCCCATTTTGACTATCACTTCTGAACAAGAGTTGCCTCTTTTTTCAGACTATGTCAATATGGTCCTTCCAATATTAACAGTATACTTCCAACTGTCCTTGAACAACCAATCTTTGGTAAACCTTAGATTGTCATCGACAATTGCTTAATCACTTTAGTCATATCCAATTCTAGACATTTTCCTCCTTCATGCCCCCAGGCATTTGGAAAATTCAGAAAGGATAAATATTATAGCACATGTAATCGATCTTGTACCCAAAGTAAATGTGACACGATTCATGATGTTTCACATAAAGACATGGTTCTAGACCAGACTTTTGCCATAATAACTTTTTGTTTGCCATGTTCTCAAAATTGAACTATGAAAAGGGGTGTCGTAATCATAATCGAATTTTGAGAACGCAATATATAGAATTTTCTTAAGTTGAACCAATCCAACATGAAATTCATATATATATATATATATATATATATATATATATATATATATATATATATATATATATATATATATATATATATTCTTGACTAAAGGTGATTAAAACCTCAATATAAGCTCTTTAGAATGATTATAAACTCAATCTAAGCTTTTTAGAATTGAAATGAAGTATAATTTCCTCTCCCTTAATTATAGCAAAACAACTTTTTCAACCCCTACAACCTCAGGAATTGAAACTTTTGTTTTCTATAATTAACATTGCTAACTTGCAATTCTTATCATAATTATCATGCTCCCACTAACATGATGATTATTAGCATAACATTTATGCTCCCACTAGCTTTGACATGTATCCAGAAAACAGCCGGACCTCTAGAAGTCAATACTTAATTGACATTCTTACCAAAGTTCAGATTTCTGATACTAGATTGCTTTGATAAGGCTTTATCAAAATTATGCACCTTATCTTAGATAGCTCACAAGTGTGTCTAAACAATTTCAGAACTGTGAAAAGGGATGCCATAATCATAGTTTCAATTGTTTAGACCTTTTGCCATTTCTAATAAGTCAATGTTAGTATGCCGGTTAACCACGCACGCTCCACTAACGACTTTGAGAACTGCAAATATCACAATTGCTATCTACTTAAAATCTACTTAGTGAAAGAATTTCCTTACCATCATTTTCATGAATCGGAGAGAAACCTTATGACACTTAGATTTTATGGTGTATGTGTTCTTATCCACGTGAATTTTTCAAAACCATAATCACAAGACTAGGTTAGTGACAAATCATGACTCATATGGATTGAACTTGTGCAATCTTAACTTCTTGCCATCTGGCAGCTCAAGGGCCTGCCATTGCTTCCAAGTAGCTATGCAAACAATTGAGAACATGTAGAACTCAAATGTATAGCCAACTTAACTGGAATGGGCACATAAATGTCAACACGATAGGTTATAAACCTCTAGTTGTGTGCTAGTGATGAAATACAGGTTTTTATTCTTGATTACTTCTTGAAACCCTTTTAGGATCTTTTAGACTCCCACTGTCTCCTTGAATTTTAAGACTTTCTTGCCAAATATTAAGGAGATAGTGTGGATTCTAATCAAGACAGACACTTAACACAACTGGCCTTAGTTGGTCTTTGTTTTATCCAAAACATCATAACTTACCAATTTCAAATGTACAAGAGTAGAAAACTTTTACTCTTACATTTGACAAGTGGTTTAAACCTTCTTTAAGACACGTCACTCAAGTTACAATCTTAGAGCATAACTTTAAGAATTGTTTTTGGAATGAAGTATGAATCATCTTCTTGATTTAACCATTCAATAATTCATAACTCCTCTTCTTAATTATCAGAATGCACATAGAGGATGAATTGTGATAAGGTCTCAAAATCATTAGGATGATTTAAAAACATGATACTAAAGTTCTCTCCCATCTTTTTAGATTTGAGAAACTTTTATCCTTCTCCCTAATTTGATTCTTCTTATTCGGTCTGTCATACATTGAAACTTTTCCAATGATTCAGAATTATACTTAAGCCTGTAAGTATAACCATATTTACTAAACTTTAGTAAATCATGAGGAATAGTCTTATCGATCTTTTGTGGTGGACTTAATCAGTGCACAAGAATGTATACTCGATCCCTTAGTCTTCTACTTGACTCACACATCCATGCGAACAAGTAATTAATCTTAATTTTCCAATGCTTGAAAGTTCTCATTCATCATACTATACAACTTGCATGATTCCAAGTTTCGGTCCAATTGAAACTTGGGTGATGAGAAACTTTCCTTAATTGGTAAATTTAGACACTACCATAAATGAAAGAATCAAAACCATTTTCCTATATTACTAGCAATGGAATCATACAAACAACAATTTTTTTTTCACAAATGTTATTGTAAGGATACTTAAAATAAATAAAATAAAAAATTTCCTTTTATTTTAAAATTTTTGTTGAAAACCTTATCCTTACAATCCATATGAAAACCTTGTTGTTATCTATTCCTAAGCAATGTGTCATAACTCCTAAGTAACTGCTTCAAAATTCTGATGCGATCGAAATCCATCTTCGCGATCAGAAGCAACATATACTTCCTTTAACAGAGTTAGACAATGGACTTTACCTAAAGTAGAGTCAAACTTATTGACTTTAACATCCTTAAGTAAATTTTGGCAGCTTCGCAAACAGTGCCCCTTCCTTTGGCAATTCTAACAAATGGACCCTTTGTCAATGCTACATGGGACAATCACAGACTTAGTTTTTTCTCTTTACCATTTGATCAACCGAGTTGACTATGGCCGATCCCTTTCCATTAGGAAGAGAATGCTTTTTCTGTATTTCCACTGTCTTCATTGTTAATGTCCATAAAGTTTTCGGAAGTCGAACTTCTAATAAAAATTGCTTTACTGACCTACCAAATCATTGCTGATTTAGCAGCACCAAGAAAATAGATAAGATCATTAACGGTCTTGTCATAGTCTATTTCATAGGAGTCCCAAAGGAACTCACTATGTGACTTAGAAAGTGATTGAACCACTAACTTTCTCAAGACTTTGACACCCTACACTCCTGGCTTGTCAATATGTGACTTCATCTCCAAGATGTAATCTCACATAGACCTTGCTTGCCAATAGGGCTTGAGTGACCTTGAACTTGTGGGTTAGGGAGAATAATTGGAGGAGGTGGAGGAAGTGAAGTTTCTAGAGATTTGGGAAGATCATAGATATCTGAACCAGACATCTTTTTTTTGGAGATATTCAAGATAGTTGATTTAAAGTCCTTAATATAACACCCAATATGAAATATTAAGGCTAGGACCCAACACAATATTTTATAACTTGGAAGAGAGATGCCGTAATCCAAGCTATATAATATTTGAATGTAGGTGAATGACGATTCACCAATTTCCACCATGAAAAAGGAAATCAATTATTAGGTTTTTAATTGGATTTGAAACTCCTAGATCTTTTGAGATTCATTGAACTGTTCAATGGCATGTTTCAATCTTGAGTGTGCCCTTCAGGTTTTATGACTGGGATGCCGAGGATCACAAAACATGGTGTGAAGTAACCATGCAAATTACTTGGTACCCTTAAGTGTTTACCCCTCAATCGATGTGCCGGTTAACCACACACGCTCCATCGATACTATGATAAACATTAAGTTACCCTTTGCCTGCCTTGTTAAATACGAGTTAGTGTACCGGTTAACCACACACGCTCCACTAACCGACTTAAACAAAGTGCAAAGTGTAATTTCATGGATTAGCACCTTATTCACATTTTCCTAAGTAACTAAGATTGGGTATTTATAAAAGGTTTAGTTACTTAGTATTTATCATTAATACTTTTAATGAAGGGAGAATTTATAGTCTTTCTCCGACCCGTTCGGCTAACGACCCTCCACCAGTCAAGGAAGTGGTGGGTGAGAGTGGACACCCATTAAAGTGCCATTTTATAGGCAGTAACCTTATACCGCCCTTATAGACCGACTTCGTGAATGAGGCCTACTAACGGTAAGACTGACTTGCTCTTATACATATATATATATATATATATATATATATATATATATATATATTATTAACCTATGATATTATAAGGTATAAGGGTTGAATTTTAACTTTTAAAATTCTAAGGGCTAAACTTGGAATTAAAGTATTCATAAGAGAAAACTTTTCAAATTCCAAAACTTGAGGGAAAGTTTTGTAACTTTCAAAACTTTTCAATTCCATAACTTATGTGTTTAAATATATATATATATATATATATATATATATATATATATATATATATATATATATATTATTAACCTATGATATTATAAGGTATAAGGGTTGAATTTTAACTTTTAAAATTCTAAGGGCTAAACTTGGAATTAAAGTATTCATAAGAGAAAACTTTTCAAATTCCAAAACTTGAGGGAAAGGTTTGTAACTTTCAAAACTTTTCAATTCCATAACTTATGTGTTTAAAGTAGTTTTAATTAAAAAAACTCTTCAAGTTCCATAACTTGAGGACAAGTTATGGAAGACTTTAAACTAATTAAGAAAGTGACTTTTCATAATTCATAACTTATGGAAACTTTATGAGTTTAATTAAGGTTACACATATTTTATTTAATGAAGAGACTCCTGAACCTCCACAACTTGAGGACAAGTTATGGAGTCATAAAACCATTTAATGGGAACAAGACTCTTCATTTTGTAACCTATGAAAATTTTTATGAGTTTTAAGAAACTTAAATGTGACTTTTCATGTAACTTGAGGACAAGTTACACAAACACATTTTAGAATCAACTTTTAGATTAAAATGGATTGAAAACAACTATTCAATTAACTTTTCTATTAATCTAAGCAACTCATATGAACAAAGATAATTCACATCAAACTTTTCCATGTAATTAGCAATACTCTTAAACTAATACAAAACATGAATCTATTGACAATTATCTTTGAAATTGGATTAGCATGAACATTACCACATCAAAAATAGGTTTATAAGTTCAAAAACAACTTAGGGTAATGTTCCTAGTCCATTTCTAGCCAAAACAGTCGAATATATGTTGTCTGGGGGTCCAACTCGGCGAGTTGGATCGTTTTGAACATTTTTAAGGCATGGACTCGTCGAGTCCCCTGATGGACTCGCCGAGTTCGTTGTCCAGACAGCAAAAAAAACTTCGATTTTTAAGTAGTTTTTGAAATTGTAACAAGAAAACAAGCCTAGTCTCTGATACCACTGTTGGGTTTTGAGCATTCTAACACTCCTACGGTGTACATGCAACCCTATAAACCTTGGATCTATGTTTTCTCTATTATACATGCAAATAAGAACTTTCCAAGGCTTTAATCCTAACTAGCATAATATGAGGCAACTATACTACAAAGACTAGTTAGATAACATACCTTTTGGTGTAGCTTGATGTCTTCAAGCTTTAAGAGCTTATCCCCAATAGTTTGGAAGCCTCAAGTGGAATCAGCTAGCCCTCTTAGTGTACCCACACTAGTGCTAATTTCACCAACCAAGGACATCTTTATATAGTGTGGAGACTAGGGTTAAACCCATGACCTTTCATTTCATATGATCCATGGGTTAAACACTCCATGGACTATCCATGAAAGCTTAGCCCACCCTAAATGAACTTGGCCCATCACACACATATATCTAAGAGTCCAAATTTAATTAGTTCATTTTGATCACTTAATTAATTCTAAATTAATTCTTGATCAATACTAATTAAAATAATATGATTCCATATTAATATATTAGAACTTATAATATATTAATATACTATTCTCAAAAGATTATCCATATAAATTGTGCCGGTGAAGTGCAACCCAAATGGACCATGCTGGGTCGGGTCAAGTACATACCAAATATAGTTATTGACTTAGAAATTAATCCAACAGTTCCCTGGTTCTATCTCAACCTTCTTGATTCGAGTAAGAATCCTCTACTTTCAGTAGTATGGGCCCATACTAACTTCCACGTCTATTCGTACTTTCCTCAAGGATTGCCTCAACTTTACCAAGTCCCTTCTACTACTGTTGTACTCTATGCTAATCTCATCCTAGGCTTAACCTAGGGTAACTCTCCAACCTACTCTCCGCCATCAACTGTATAAGAATTACCTGTCATCTCTCCCTAACTAGCTCGCGAATCCCATTACATATCACTAAGACTAGATAATTCTTCGAATGAGAGGTCTCTCCCTACAACGGTTAGACTCAAACGAGCGCTGTGAAATAGGGCTAAACCTAACCTTCTGAAATTATTTAGTACTCATAATATGTAACTTAGCGTATTCGTTTAATAGCTAATTAAAGATAGCCAGAACTCCTAATAGCACAAAGCAAGCAACATTCGGGCATTGAGTAACCCAAACCAAAATCTAGGCTATCATATCACTGACTACTCGGTACTATCATGCAGCTTAATAAGCACATACAACAAGCTTATCAGGCATCTTCCTAGATCCTTAGCCCTATTCTAGCATGCAGTTCTCATACACGTACAATAGGCATAAAAGGCATCCTTTCTAGATCCTTATCCCTAATCTAGCATGCATTTTTCTTAATCATATCATATCATAAAATAAAATGTATGGGTATCTTGGGAAAAACTTACTTGAGCTCGATCGGTCGCGCACATCACACACTTTGTTCTTTCTCAAAACTTTTCACATTAACTTTTGGAAAAACTATTTTCTTGTGAAAATCGTTCAAACCCTCTATTTGACTCCCAACACTCCCAAAGGTGTGTCCGAATCCCTCAAACCAAGGCTCTGATACCAACTTGTAACATCCTAATTTTCAAGACCAAAATTTTCATTTTTTGATTTAACGTTTTAGAAAACATTTATAAGAAAACCTTGTCAAGTCATATCAATTCATAAACCACAATTAAATGTCTCAAAACCATATCATAAAAATAGTAATAATGTCAGAGTACAATCCCAAGAATCTCATAATGCGGAAATTCGGTGTGTGTGATGCGCCGCTACCGTGCCGGCTCCTTCCCCTTAGATGAAGAGGTACCTGAAAACAAAACTGAAAACTATAAACATGAAGCTTAATGAGTTCCCCCATCATACCACATACCATACATAATCATACTGTCAGGCATACCTGGGTGCCCGTCCCACCCCTTGGCCCAATCGACCAAATATGGGGACTATTCCCCCTACTACAACTATCACATTACATCATATCATACCATCACATAAACATATCAGATAATGGCAAACCAGACAATTATCATGAAGACGATCATCCATAATCACTCCTGCTAGTGAACCGGCATTGTGGCCTCATACCTACTTCTACTGGAAGGTAACTCACATCAGTGTCGTGAAGTGCCTGAACTGTCCTCGCTGCTGGGATCAACTCCTCTTAATTCCTACACGTAACAATCCTCCTTAATTACCATTTCATGGTCAACACAGGTCAAAATAAAAGTCAAGGTCAACACCTTGGTCAAAGTCAACTCTGGTTCAAAGTCAACATCTGGTTGACTCAACTCGCCTAGTTGACCCCACAACTCATCGAGTTCCATAATCCTTACAACACTAAAAGCTTTGACCCTACTCGCCGAGTCTTTCAAGAACTCGCTGAGTTCTCCTTCATAGGAGGTCGGGAATTTCAACCACTAACTCGCCGACTTCATCCTTGAACTCGTCGAGTCCTTCTTCATACAAGAAGGCACATCTAGTCCTAGACTCACCGAGTTCCTTATGAACTCGTTGAGTTAGTCTTCATGCACTTGGGACTTAGTCTTGAACTCGTTGAGTTCCATGATCTTCAGGTCCACATCCACATCCATCTTGTTGAGTCCTCTTCTAGAATCAACCAGTTCGATCAGAAGCCAAAAACGTTGGGGAACCATAGGCCGACTCGCTGAGTCCCCTAAAGTCCAAGTCTACTAAGTCGATTTTAGTTGGGCTCAATGTTTCCAAAACATAGGTCTGACCTCCTAGGATTGATATAGCACGTAAAGTTACAAACTTTACATGCACACATGGGTTAAATAGCTCATAAGGACCCAAAATTAAGTGTACAAGGTGCATGAGACTCCCATGGCCATAAATTTGGCACCTTTATGCCATGGGAACCCTCAATGGTTCAAGATCTGGAGTTATACCACCATAGAACCACAAAATCACGAAAAGGGCTCTACTAAAGCTTAGAAAAGGTACAAACTTGCCCTAACTAGAGATCTTAGAGATAAATGGCCAAGGTTGAAGCTTTTTACCTTAATCAAGCTGGAAATGTGCCAAAACTTCTGGATCTACTTGCCTTCTCTTGATCTCCCAAGTTTTCTCCTTCTTCCCAAGCTTCTAACACACACAAAATGGCACAAAGAGCTTAAGAACACTAAAAAATGGTTAGGGTTTCGTGAGGATGGTCTGAGGGTTTTGGAGGCTGCAAAGCAAGCCAGTTAAGGTGTTTAAATAGGGTGCAAACCCTTAGGGTTTCATCCAGACAGGCCTACTCGTCGAGTCGGTGCATCCGACTCAGAGAGTAGGTCATTCCACCCGCGTCTATGCTTGACCTTGAATCGACGAGTTAGGACCTCCAACTTGCCAAGTCCCAGAGAAAAATGCAAAAAATCATATTTAAAATACGTACCAGGAACCGAGTGCTACATCAGAAGTGCTAAAATGCCAAAATGGTCTTGCCAGCTGGTGTTTCATGTCTGGCCCTCGTCTATACATAGTTGTTGAAAAGTATTTTTTTTAACTCTTATAAAACAATAGCGCTCCTAAATAGTCGCTATAAATATTAGACTAAAATCTAGCGGTAATGATACTAGGTTTCATCAAAGGAAAATAGAATCGTTAGAAGCGAAGTGTTGCCCTAGTTTGGAATCGTGACTTTAACAAGTGAGTGCATAGTCCCTTTCATGAACATGATTTTAATACAAGTATTGATTAAATTATTAAATATATGTGTGTGTGTGTGTGGGAAATGTTTGTTATTGCCTGAAATACGTGTTAAGAGCATATTTGATAATATATGATGATTTAGGGTACAGAACAAACCTAAATTAATTGGGATGGATATCGGGTAGTATCTACTCATGAGTGTGGGTGAGATATACATGGAGAGTCGAACTTAAAGTTTTTTCATTGATCCGAGTGCATGGATTAGACATGGTTATTTGTCCTTAGTCCGAGAGTATGGAGAGGACATAGTTATTTTTCATTAATCCAGGAGCATGGATTAGACATAGTCAGTTGTCCCTAGTCTGAGAGTATGGAATACACATAGTTATTGATCTAAGAGCATGGATTAAACATAGTCAATTGTCCCTAGTCCATGAGTATGGAATAATCATAGTTATTGATCCGAGAGCATGGATTAAGCATACCCGATCTCGAAGTATGGATTGGGTAAAGAGGTTAATTTTAGATCCGAGAGTATAGATCGTGTCGTTGTGGGTATCAACGGGGTAGTGTAAAATTGCTTATATGAGGTTAATTTATATATATTGTGAGTTCTAAAACACACACATACACAAACACACACACACACATATATATATATATATATATATATATATATATATATATATATATGATTTAACATTGTGGTATTGAAATCCCTATGTACTCACCGGGTTTCCCAACCTTACCCACTCAGTTTATTTGTATCACATGTGTCGATATGAAGCTACATTACACTGAGAGATTATCGGAGATGTAAATCACTTGTGTAAATGAATGTAAGGTCTGTTTATGCTTATGTTTCTGTATTGACGATGACATCCCAAAGTTTTAATATAAACAAAATACCTTTCTTCGGAAATGCCTTGATAATATAATTATCATTTTCTCTGGGAACAAATTCCGCAACATATTTCTTTAAAACAACACTCTGATTTTCAAATAAAGCATAAAAAATCGTTATTTTCTGGCCGTTAAATTGGGGTTGTCACACTGCAAGAGGGAGATTGAGTTGGAGCTCCAAACGAAGCGGAAGCCGAAGCAGGTTCAGACAACGGTGGGTCGGGCCAAGAGGCCCAAGACCACTGATACCCACACCTGAGGCCAGTAGATTCAAGGCCATTAAGCCAAGTCCGACAAGCCGCACGGTGGAGCTTGTCGATCATCAGGTTCAGGATGTTTTAGTTATGGCCAGTTGGGCCACGTGAGTTGGGATTGCCCGAAGAGGGCTCTCATTTGCTTTCATTGCAATCAAACATGCCATAAAAAGGTTGATTATATGAGATTGTTTGGGAGAGCACTGGTGACGCATGCACTAGCCACTTTAAGGATTAGTGATGGCCGCCAGGGCAAGGCAGAGGCTCTTGTGGTGAAGAGCAGGGCTTTTTAGTTGACCACCGATGAGCCCCGTGAAGCGCCAGATGTAGTGACTATTATGTTCTAACCCTATCTTTTATTGCTTCATTTGTTTATGCTTATGATTATTATGATCTTGTACAGGGACCTTTTTGGTCAATGGTTTGTTTGCTCATGTTCTGTTTGATTTGGGGGCTACCCGATCCTTCGTGTCTCTTATACTTAGAAAGAAGTTTCCAGACACTCCAGAGACTTTGGATTCCCCTTTAGAGGTAGAGATTGTGGATGACCGTACCATGTGTGCTTCGAGGGTTTTCCATGGGTGTGTCCTTAACATGTTTAGCGAGAGGTTCTCTATTGATTTGGTGTCGATCTCGTTAACGGGATCAAAGGTTATCATTGGGATGGATTGGTTGGGCCCTAATGGGGATGTGATTGATTGCGAGCAACAACTGGTGAGAATTCAAACCCCAAGTGAGGGAGAACTGGTTAATACTAGCGAGAGAGCTTCACATGGGCCAGCTCTCTATTCAACCATGTGGGCCAGAAGATATCTGCAGCATGGTTGTTTTAGGTTCTTAGCTTATGTTTTTGACATGTGGGTTGAGGCTACAATGAAGTTGAGTAGGGTGCCCATTGTGCGGGATTTCCCAAATGTTTTCTATAAGGATTTGCCTAGAGTGCCTCCCAAGAGGCAGGTTGAGTTTCAGATTGATTTGGTGCTTGGTGTGACTCCTGTAGCCAAGGCGACGTATCACCTGACACCACAAGAGATGGAGGAGCTGTCTGTGCAGTTGTAGGAGCTTCTAGACAAGGGTTTTATTCGTCCAAGCAGTTCTCCGTGGGGAGCACCAATCTTATTTGTGAAGAAGAAGGACGGTTCACACAGGATGTACATTGACTATCGGAAGTTAAATAAGCTAACAGTGAAGAACCGTTACCCACTCCCGAGGATTGATGATTTGTTCGTTCAACTACAGGATGCATCTTGGTTTTCCAAGATTGATTTGTAATTAGGGTACCACCTGATGAGGGTGAGGGATGAGGATGTATAGAAGACAACCTTCAGGACTCGTTATGGTCCTTATGAGTTCGTGGTGATGCCTTTCGAGCTCATTAATGCTCCCACAGTGTTCATGGATCTCATGAACCAGGTCTGCAGGCTGATGCTGGATTGGTCTGTGATTGTTTTTATTGATGAGATTCTGGTATACTCCAAGACCAAGGAGCAGCATGAGAAGCATCTTCGAGAGGTGTTGGAGACCCTGAGGAGGGAGATTTTATGCCAAATTCTCCAAAATGTGGGTCTGGTGCTGGTGAGGGTTCGGGCTTGGGTTCTAAAGTTGGGCAGTTAGATGATCAGAAATGGGAGTTCATTTCGTCTGAGATTCCAGTATCATACTTGAGCAGACTCCTAGGATCTTTGGTACGGCCAAGGAGGGCATTCTGGAGATTTTGAATGAGAGTTTGAACACTTTTCGGTCTGAGATGGTGGCATTGATGGGAGCTCGCACGTTGACCTTTCGAGAGTTCCGAGCATGTGGGACTCCAGAGTAATTTGGGGAGAAGGACCCGATCACGAGCAGACTATGCTAAACGGATGTCACTAACGCCTTACGCACAAGTAGATGTCCCAATGGGTCAAATGTCTGACTTTCTTCCTGTCTTATGAAAGACAGAGCTCGAGATTGGTGGGAGGAAGTTAGGTGCTCTGTGGGTGATGAGGCAGTTGATTCGATTACATGGGATGACTTTTGTTGGATTAGTGTCTAAGTCCATAACTATTTTGGTATGTACTTAACCCGATAGTGCATGGTCCTTTTGGGTTGCCTTCACCAAAGCAACTTGATAGAATAAATTATGGAGAGAGAGAGAGGAATAATTATGATTTATTAATATATTATGAGAATAATATATTAAAGGAGAAATCATATTGTTTAATTAATATTAGTCAATATTTAATTAAGAATTAATTTTGTGGCTAAAAGACATTAATTAAATAAAGGGGACTAGAACTGTCAATTGTGTGATAGTTGGATATTGGGCTAATGGACTCCATAGAGGATGGAGTGGACGAATTCTATGGGGAAACTCATTAGAAATCGTCCAAGGCCTCTAAGGAGGGAGTCCATGGGTTGCTTAGGGCCTAAGCATTCAAATTAGGGTTTCCTTGTTAGATAACCCTAATAGCCTCACTATTTAAGGACCCTTAGGGCACCAAAAAGGTGGCCAACTGATTCCTTAGGGTTTCTACACGTTTTTGGGTGCCTCCTCTCTTCTCATTCTTCATCCTCTTGCTCTTGGTGTTTGTGAGCCATTAGAGGAGTGACACTTGTGACTCTAAGCTTTCTAAAGCCATTACAAGGAGGATTTGAGATTTTTATTGCTACATAACAATCAAGGTAAGATCTAAACCCTATTCTTATGTTAATATGATTAATTGTATGCCATATCTAGGGTTTATAGCTTTGGATATTCAATTGCATGTTCATTAGACAAACTAGATCCAAAAGCTATTAGGGTTGCATGTACACCATAGGAATGATGTTTTGCTCAAAACCCATCAACTTTGTGACTAGATTTCGAGCTGAGTTTACACCAGTGATTAAGGTGCAAAAGTTGGCGAGGGAGTTCCAGGACCTTCGGTAGACTACTGAGACATTGGTTGAGATCACCGCTATGTTCCACGAGAGGGCGTTTTTGGTTCTGTTGTATGCGGCGGATGAAGAAATGAAGAAGACGAGATACCATGAGATGTTGAGGAGTGATATTCAGCCGTTTGTGGGCCGATCCAGTTGCAAGACATTGGTGATCCAATTGCAAATAACTTGATTCGGAGAGGAAGAGGAACTTGGATCAGGATCAGGTTTCAGGGGTTTGGGAAAGAGGCCCAAGGTATTTGATTCGAGATCGAGAGGCCAGAAGGGTCGGAGCTGCTGTCGCAAGTGTGGCAAGACACACGATCGGGCGTGCAGGGTGGGTGGTTCTAGTTGCTTCAAGTGCGGCCGGACGGGTCATATTAGTAGGGTTTGCACTGCTACTACTAGCACCACCGCCCTAGTATCTGATCTGGTTTGCTTCCATTGCAATCTTAGGGGCCACAAGAAGGCCCATTATCCGAGTTTGGAAGTAGCAGGACCAGTGGTAGCACCCTCTCTAGCGACTCTGCGGATTACTGATGGCCGCTAGGGCAAGGCGAATGCGCCAGTGGTGAGGAGCATGGCTTTTCAGCTGACGGCAGAGGAGGCTCTCACAACACCTGATATGGTGACGATTATGTATCTTCTCCTTATCTCTTTATTTATATTGAATTGTCTGCTTATATTTGTGTGTTTTATTTTAGGATCGTTCCTCGTGAACGGTATCTTTGCATTGATATTTTCTGATTCAGGGGCTACCTAATCTTTTGTATCGCTTGCGCTTAGCAAGAGGTTTGTTGGAGCTCCGTGGGAGCTGAATTGTCCTTTGAAGGTTGAGATTGTGGACGATCGATCTGTCCGGGTATCGATGGTTCATCGGGGTTGTGTTCTTGAGATGTTCAGCGAGCAGTATCCGATTGATTTGGTTCCCATTCCTTTGCTCGGGAACAAGGTTATTGTAGGGATGGATTGGTTGAGCCCCAATGGGGCGATGATTGATTTTGAGCATTAATTGGTACATATTCGGATCCCAAGTGGGGGAGAGTTAGTGGTTCAAGAAGAGAGAGCTCAACATGGGCCGATTCTATGTTCAGCAGCTAGGGCTAAACGCTATCTTCTTCAGGGTTATTCCGGATGTCGCCTATATTATGGATACCCGGGATAAGGGTAAGGCGATTGTGGAGGATGTCTCGATTATATGGGAGTACCCGAATGTGTTTCCAAAGGATTTTCTTGGGTTACCTCCGAAGAGACATGTGGAGTTTAGGATATATTTGGTCCCGGATGCGGCTCCAACAGTCAAAGCACCGTATCGATTAGCTCCTGCAGAGATGCAAAAGTTGTCTACACAGCTACATGATCTGTTAGACAAGGGGTTCATTCGACCGAGTAGTTCGCCATGGGGAGCACCGATCCTGTTTGTGAAGAAAAAAGATGGGTCTCATCGGATGTGTAAAGGATACCGGGAGCTGAATAAGCTAACGGTGAAGAACTGTTATCCACTCCAGAGAATTGATGATTTGTTTGGCCAGCTTCAGGGCGCATCTTGGTTTTATAAGATTGATCTGCATTCGGGTTATCATCAGATGAGGTCGGAGAGGAGGATGTGCAGAAGACAACCTTTCGGACTTGTTATGGTCATTACGAGTTCGTAGTGACGCCTTTCAGGCTCACCAATGTTCCAACCGCGTTCATGGACCTCATGAACCGAGTATGCAAGCCAATGTTGGATCAGTCTGTGATTGTGTTTATTGATGGCATCCTGGTCTATTCTAATACCCAGGAATTGCATGAGGAGAATTTGAGGGAGGTATTGGAGAATTTATGGAGGAATGACTATTCGGAAATTCTCCAAGTGCGAGTTTTGGTTGCTCGAGGTGTAGTTTTGGAGCACTTTGTCAACAAGAACGGTATTCTGTTCGATCTTTCCATGGTCGACGCTGTGATGAGGTGTGAGGTTCTGAGGTCTCCATCTGAGATTTAGAGTTTCCTTGGGTTGGCAGGCTACTATTGGACTGATGGGTTTTGATCAAAACAAACAATCATATGTGTGCATGCAACCCTAATTGTCCCGATCTATGTTTTCTCTAATTTAACATACACGTATCGAACATCAAAAAGGAAGAACCTAGGAAGCCTATATTATTTTCAAAATTAACTTCTAGGGTTAGTAAACATACCTTTGATTGTTATATAGTAATAACAATCCAAATCCTTAGTATTGTTGAAGCTTTGAGAGCAAGAACCCCAAATTCCGTGCCTCTAATGGTTCATCTATCCTTTTTAGGGTTTTAGTTGCTGAAATCAGGAGGGGTATAGCCCTTTATATAGTTGTGTTAGCTTTGAGCCAAAGCTTGGGTTTTAAGGAGGAAACCCTAATTCCTTAGCTTAAGGCCTAAGCAGCCCAAGAACTCCATTCAAGAGGCCCTTGGACGAAATATCTAAGGACTTCCTAGAAGATTTCATCCAACCCATCTTGGAGGTCCAAGAGCCCAATTCATCAACTATCAATAAATTGCCAAACAGCCCCTGCACTTTTAATTAATTCCTTTAAACCCAAAATTTATTCCAAATTAATTTCTGATTAAATTTTAATTAAATAAAATGATTTCTAATTAATATATTCTTTTCGTAATACATTAATAAATCATTTATTTCAATTTATTAACCAAATAATAAATTCATCCCCTCTCTCTAAAAGTCATCATGTCCGGTTGCTAGTTTTGAGGGCAACCCAAAAGGATTGTGCTACTATAAATTCAAGTATATACATATTATAGTTATGTTCTTAGACACCTAATCCAACAGTCTCCCACTTGGATAAGTCTAATAACTATCGTTTCCTGTATAACTTCAAAAACTGATTAGCAAATTGTAGCTCTCAAAGCCATTGTCGAACTCTGACTTAGTCAGTTACATGTCCTAAGATAAGATATCAAATATTCCTCCGTTCTACAAGATATTGTAAGGAGATGAGACATGGATTAAAATCAATATCTCTCTAAGATTTGTTTCCCGATTTCTGATTTATGACGATTGATTCAGACTACCAATTGAACACATCAATTCAGTCTTGGCTTGGCCAAGCGCTAAAGATGTCATCATCAAATCATCGAGGGGCCCACATATATCGCTTTTCCCATTAGGGCAAAAGGAACAGGTAAACTTCGACTCTTATTCTTGCACTATTCACTCATCAAATCACACACAATAATACGTTTTATAACATCAAGTTACTGATGCGTTTAAGTATCATCAATGCACAAATGACTTGTAAACAACAACTCATATATCTCGGTTTCAAGAATATAAGATATTATCGTCTCAAAATTACTCTTGAAAAAATCCATGAAGTAATTCTCTGAGCGTGGGTTTATCCAATACTTAAAATCCCCATTTTCAAGTACTCGTGAACATTGCAGCAAAACCATTGCTATGTCTAATCCACATAGACAATCTACAATTCAATTTATGAAAGTCTTAATTCATTACTTACGTCCAAAAATACGATTTATTGTGGATGTTTGAATAATCCAATTATTCAGGAAGTAAAACATGCGAAGTGAAACAAAATAATAACCTAATTGACTATGGTCTCAAAACTATTGAATATAAATAAAACTTTTATTATTTAATCTCCATATTAACTAGACTTTATTTATTGTATAATTTTTTGAGTAATCAACTAAACACTTGAATTAAACATCAGTCATGCCATGTAATAAACATGCATACTATGTTTCTCGACGATCCTTCCTTTGTGAACAAATCGAATGGACATTATTCCAACGATGCTTATTTCAAAATTCCAAATTCTTATTAGAACGTGTAATAATTCCAAATTCTTGTCACTTCTAAATGTGATAGAGTCCAACCTTACATGCAATACCCTTTTGTGACGATGTGGCGTCAAAGTCATCGAGACTTGGCCAACGATGCCATAAAAAGATCCATTGAAACTTTGTAACTGAAAACGATTTCATGGTAACGAACTCAAATTCAAGATACACTCCTTGAATACCTTCCTTGCATTAAAGTTCCTAACTCACATATCGATTTTATCATCAACTTCCACTATGGAAACATTTTCATATTCCCATATGACCATCAATTTTGATCAAGAATCATCCCAATCTAAAGCATGTCACTATGGTCCTTCCAACCAATACTAAACTTTCAAATATCCACAAGCACCCAATCGTTTGGTATAACCTCAGAATGTTTTTGATAGTTGTTTAACAACTTTAGTCACACCAAGTAGTGGCCGATGCTCTCATCCGCAAGGCGGTTGCGGCTCTGATTAACGAATATTTTTATGAGGATGACCGTGATTACTCCCTTTTTGGAGCGGATTCGAGAGGCTCAGGTTGAGGCTATGAAGGAAGAGCACTGGAAGAGGGAGCACATAGTGGTTCAGGTGGCTTCCTTTGATTATGATAGTCGAGGTTTATTGACTCTCCATCGGAGAGTGTGGGTTCTATATTTGGGTGGTGTGCGTCAGGTTCTAATGGAGGAGGTGCACAAATCTAGATTCTCCATTCATCCTGAGGCGACGAAGATGAATAGAGATCTTCGTCCTGATTATTGGTGGTCCTATATGAAGTGGGATATACCTTGGTATGTGTAGAGGTGCTTGATTTGAAAGAAAGTCAAGGCTGAGCATCAACCACCTCACGGTAAGATGCAGTCATGGAATTGTATCATCTTAGTAATTGTGGTATTGTATCATAATTAATCTTCCAAAAACATCTTGGTGATATTGTATGACTAAGAATAGGAATCAAACATTGTTGGAAATGGTTTGATCATAGATAAGTCATACTTTGTTCCAATCAAGTTTTAGAGTCATGCTCTAGTAACTATAAATCGTATCTCGAAACTCATTTCAAACTAAGAAAGATGATAACACCTTGTAATATGTGGAGTAATAGTGTTTTCTTACTCTGGAATATTTAGAATTAGAGTTTTGATGCTTTTCGTTGATTGATAAACAAAAAGATAAACTGAGTCCTATTTTATGAAGTGTTTCCGGACGACCTTTTGAATGTTTGTTTTAGCTCGCCAGGTTTTGTTCCTTGAGAAAAAACTCACATGTCAAGAAGTCAGTGGGAGTCATGTTGATCTTGATCTTGCAAGAGTCAACTGTAAATGATCCTTTAGTTATCACTAGCACACGATCAGAGGTTAATAATCTGTTGTTTTTCAGTTGACGTATTCATATTTCTATGCATTTCTAGTTGAGTTGGAAATGCTAATGAGTTCTATGTTCTTCATTTAACTACAAAGGCAAAGCATGTTGGTTAGTGAAAGTGTACAGATCAATATGGGTGAGTAGCTAACAACATGGAAGCACTGGTGGGCCCTTGAGCTGTTAGAAGGAAAGAAATTAAAATAATAGCAAAGTTCAGTCCATGAAGGAAAACTGAATTTGAATTTGGTTTGTCCTAAACCTTGTCTTATGACTATAGGTTAGGAATGATAGATCCACTTGGATAGGAATGTATGAACCTTCCAATTTAGGTGACAAAAAGGTTTCACTCTAATTCATGAAAATGGTTACGAGGAAACACTTTCACTAGTATATTTTAAGGATCTGATAAAGATCAATATAGATATTGGTTATATTAATTGCATTCTCAAATTCACAATAGGATTACGACATCCCTTTTCATATTTTGAATTGTAAGGAATGGGAAGGAATTGTTTAAACTTTCAGGAGATATGTTTATCACGTATTGAAAGAGTTCTGAACACATCCACTATCTAGATAAAGTGAATAAGCTTAAGACGTCGAATTAGAGGCTTGACGAAGCATCACGAAATAGAAATCTGCACTTCCATGAGAAAGTCAAAGGATATTGATTTCTAGAAATCCAATTGTTTATGAGTACCTGTCAAAGCTAGTGGGAGCATAATTGTTATGCTGGTATTGCATGTTTACAATACTATCCATACGGAACAATGTCTCTAATTTTCAAGTTGCAAAAGTTGTAAAATATTTCGCTATAGTGGACATAAGGGAGAGGGCACTCATACTTCGTTACAAATCTAAAGGTTTAGATTGTATATTTTAATAGAACTTAGTCAAAGACATATATGAATAGCATGTTGAAATGTTTCAACATTGTATATTCTATATATGGAAATGTTATATCAAGAAATTGAACATATATTAGACCCTTGTAATAATGAGTCGAGTCCTATATTCTTCGGATATAGGATCAATTACATATGTTATAATGTTTGATTATTCTATTTTTCAAATGATTTTAGCATCGTGTGAAAATGATTAGAACTTCATGTGACTAAAGTTGTTAAACAACTATCAAGAACATTATGAGGTTTACCGAAGACTGGTTGCTTGTGGATAGTCAGAGTATGTTATTGTTAGGACGGACCATAGTGACAAGTTCTGGATTGAGATGATTCTTGGTCAGAATGTTGGTCATATAGGAATATGGAAATGGTTACATAATGGGAGATGGTTGTAAAATCTACATGGGAGTTGGAAACTTTAATGCAAGAGAAGTGTTTGAGGAGTGTATCTTGAATTTGAGACTTCAGGAACATGGAGTTGTTTCTAGTAACAAATTCCAGTGAAACATTCTGTAATATCGAAGGCTCAGTCTTTATGACTTTAGAACCTCGACCTTATAGTTGGTCAGTGCGTGTAAAGATGAAATTCCACTACATCTTAGATAAGGACAAGAATTCAGAATTATGAAATGAGCCTCATTGGAGTAATGTCCAGTCGATCTGTTCACAAATGAAGCACCATCGAGAGGCATAATATGCATGTTTATAACATGGCATGACTGATGTTATGTAATACAAGAGTTTAGTTAATTACTCGAAAAATTATGCAACGAATAAATTCATAATTGTTATGGTGATTATATAATAGGGATTTATTTATAATCAATAGGTATGGTACCATAGTTAATTAATTTATTATTGTGTTTCAGTTTGCATGTTTTACTTCCCTGATTAATTTAAATATTATTCAAATTCCACAATCGCTCATACTATTGGAAGTAAGTAGTGATTTAAGACTGTCATGAATCGATTATAGTTTGTCTATAGGGATTGGACATTGAATGAGATTGCTATAATATTCATGAGTACTTTGAAAATAGGGATTTGAAGTATTGGATAAACACATGCTTAGAAATTACTTCATGGATTTTAATCACAAGTAATTCTAAGACGATAATATATTCTATTCTTAAAGCAGAGATATATAGTTCATAGTTTACAGATCAATTGTGCATCGGTTTTGCTCAAACGCATCTCGTAACTGAATGTTATAAAAGGTTATTCAATCTGTGATTTTATATGTAAATTGTATGACTATATACTCAAAGTAATTTGTTCCTTTTTCCTTAATAGGAAAAGCGATATATGTGGTCCCCTTGGTGATTTGAGTTGATCTACGAAAACTAGGCGCCTGGTCTGGACTAAATTGACGTGTTCAATTTTGTAGTCTAAATTGATCATAAATCGGGAAATAGGGAAACAAATAAATGAACATGAGGTTGATTATTTAATCCATGAATCTGTTCATACGATATCCTATAAAACGAAGGAATAGCTGACCTCTTATCTTAGGGCCAATGTTTGATTTATATCCAAGTTTAGCAGTGGCTTTGGAAAGCATGCTTTGTTGTTTGGTTATACTTTCAATTTTAGTTATAGACTTATCCAAGTGGGAGATTGTTGGATTAAGGTGTCTAAGCTCATAACTAAATTGGTATAAACTTGAAAATATAAGCAAAGTCTTTTTTGGGTTGCCCTCGTAAATAGAACTTGATTAGAATAACATGTATAGAGAGAGAGAGAGAGCATGATTTATTAGATTATTATATGATTAATAAACTAATTGGAAATTATTAGGAAATAATTTGTTAATATATTATATGATTAATATATTAATTGGAAATAGATAGTTGGTTTGTTAAATTATTATGTTATTAATAAATTAATATAAGATCAATTGTTAAAGTAATTGATTTATTGATTTACATGATTAATAAATTAATGAAAAATCAATTAGAGTCTGGATTCACATGAATGTTCATCCAATTCTCACAAACCAAGGCTCTGATACCAACTTGTAACACTCCAAAAATCATAAAAACTGAAAATTTTTAGAAACAACCATTATCCATAATTATTTAATAAAGGAACCATTGTTTCAAAAGTAAAGTCATATCACAGTGTCCCAAAAATCAATATCATGAAAATAAGAGAATTTGCACGGTAAGGCCTTCGCTTTCCCATGGTCCTCTGAAGTTCCTGAAACAATAAACTAAAATTATAAGCCAAAGCTTAGTGAGTTCCCCAAAGTACCACCACACAACAAATAATCAAACAATTATCGGGTCCACAACCTCTCGGTTGGATTACCCCTGGCCCACAACCTTTCGGCTGGAATGCTCCGGCCCACAACCTTACGGTTGGAATGCCCCGACCCATAAACATACGATTGGATTATCCTGGTCGATTGACAGACATCACAAAGCAGTAGTCTCAACCCCAACATAACATATCGGTATATAACATATCACAAGCATACTCGGCAAACAGATACTCAAACAACCAATAATCAGAGGTAGTATTACGGACCTACCAGTCTAACGCCCACCATCAGCTATCATGTACTCAAATAGATCTACCATATACTTTACATATCATCGATCAATATATAACATGTTATCAAACCAATGGGTTGGCCTTAGTGCCTTCGACCCGCAAGTACAATAAGGAAAACTCACCTCTCAGACTGAAAAAGATCGGTGAACAGGACACAACTCTGAATCTTAAGTCAGCGGTAACCTAATCATCTGATAATGACCAGTCTCAATTACTGTTGGAATAGTGTCTAAGCCCATAACTATATTTGGTATGTACTTGACCCGGTTGTGCATGGTCCTTTTGGGTTGCCTTCTCCAAAGCAACTTGACAAGGTAATTTAAGGAGAAAGAGAGAATATTATGGTTTGTTAATGTATTATAAGAATAATATATTAAAGGAGAAATCCTATTTATTTAATTAGTATCAGTCATAAATTAATTAGGAATTAATTTGGTGACTAAAAAAGATTAATTAAATAAAGGGGTATAAACTGTCAAATGCATGATAGTTGAGTTTTGGGCTGGAGAACCTAATGGACTAAGGGGGAACGAAATTATAATGGGGATCCATCATATTTTCATCCAAGGGCCCTAATCTAGAAGGTTCTAAGGGCTTCTTGGTGATTAAGCTGTCCATTAAGGTTTAGGCTGAAACCCTAGCAGCCAGCAGTATAAATAAGACCCCTAAGCTATGGAAATCAGCTACCACTTCATTCTAAGAGAACCCTAGGCTGATTTCAGCACCTCTTTCACCCTCTCTCATATTGCCTTCTTGCTTGTGGGGTTCGTGAACCATTAGAGGAGTTACAATTGTGACTCTAAGCTCAAGATCAAGAAGATTACAAGGATTCAAGCTACTTGGAAGAGGTAAACTACTTATATCTGTTTTCTATATGATAATTTTGAATTATATATGAAAGATCTAGGTTTGTAAGTCTTGGAATCAAAGCATATACAATAGAGAAACCTAGATCCAAGCATTAGGGCTTGTATGAGCACATAGGAATGTTTCTTATGCATAAAACCCATCAATTACAACTTAAAATACCCAAAATACCCTTAGGTCAAACCTTGGTCAAAGTCAAAATCAATCCACACTCGAAAGTCCCACAATGTGTTAATCACGTCATGACCCCCAGTGGTCACGTCGTGACCTAATAAGTCCAAAATAGTCGAGGAACCCCATCCTCACGTCGTGACACCCTTGTGTTCACATTGTGAGAACGATCTAATCAGAGTTCTTAATGAACCTCTTAATCTCTTCTTGGCCCATCAACCAAGTCCCCCATAGAGTCTTATTTACTCCAGAACATCATAAAAACGGTGCCTTTTTAGACATGCATGTACCAAACACTAACTATGGCACAGAAAGAAAAAATGACATCAAATCTCATGCAAGAGCCACAAAACTCAACCATCTTCCATATCTAGCTTCTATACTACTCAAGGGACACTGGAGATCCATAAAGTTGGCAACTTTATGGATTTCAACCACTACATCATCTTGAATATGAATTTTTAAGCATAAAAAATTATATCTAAGTTTATGGACTCATAAAACAATGAACTTGAAACTCACAAAAGGTCCAGAAGACATGCAAATTCTTTGTGGTAAGACTTGAATGCAGAAATAATGGACTAGATGGTCTTCCTCTTCTTTTCCTTGGCTAAAATCACCACAAATAAGCTTCAAGATCAAAAATAGATGCTATGGTTTCAAGGGGGGAGTGCAAAGAGGTGATGGAGGCTGAGGGTGGGCTAATCCTAGCCCTCACTTTCTTTAAATACAGAAACAAAACCCCTAAAATTACGGTTTCCTTTTAGGCAGTCCTCACGTTGCGAGCCAATATGTGCTCACGTCATGAGCCCAAAAGTGATGTGTGTACTCATTAAATTCCTCATGAAGTGACATACATTCCACATGTTGTGAGTAGGGTTAAATCCTTTGAAATTTTAAACGTGAAAATTTCTCACCTGAACTGATACTTGGGGCAACTCCTCTTCCAATGGCCTTTGTCATTGCAATAGTAACAAGTGGTCTCTTTGGGGTCACTAACAGCTGGAATCTCTAAGTTTGGCCTCACCTTTGGCCTGTTGCTAGATGAGCCAACATGAGCCTTCTTCTTCCAGTTAGCTTTAGGAGCATCCTTCCTCTTCCCTTTTCTTTGCCCAATGGCGAGAACAGGAACATTAATGGAAGGGGCTAGATTCTTTACCTTCATTCATGACTCAACAGTCTGTAGCAAGTTATGGAGTTAGGACAATGTGGTTTCTGTGTTGTTCAAATGATATGCCAATATGAACTGATCATAACAACTTGGTAAGGAGTTCAAAACCATGTTAATGGCCAACTCCTCATTGAACTACACATTGAGCCTAACAAGGCATTCCAAGTACCTTTGCATTCTCTGCAGGTGATTGCACATAGACTCTCCCTCTTTCATCTTGCAAGCCATGAGAGCTTTGACCACTTCATATTTCTCTTGACGAGATCTCTTGTGGTACTTTTTCACAAGGTCATTGTTCATCTCATATGGCCAATAGTCCTCATAGAACCTCTATAATTTGGGAGCCATGGTAGCGACCATGATGCAAGCAACTTTTGTTGCATCATCGTAGTGTTTCTTGTAGGAGGTTAGTTGTTTTGGAGTAGCAGTGGCTTCATTTATTTCAACAAGATCCTTTTCAAGGACATACTCTTTTCCTTCGAATCAAATAGCCATATTTATATTGCGTATCCAATCGTTGTATTCGGTGCCATCAAATGTCACCTTAGACATGATCGAGAGTAGTGAGAAACCTGAGTTGTGGGTAGATGACGAAGGGGCAGAAGCATCACCAGGAGTAGACATTTATAGAGAAAAAATGTAGTTTTAGTTAAATGATAAAATAATCCTTAATATTTAACCCGTAATAAATATTTGAGGCTAGGACCCAACTATGCAATTCATAATCAAGAAGAGGGATGTCATAATCTTATCGCGAATTTATAAATAAAGGTAAAAGAAATTTACAAATTTCAATCAAAATGAAATTCCTAGATCTTTTGAGATTCATTGGATCTATCAATGGCATGTTTAATCTCATATTATGATCTTCTATTTGTAACTGGGATACCAAGGATCACAAACAAGATGTGAATAACCATACAAATATGCTTGGCACTCTCAATGTCATTTATCATCTCCAATTAATGTGTTTGTTAACCATACACGCTCCACTAACAATGACAACTTTCGAGATGCCCATTATTACTCTTTATCGCCACTATTAGTGTGACGGTTAACCACACACACTCCACTAACTACTAATAAAGTATAATGTGCAATTTTATGGATTAGTATACTTTTCACATTTTTACTAAAGTAACTAAGAGTGGGATTCAATAAAATAGTTTAGTTACTTTATATCATTATACTTATTAATGATATTATGTCTTATCAAACCCGTTCGGCTAATGACCCTCAACCATACAAGAGAACCATGGGTAAGAATGGATACTTAATGTCGGATATTTTATTGTCCGCTTCCTTAAACTCCCCTTATAATATGGCTTCGTGAATGAGGTCTACTATTGATTTGACAGACTGTGTCTTATACATATAGTATATTAAACTTTTTAATTAATTAATTAATTATATATATATATATATATATATATATATATATATATATATATAAGGTGTATTTTCAAACTTTTCTAAAATACTAGGTTTAATTTAAATTTTCAAAATTAAAAGATATAATTTAATCTAAAATAAACCAATTAAGATTTAATCTTTATCTTTTATTTAACAATTAGTTAAATTAATTTAAATCTTGGAGGATTAAATAATTATTTACCATTAACTATTAACCGAATAATTTAAATTTAATCTTAATCCATTTCCATCTAAATTTTCAAAAATCAAGGGATAAGGGGTTATCAAATTTTAATTATCCTATTTTAAACAATTTAAAAGAAATAATTATCAATTAAGGAAACCCTAGTAAACCCTAGAAATTTCGAAAATAAGGGTGGAGGCTAGGGTTTCAAGAACCCTAGCCCAAGTCGAAGTTTACATCCATTAGGGTTTAATTTCTATAAACTCTAATCTTGATCTATTCATCTATTATGCATTTCAATTGAAAGCAAACAATCTGATACCACTGATGAGTTTTATATGTTACAGAAATCATATTTTTGGTAAAAAAAAACATAAACCCTAAGTTCACATGCACCCTAAAGGATCTATGTTTTCACTATTTAATGCAATGACCAATTGAACATCAAGAACCCTAGTATTTTCAAAAATAATAAAAGGGTTTCGAAAAACATACCTCTTGATTATACTAGTAGATAATCAATTAAAATCCTTCTTATAGTCACTTGGAAGCTAGCACCAGAAATCTCGTGCCTCTGATGGTTCACACCCAACCCTAGCAACAAGGAGGCTTAAAGAGAGAGAGGAGAGAGGATATGGAAATTTTGCTTATACCTTGTGAGAATGAAGAGGCTGAAAATTAGATCCCAAGGGGTCCTTATATAGTTGAGTTAGGAAACCCTAGATAACCCTAATTTGAATATTATATTAATAGTAACTTACGATCAGGTATTAGACCAATAGTTCTCAGGCTATCCAACTTAAACTACATAGAACCCAAACTATCCCTATCACATAAACATGTAACATAAGCACATAACAAATACTAGTATGTCCATACCCTTAGTAACTAGCCTTCCCTAGTTACCCTGCCATTGACCACTTCTCAGTTAAGTCCTTTGTTGGCCAGTCTAACCAAACATAGCTACTAATAGTAACTTACGATCAACAAGAAAGACCCTACCAATCTATCATACTAAGACACTAAGTGTCATAAAATACAAATACATACAAAGGAGTTATCTCAGCCACTAACATACTTGTGCTCTAACAACACCTATATGCTAACATGCAAATGATATACAATGGGATACACAACGTAGTGAGAAACTCACCTGAACTGAAGAGCCAAAGATGCACAACAACACTCTCACACCTTTAACTTCTCAATCCCACGAACCGACTAACACCAAGACATGTAAATCCTCAATCAGTAACCCAAATCCTCTAAGTTTGACCCTAGATCAAATTGTTCAAAAATAAATGGTCAAAGGTTCACAAAGTCAATAATCAATTTTGTCAAAGTCAACACCATGTCGTGGGCCCTCTGTAACGACCCAAGAATAATGACATAAAAATTTTGTTTTTAGATTAATAAATCGCTAATACATATTTTCCTAAAAACCAAGGTAACAAAACTTTAACATAACATCATCAAATCATAGTAATTCGCAGAATACGAAAACATGTGGTGTATGCCATGCAATCATCAAAAGCTCTTCCAATTGAAAACCGAAGTACCTTGAACATAAATTGAAAACCGTAAGCACAATGCTTAGTGAGTTTCCCCAAAATACCATATAACATACAACCACATAATATCATGCAACATACATATAGTTGCAATAGGCTCCTCCATGGTCTTAACCTGGAATGCCATGGGATCCCCCACATGGACTGATATCCAATTGTCACGCGCCCCTTAGGGTCTTCCATGCAAGTATCACAGAGACAACTAGCATACCACAAAACACGTAATGGGACGGAATTAATGTCTTCAACCCATGGATATAGTGAAAAGACTCACCTCGGACAACTGAATCCCACGGATACTCTCTGATTGCAGATCCGCCCAACCCCTACATGGGCCTTACCGTAAAGCCCAAAAACTTTTACCCAATCTGAAATACATAATCACAGCTGGACCAACCAAAACCCCAAGCAATACGAGCTCAACGATAACCCAACCCGAAATGGCACCACAAGGCCCAATAAGGCACAAAGGTCATTCCCAATTCTATATTGGGCCATAAGGCCCAAGAGGTCCAAACATATCAATATTGGCTTAAAGATAATTTCAGGCCCAAACACCAGCAAGTCCAAGCCCAAAACCATTAGGGCCCAAAGATCCAAAGTTTGCTAAGGCCAGAATCCTCTTGAGAGCGTACGCCTAGCGTACCTCTTCTGTACGCTTAGTGTACTAAGCAAAGGGGTTGTAAGCTCATCGTACAACATAGTACGCCCAACGTACAAACCGCTCATGCATAAAATCCATTAAGTGCTTAACGCATGCAGGCCCTTCTATATCATTAAGACATAAAGTTGGCAACTTTATGCCTTTGCATACTATATAAGAAACCAACAACTCAATCTATATCATTAAGACCTTTCCAAAGGTCTTAACTCATGCATGAAGCCATAAGAGACATCAAGATTGCATTTTTATACAATAACCAAGTCCAAGAGTCTCAGATCTAGCCTTTCTAACCTCTAGAGTTGCCCAAACTCACAAGAGATGATTTATGGACTCGAAAGTGGACTCTAGAAAACCCTAACTCAACAACCAAGGAGGATAGACAAGGTCCAAGCCTTTTACCTTCAAATACTCTCCAAGATGCACTAGATGTAGGATCCAAAAGCTCCTTCCTGGATCAAAACTTGAACACCGCCTTCTTATTCTTGTACACCTTCTAGAAAAACCATAAACACACCTTTAAGCTCAAATCTCACACTTTCTTGCAATACTAGGGTTGTAGGACGAAATGAGGCTATAAAGGTTGATTAGGGTTTGATCTAAATGATATAAGGTTGTTTAAATAGGGTGCAAGACATAAAATTAGGGTTTGTGGCCTCTGCCCTCGTACGCCTCGCGTACGAGCCTTAGTTCCGCGATGCATGCTCGAGCATACGAATATGTACGCCCAACGTACGGGAGGTCCTCATTTGCCAAAAAAAGATACTTCAAGGGCTAAAATGAAAAGGTATCGAGGATTCAATCCCAATGCCATAACATTCTCGATACAACTCCGATTTCGACCATCCTTATATCCATGAAAAGGTATCGAGACGCTCTACACTATCATCAACTCATTCTTTCCCTAAGATTCCCAAACGAACATCCACTTCCCATAAAATCCCGAGCTAACAAATTACCGAAATGCCCTTTGATTCCAAAACACACATTGAATACCCAAACCATCCGAATTACTTTATCCAACTCCAACTGAGTCTGAACCTTAATTACCTAAGGGTCCGAAGTCTGCTAATACCTAATCCCTAATCACCATCCCCAACATGGGAACAATCTGAAACACGCCTTACACCCTCCTTGGCCACGTCGTGGGAAAGCAAGGTCAAACAATCAACATGCAGGACATTGCCATGTTGTGGGCCCTCATTGGCCACGTCGTGGCAATTCCATGACAAAACATTCGTGATTTCAAGCACCACGACGTCGTGGCTAACCCTATGCCACGTCGTGGCTTCTAGCTGAATTCCAAAATCTCCATTAAGTGCTTAATTAATTTAGATCAAGGCCCATAACTTCTGATCTAGTTCTTTTATTGACTTAATGGATAAATTTGATAACTTTATCCATTAGGACTCCATCCCAAAGCCAGATCTACAACCCTAAGTCCTTAATAGCATAAAACCTTCCTCAAAACATGCATGGCTTCAAGAACAAGATCAAGATGCAAACATTTCCAGTCCAACAAGATTATGAGGTGATAAAATAAGATCAAGAGGTGTTAGAGTTCACTCAGCTCCAAAGCACAAGCTCACATGGACCAAAAAGGGATATAAATGATCAAGCTACAAGATCTAGCAACCTAGAGGTCAAGATGGAAGCTTTTTACTCATAATGGTCCATAAATGAAGTCATTTTGCAAGATCAACATTTGCTGCTTTTTAAACAAGAGGGAAATTTTTTGTAAAATATCCCACCTTACTATTTTTCATTATTTGTTTTACAATGACCATTCCATGACAGTCACCTTCATCTTCTTCGACTATCCATCCACAACCAACAGTCTTGAACCAAGTTCCAGTACAATAGATACTCCAGGTTTTAAATTTGGCCAAAAAAAAATCTATAATAAGAAAATGAGAAAACCCAAAGACACAACACATGAATCAAATGGTTCACTGTGTCCATGCTTGTACTAACCACATGAAAAAAAAACATAAGTTCTCATGAATTTGGCACAAAAATACAAACTAGAAGTAAAACATTCATAATAAATGTTGCTAATTAGGTTGTAGACACTAGATGTTTCTTATGATCTAACATACACATATCATTTTCAAATAAGATCACTAAAATCCAATATAAGTTTTTTTATTTAGATTTGAAGGGTATATCATCTACGACTAGAGGTATCAAAAAAGCCCGAACCCGATTAACCCAACCCGACCCGAACCTGAATAAGGCATTTCGGGTTAGGTTTAATAGGGTCAGAATTCTTAATCGGGTTATCCCGACAAACCCAAATTGTAGTTAGGGTTGGGTTTAGGGTTGAGTATTTTTATAAAAGTCGAGTTTCGGGTTAACCAAATTAACCCGAATAAAGGTATACTACAATATTTATGTATTTCATTCCACCTCACGTCTTCTATTTTTGTACATTATATGGCCTAAAAAATAGGAAAATAAGATGTAATAGAATTGTAGAACTAAATATTGCTTTGCACAATTGAAAATTAATATGTAGCATAGTAAAATAATATGCAATAGTAGTTTACGTGGCCTAAAACAAAAAATACATAACCTCAAATCAAATGCATAATGCTTTTTACTTGTATAGTACAAACAACAAATAATAAACCATATGCATTCAAAGTCATTTAGATTTAACACCTCCTAATTTAAGCTTTTGAAAATAAATCTTATTATAAATATGGCACAATATTTATATCTTACATTTTATCCCGATTAACACGACTAACTCGACCCTATAAATCCAAAACCCGAATAACCCAAACCCGGCTAACCCGTACCTTAATAGGGTCGGGTTCCGGGTGAAATTGTTTTTATAAAAAACCCGACTAACCCGAAACCCGATCGGGTTGACCCGATTAACAACCCTATCTACGACTCTAGATACAAAATTTTAAGACAACCGTCCCAAACCATTTTTCATGTAAGTTTTTTTTTTTGTTCCGGATCAAATGAAGATGAAGGCACACGATATATATATATATATATATATATATATATATATATATATATATATATATATATATATATTCTCATCAAAATGAGTCCACCACCCGCCTACCACCAAAGAAGATGAAGGTGATGGTGGTGGAAGCGGTGGCCGACATCGAGGAAATGTGACCAACACCGACATCGATGTTGTATTTGTATCCAACAAAGGGAAACCAAACCTATCCTTTCAACATATTCGTATTTGGCGTCAGAGAAGAAAGAAAGGCGGTGTAGAGGGTGGTTGGACTTAAAGGATATAAAGAGAGGGCGACGAAGAGAGTGGTCGGAGTTGGAGGTGAAGGGAAGAGGATGGAGAGGTCTCACTGGTGGATTGGTTGGGAAGTGATTGTATGTTATATTTCAGGGTTCTCTTTATCAATTTCATATAAATAACATAACATGTCCCTCAATTTTCAAAGTGACAAAAATAAGAAGACAAATAAAATAGGTATTTTCGTCATTTTACACGTACTTAACAGATGATTATAGACGTTAACAGCCTCAGGGACCTATGGTGCAAGATTGGAAACCACGGAGATCATCCATATCAATATTTTCAAAAATTGGACAAAAAATGTAGGTTAAGCAAAAACTAGAGTTGGTAATGGGTCGACCTGGATTGGGTCCGGGTTCAACCTATTTATTAATTGGGTTAAAGTTTTCAAACCAACCCAACATGTTTACTTAAATGAGTTGATATTTCCAACCCAACCCAACCTTTTAGATAAATAGGTTGTCACCAGGTTGACCTGTTTATATAGTTTCCGACCCAACTTACTAAATAAAATGGTTAAACTTGAGGTAACCCATTTAAAATAAAAAAAAATTAACTAAAGATTATATTACTTATATTAGTTCCAAACATAAATAAAATTTCAAAGTATGACAAAGCACAATCCTAATTAAAAAATACATATTAATTTTTCAAATAACATTATAAATGTTTAATTTTGAAATGAGTTTGGAGATTGACTAATATTGTCGGTGCTAAAAAAAGAATGACAATTACGAATGAATTTTTTTTAAACATAAATAATAGTAAAACATTATAATTTATAAATAAATACTTTCATTTATACATGATAATATTAAAATAATTATTAAATTAAATATATATTAAAGTTAAATGGGTTAAACGGTTTGAACCATTTAACTTAAATGGATTGAAAATCTCAACCCAACCCGGTAATTCTGGGTTGGGTTCGGATGAGTTAATGGGTTGGGTCAATTTTTTCTAGCTCTAGAAAAAGAGGGACCATATGTGAGTTTACTCTATAATCAATATTTCTCCCATCTAGTCAAGACAATTACTCAATTAACCCCAACAATCCTATACGAAAATAGCAATCAACGAGAAACCCTTGTCGTCCTGCCCGTTTCTGTCCCCGCGTAAGCTACATTTCTAGGGTTTTGTCAATTGCAAGTTTGTCGCTTTTTGATTAGCAAAAACATTTACATGGAGTACGAGCTTTGATTCACGTACTTCAAATTTTGAAGTGCATACTAACTGTTCATTGAAATTTCCAGGTTGAATTCTATAGCTACCACCTATTAGTTTCACCACAATTTCTAGATATAAAAGTATGTGAACTGATATTTGTGATGAAATTTGTAATGAAAACCAATTACCACTCGGCTTGATGGTAACGTGTTTACTCGATTTCTGCTGATACAGTAGCACTTTCTTTCTTCTTCAAAATTTTGCAGTGCATACCAACTGTTAGAAGAGATTTTTAAGTTGAATTCTTTGTTGCGACCAATTACAACTCATTCACCATAGTTTCTTGTTTTAAAATCATACTGACTGATAAGTTAAATGAAAATTGTCGTGAAAACTTATGTCACTAATGGGGTTTTCATTGAGTATGTGGAAGGTCCCTACAATAAAGACATATATTCCTTGAATTTTGATTACATGGAGTTGATGAAGAAAAGATGAATGACATCGCCTTACAGATTGGGCGTACAATTGGGAAATTACATTCATGCAGATTTGACCACATCGAAGTTGTATTTATGCATTGGGATAAGTGCTTGATGAATTTGGAGTTTTAATATGAGATGATGTGGCATTGAAAAACCATAGAATGTTTACATTAACTACCATGTTAAATTAAGAGTAAATTATGTAGTTTATTAGGGTTTGTAAACTTAGCATTTCAAGTGCAAAAGATGGTGGTGTTTATGTGTACGTGGGCCTTAAGCCCATTTGTAGAAATTATTGGGGGTGTTTGGATTTGTATTTTGAAGCTTGGTTATCTAACTATTGTGACTCGAAATTATACTTTTAGTTATTTTTTGGTAAAAAAATGTATTGTTTATGCTTGTTTAGGGAATAAATAATCAATTTTGTATGATCAGTTTTATACTAGTTATAGGATAAAATGAAAAATGTCAATTTCTAGCTTTTGGAGATGAAGTTTTTCTGTTCTTTTTTCTATTTTCTCTTATATCTTTTCATATAGATCAAAATTCAACAATCACAATTGTTCTATTTCTAGATAAATTACTAATGGTGTGCATAGACCGGGTTGGGTCGGTTTGGGGTAAAACGAACCCAACCTGCGTATTTCGGTTTTTTGGTTTTAGAACCCAATTGGTTTGGTTTCTTGGGTTTTGGGGTCGGTTTCTCTGTTTTTGGGTTCAACCTATGGCTTTATAGGTTTTGGGTTTAAACCCATTGATTTTGGTTTTACACCCATTTTCCAGAAAATATAAATAATAATATGTTACTGTTTTCTACATCATATAAAACACAAAAGTAACCATGTTTCTAAAACAGAACCTCATGTTTACATGTCGAATGTCTTACTAATCCAACCAGGGTAATGTTTATACTTTTTTCTATAGATTTATATTAAGTGGACTTCCAATAAACTAAGTTTTTTCTTTCGATTTATAAATACCTATAATCTGGAAAATAAAAAAAAATGAATTAAACTACCAAACTATTATGTAAACTATTAAAGTGGACCAAAGACAACGACTTAAAAATAACAATACAAGACAATTAAAAAAATGTTTATACTTTTTTCTACAGATTTATATTAAGTGAACTAAGTTTTGTCGCCGGCATGATGGTGAAAGTAGGGAGGGGAAGAGTGAAAGGAAGAAGATGGCGATGAGGGAAGACGGGCGGGTTTAATATTTTAGAAACATTTAAAAGATAATAATGATTAAAAAAATAGACGAGCAATTTAGTCATTTTAATATCTAAACAAATCAAAGTTCTAAGTGAAAAAAATAATAAAAAAAAAACAAAACTTACATATTAAACCAAACTATAATGACAAACTATGTAATTTACTCTATCTTAATAAACAAAATATTGGGGCCCACTTGGCCCACGTTGGCTTTGCAATTCAACATTGCACCTTCGCAAAGGAGGATGATTTTATGTGTTATTTTTTTGGAAGTTTGTCCGTATCATCTATTCATCTTGCAAGCTAAAATAAAAGTAGGGGTGTCAAACGGGTAAAATTTCTGGGTTTCGGGTAGAATAGGTATTTACTTAAAAAAATAATATCCGATACCCGACCTATATTGTAATTCGGGTTTTCGGGTTTTGGGTATTCGGATTTGAGGTCGGGTTGGGTAATTATCGGGTATACCGAAAAATTTCTTAAATGACACCTATTGATAATTTTATTTTTATTTTTATTTTTTATTTTTACATGTTGGTTTAATAAAGAATCGGGTAGGAAAATACTTCATACAATTAACAAGTACATATATAATAACAATACAAATCATTATAATATGTTATGTACTTTTTTAATTTCATTCTGTGCGATAGTGAGAAACTAAGAATTGTGATGACGGTTCAGGACTTTAGCTTCAACGTCGTATTCCCTTTGAAAGTTTGCGTCGACTGTCGAGTCGTCGTTCATAAGAAGGAAATGAAGGGTTTTGTTTTATTTGAAGTGTGCTTACCTGACTGCATTTTATATTTGGTATTATTTAAAAAACGAATTCGGGTATACCCGAAAATAAATATTCATACCTAAAACCCGACCTATATTATTATTGGGTTAACCTATTACCCGAATGTTCATATCCGTTACCCGTTCTACCCGACCCATTCTACCCGAATTCGGAACGGGTCGGGTGGGTAGAACGGGTTTCGGGTTTTTTCGACAAGCCCAAATGAAAGCCTATCTGAAAGGTTACCATCTTTACCAGATTAGTAGTAAATTAATTTTATGTGTTTTTTTTGTATAGTTTTGTTGGTTTAATATTATCTTTATATGTATCATTTCCAGTTATAATGAAGTTTCAACAATTTGAAAAATAAAATATAACAACCTAAAGTTTCTACTATGAAGATTGATCATGAAAACAACAAATTAAGAAAGAACAATTATAGTAAGCTAAATAATTTGACATATCGTATCACACACAAAAAACAAAGAGAGAGAGAGAGAGAGAGAGAGAGAGAGAGAGAGAGAGAGAGAGAAACCAAGACCACATTAAACACCAAATTATATACACACATCACTCTCTATTGTATTTGTCCCTTTCTTCTTTTCTTTTCATTGCTTTCCATGTTTTCTTGGCTAAGCTTTTCCATGGATCAATGCCACTTTCCTTTTTTCTTAAAGCTTCAAGAATGTGACATTCATTTTCTTGTGATGTATAGTATGTTATGTTCCTCTCCTTCATGATTAATTTATCCTTATCGGATTTCAGTAACAGATTTACGACATTGAGTGAAAAATATTACCACTATGTAATTCTAGTTAAGGATCAGAAGAGATTTTGAGCCTGAGAAGATGAACTCCGTTGGTAATATTACTGTGATGTGGTGGATCAACGGCTATGATCAAGGTGGAATAGGGTTGAGAGTGAGATTGAGATTGAAAGTGAAACGATGTTGAAGATATCGACGCCGATTGGGAGGTTGTTATTATGAGGTTCAACTTTCAGGAGAAAGCGATTGAGTTTGAATTTAGAAAGAAAAACTATTACATTATTTATTTATTTATTTATATATTTATTTATTTTTGCAAACAAACGTGAGTGATGAACAGCCAGATTGGTGGTCCAATTGACTGATTGAGTGAAGGAGGTTGCATATTTTATTAAAACCCCTTATACTCAAGGTTAAAGTACATTTTAGTACCTTGATGCTCTTTTTTTTTCGGTAAATGTCATTGTGACCCAACCATCTTTCTATTTATGGTTTAAATGGTCCCTATCGTTTTTTTTTTCGCACTTGAGAGGAACCAAGTGTTACTTTACCGGCTAAATTGGTCTAGTTACCTGTTTTAACAGGTAAACCATACACATGATAAGCATAGTTAGCAAGTGAGTTGAGTCTGAGTTAACTCGTTTACATGTCACTGAGTTGTGACCGGTTCCTTGCTTGGGGCCTAAGGGTCACTATGCACCCATCAGTCCATAAAAGCAATGGTTTATTCGATGAACCCTAAATCTTCAATACCCTTTTCCACTAAAGGTTACCGACAATCTGACATAACCTCGATACTTCGCTTTCAGGTGAGTCACGATGGTGACCCCACCACCACTTTCATCGGATTCAATATCTATAATGTGACATCCCCATTTTCACGGCCAGAAAAAACCGGTTATGTTTATTGTAACGCCCGTAGATCCGGGCTAGTCAATTTAGAGACGATAAGCATCAAAAATGACATTTTGATGGAAGATTATTTAGAAGGATTAATCTTAACCAAGTTTTAGTATATGTCACAAGGTTTCCGTGCATATAAAAAACGCCAAAATTCGAGTTATAACGAAGAAGTTATGACCTGTCGAAGTTTCGCGACAGAACCGGCACGACCCAACGCGACGTAAATAGTGAATTTAAGGTAGATATATATATATATATATATATATATATATATATATATATATATATATATATATATATATATATCCTTAGTGATCTAAACGAGATTCGAAGATGTCTTCGATAGTAGTCCAATGATAAAAAGACAGACGAAAACGGAGTTCAGATGAAGGAGTTATGAATTTCGAACATAGTTTTCATGTCCCGGCCTACTAAAGATAATATATAAGTAATACATTTATAATATATTAAAAATAAAGTCAAAATTAGCCAATGGAGTCTAAACGAGAGTTGTAGAGCATAATCTCACCTAAGCGTCGATATAAATAACGTCGAAAACGGAGTTCGTATGCGAAAGTTATGAATTTTTGAAGTTCGGGGCGCGAAACCCCAAAACTGTCAGATACCACGACGTGGCAAGTCTTCTGACACCTCCAGGAGTCCCCCAGATGCAACTTGCGATGACGCATGCAGTGACGACCAAACCCACGACGTAAAAAAAGGTGCCACGACGTAGCAAGGGCAGATTTTGCCCTATAAATAGATTTGAAGGGCCAGCCGAGTTTGGTTGCTCATTCTCTCATCTCTCTCCCATATTACATTGTTTTACGTACAATTTTAACCCCCTGAAGCCCCGGTATCAACCCGATACCCGAAGCAAGTCCCGAAGTCCGAAGATCCGGAGAAGAAAAGAGTTTCCGAGCCGAAGCTCTGCCCGCGAGAAACCCGGTGTGTGAAGTGATCCCGGTTTCACCGAAGCATATATACTTGAAGAGCCGTAGTGCTGTCCAATCATCTTCTAATCAAGTGAGTGTGTGGTCACTTTCTTCTAACACATAAATATTAAGTATTTTCTATGAAATACGTGCTATGTGTATAATATAAAGATGTTTATATGTGTGAGTGTATAGTCACTTTCATCTTACACATAGATATGAAGTATTTTATAAAATACGTGTTATGTGTGTGTGTGTGTGTGTATATATATATATATATATATATATATTGTTGTTTATATGTGTGAGTGTGTGGTCACTTTCTTCTAACACATAAATATTAAGTATTTGCTATGAAATACATGCTATATGTTTATATATTGTTGTTTATTTGAGATGTTGGTGGAATGCATGAACTATATAGGTTTTAATGAGTTAAACTGCATATGTATTTTGTAACTACAAATATGTTGGGTAGGACATGGGTAGATGAGATTCATGAGTATGGATCAGATCAAGAGATTAGTTTAGATCCGTGAGTAGGGATCAGATCAAGAGGCTAGTTTTGGATTCGTAGGTATGGATTAGACCAAGAGGTTAGTTTTAAATCCGGGAGTATGGATCAGGTAAAGAGATAAAACTTGTTATTAGTCTGGGAGTATGGATTAAGACTAAGTTAATTGCCATTAGTTTGGAGTATGGATTGGGCACAGTTATTGATCAGGGAGTATGGATTAGACCAGGATTAAGGTATAGTTAATCGTCCCTAGTCCGAGAGTATGGATTGGGCACAGTTTTAGATCCGGGAGTATGGATCAGACTAATAGGTAAACTTGTTATTAATCCGGGAGTATGGATTAAGACATAGTTAATTGTCCCTAGTCCGGAAGTATGGATTGGGCACAGTTTTAGATCCGGGAGTATGGATCAGACCAAGATATTAGTTTAGATCCGAGAGTATGGATTAGACCAAGACGTTAGTTTTAGGTCTGAGAGTATGGATCAGGTGGAGAGATTAGTTTAGATCCGTGAGTAGGGATCAGATAAAGAGGAAAAGTTTAGATACGAGAGTTTAGATCGTGGCGTTGTGAGGATCGATGGGGTGGGATAAGAGTTGCTTTTATATGGTGAAATTATATAATTTTGGATGTTCTATATATATATATATATATATATATATATATATATATTTATGTGATATAACATTGTGGGATGAAAACCCTATATGCTCACCAAGCTCCCAAGCCTGACCCACTCAGTTTCCTTTGTATCACAGGTATCGATACGAAGATATATTTCACGGAGAGATTAAAGGAGATGTAAAATCTTTAGTGTAAATAATGTAAGTTCTGTTTATGCTTATGTGTCTGTATCGGAACATGACATCCCGAGATTTTGTTATATAATGAAAATACATTTCTTTAAAGAGATGTTTTGATAAATCTTTATCATATTTTGGGAACAAATTCCACAACTGTTTTCTTTAAAAGATTACTCTGATTTTAAAAACAAAGCATAAACAAATCGGTATTTTCTGGCCGTAAAATTGGGGATGTCACAGTTGGTATCAGAGAATTAGTTTAAGCAAACTAGGAATTTGTAGGAAATTTCTAGACTTAAACTTAGAATGCTAAGTAATGATTGTGAGGAGTGTGTCTAAAATATGTTAGGAAGTACACCTAAATTGACACAAGCACTAGTTTATTTTAGGAATGATGCCTAAAATGCTTTTATGTGCTAATTGTTTTGTGTGATAGCTAAATTGATGGTATTATTTGTTCGGATCTATGGTCTGTTGTCGACCGGATCTGGAAACCTTATGTGTATAGGATTCTAAGCATATGACTACGATATTAGAACTAGCATGTAAACGTTTCAGAGTGATAAGGAGGTTTATATGTTTATCATAAATAAAGCTTTCTTATCTTAAATTCTCGCCTGGTACACCGAACGTCTGCTTGGGTGCACGAAAGGTCATGGTGAAGACTCGTAGAGAATTGAGTAAATGGAGGAAATGAAGAAGGCTTATGATAGTGGATGACACCTATCAGAAGATATCGTAAGAGTGGTATCCTTCCTTTAGAGTATGTCTTATGAAATAACAGTACGTTTAGAGGAGTACGGTACGTCTGAAGTACACCTTCGATTGGCAGGATGATGGAACGATTGATGAAATTCTTGAAGTTGTCTCATCGTCTGGTATTTCCATCACCAATCGAGTTGAAGTAGATTTGATGATTGAAGATTGAGCAATGAATAAGTCCTGGTAGAGTCTAGGGAAATTGTTTATGATTATTTGGACACATTCGTAAGTGTTAAATTGCTTTGTGATTTTCTTGTATGGTGACTTGGTCGACTACGGGACAATACTTGGGACGAGTATGAGTAGGTGTGAAAGGTAGTAGATGCATATACTACCGGAAGCACAGGACTCACGCTTGGATCAGGGAAAGTCACAAGGTTACCAAGAAGCTAGTAATTGATTCCGTTTTGTTCAAGTGTGTCATTACCCTTGTTTCGGTAGTGACTAGTAAGATGGTTGTTATTTCGACCCTAGTGGTCATATCAAATTGAGTCCGACTACGAGGAGTTTGTTACGTGGTTCATAGAACCAAGTTCGAGGTAGCATCTAACTCAAGTCAGAAGATTGAAATCAAAGCGATTGATAGTATTGCGCTCATTAAAGAAAAAAGGAGTTTGTAGCTAGGCATGCTACATGTTAAAAATGTGATTATATCACATTAGAATATGAAGGAAGGTATATTCCATTCTGGAATTTGACTCTAAGAGACTTGAGTCTAAGCGTTGTATCATACGATGAGAGGTCGTTAGAACATGACCCATCGATCTATTGCAATAGATGAATGAAAGTACTTATCCTAAGAAGAATAAGGAGTCCTCAATAAGGATTTATTTTGTTACTCGGAAGTTATGATTGAAAGTACACCATAGTACGATAAGCAGATGCAAGATTGGGCATCATCTGCGGTCAAGAAAGCCATAGAGTTAAATACTCTTTCGAGGAAACATAGAAGTTATGGTTATTAACTAGATGAAGAGATAACGTGTGGAATCATTATGCAAGCCCTATTTCTTCGATGATTCCTGGATGTAATCATCCTAAGGGGGAGATAATTGTAACGCCCGTAGATCCGGGCTAGTCAATTTAGAGACGATAAGCATCAAAAATGACTTTTTGATGGAAGATTATTTAGAAGGATTAATCTTAACCAAGTTGTAGTCTATGTCACAAGGTTTCCGTGCATATAAAGAACGCCAAAATCCGAGTTATAACGAAGAAGTTATGACATGTCGAAGTTTCGCAACAGAACCGGCACGACCCAACGCGACCCAGCGCGACGTAAATAGTGAATTTAAGGTAGATATATATCTATCCTTAGTGATATAAATGAGAGTCGAAGATGTCTTCGATAGTAGTCCAACGATAAAAAGACAGACGAAAACGGAGTTCAGATGAAGGAGTTATGAATTTCGAACGGAGTTTTCATGTCCCGGCCTACTAAAGATAATATATAAGTAATATATTTATAATATATTAAAAATAAAGTCAAAATTAGCCAATGGAGTTTAAACTAGAGTTGTAGAGCATAATCTCACCTACGCGTCGATATAAAGAACGTCGAAAACGGAGTTCGTATGCGAAAGTTATGAATTTCTGAAGTTCGGGGCACGAAACCCCAAAACTGTCAGATACCACGACGTGGCAAGCAGTGCCACAACGTGGCAAGTCTTTTGACACCTCTGGGAGTCCCCCAGATGCAACTTTCGATGACGCATGCAGTGACGACCAAGCCCACGACGTGGAAAAAGGTGCCACGACGTGGCAAGGGCAGATTTTGCCCTATAAATAGATTTGAAGGGCCAGCCGAGCTTGGTTGCTCATTCTCTGATCTCTCTCCCATATTACATTGTTTTACGTACAATTTTAACCCCCTGAAGCCCTGGTATCACCCCGATACCCGAAGCAAGTCCCAAAGTCCGAAGATCCCGAGAAGAAAAGAGTTTCCGAGCCGAAGCTCTGCCCGCGAGAAACCCGGTGTGTGAAGTGATCCCGGTTTCACCGAAGAATATATACTTGAAGAGCCGTAGTGCTGTCCAATCATCTTCTAATCAAGTTAGTGTGTGGTCACTTTCTTCTAACACATAAATATTAAGTATTTGCTTTGAAATACGTGCTATGTGTATAATATAAAGATGTTTATATGTATGAGTGTATAGTCACTTTCATCTTACACATAGATATGAAGTATTTTATAAAATACGTGTTATGTGTGTGTGTGTGTGTATATATATATATATATATATATACATATATATATATATATATATATATATATATATATATATATATATATTGTTGTTTATATATGTGAGTGTGTGGTCACTTTCTTCTAACACATAAATATTAAGTATTTGCTATGAAATACGTGCTATGTGTTTATATATTGTTGTTTATTTGAGATGTTGGTGGAATGCATGAACTATATAGGTTTTAATGAGTTAAACTATATATGTATTTTGTAAATACAAATATGTTGGGTAGGACATGGGTAGATGAGATCCATGAGTATGGATCAGATCAAGAGATTAGTTTAGATCTGTGAGTAGGGATCAAATCAAGAGGCTAGTTTTAGATCCGTGATTATGGATTAGACCAAGAGGTTAGTTTTAGATCCGGGAGTATGGATCAGGTAAAGAGATAAAACTTGTTATTAGTCCGGGAGTATAGATTAAGACTAAGTTAATTGTCCCTAGTCCGGGAGTATGGATTGGGCACAATTATTGATCAGGGAGTATGGATCAGACCAGGATTAAGGTATAGTTAATCGTCCCTAGTCTGAGAGTATGGATTAGGCACAGTTTTAGATCCGGGAGTATGGATTAAGACATAGTTAATTGTCCCTAGTCCGGGAGTATGGATTGGGCACAATTTTAGATCCGGGAGTATGGATCAGACCAAGAGATTAGTTTAGATCCGGGAGTATGGATTAGACCAAGACGTTAGTTTTAGGTCTGAGAGTATGGATCAGGTGGAGAGATTAGTTTAGATCTGTGAGTAGGGATCAGATAAAGAGGAAAAGTTTAGATACGAGAGTTTAGATCGTGGCGTTGTGAGGATCGATGGGGTGGGATAAGAGTTGCTTTTATGTGATATAACATTGTGGGATGAAAACCCTATATGCTCACCAGGCTCCCAAGCCTGACCCACTCAGTTTCCTTTGTATCATAGGTATCGATAAGAAGATATATTTCACGGAGAGATTAAAGGAGATGTAAAATCTTTAGTATAAATAATGTAAGTTCTGTTTATGCTTATGTGTCTGTATCGGAACATGACATCCTGAGATTTTGTTATATAATGAAAATACATTTCTTTAAAGAAATGTTTTGAGAAATCTTTATCATATTTTGGGAACAAATTCTGCAACTGTTTTCTTTAAAAGATTACTCTGATTTTAAAAACAAAGCATAAACAAATCGATTTTTTCTGGCCGTGAAATTGGGGATGTCACATTTATGCTTTATAAAAATCAGAGTACCCTTTTTATAAAAATATTGCGGAATTTGTTCCCAGAAAAACATGACAAATTCGTTATCAAAGCATTTCCGAAGAAATGTATTTTTTTTATTTTTTATTTTAAAACATTGGGATGTCATCGTCAATACAGAAACATAAGCATAAACAGAACTTACAGTCATTATCACTAGTGATTTACATCTCCTTAATCTCTCAGTGTAATGTAACTTCATAAAGACACATGTGATACAAATAAGCTGGAATGGGTCAAATTGGGAAACCTGGTGAGTACATAGGGATTTCAATCACACAATGTTATATCATATATATATATATATATATATATATATATATATATATATATATATATATATAATTTAGAACTCACAAAATATACAATTTCACCATATATATATATATATATATATATATATATATATATATATATATATATATATATATATATATATATATATATATATAAGCAACTCTTACCCCACCCCGTTAATCCTTACAACGAGACTATCCATACTCTCGGACCTTAAATTTTACCTTTTACTTAACCCATACTCTCGGATCTAATTCATGCTCTCGGATTAATAATTGTGCTCATTATATACTCTCGGATTAAGGACAAGTATCTATGTGTAAATCCATGCTCCCGGATTAACGACGAATGACTATGTCCTATCCATACTCTCGGACTGAGGACGACTGACTATGTCTTAATCCATATTCCCGGACTAAGGATAATTGACTATGTCTTAATCCATGCCCCTGGATTAATGACAGTTGACTGTGTCCAATCCATACTCTCGGACTAGGGACAATGACTATGTCTAATCCTTTCTCCCGGATCAATGACATATACTAAAGTTCTATTCTCTGAATATAACTCACTTGTACTCGTAAGAAAATACTACCCAATGTTCCTCATAATTAATTTAGGTTTACGCTTTATCATAAATCATCATATATAACCAGGTATGTTCTTTAACACGTATTTCAGGCAACATCATTTAACTCGCACATAAACATATAATTAATACTTCAATCAATACTTGTATTAAAATCATGTTCATGAAAGGGTCTATGCACTCACTTGAAAAGGTGGTGATTCCGAACTCCAACAGCACTTCCCTTCTTAAAAAATAATTTCCTTCGACGAAACCTAGTATTATTACCACTAGAGTTTAGTCTATTATTCACCGAGACTAATTAATAGTCTAGTTACTGTTACTATTATATAAGCGTTAATCAATACTTATATAACCCATAATAATAGCCAAAGTACTTATTATAAGTTCCTAATAACGTTACTATAATTAAATAAAAGCTATTTAAAAAATAGTGTAGGCGTAGCTCACTTACAGTGGGTTTTATGGAAAACCGAGCTTCGCTGGAGCAGCGTTTCCGAGCCGAAAGCTTTTCTTCTCGGAGCTGTCGGTCGCTCTGGGGCTTCCTTCTCGTGCTAGGGAGGTTCCCTAGACTTGGGAGGGGTTTAGGGAGGCTAGAGAGAAGTTAGAGAGAGAAAGAAAGGCTTATGGTGTGAAGAAAATATGAAGAATTCATCTCTTATTTATAGGAATTTTATTGTAAAGTAGTCTCCAAGCATCGTCCGTATCTTTCGCGTACGAGCTCCGTTTTCTACGTTCTTTATATACATGCATTGGTATTTACGAGTACTACAACTTTCATTTAGACCCGGTCGGTCAATTCTCCTTATATCTCATATTTACAAAAACTGTATCGAATTTGCCGCGCTTGAAAAGTAGAGACTAAGCTTCGTCCATAACTTTCGCATACGAGCTTCGTTTTTGATGTTATTTATATCCACGTGTAGGTAAAAAAAATCTACAATTTTCCTTTTTACTCCGTCGGCTAATTCTCGACCGATCTTAAATTTAACAGTAAGAAGAGATTAGACTGTTAAATGACCGCGAAGAATTCGTAACTCCTTCATACGGACTCCGTTTTCGTCTGTATTTTTACTGTTGAGTTTCGGGCCATGCACCGCTATACCAAATCTTAGAAAAATCATAACTTCCTCATACGAAGTCTGATTTGGGCGTTCTTTTTATGGACACTCTCGGTTTAACATTTTCTACAACTTTTGTTTAGATCGCTAAGGCTAAAAGTCGCTCTATCGTAAATTCACTATTTACACTTCCAGGTGTCGTGCCGGTTCCGTCGCGAAACTTCGACGGGTCATAACTTCTTCGTTATAACTCGGATTCTGGTGCTCTTTATATGTACGGAAACCTTGTAACATATACTACAACTTGGTTAAGATTATTTGTTCTAAATAATCTTTTGCCAAAAAGTCATTTTCGACCCCTATTATCTCTAAATTGACTAGCTCGGATCTACGGGCGTTACATATAAATTCACGAGACCGTCTCAACTTTGGCGGTTTACATACGATTTATTGTGATTGTAGAGCAGAAATTGCAGAGCAAAAAATGGAAGTCTCCCGTTTGAAAGAAGAAATGGGTCGAGATTTGGTGTTAAGCAGGGTTGAGTCACTCGCATTGCATCGTCGGATTGAGCGCACGGAGAAAAAGGTGACTTCGTTGACCGTATTGGTGATTGGACTTATGATTGTGACTTTTGGTTTTATGGTGGAGAAGTTTCTTCATATCGTGAACCCCCGATATGTTGGTGGTTCATAGTGTTTGTGTTGATTAGGTATGGATGTGTCTTCTTTTGGTAGTATAATGTTGTGTATTAGGGTTTATGTGTTTGTTTTGGCGAAGGTGATTGAAGACCTGTCTAAGCACAGGCAATTTTGTATAAAGTAACTTTGTAACCGGGTTTATTTAATGGAAAAATAGTAGTTAATGGAAATTACAGTTAATTAGTGTGAAAGAGGGTAATTTCATCATTTCACAATTTACCCTTACATATACTCATGTTTCAGACACATATGTGGACTTAATAAGCTTTCTTTTGCTCTCCTATTCTTCTTACCGTTCAAGTGACCTCACTGAAATGAAGGGTTCGATGAAATCAGTTGAATGCTTGTGTGGATGTGAAGCAATATTACGAATGCCAACTACTAAATACAACCCTGGCCGAGTCTTTTATGCTTGCCCCAATAAGGTAAATGTAAATTGTATGTTAACTGTTGACCTAGATTTTGATAATTTATTTCTAGGTTTGGTAACTTAATCTATAACAAATAATAACTTCAATTGTAGGGGCCTCGTGATGGCTTCATATGTTGGGCAGATGAAGTGGAGAGTACGAACACGACTGGTGACACAAATTTGGTTACAAATTTGGTTCGGGCAAATAAGAAGCTTCAATCTGATGTTAGAAAGATGAAGTTATGGTTATTTCTAAGTTGGACTATTTTTTTTGTGGTATTAGTCTACAAGTTGTAATGGGTATGTAATGGGTTTGTAATCCCTTTCGTATTAAATGTGGTTTCATTTCCTATTAAGATGAAGTTATGGTTATTTCTAATATGGTTTCCTTTCATGTTTACCAATATATTTATAATGGGTATGTAATGGATTTGTAATCCCTTTCCTATTAAATAAATGAAAGTCTCATGCTATTGTGTGTCATCGTTTTGTTTGTGTTACTAGTGTACATAAAAAAACATTCAACAAACACATACCACAATAATACTACTACGAAACAAACTTAAATAACACATGAAACAACCAACCTAGTCTTAACACACTACCAAATAACAGTTATGTCTATTCAATATTCATTGGATTATCACCAGAATTTCCTTCTCCATTTTTCCCTTCAACCCTTTTTGCCAATTTTTTCTTTATAATCCTCTCTGATTGCTTCCGTTTACGTGCAACTGTTGTTTTTGAACCACTTCCTTCCTCTTCATTACCACCTTCAGATTGCTTCTGTTTACCTCCAACAGTTGTTTTTGAACCACTTCCTTCCTCTTCATTACAACCTTTAATAGTTGATCTCTTTCTCTTCACCTTGAGTTTTTTGGGCTTTTCAACTTTAGGACATGTAGCCTTGTTGTGACCAACTTGTTTACACACACTAGATAGAATTTTCTTCCCAACCTTTGACACGGTGTGTCTAGTAGTCTTTTCTCCTGGGTCCTTCCTTTTATTGACTTTAGGCCTTCCTGGCATTTTCCTTTTCAAAGGTGGCAGTGGTGGTATGAAACTGGTACTTGGCCACATATTGCAGCCATTCATCCCTCTCAGTGGATACTTGTAAGCATTTCTATAAAAAGCTCCAAAGAACATGGGATCCACATAACTTCCGACATCTTTGTTTAGGTAACTAATAGTTGCAACTGAGTGCACACACCCATACCCATTTAGTTGCCAAACTCTACAAGAGCATGTCTTCTTTTCTAAGTCAATGACATAAGACTCTGCTAAGTTTCTTGTCTCAAATTGGTTCAAACCAGTTGGTAAAACCTTCCAATATCTAATAACATTGTCTAAAAGTTAGTCTAAGTAGTATTATCTATGATGTTAACAAACACAAACTAAGTTTACCTTTGAGCTTTTTTCAATTGATTCAGCAAGGATGTAATTGATGGACATGGTTCAAAATCTGGCCATGAACCGCCTTTCATGCTCAAATGAAACTGCCTTTCCATAACATACAATCTAATCTCTTCAAGTATTGTGATGATTGGTTTCTTCCTTGCATCTCTTATAACATTGTTAAAGCTCTCCGACAACCCATTCTCTATAGCATCACACATTTTGCCCTCCTAAAAAAAGCTCTACACCATGATTGTGGGTTCTTTTCTGTTAGATACTCAAAGGCTGACGGATTGAGAAGTTGTATTTCCTTCATTGCTGCATTGTGTAAAGGCCCAGTAGATGCCTTGCATGCCTTCCAAAACATCTTCTCATACATTACTCCGGGGAATCTTTTACTAAAGTTGGCAACAACATGCCTTGCACACTGTCTGTGTTCAACACTAGGCAAAATCTCCTTCACAACTTCCAATAGTCCCTTCACATTAACAATTCAATTGGTAAAATAGTATAGGCAACTTTCATTAATAAATAAAATACAACTAAGAATCATACCTTATGCTGGTCTGACATCAATGCAATTCCAAAACCATTGTCCATTCCTAAGTCATCTTTTAAATTTTCCAAAAACCATTTCCAATTCTCTTTGTTTTCAACACACACAACTGCCCATGCAATCGAAAATATATGATTATTAGCATCCCTTCCAATAGCAGTTATTAACTCTCCGGTACATAGCACCTTAAGGAAACAGCCATCGGGGTTAATTACTCTTCTACAACTGCCCCTCCACCCTTGCTTTAGTCCCTGAAAACATACATAAAACTTACAAAAATAATTTTTCCCATCAGGCATAGTTTTGACATCCATTCTCATAATTGATCTTGGGTTTGATCTTCTTATCTCCTCACCATATGACCAAAGCTTTGAATAGTGCTCAACCAATGTGCCTTCAATTAGCTCAATAGCATGCTTTTTTGCTCTCCTGCACTGACCCATACTTACATCTATACCAAAAGCCTGTTTAACCTGTTCCCTAAGCTATCTAACACTCATTTTCTATTTTTGTAAGAACTCAGTTGTAAAATGGCTACCAATCCAAGGATAGCTAACAATTGATCCAAGTTTAAAATTTCTAGCACAATTATGCTCATCTATAAGGGACTTAGTCTGGAAAGAGTTTTCTTCACTCATCCATGAAGCCTATAGCCTAAACTTACACTGCCCAGAACAACATTTAACTAATAGTCTTTTACTGTCATTTTTTTTGTAGCACAACTGTTAGGTCCGGATCTATATCTAATACTAGTAATCAAACAATCACAATCGAGAATAACAATAAGATGAATAAGAATTGAGCTTGCACACATTTATATCAAATAACCGTCTGGCACAACTCAAACACTAGCCGTAAACTGACTGGCATCCAACCATACAAATGACCAACTCCTAGCCCTTATATACTCGACTAGACAGCAAACGGAGTTTGCGGCCGTAAACACGTTTACGGCCGTAAACGTGTTTACGGTCGTGAACATGACAAAATAGAAAATAACTCAAATGTACTATTATAGGCTCATAACCAAACAAATCACATAGAAATCCTAGCCCAAACCATTTATCAGACCCTTCAATCTCCCCCTTGGTTTGGTGCTAGCATGAATTCAGTCCTTTTCGACGACCAACACATCAGATCTCCCCATTGCTCCATTCCACATTTTCTTCTTAATCATTTGAGCCACCATCGCCGTATATTCTTTTGCAGCGGGCTCAAATATTGATTCAACCACCACAATCTGTTTAGTAGCAAGATGATGTATGTCCCATTTGTGAAATTGAAGCAAATCCCTTTTCTCATAGAGACGGATGCAATTTTCCTTTAACTTGATGACCGCAGCATCCGTGGATTCATCATACACCCAATAAAGCATGGATGCAAGAGAACCATTAGGGTAATTTTGAAGAACAGGGACTTGCTTAACCTGAGCTGTAGCAGACCACATCATTGATGTAATTGGTTGTTTTGTTGAGGTATCAAATACCTTGGAGTGAACCTTGACAACAGACTCTGTAGTCTTCATTGACGGAAACCCCTTGGCCACTTGATCTTCCAAGAAAGATTTGAACTGACTGGCTCTAGGATTTCCTGCTGGATTTGAAAATGGAGCTTTGGATAGCTCAATAAGGTCAACCTTAGTAAAAGAGTGAAAATCATGAACATCCTTGTATATTTCCTTATTCCCGCTCTTCCTTCTCATCATAGACATGTTTTGTGTGTCATGGAATCCCCACGACATGATTCCTGACCTATCAGCATAGACATCCCTGAAATTTTGAGTGCTAAGATCGGTAAGAGTAATTCGTGGCTGATCCCAGGGTGCCTTATGATCTACACTTCTTTTTAAAAGCCATTTGCCTTTGTCATCCTCGGTAACAACCTTCTTCTTCTTCTTCTTCTTCTTCTTGGAACTCTTTGAAGCATTTGCCCTTGGAGCTGGTCCAGGTTCCACTTCAAAGCGATCCACAATGATGGGAGATCTGATCGGTTGAGAGGTAGTAGGAGCATCAACACTGGGAGCGTCTGGAATGGGGGGATCGACATATGGTTCTTCAACAGTTGACTTAAATTCATCACCGAATTTGTCTTCAATTTTCTTTTATAACTCCAGGAAGTTGGCAGCCAAGTGACCATATTGTGTCTGAAGGTCAGCAATTTGCTTAGTATTCAAAACATTGTCTTCGTGAAGCTCGACCACTTGGATACTGAGCTCTGTATTTTCAGATTGAAGGTCTGCGACCTTGATGACTAGATCAGTATTCCTTTGATCAAGTTCAACATTCTTTCGATTAAGAACGTCAATCTGACTTTGGAGTCCATGGAGTGAAGGGGTTTCTTCTCTTGTGTTGTCACCTCCAATGAAAATTCCCTTGCCACGAGGAATTGGTGCAGAGAATTGTTCTTCAGCCAATAGTCGGGCTAACTTAACCGAGACATCATCTTTGTCTGGCCTGGGAGGAGAGAGGTCTGCTTGAAATGAGGAACCACCAACTTCAAATACAGTACTGGGACCTTCACTGATAGGTTCGGCTGAGACTATAACAGGCGTGATTGTCGGTGGAGCTGTAGCACCTTGTGTCGTCGTACTCTGATTTGCTAGTCTCAGAATGAGTCTGCGTCGCTTGTTTGGAGGAGGAGTAGCTTGTGTGGCGGTGAGATCATCTTCCATTGGCATAGATTTAGGTGAAACAGTATCAAGGGGAGGAATCCCTGATATTGTCACCATAGAATTTGTTATTTCCGCCTCTGGATTGGAAACAATAGGTGCAGCTTCGAGAACGTCTTCTTCTTCCCTTGTCTCAGTTGTCACATGAACAACTTCATTGACACTGTCGAGCAAGCTGTCGAGGTTTACTCCGGTCAAATAATCATCATTGCTACCAAAATTCAATGGGATATCATCCTTATAAAATCCCGTGAGGTCAACATCCTCAAGCCCTTAATCATCGATTCCTGTTCCCTCGTTGTAATTACTCTGTACTTGAACAAATTGTAATTCGTGTTCGCCATCGACTTGAGCTTTTGGATCTGGAGTCTCATTGTTTTCGTGATCTGAGACAGTGATGATGAATTCAGAAGACACTCTTTCAGATGAAGTCGACTCAGATAGAGTTTTCTTAGAAGTTCCATGAGATTCAGAAGACTCATTAATCTCTGCAAACTGTCCGAACTTCACCGGAGGATGCAGACCTTGAAACATTACCTTGCCCTTTCGATTCTGTTTAATAATGCCAACAGTGTGAGGGCCCAAGGATTTTGTGTCCAACTTATCACCACCTTTGACCATATCGGGGAATTGGTCATTAATGAATACTTGAATAAATCTGGGATACATCAAAAACGCATCTCTATTTCCCCGAGTCATGGTGCCAATGTTCACCAGGAATTCATCAAAGACATACTTCGAGAAATTGAACTTGTTGTCGGCGGCCAAGGAAACGATTGCTCCTATATTTCTGATAGAGATCTCATCTGCTCCTGATCTCCTTCCTGACATGCAGCTGATGAACACATGAGCCAAGAAACGCCAGTAGGGAGGCAGAAGCTTCTTCACAGTTGGAGGATATGAACCCTCGTATCCCATCCTGTCAAGGATTCGTGGAATTTCTTCAGCTTCAGCTTCATTGGGATAATCAGGTTCATCAAGGATTAACAAGGTGTCTCTGATATACTGCTCTGAAATTCTGAACTTGCAATTTTACACCACTGCTTCAATAGTCAGCTCTTTATTCATCTCTGTCACCTTAGCTGATCTCCAGAATTCTTGAATAAGATTCTCATTGATAACAGGATTCACCGTGATAGCGTGAGCCAGGCAGCATTCTCGTAGTCGGTACATCATTGACATAAATTCTCTATGGGCCACTGGTGGATCATCCAATACGATGACAAGGTTATGCATCTCAGCAGTCTTAAGATACGCCATTATCTGCACTAAACAAGCCAATTAAGAAATTTCTGTTTTTCTAAAGTTTTTGGGTTTTTGAAAATTTTTAATTTTTGTTTTTATTTCTACCCCTAAATTTGTGCATAGAAGAGAAACGAAAGTAAATGCGTAAATTTAAACTATCCTAAAGCAAAAATTAATCCTCAAAATGAATCATTTTCAAAAATCCTACAAGCACATCGAATCGAGCTTTGTTAATCGGCTTTGTGAACAGATCCGCCACATTATTAGCAGTGGGAACTTGTTCGAGCCGGATGAGCAAACACTCATAACAATCTCTGATGAAATGAATTTTGATGTCAATGTGCTTGGTTTTGGAATGTTGGACAGGATTTTTAGTGATTTGAATAGCAGCCTCATTATCACAGTTAATTGGGGTTTCTAGATAGTTCAAACCGTAGTCCAACAGCTGATGTTGGATCCAGATAACTTGAGAGCAGCACGCCGATGCAGCAACGTATTCCGCTTCTGCTATAGAAAGTAGATATTGTATGTTGTTTCTTGCATTGCCACGACACCAGTCTATCACCAAGGAACTGACACCCTCCTGATGTTGATTTCCTGTCAAGCTCACAGCCTCCATAATTACTGTTATCAAAAGCATATAAATCAAATTCAGAATTTTTCGGATACCAAAGACCCAGTTTTGGGCTGCCTTTGATATACCGAAAAATCCTTTTGACAGCAATAAGATGTGAAAGTTTAGGATTAGCCTGATAGCGAGCGCATTGACACACTGCAAACATGATGTCGGGACGACTTATAGTGAGATACATCAAGGAACCGATCATCGATCTATAGTGAGTTTGATCTACGGATTCGCCATCAATATCTGGAGTCAGTAGGGGTCTTTCAGCCATGGGAGTTGATGCAGGCTTTGCGTCTGAAAATCCAAACTTCTCAAGAATATCTTTAACATACTTTGCTTGGTGTAGCAGGATTCCGGTTGAATTCTGTTTGACCTGAAGCCCCAGAAACATGGTCATTTCACCTAGAGAACTCATCTCAAATCGCTTCTTCATCACGCCTTCAAATTCTTTGCAAAGCTTTGGACACGTGGACCCGAAGATGATGTCGTCAACATAGATCTGAACCAGTATCTGATGATCACCCACATGCTTGATGAATAAAGTTTGATCAATAGTTCCGCGAGAGTAGCCGTGCTCGAGCAAGTGCTTTGTTAGAGTCGCATACCACGCTCGAGGAGCTTGATGTAACCCATACAACGTCTTCTCCAACTTGTAGACATGATTAGGGAACTTTGAGTTGACAAACCCAGGGGGTTGATCAACGTAAATTTCTTCCATCACCTTGCCATACAGGAAGGCAGTCTTGACATCCATTTGGTATACCGTGAAATTCTTGTAAGAAGCATATGCGAGAAGATTCGAATAGCTTCCAGACGAGTCACGGGAGCATACACCTTAGTATAATCAAGACCCTCGACTTGTCGAAACCCACAAACCACCAACCTTGCTTTATTTCGTACGATTACACCAGAATCATCTTGCTTATTACGATAGACCCAACGCATGTCAAGAGACCATTTGCCCTTTGGTAACTCAACCAATTTCCAAACCCCGAGCTTTTCAAACTGATTTAGCTCTTCATTCATCGCATCTACCCAGCTGGGTTCATTCAAAGCCATTTCAACATTTTGGGCTCTATTTGAGAGATAAAGCAAGAGTAAAGACATTCATTTACGTCTCCACTCTGACTTCTGGCTTTAACTCCATCACCCAGCTGGCCAATGACATTTTTGATCGGATGATCGCATTGAATTCTAGAAGGTATGTCTTGGCTGATATCATTGAGAGAAACAGGAAGAGTGTGAATGTTGAAACCTCCATCTACTGCTGATTGAATTCTATTAGATGACTCTGCTACGAACTCATTTGCAATTTCTTCAGGAAAGAGGAGTTCCATAAATGTTGGATTGACAGCGGAAGCATCTCAAGACATGAACTCTCTCTCAACAGGTGTAAAAGGTGTAGCTTCAGCATTAGGAGTTCCAGTCGGAGCCTTAGACGTTGGACTAGTTGGTTGTGCAGAAGACTCCCCCTCAGATGGAGCAGAGGACTCCCCCTCAAAAGGAGCAGAGGACTCCCCCTCAACCATTGGGGGTCTGTAGACAACCTCTTCGTCTTCAAAAACATTCTTCAAACTAGAAGGAGATCCACTTGAATTATCTGAAGACACATAGAAAGACCTGAATAGCGATGTGTAATCAAATAACCAGTCAGGACCCACTCGAGCGTCTGTTTCATTCTCCTCCAGCCAGCGCACGTAATAGGATTCAACGATCTGCTTAGTCCTTTTGTTGTAAACCCTATACGCGGTGCGCGCAACATACCCCATGAAGTAATAGTCATCAGCTTTGGCATTGAATTTAGGGTTGGATTCTAAGTGAAGAAGGGTGCAAGCGCAGCCAAATACACGGAAATTGATGACAGAAGGATTGTGTCCATAGAGAATTTCGTACGGTGTTTTCAACTGTGCTTTGTTGATTAGAACACGATTCTGCACGTAGCAAGCAGTGTTAATCGCCTCGGCCCAAAAGAAAACAGGTAGTTTGGAGTCACAAAGCATCGTCCTTGCGGCGTCTTTCAATGTTCTGTTTCTCCTTTCAGCAACACCATTTTGTTGAGGCGTGTGAGCAGAGCTATATTGACGCACTATTCCCTTTTCTGCGCAAAAATGGTCAAGAACTGCATTCTTGAACTCAGTTCCATTGTCGGTACGAAGCGCCTTCACTTGTTTATTGGTTTTCTTCTCAATCATCACAATAAACTTCTTTATCAGATCAGCAACCCCCATTTTGTTGGATAAGAAGAAGACCCACATAAACCGAGAGAAATCATCAATCACAACTAGACAGTACGAGCTTCTGTTGATGCTCAGGACGTTGACCGGACCAAATAATTCCATATGCAATAGTTGGAGCACTTGACTAATTGAGTTGATTTGCTTGGGCAGATGTGGTTTCCGATGATGTTTGCCTTGACCACAGGAAACACACTTTTCAAATGTGATAACATCTTTGACAGGGAGGCCTCAGACCATCTCACTTTTCGCAAGACGATTCAGGTTTTTCGCGTTAGCATGACCGAGTCTTCGATGCCACAGCATTGCGTTGTGTTCGGAGACCTTTGAGAATAGACAAGTGACTTGTTCAGGTAGGTTACTGTTCATATCAATAATGTAAGCATTCCCATCCCGTTTAGATTTGACTAGAATCCATTCTTCTGGGATGACAATGTCTGGCTTGAGAATCATACACTCTTTATCAGTAAAATGGGTAGAGTAGCCTTTGTCGCATATTTGGGAAACGCTCAACAAGTTGTGCTTTAACTCGGGAGCGTAGTTGACATTTTCGAAGCTCAGCACTTCATTCGTAACAGTTCCGCGCTGTGTGATCTTTCCACCATCTCCGCCCGCAAAGGAAACATAACCCCCATTAAAAGATGAATTTCGCTCAGTTGGGAGATTTCTCCAGTCATATGCCGGGAGCAGCCGCTGTCGACATACCAAGGACGAACGACATTCCTCCGTAACTGTCCCTGCAAAATGAGCGGAATCATTTAGACTTAGGAACCCAGGTCATCACTATCCTGGGCTTCCCTTTTGGTTTCTTTGAATCATTTTTCAGTATCTTCAAATTTGGATCTTCATTCGTACTTTCTTCAGAGGATTTCAATGATGAATTAGAAAGGGATTTGGGCTTCCATTGATATTTAGGTTTTACAAAATTGTCAGTTTGTTTTGAAATTGGTTTCTTAAAGGTTTGCCTTGAGCCTCTGGATTTTCCACCAGAGGAGGTTGAAGATCCAGAGCTGCCTTTTGATGAGACCGATCTTGGCACAGCCTTGTTCGGTTTTGGCAAACGATTGTGAGTTTTTTCAGTAAAAACCTTTTTATTCTTTTGTAAAACAGTTCTTTTTCTGTCTCTATCACCTTTCCAATCATCATTTTGAGAGCGAGATCTTGAGGAATTTCTAATTAAAGACCTTCCCCGAGATTCATTCTCTCCTATCGGTGACAAACAATTCACAAAGATCCTATTTTGACAATTCCTAGCTATATGACCACCAACACCACAATTAAAACAAATATGTTTATTATTTGAACTTGTATTGCATTTTTCAGATTTATTTTCTTTACAGACACTCTTACCCTTCTCAGAAGAACATGCATGAGAAATAGGTTGGGAAGTAAGTGAAGGTGCCTCAATCGTTTTGACTTGTGGAGTTGATGATTCTTCATGAGAATCACAAGCATCAGAATTACCAAACAATTCATCAAACATATCGAAAAAATTAAATTCAACAGTATCAGATGATGAGCCAACACAAGAAACATTTTCAGTCTTAACATCATAAACACAATAAAATTGTTCATAACATAAACATCAGATTTAAAAACAGAAACAGATTCTCCAGCTTCACTCTTTGTCTGATCTAATGGTTGATCTGCAGAGGAAATAGAAACATTAGTACTTTCAACGTTAATAAAACCTCTTGAAACAAAACTAGCTGGTTTGCCATATCGAAGATGTGGCTCCCTGTCAATTGTGTCCTGTGTCATAGGGATGGATGTGTAGTTATGATTGAAAGGTTGAGGAACACTATCATACCCTAGACCCTTGTTTTGATTTTCTTTGAATTTTAATTGGGTTTCATATAAGGACTCGACTGTCTTACTTGACGCAGTATAATTTTTGAAACAAACATCTATTTTTTCACTCTTAATTTTCAAAGCGTCAAGTTCTTTGGTTACAGCATCAAATTGTCTCTTAATATAATCATAAAGTTCACATTTTTCATTGTATTCTTATTGAATTCTTCTAAAGTCCTTTATTTTAGCTTCTAGTTGGGCCTTAAGAGGTTTTTGTCATTTCCTAAGTTGATAACCCTCATATTTAAGGTCCTCTACTTGCCTACGTAAGACTTGAATTTCATCATGAAGAAGTTTAACATATTCTTTACAAGCAAAAGAACAAGATGGTAGATTTACCTCGCTTTTCTTGGGCTCGGAAGAGGTAGATACCATTAGGGCAAGCTGTAGTTCCATCATCTCTGCTTCGGGATCAACATCATTATTCTTTGAAGCAATATCATCAATTTGAGCTAGGTGAGCATTTTATGGCCCTGAGATATTCAAGGCTTGAATTTGGTCCTCTCAGTCAAATGATTGAGCAACCATAGTTGTTTCTCCATTAGCTGTAGCTCCTGCACGATTGTTTCCCACTGCAACCATCTGCCTGATGTTGTTGATTCTGCGATCTGGTTTCGGGCAATCACGAGCAAAATGACCTGGCTCGTGGCAGTTGAAACATCTCAGCATGCTTTTATTGAATCCCACCTTCTTGTCAGCATTCATGACCCAGTTGTTTTTCCCAGTCTTCTTGGCGAATTGTTTGGCTCTGAAAACAGCCATGGCAATTTGCCATGTAATGTCCATTTCCTCCACATCTTCAGGACGTATCTGGTCCAAATCAGCAAATCATAGCTGAGGTGGAAGATCTCCAGCTACAAAGGAATTGTAACAGTTAACTAGCCCAGTGGCTAGAGCCAGATTTTCATCAGATTCTTTGGTGTTTGAAGAAGAGGCTTTAGCTGACACATTGGGAGCAGAAACGGTTTGTGGAATGACAAATGGCACATTTGAAGTTTGATGGTAAGGGATGGATGGTGCAGCATTGGAGGTTTGAATCTGAGGTTGTTGAACTGCGAAAGCTTGACCTGAGGGAGTCATGAAAGATGATAGAGCATTGTTGGATGAAACTCCAAGATTTGCAGTAGAGTATGAATTCACATGGTTGATTTCTCTCTGTTTGTCATCAATGTCACAGGCTTTGATGACCGCCATGATTTCTGCAAGAGAGAGACGATTCAAATCCTTGGTTTTCTTAATCACAGGAACATTCATATCCCATGATCTAGGAAGAGCATTCAGAAGTTTCTTGTTGATTTCTGACTTGGTCAAGAAAATCCCTGAAATATTCATGTCAGTTGTGAGTGCAGTGAACCTTTGCAATTAAGCTTCAAGAGTCTCTCCTGGAATGTAGTTGAACATGTTGAATTTCTGTCTCAGCATGTCCTGCCGACTCTCTTTCATATCTTCATTGCCCTCATATACCTCAATAAGTGCTTCCCATAGAGCTTTAGTTGAAGTGTACTCACGAAAGCCTTGAGCAATATCAGGAGATAATGTCATGGTTAAAGTGGCTAATGCTCTTTCCTGTTCCTCAATCAATTCAAAATCCTCATCAGTGTAGTTTTCAATAGATTTGTCAACCAATTGACCTCCAATTGTCATAGTGATTCTGACAGGATCTCTAAGAATGCTTTTCCAGATCTTAAAATCTTTCATTTTAATGTATTTCTCTATTATGTACTTCCACTCGGAAAAACCTTCAGCAGACATTAACCTTGGAATACGTGTAGTAGTGCCCATAACAGCATCAAGTTCTTGAAACTGAGTTTGACTTTGAGAATCCATTTGAAATTAAAGTAATTTAACATTTCCAAAGAGGTTTACGGTTGATGAATTTGCGACCGTAAACTGGGTTTACAATTTAAGTTCACGGTTTCTAAGTTTACGGTTCTTCGATCCTGATTACGGTTCTTGAAGTTTAACTGTTTACAGTTGATGAGATTCCTCCTTTTACGGTCGTAAGCTAAGTTTACGGTTGGGCAGTAAACTCACAAACAGCCTTCAAAACATGATTTTAAGATGAAATTCGTCCCTTCAAAGCCTTGAACATAGAAACTAATGCTCGAACAATGAGAATGGCAGCTTAAACACTCAAACTCTCGATCAAATGACTTTTTGATACCAGTTTCTGCTCTGATACCAACTGTTAGGTCCGGATCTGGATCTAATACTAGTAATCAAACAATCACCAATCGAGAATAACAATAAGATGAACAAGAATTGAGCCTGCACACATTTATATCAAATAACCGTCTGGTACAACTCTAACGTTAGCCGTAAACTGACTGGCATCCAACCATACAAATGACCAACTCCTAGCCCTTATATACTTGACTAGACAGCAAACGGAGTTTGCGGCCGTAAACACATTTACGGCCGTAAACGTGTTTACGATCGTGAACATGACAAAACAGAAAATAACTCGAAAGTACTATTACAAACTCATAACCAAACAAATCACATAAAAAGCCTAGCCCAAACCATTTATCAGAACCTTCAATAACTGATACCCATTAGCAACAACATAAATACATAACATAAGCTTTAACTGTTTTGAACTATGAAATCGCATTCCTAACACAGGGTTTTGTTTTTTCCAATGCACATTTTCATTGTATGTAGTAACCTCTTCAATATTTACCTTATTTTCTTCCATTTCAAGATATGGATCCTCATTAGGTGGACTATTTGGAGTTGACTGCACTTTTGGGCATAGCTTGCTCAAAAACTCATCGTTAATGGTCGTATTCATTGGATTGCAATCTATGTGTTCAAGGTCATCATGTACATTACCTTGCAGTTCATCTGGGTCATTCTACACAAATCCATCATAATGATTGTCTTCCACAATGCTCTCATCAATAATCTACTGTTGAACATTCACACCTAAATGATCCATGTATACATCCACGACACAACCAGTAGCATACCTAGCTTCGATGAAGTCCTGGTAGTCTATTTCACTAGCCAAGATCCTCAATCCATCAGGAAAGTCTTTTCCAGGCATGAAATAAAAAATATTTACATACATTTCATTTGCAAATCTTTGTACGAAGTCAACAAACTTGTTCCTGTCCATTCCAGCAAAATCAACATCTTCGAACCTTTGTTCTGCTCCATCCGTATAACTAATTTCGGGGTACCTTGTAAAAAACCCAGCAAAGTGAAGATCGTTCTTCATGTAAACCGCCATGATAACGTAATTTTGCAGACAAAAAATACGACAAAAAGGGGAAGAAGACAGTGAGGGTTTTTATATAATGTGTCTTGTAGGGCAAGCTCAGTAAACGAGTAGGTTACATGGCAGCTTAGGTGGAATAATTCCGATGATGTGTGTACCTAATATGCTGAGTAGGATAATGTTAACCAGCTCAACCCTTCCACTTTGAACAAAATGGCTTTGAAAACTATTTTTTAAGTCTTCGTTCCTCTCAAGTGCGAAAAAAAAACAATAGGGACCATTTAAACCATAACTAGAAAGATGGTTTATTGTGGCACGTGATCATTTTGTGAGATACACTTGAAATTGATAAATCGTTAATAGTGAAGATTGGCATGGATTGCGCCTTGTAGAAGGAGTAAACAATTTATTTGAACATGAAAACCTCATTAAAAAATAGGGCATGTTCGACAAAACTAGCTGGTAGCGGGTAGCTTGTAGCAGGTAGCGGGTAGCTTGTAGCTTGTAGTGTTTTGTTAAACGCTACATGAAGTAGCATTTGGATTGGGAGCGTTTTGATTAAACTAAACGCTAGAAGCTTGTAGTTTCAAACGAGGCTTTCTGTTTTAAACGGACCGTTTTGTCAAACACTAGAAGTTAGAAGCTCTCAAATGCTCCAAAACGCTATGTGTCGAACACGCCCATAATATCGTAGTTTGAAATCTTGCCATAAGTGATGACACTTTCTTAATTTGCACTAGTGATGATCCAAGACGGAATACCAAAAACATTGAATTGTTTTTTTTCTTTTCGCTAAAATTGTGCTTTTTCGTTTTATGGTTAAAAAAATATCATATTTATTTGACCATACTTTAGATTGATGGATCCCAAAATATGATTTTTTTTTTCTGAAATTATTATCTTGCGTCACCTTTTGGAGGCATGTCAACATCTACCTCCTCCCTATCTCATTTCAATGGGATTCTCGGGATGTGTTGTTGTTATTGTTGTTGTATTAGATTTTACTATAGACAGACATAACATTAGTTAAAATTTTGATCGTGACCCAATTATTACATCTAATTGAGATATCACCATTATCAAATGAACATATATTAATAAAATGTTTTGCTGATGACATTGGATAGTGCCTCCAACCATTAAAATCCCAATACCACTTACCGTCCTTATTCTTATTATTAAAGGCTTATAAATAGACCATCATGTTTGTCGACGTGGTCCTTATTCGACGAGGTAATGGTCGAGGTATCGCGACTTGAAATGGCCACCACGGCGTGACAGCCCGTGGCCACGGTGCGGTAGCTGTTTAATGAGAAACAATAATATCCAGAGTTTTCGCCCCTATTTAAGGGGATGTGATAGCTAGGATTGCTCACCCTCAGCCTCTATCACACCCTCTCAATCTCCAAGAAAACCCTAACCTCTATTCTTTCTCTCTAAGATTTTTGTGTTGATTTTTGGGGATTAAAAGAAGAAGAAGGTGTCATTTGGACTTGTATTCGGCAAGTAACTCTTCTCATCATCTTGTTGTGCATCTTTTGGACTCTTTTAAGTCCCCAAGTTCCAAGATTTTTGGTTTATTGTGCATAGAACTAGGTTTCTACGCCTTATTCTTCATGTTGAGACACATTGGAGTGTTGGGATTCCATAAAGTTGCCAACTTTATGGATCACCAGAGTCCTTTTGTTGTTAGGAGTGTTGGATATGGAGTTTTATAGAGTTTTGAGCTCTTGCATGAGATCTTGGCCCCTTTTTACTCTATTTGACCTAGCTTAAGCTCAAGACATGCATTGGACATGCATGCCTATAAAGCAACTATTTTTATGGTTAATTGGATGAGAGAATGCCTTATGGGAAGATTGAATGGCTAGTTTTATGGATTAAGAGCTTATTTGATTAAGCTACTCTAAACAGTCCCTAAATCGTGGCAAAGGATCGCCACAATATGGCGGATGGTAGCCTTGCGACTGTTTTATCCTATAGTCTCCTCGATGTGGCTAAAGGTCAGCTACGACGTGGCGACTGACTAAGTTGACTTTTGACCAGGGTTTTTGACCTAGGGGTATTTTGGGTATTTTAAGCAATAGTTGGAGACTAGGTTGTTGTTTGTTGTATATGTGACTTGTAGAGTTGGTATCCGGAGTTGTGTTGTGTGCAGATACCTTTTCAGACTGAGGGGTGAGTTTTCCTCACTGTACTTGTGGGTAGAATGCACCAATATTGACCCACTAGGTAATGTATCCTGTTATATAGGATGTTATTTTGCGGTAGTGACTGGCAGATCTGCCTGTTAGTCTGTTGAATAGTTATATGATTATTTGTTTGTTGGATATATGTTATCTGTTATGTATATGTCGACATGGTATGGATGGGTTGAGGCAATGTTTCTTTGTGCAGAAGCCAATAAACCTGGGAGCAAGCGGGACATAAGTTGTGGGCCCGAAAGGCAAGCCATACTTATGTTAAGGGCTCGGGAGTAAGCCAAACATGAGTTGTGGGTCGGAAGGCAAGCCAGACTCATGTTGTAGACTTAGGGGTAATCCAGTATGTTAGTTGTGGACCATGTATGCATGTTGTTATATGTTGTGTGGTGATGCTTGGGGGAACTTAGTAAGCTTTGGCTTATAGTTTCAGTTTATTGTTTCATGTACTTTAGATGATTGTGGCAAGGAGAAGGCGTGATCATACACATTCTTCGATGACATGTTTCTTTTGGGATCTATGGCACACTAAACTTGGGATATTTGTATTTGATACTTGGCTTGGATATGGGTTTTGTTTGAAAACAATGATTTCTTTTAAATTTGAAAATGAAAATTTTATCGTGAATTTGGAATGTTATAGTTGGGTTCTAATAGCATCAATACACTTCGTAAAAGGTATAGTAAAGTGTACATGAACCCTAGATTTAGGTTTGATTAGTTATAACAACCTACTTTGGAAATCAACTAAAGAGAAGGATAAAACACATACCTCTTGATCTCTTGATTGAGACCTTGTGATTGACAACCTTGCCATAGATGAAGAACCCACAGGAGAATCCCTTTAATGTAGAAATACCCAAGACTCCAAGAAGCAATACAAGGAAAACCCCAGATGGGATGCGTCAAAAATTCAATATCCAAAGAGAGTGGATATAAAATTCAATCCCATGGAGATATAGGAGAGGCATGAACAAAATTTTGAGGAAATGATCAACTAAGGTTTGATCCCTAATATCCTATTTATAGGAAGCTGATTAATCCTTAAGCAATTCAAATTCTTAAAGGATAATCTCTACCTTATTCAAAACGTGCATTATCCTTATCAGGATAAGCCAAAATCGTCCACCTCCTCTTTCTTGAGGATTCTACAATATTTCAATTAATCTCAAGGATTTAATTAATATTCAACCTATTTAATTAGTTAAAACTATTTAATTAATTACTAAGAAATTTCCAATTAATTTATTAATTACCTCCTCTTCCTTATTGCTGATTGTGCCATTAGGCCAACCCAAAAGGATCATGTATTATTTAGAAATATTACCAACTAGTTAATGACCTTGGACACTATTTCTAACAATATCCCTTTAACGCCCATGTTTCTCGCTAGGAAGTAATTGAATATGTAACTGACGTTGGTCAAAAAATTGTGATATTTACATGAACAAATAAATGGAAAATTGTTTGAATCTATGTGATTTACATGCTTATATTATGTGTATATAATATTAGATGAAAGCTTAATAAATAGGGCTAAAAAATAGTAAAATAAAATATTAATTAGGGTATATATCATTGATGAAAGTTGAAGTAGTCGTGACGAGGATTTCGGGGATATAAGGAATGCTTAAATCTGACTTCGTATGAAGAAGTTATGATCATCTGAAGTTTCGCGTTCAATCCGATATGGCAGAGTGCGTAGTAAAAAGTGAATTTTAGATAGGTTGCTTATTAGCCTAAGTAATCTAAACAAAATTCATAGTAATCGTAAAATCGAGAGCGTGGATATAGAGAATGCCTAAATCTGACTTCATATGAAGAAGTTATGATTTTTCGACGTTTCAGTATAGTTGTGTTAGCATAGAAATCAAAATTTAGATCGATTGATTTTAAGCTAAAACAATCTAAACGATAATTGAATATCTTTTTGTTAGGAGTCCTTCGATATAAAGAAATTCGCAAATGGAGTCTGTATGAAGAAGTTATGAAATTTACACTATTATTTATAGTGTAATCTTTGTAGACTGTTAACTTTAAAATCGGTTGAGAATTAACCGACAAAGTCTAAATGAAAGTTGTAGTACTCGGAAATACCTATGTGTGGATATTAAGAACGTTGAAAAAAGAGCTCGTATGAGCGAGATATGAATTTTTGAAGTTTCAACCCTACCTACCCGCTTTGCCATGCCGAACCACCCATTGATCTCCACATGTCTGTAACCTGGAGGAGGAGTACCGGCCACAACAAGACGTGGAGCGCATATTTTCACCCTATAAATGTAGTATTCAGCCCAGTCATTCCTTACTCCTCCAACAAACTCTCTATATGATTCTCTAAGTTATAATCCCGAAAAATATTAGTATTTAGAATATTTTAGCGAAGCTCTGAGGTCCCTGAGTGCCTAACATTAGTAGCTATCGAGTAAGTGTTCTACCAGTATAATTTTTGGACTTTTATCATGAAAATCTTTGTAAGTTAAGCTACACTTATTTTGCTTTCAGTGTAACTTATATTTATATTCATAGTCGTTGTTATGAATTTATAAATAAGATTTATCGGTAATTCCAATTCATTATACTGATCGATCTACTTACGGGGATGATGTCTATGCTAGATTTAGTGAGGTGTTTAAAGTGGGATTTCCAAACAGTATACTATGTATACCAAACGAACCCTACCTCCGATATGATCTTACTTGGTTGTTCCTTACTTGATAGATCTTGATGTAGACATTAGGATTGTTGAGGAATCTAGACTATCATTAGCCATATAAAATAATAAACAAATACTTAGTGATACGAACCTAGGTCACATCAAAGGAAAAGCTAAGTGCTGAAGCGAAGCGTTGCCCAACTTTACAGTTATCCACTTTGACATGTGAGTGCATAGTTACTTTTAGCTTACACATAGATATAAAGTATATAAATGATTAAATCTTATGTGTGCCTATTATCTTTATACCTTGATATATGTGTTAGATGAATTATATGATTTTTACTTGATGAGATGATGATGAGAGGACTTGACTATTGATGAACCAGTCGTTTAGCAGAGTATTGATGACGACTACGGATTATTCTAAACAATCCAGTGGAAACGCTGGTAGGCTCACGACTTGTAGGTGTTAATGAACTATCTGTTTATTTGATGTACTATATCCCCCCAAGGTTGCATCATTGACATATATTGTTATGGGAATCCCCAAAGTAGTATTGTCTACTTATTGCTTATGATGATCCTTAGTGTAACATCCATAAAATTCATGAAAAATTTAAACTTTTAAAACAAACCATAAATCATCCTTGTTTACAAAATAGTTTTCAAACATGATCCAGAGTTTTTTCCAAAATCATAAAATAAAACTCGAGGAGGTGCACGATCACGCCTTTGCCTTCTCGCGGTCATCTGAGGTACCTGAAACATAATCCAAAACGGTAAGCCCAAAGTTTAGTGAGTTCCCCCAAAATACCAATACACAAACAAATAACACATATACAATAACATCATGAAATGGGTCCACAACTAACAAACTAGATTACCCCTGAGCCCACATCATAATTCTGGCTTTCCCTTGGCCCACAACTTATGTTTGGCTTGCTCTCTGAGCCCACAACATAAGTTTGGCTTGCCCATGGGGCCCACGTCTTATGTCTGGCTTGCTCCCTGACCTGATCAGTCTCGGACTAAATACCACTAAGCCCTCAGTACGAGTCTGGCATGCCCTTCCCGGCCCTCAGCTCGTATCCGGAATGCTCATGAGCCCTCAATATGAGTCTGTCATGCCCTCCCCAGCTCTCATCTTATATCTAGTTTGCTCCAGGGTTTGTTGGCTACAACACAGAGCAGTACAACCTCAACCCAACCCACACAATATGTCGACATATAACAGATAATATCATATACAGATAAACAGATAGTATCACAAGTAGTCCTACAGATTTACCAGACTAGCATATCAAAACTAGAGTGCATACCTATTCCATACTCAACATATCAACAATATCAGGTTATCAAACCAATGGGTCGACATTGGTGCCTTCAACCCAAAAGTATAATGAGGAAAACTCACCTCACATGCTGAACAGAACTGGTAAGGCCCGACTCCGAATCTTAGCTCTCTACTCAATGGCTACATCCACAAAGTAACCAATTCCATCAAAATCCCCAAATACCCTCAAAGTCAAACTTGGTCAAACTCAAAGTCAACTGGTCAAAGTCAATAAACCCACTGAGTCAACCCAACCGAGTTAACTCAACATGGGCTGACCCATGCGAGTACGCGGGGCGTACTCCGGAGGTACGCTCAACGTACATGAAGCTTCACAGAAAACCACCATCGGGGTGGCTGACCGGGTACGCGGGGCGTACACCAAGTTATATGGGGCATACCCTCGTAACCCCAAATTCTTCATTAAGTGCTTAATAGCTTCAGCACTTAAGCTTAAACTTCAGATCCAAGGTCTAGAGGTATACTAGGGTCATAAAGTTTCCAACATTATGACCCTACACGTCCATAAAGTCCTTAACACAAGGTCTTAATCCATTAAGACCTTTTACAAGATGCATGGAGCCAAACTAGATAAAGGGGCCTCATTTTTATGGCTTAAGACCCTTCTTAGGGCCAGGAAGGACATCTCAAAACTTCTAAAACCAAACCTTCATAGAAATGGGACTTTTTAGACAAGAAGAACAACACAAGGTTACCAAAATGAGATCCAAGCAATCAAAGCATCAAGGTGAAGACTTTTTACCTTCTGAAGCTTCTCAAAAAGGTAATGATCCAAGATCCACAAGCTTGCTTCCACTTCTATACTCCTTAATGCAACACCTTATTCCTTAAGCACACCAAAACACACTTTTTAGCTCAAACACACACTTGAGGGACTATGATTTTGCAAGGGACGACTCTAAGGCTTTGGAGGCTGAAAAAGTGGGGGTAAATGAACCATAAGGATGTTTAAATACCCCTCAAACCCTAAAACTTAGGGTTTCTTTCGGATACGAGTATGCCTAGCGTACATATGTGTATGCCCAACGTACTAGGGCGTGCCCCAGTACGCTCAACGTACCCACATGTATGCTTAGCGTCTCCTCCTATCCTAAAATTACAAACTTGCCACTAGGCCTTCTCATGGCTACTTCCTTATAATACAAGGACCACATTGTCATGAATTAAAACATACGGATGAATTTTAAAATACCTAAAAACCGAGGTGTTACACTTAGGATAGGTCCCTTTAGATCAGTATTTTATGACCATAAAGTGAGAATAACGGGAATGGGTAATCGGGTGAGTTATCTTATGTGAATTATATAATTAAAGAACTTAATTATTGTGGGTTGAAAACCCTATGTTCTCACCATGCCCCTAAGCCAGACCCACTCAGTTTTTTTTTTGTATCACATGCAACAGTATGAAGGCCCAAGGATGATGAGTGAAATGAGGAGTTGTAGGTCATAGTATAATAAATTGTTGTAAGTCCTATTAAAACAAGTTTATGTTTATGTATTCGTATTGACGATGACATCCCAAGGTTTTTATATAATGAAAAATGTTTCTTTGGAAATATTCAAATATTATGTTTTAGGAACAAATTCTACAAATTAATGAATACTCTGAATTTAAATAATTATAAGAAAAATTTTAAGTTGACCGTGAAAATAGGGATGTCTCAATCCCACGTGGACAATTCATTGACTATTTAAGGTCTTAATACTTCTCAAATAAGTAACAGAGAGTTACTCATCTAATGCAAGTTCCAAACACTTGATCTTAATCAAGTTTAACCCTTAGATAAGTTATCAAATATTCCTTTGTTCTAGATATTTGTATGAACTTGAGACATGGATAATGAGTTAATCTCAAAGTTCAAGATTTTGTTTCCCAATAAAGCTTTTTGACGATCACATTTGACTTCTAAACCGAACAAATCAATTTAGTCATGACATGGCCATGCACATTAGATGGCATGTTAGTACCAAAACATTGAGGCCCCAGGATATCGCTTCACCTTCTAAGGTAGAAGGAACAAATAAACTTTGACTACATAATTTTTGTCTACTAGTCTTATCATACATGTACATACCCTTCATGACTACCATACACATATAACATTAGAGCAGACCAATACACAACATATTTCACAAACAAAACCCCATATGCATCTCGGTTTGAAGAATAAAGGATATTATCATATTAGAACTACTTGTAACAAGATCCATGAAGTATTTTCTAAGTACGGGATTGTTCCAATGCTTAAAATCCTCATTTCAAGTACTCATGTACTGTTAATGTAATCTCTTATGCAATGTCCAATCTTGTATGGTCCAATCAACTAACACTCATGACTGTCTTAAATTTCAATACTCATTCCTAAGAGTATGACCGAATGTGGAGTTTTGAACATAATTAATAATTCTGTAAGTGGGTTCAAAACATGAAAAAGTGAAACACAATAATGAATAACACAACTCTGATAGTAACAAATGCTCTTTATTAAGCCTCCACAAAATAAACATCAAAATTGTTACAATTCAAATTGTTATACGTTTCTAAATTAAATCAAACAAACTCAAGTATGTTCAAGCTAATTCATTTGCAGATCTAATGTCTTAAGACTTTGTCTGACTAACATACTTAGTCAATAACATTGGCTTAGGAATGGATCGACAAGATTACTTATGATATGATTCTATTGGCTATGATGTATTCACACTCGAACAACTAAATGTGGTGGTACTTACTGAGTATGTTTCATGTGAACTTGTGTAACTTGGGATCCATACTCGAGGTAAGTTCACCCTTACAATCACAAGAACCTCATAAGGACCATCAATAAATGAATTTCAACAATGATGTCACCAATAAATATCTTTTAGTCACATTGATTCTATTGCATTCTAAACTAGTTGCAATATACTCTAAGTTTATTCTAAATCTATTATGGTGTAGTACTCAGTTCTCATCTAAGCTAATACTTCACCATTTAGTAAAAGCATGAACTCCAACTACGAAAAATATTGTCTTTATTAGTGCGGAACTAAGCATCAATGTAACCTTTACATTGATCTTTTCCGTACTAAGATCATCTCCTTTTTCCTCCTAAGATACTAAGGAATGTAATTGAATTTGATTCGTCGATTCTTGCCAAGTTGATATGATCCAACCTGTAATGTTCAAGGCGATTTGAGGTCGGATATGAGTCAAGATCAGGAGCTGGCAGCCAGGATAGGCCAACATTGACAAAGGATCGCGTCAGAGAGATCGTCCGGGAGGAGGTGATTGAGATAGTCCGGGGTCGGATTCCGGAGATGTCCGGGTCTATTAAAAGCGCCATGGTTGAGTACTTTGACGAACGTTATGCAGCCATTGCTGAAACGGCTGATGCAGTAGCTACAACAGCTATAATAGCGGCAAGGGAGGCGTTATTCAGGCTTTTCAATACCAGGATTTCGATAACACGAAGCCCCCGACCTTCGATGGGACTCAGGATCCGATCATAGCCATGAGGTGGCTGTCTGGTGTGGAGGGATGTTTCTTCACGTGTTCATGCCCTGCTGACCAGAAGGCCAGGTGTGCTCTGAACCTGCTGAGGTCCAGAGAAAATGATTGGTGGAGGTTGATTACTAGGTCGTATTCTGACGAGCAGAGAGCTGCGGTTACGTGGGATCAGTTCAGGAAGCTGTTCCGTACTCGATACATTCTGCGGGTCGAGCGGGAGAGGTTGGCTCAGGAGTTTTTGGAGATGAGACAGGGTACAGAGTTGGTGACGGAGATCACCTGCATGTTTACTGAGAGGGTGATGTTTTTCCCTGAGTTTGCTTCGGAGCAGGCTCAGATGACCCGATATCTAAGCATGCTCAACACGGACATCAGAAAGTTCGTGTCCACGCAGAGATGTGATACTTTAATAGAGTTACAAGAGGCCACCAGGCACCGTGAGTTGGATATTGAGCTTCAATTGAGTGAGCATAGGCAGGCCCCGACTCAGTCACATCCTATGCCGAAACGGTTTATGACCGATGATTCCAGGTAGGAGAGTTAGAGGGGTCGCACTTGTGAGAAGTGCGGCAAGGTGCATGATGGGGTTTGCCAATCTTCTTCAAGATGCCACAAGTTTGGCAAGGAGGGTCACCTCACAAAGGATTATAGGTAGCAGACTCCAAGTTCTTGTGTCAGACTTTGTTACCATTGCGAGCAGGTGGGCCATATGAAGGCCTAGTATCCCCTGATAGCTGCCAGGCCAACACCGGCTCCAACGTCGACTACCTTGAGCATTGCTGACAGGAGTCAGGGTAGGGCAGAGCCTCCGAGGGCTTAGGGATGCGCCTTCCAGCTTACTGCCACGGAGGCCATGACAGCACCTGATGTGGCAACTGGTATGTCTTTACCTATTATATTATTGTTTATGGCTGTAGTGTGAACTTTAATTTGCCTTCGACGTGAGATGCTAGGACCTAGGAGGGTCAGTGGAATTTAGTATCAAAGGGTTGTAGATGGCTAGGATCCATTGATGCATTTGAAGACGAGAAGTTAGGGTAGGGAATTGCCATTCCAGGGTCAGTAGTTGTAATCTGGAAATTCAGAAATATTCAACTAAGATTCAGGTTTCTCTTGAAGTTTAGTTGCTCCGTGCCGGGAGGATTGTTCCGCGTAGGTTATTCATTCCATGGTTAATCATTTTGTGGATTGAGTATGGTAATACTTGGTTGGGACAGTTAAGTCGTGTTTTGTTTTCGCCACCAGTAGGTGTTGGTTAGTGTCCTAAGTGGGGGAGAATGGAGAATTCTCAGATGGAGCATCAGTCGTTGAAGGTTTTGTCTATTGTTGTCCGGATAATGGTTTCTAGAGAGGTTGGGCGATCAAACACAAGGTCAAGGGTTTCCCCAAGTACAAGAATGGAGGCGATGTGTTCGAGTGTATCTGTAGGTGTTCAAGGTAGCATTGGGGCTTGGTACGACTTACATGTATGGTTAGGTCAGGATTATAGCCCGTGAATTGGATCAGGAGTTTGAACCCTAAGTGGGGGAGAGCTGGCTATTTATGGAAAGGGCACCAAGATGGGTTCATGTTGTTGCTCAACAGACCTAGGACGACCCGAATAGATTGAAGGCCAACGAGGTGTACCAGTCAGGCCGAAGGCCTGGAAAACGGTCCAGACAGGCTGAAGGTCCGAAGAGGTGGTCCAAACATGCTGAAGGTTTTGAGATTGATCCAGATAGGCTGAAGCCCTGGTGAGGTGGTCGAGTCATGTTGAAGACTCTGCATCTATTCTGTCAGATCTACGTTATGTCATTGAGCATGCTGCTTTGTGATAATAACTTGTGGAACCGTACATTATCTGTGCTTGCATGTTATCACTTATATAGTGCCCTTAGGGACTGTCAGTGATCATGAAAGAGAGCCTGGAAACTATTGGGTAGCAACTTGTACCAAAAGGGAATCATACATGGTAGAGTTTTAGTATGCGGTGCTTGTTTGGTGATGTGAGGAACGTTGATTAGTCCTTTTGGGGCAACGGAGGAAGGAGGGTGCCTTCAGGCCCGAAGGATTGGGCAAATGACGAGAAAACGACAGCGTCGATAGGTTATCAGGAGCATTCCAGTCAGAGGTTGTGAGCCTAGAGATCGTAATGGTTTATCACTCCTGTGGGAGCGCTTTCGGAATGGATCTATTGTTGGGGTTCGGGTGAGTTGTAATCGGTTGCGACGAATCAGAGGGTTTGGGACGAGATACAAGGATAGGTCCTTGGATCTCAAGTTAGGGGTTTAGAACCAAGTTATGTATATAGTGGTATTCCAATCTAGGGTATTCCATCATGAGGATGACCAAACCCTATGATTGATTGGACCTGACATGTTTGGTATTCCAACCCGAGGGTTGATTGGTCCAAACATGTGCATGATACGAGGGTATTCCATCCTAGGGATGACTGGACCCGTAATAGGCATGCCTGGTATTCCAGCCCGAGGTTGATTGGGCGATGTATGAGTTTTTATGCTTCTTAGATGGTTGTTCATGTGTGTTGTTTCGGGAGCTAGAGGACGCATTATCCTATCGGCACAGAAGGATTCGCTTCAGGAAGGGGGAAAGATAGGTCCTCGATACTTTGGGTTATCAGGATTTTGCCAGGGTTGGCAAGGTAACATATAGGATAGACCTTCCGAAGGAGTTCGGTTAGATTCACATCACCTTTCATGTCTCGCAGCTACGAAAAGAAGCACGTTGGATAGGAAGGCGGTTGTATCGCTAAGTGATATCCAGGCCGATGAGCGTTCGAATTACACAAAGAGACCAGTGGCCGTTGTGGAAAGGAAGATGAAGACTTTTCGTAGAAAGGAGATACCTTTGGAAAGGGTGTAATGGGAGCATCAGAGGGAATCCGAGTAGACTTGGAAGTCGGAGGCTATGATGCAAGAGCCTTATCCGAATTTGTTCATCACAACAGGCTTCGAGGACAAAGCCTAGTTTAAGTGGGGGAGAGTTGTAACATCCCGATTTCCAGGAATGAGATTTTAGGGATTTTCATGCAATTAAGGAAGCCTACTCGACGAGTTGGGGCCCCAACTAGTCATGCAGAGATTAGCCAACCCGCGTGATTTATGAGGTCTACTCAACGAGTTGGAGGACCCCAACTTGACGAGTAGGAGCCGAATGAGAAAACCCTAATTTCTAGGGTTTGCACCCTATTTAAAGGACTGAACCCACATCCTTTGGCCTCCCTTATCACCTCATTACTCAGAGAAGGAAACCCTAGTCGTTGTTTACTACCCCCTTGTGTTTTTAAGGGTAAAAGAGTGTCTTTGGTGCATTTATTGAAGAATCTTGAAGGTTAAGAAGCTTGGAACGGGAAGGAGCTTGTGGATCCAGTATCTACATCGTTTTGGCTTCCATTTGAAGGTAACAAGTTGTTACCTTGATCATTCTAGTGTTAGATCTCCTTATTCATGGGTTTAAGGCCATTTTTATCACATATGTGGGTCATTTTGGGTATTGGGCATGATCTGAAGTTGTAACTTCATATTTGAACTCCTCTAAGCCCTCATAGTCATAAAGTTCCTGACTTTAACAAGCTTTGGCCCTTCTCCATGCCTTAAACACCATCTTAGACTTGGTTTTGGTGTTTTAAGCCTATTAAGGCCTTGCATGCACGTAAATTTGGCAACTTTACGTGGTAACTCCACTCTAGGAAGCTAGATCTGGAATTTGGAGCTTTAGACTTGACTGGAATGGGTTGAATGCAATTTGGTTGAAGAACTCGACGAGTTGGATGGCCAACTCGACAAGTTGAGACGGATTTTCCCGTTTTTTGGATTCTGCATGAACTCGACGAGTTAATGAGGTGACTCGACGAGTGGTTAGGGTTTTCCTCGATATTCTGGACAATACATTAACTCGACGAGTTTGTTGGCAACTCGGCGAGTTGACTCGAGTTTTCACGGTTTCTGAGTTCTGAAGGAACTCGGCGAGTCAGTAAGCTGCACTCAACGAGTTGGGTCAACATGGGCTGTTGACCTTAACCGTTGACTTTGACCAAGTGTTGACCAAGTTTGACTCCTGAGGGTATTTTGGTAATTTAGGATTTTGATGGACTTGGTCCTATGGTGTTTATAGGTGGTGGAGTTCGTGGCTGTGATTCGAGAGTTTGATCTTATCACTACAGTTCGACATCGTGAGGTGAGTTTCCTCACTATACTCAAGGGTCGAAGGCACCAAGGCCAGCCCTTTGGACTGTTATCCTGCTTTGTTATTAGTGAGATCGGGTAGATCGGTATCCTGGTAGATAGGATGTTGCTCTGATTAGAGATATGTAGATCGGTTTGACTGTCTGTAGACTGCTATATGATTACCTGTTATATGTGTACATGTTTGATTGATAGTTAAGGGTATTTCATCCTGTGGATGATTGGACCCTAGTATGTTGTCTCTGTAGACTGTTATATGATTATCTGATATAGGTGCACATGTTTGATTGGTAGCGAGAGTATTCCATCCTGAGGATGATTGGACTCATAGTACATTGGCATTCCAACCCGATGGTTGAGGGTCGGGGGTATTCCAACCCAATGGTTGATTGGACCCATAGTATGTTGGCATTCCAACCCAATGGTTGAGGGCTGGGGGTATTCCAACCCGATGATTGATTGGACCCATAGTATGTTGGCATTCCAACCCGATGGTAAAGGGCTTAGGGTATTCCAACCCGATGGTTGATTGGACCCATAGTATGATGTTTGTGATTATATGTATATTACTGTGTGTATGGGTATTTTGGAAGAACTCGCTAAGCTTCGGACTTACAGTTGTTGATTATGTTTCAGGTACTTCTAATGATCGTGGGAAGGCGAAGACGTGATCGTGCACATCCTTATGTTTTTATGATTTGATTTTGGGATACTTTGACATGAAACCATTTTGAAAACAAATTTGTAATAATGATTGGTTTTTGAATAATTTAAAAAGTTTTAAATTGTCATGATTTTTATGGGTGTTACAGAGAGAGTGAGAGAGAGAGAGGTGGGACCCCTTTTGCATATTATTTTATTTTAATTCTTTTTTTTAAAGTGAAAACATCATAAATGGTTCATGTGGCTGTGAAATGATGAAAATGCCCTTCAGTTAATGGACAAAACTTAACGGAGTTACCAATAAGGACCAATCATCAAAAGTTTTGAAAGCACATGGACCATCTATGATGTTTTTAAACCACGAGGACGTACTAAACTTCAGATCTGGACCAATCGCCAATTATCTATTCTCAATTAATATATTAATCACATAATGTCTATTAACAAAACATTTCTCTCTCTCTCTCTCTCCTAATATCATTTCTAGCTATTTATGGTTATGGGGGCAACCTAAAAGGACTTTGCTTCTATTTTCAAGTTTATACCAATTTAGTTATGAGCTTAGATACCTTAATCCAACCGGTCAACTAGGGTTTGATCCCTAACATCCTAATTATAAACAACATATTAATCATTAACCAATTCAAATTCCTAAAGGATAATCTTTACCTTATTCAAAACCTACCTTATCCTTATCAGGATAAGCATAAATCATCCACCTCTTCTTTCTGTAGGGTTCTAGAATATACCAATTAATCCCAATGATTTAATTAATATTCAACATATTTAATTAATTAAAACTATTTAATTAATCACAAAAAATTCCAATTAATTTATTAACTACTTAATAAATTAACAACTTATTTTCCTCTATTTCCTTATTGCTAATTGTTTCATGATGCCAATGAAAAAGGACCTTGTTATTATTTAGAAATATTACCAACTGATTAATGACCTTGGACACTATTCTCAACAATCCTCCCACTTTTGATGCCAATAGAGAGATGAAACATATGGTGCCACAGAAAGTGGCTCAATGGCTATTCTTGCTTCTATGAGGCTGTGTAGGAAGTTTTTTTTTCCATTAACTCATAAAGGGCCTGATAGTGCATCATGTATTTATTAAAGAATGAACTCTACCCACCACAATATTTCATTCTTTCGAGATCTTCTCGATCGGTAAAGGTTATAATTCCTTTGTTTGTCGACAATAATTGCTTGACAACTCTCAGAAACTACTTAACTTGACTTCTATTTGTTGTCTTACCCATGTATGGTAGGTCAACAATACATTTAAAGGCTAAGCATTCATGGTCCTCTGATCCTTTGATAGATGTCAACTTTTTTTATTTTCTTAGCTTTGCGAGAGACTCTAACATCACAGACCATTAAACCCCACACCCATATCAAAATCTATAATGCATACCTTCCCGGAATCAAGTATAGCAGAATTGGTTGTAAAATGAGAAAGTCTTCCATATGGTAAAATTTCATAGAAAGCATTATTTTTTGTTCCTTCCTTGAAAATTTTGTTTACACAAAAAGAAAAAAAATTACTTCTAACAATTGAAAAAGATAAATGAAAGCAAATCAAAAGTAAAATACGGTTGCAATAATGGGGAGAAAGAAAAAAAATAAAAGAGAGTTTGTTTGATAAATCGCGCCTAAGAAAGGAGGAAGAAAAGACGACGTATGAAGGAGGCGTTGTGGAGACAGAGTTGTATGTTCATTGTCTTATGTTCTTGCGTTGCGATGGGTACGACAAAATAGGCATATTGATTTTTATTCCGAGTCCTTTCCATTTAAATTGTTGACCGAGTTAAATGAAATCATCTAACCAAGTCATCACCTGTAGACCGAGTCCAGCTCTTAAATGTTATAACAAACATGTTGAATCATATTTTTGGATCTAGTCAATACTAAAATCAAACACACCCTAAGCATAAAAAATAATTATTATTAAAGAAATGTTTATCATCTTCCAAACCAAGTAACCGATTAGATCTTTGAGCATATAACATAAATGTCGTTCCAGAAAGAAGTATCCGACCAATAGCAACGTACTAAGAATTATATTTACCGGTAATAGTAATGTAATTGCATTTCTTCAAAGATTCTGTTAGTACCTATTAGAATTCATCGTTTTAGAAATCTCAAAATGTTCTTTTTTATTTTTTTTTTAATCTTTCATAATATTCTAATAAAATATTATACATATAATTATTCTAAAAAAATTCATGAACAAACTTCTTGTTGGAATATTTTCATTTGACATTTTTTCTTTTGTTCTCTATTATTATTATCATTATTATCATTATTATTATTATGTCAATTTCAATAACTTTTTATACAATTGTGAAAAGGATACTTTAGGATGGGCATAATAATTATCAATAAAATTATTTCATTTTCTCTTTAAAATACTTATGTAATTATATTAGATAGAAACAATATATATTATGCATCTTTTTTTTTCTTTTTTTGCATAAAGTTATAATGAAGTCAATACCAAAGAAAATAATTGCTATAAATTACCGGTAATTTGTAGAATCAATCAAAATCATAGACAAATAGATTGCCACTCATACCACGACTCATCCATGTACCTGTCACGTGCTTATTTTGGCCCCTTATTCCCTTTCTCTATCATTATACGTATATTTTTCCATTTGTGTCATTATTATTTTATTTTATTTTTTGTAAAATATAAGGACTTGATTTTGTCTACTTGTGGTAGGATCGTAAGCACATTCAACGTTCAACGAATTTTTTATAAATCGTTCGGTGGAAAGTTTATTTATTTTCGTTATTTAATAAATAAACTAATTAACACGAAGAATGGTCTCATTCATTTAATTATATTCGTGAAGGTTCATTTAGAGGGTGTTTGGATAAATTAGCTTATAGTTTATTAGTTTATTGCTTATCAGTGGTGAAAGAAAGCGGTTTTTGCAAAGTGTTTGGATTAGAAATAAGCAATAAGTTATAAGCAAATGAAAAATGTTTATTAAAATTAGCTTATTTAGTTTATCCCCGCCGCAATAAATTGATTTTTAGTGTTTTCTATCCAAACATTTAAACTTAGTTTATAGAGGTAGGGATAAACAATAAGCTATAAGCTCCATCTTTTTTAACATATCCAAACACTCTCTTATATTCGTTCATTTATTATATTATAATGTATTATATTATACAACTGATGAGAGTGAAAGTAAAGTTTTTAAGAGTGATTCATATTTGTAGCTTAGAGACTTGTTAAATGTTAGTAAGGTTAAGATATTAGAAGCTTTGAAGTCATGTTTTACGATTTTTTTATTTGAATATTGATGTTCATTCATGTTTTTTATGTTTGTAAATGTTCGTTCATTTATCATCTTAACAAACATAAATGAACGAACACAGACAAGGTAATTTATTAAATGAATATGTATCCGTTCATGTTCATTTATTTGTTCGGTTAATTTAAATGAATAAACATGAATAAGCAATTATCTGTGTTCTTTTAATTACAACCCTATGTTGTAAGGACAAAAGGTTTTAAAAAAATATAAAAGATAAAAAAAAATTATATGACATTTATTTTGGTCATTTTTAACATTCAGAGATATATATCAAATATACATAAACCAAACCCTTCATAAAAATATCACTATTTTGGGCTAATTAACGGTAAAATCCCAAATTATTATTTTTAAACAGAAAATCACAAACAACCAAATAAGTTATTCCCTTTAATTCATTTATCATTTTCAGCGGGTAACCAACCCATGTGGCCACCAAGCAAGACGTGGATTGTTGAAAAATGGGTGGGGAGGGGTTCGAGCGCATGCCCTCCCCCACACAAACCATGCATCTTACCGGTAGACTACACCCACTGTTGTCTAAAATACTGAAAAATTAAATACAACTTTTGGGAAAACTAGAGCATTAACAATATTTGACCGATTCGTGAATTAGATTACTGATGTAAGTGAAATATGAGTCACATATGATAACATCTCATTAATGATTGTCTCATATAGAATGTCGTGAGCAAAATCTGAAAAAACCGGTCATAAAGACTAAATATGTACAAAAACATTAAGGACTAAATGTGTATAAACTTAAAATTATACTATGCTATTAAGTCATTTTTCCAGTTTAACTTGTAATAGATGGTTATAAAGACTGATTGTAAAAAAACAAGTTAAATGGTTAAATATGGATAAAAATAACCCGGTGACTAAATATATATAAATCAGAAAGTATATTACATTTTTAAGTCATTATCTTTGTTTAAAAAAAAAAAAAAAAAAAAAAAAAAAAAAAAACATTGTTCATTTATTTTCATGTGTCGGGGTGGTTCCTTTATAGTTTATGTAGCCAACTGTACTTATCAATTATTTTTAAATCAATTATTTCTTGATATAATAGGGGCGGACCTAGGGGTGATCCACGGTGGCACCGGCAACCCCTAACTTTTCCGGCCGCAGTGGAAAATTTTTCGAAGATTTTCAAAAATTTTATTTTTTCTATTACCGTGCAACTCTTACTGTAAAATCCTGCGTCCGCCCTATGATATAATGATAAATTCCAATGTCAAGAAGATGCCTAGATTAATAAATAAAAGAAAAAGATGTTCTTTTATCTTCATATGTCGTGATATCCTATCCCTGTGCCTTTATATAGTCAAATGTAGTTATCAAATTATATTTACAAAATGCTAATTTATATATAAAAAAGGTTAATTAGTATTCGAAATTTTGAATCAGTTGTTTTTTTGATAAAATGATAATTTCTAATGTCAAGAAAATACAAAGATTAAAACTGAATTCAAAATCGAATTAAGCTAATTAATAAAGTAGCCATAGTATGTTATTCATAATAAGTCCTTCGTATAAATACATCTATAAAACTACTATAAAAATGATAAAAAGTTAGACCCTATATAACTACAAGCTTCTATTACCCTTGGATTAAAGACGAAGCTAGTAACTAAGATTATGTGATATAATGTTGAGTTACAATGAAACCTATCGGGATCAATGACCAGCGCCAGGACTATGTCCTGGTGTTGTGGGACGAAAATCCTTTTCGGTTGTGAGATTTCTTACAGGGTAGCTGCCTATTGAGATTTGAGCATGACTTTTGCTTAAAACCTGTTGTTGGGTTGGTGCACCGCCGACACGGGTCGTGATTGTTTTGGTTCTTGTTGGTCTTCCTTGACTTGTAGTGAAAAACAATGGCACTAACAAAAATAATGATATAAGAAATGCAAATAACTTCATGTTGAATGCCATGGCAATTGAGGGTGAGAGAAGTGCAAATTAAAAGATGCTAAATATGTTCCATGTATATATAGGCCATGGTAATGGAAATGGACCAAATACACCTTCTCACTTCATAGACGCAACTATTATGTATTTCGTTTTCCAAACCCAATAGATAATTCAATAAAGATATTAATTATATATATATATATATATATATATATATATATATATATATATATATATATATATATATTAAAAGTTACAAGTGTCGTTGTATTACATATTTGTTCCAACTAATTGATCGTGTATGTGTGAAATGTCTTATTTGATATGGAAAATTTACCTCAAAAGTCTTGAAATTTTGGTATTATTTATGAAAAACAGAATTTATTTTTTTGAGCATAAACAAACAAAAAAGTAGCAACTATTTACATAATGGAATAAAAACCGATAATCATTCACTTATTTGACTTCAGATGTTAATCTTGCATTTTAATCGGTAATCTTCAAAAAAAGATCTATATCTCGGTTTATTAACGATATAGTCATTGATTTCTCTCTCAACGGAAAATGACAAGAGGTATAATTTTACTCTAATGTTACTGTATTCTTTATGTCTAACAGATGATATTATTTTATTCTAATCTTATTGTATTCTTTTTGTCTGATAAATATATTATCCTATTCTAATTTGACTATATGTCTATGTGAGATGACATTATTTTATTATAATATTGGAAAAGCATAAAGAAATTAGCAACTTCTAAAGAAAAGAGCATGCAAAAGAAAATAGGTCACTTGTAAATCATGGTCATTAGATGAATTTTATCCAACAATCCTAATAAAGTTCCTTCACAATGAGTTAGGGATGATTATTACTATATTTGGAAGAAACTGAAAACTAAATTAACCCCGAAACCGAACCGGAACAAACCAAATTTCACATTTGGTTTTCAGTTTGCTTACAAACTAAATCAAATTAAGAATTTGATTTATTGTTCGAGTTATGGTCCGGTGGAGTTCAAGCAAAACCATTAAACCAAACTGAATTACTAAATTCAATTAATTAATTTTGTAACAATTAAACATTTTATTGCCGTTTTAGAAAAACAATAATAATTAAATATTATTATTCTTTATACTTTATAAAGTAAATTAAAATAATAATAACATATTTTGATATTTCATATTTCACAGACATCAACTTTTTAATTCCGAAACTCTAAATGTTCTCTCCTTTGACCTATTATTCATTCAATTGTCACTAAATCTGTTGTATGAGACTTTGGTCACTTCTTAATCCATCTATCCACCGTCCAATGCCATCTAAAGTCTTAAGTGTGAATTTTAGATACATACGCATGCATAGTTGTTGATAGTGAATGGCAGTAAATAGCGACAGGCTATCTATATATGCTATGTTGCAATAAAGATGAAATAACGAAAGTTATTTCGTATGTGTAGACGCAAAATTAAAAGATATTTATTATGTTCAACTATCGTAGCTTTTATGAATTTATAATCAATGGATAAGGAAACAAAGCATTAACCTACATAATCAAAACTTCAGTCCTAATAGTTTTTATTTTGATTTTTCCCTAAAACTAAAACTAAAATAATAATATTAATAATAATAAAATTATTATTATTAAAAAAAAAAAAAAAAAAAAAACTAATTTCTCTATTTGCCCTGTTTTTTGTCGCTAAACACTCAACAAGGCCACTATGGCGTAGCCCTATTCGCTAGAGTCGCCGCTATGGTTGTTGCTATTGACATCTATGTATACTTACAGTTCTAAAATCCAATTCTATTTCTAAGTAATTATGCTATAAAATTTTCTATTATACAGTTTAAACCATTTATTGTGCATGAAATTCAATTCTGAAAGAGCCCAAATATATAATACTTTCATGATTGTAAAAGCAAAGTAATTTAATATTGACAATTAAGTTAAGCGGCCATGTTAGTTTTTTGAATAGGAAATTTTTTAATCTAGTTGAAAATGATTTTTTTATATACAGAGGAGATGCTTTGAATGTTATACATATCTCTTGTGTATTAAGATGATCTAAGTTGTCGATAAAATGGTTTAATACTATAATTTATTAAGTGTCGGTGTTTATCTCCTTTTAAGGCTTAAGCAACTATCAGTCCTTAGTCCTTTTTCAGTGAAACTAAGCCAAGCCTTTTCTGCCTTCCATCCTGCGTTTCACTGCTTCAGCTTGAGCCTGTTTTCTTAGCCCAGTCATGAAGTGTGTCATCCTAGAGAGGTGACATCATTCTCTACATGTTATGGAAATAGTTTTTATATGAATCAAACAAAATATTCATGTGCTCAATAATTACATCTAAACAATTGCTTAATCTCAACATCATAAAGTCAACAACTTATTCTTCTGCATCTGCACTTCTACTTAAGTTTTTGATGTACATAATGCACCAATGCTACGAAAAGCCAATTTATCCGAGAGCTTTATTATATAGTACATGTGTATTTAATGATTGAAACTTTATATATTTATATTTGAAACTCTGAATTTTATGTTTAGAAAATTGAAACGCTAAATTTCAATTTTAACCTACAATTTGGTTTTCTCGATTTTCAAAACAAACCAAATTGTTTTAACTTGGTTTGAGTTTGCCTTGAATTTCATATTTGATAACCTTAAATTATCCTTTTTGTAATGAATTCCAATCAGCCTTTGATAAACAATATGCTTACAACATTTAAAAATAATAACAACGTTATACACGTTTTACCATTTATACGACTACCAACCAAAGCGAAGCTAAAAAATGTAATGGATTGCATTCACATGAACTCTACATGCTAGACAAAAAACAATTAAAAAACATATAGCAATTATAAACATAAAATGAATGAAAAAACATTGATTTTTTTTCTTCATATAGTTTTCTTTAAGAATAATTACGATGAAGATATTTTAAATGTAAGAGGTACGCTTATCAATAATTAATTATCACATTGTTCATCAACCATATATATTTGAAGTCACATCTGTTTTGAAATAGAATGATCGCAAGTTTGTGACATGAAGTATGGTTTCGTACAGACTTGACTAATTATTGGAGTGTCGCATGTATCTATGTATGTTACGTACACAAATAATCACATCAATTTTAAAGCATAAAAGACAAAGTTCCCAACACCAAAAAGCAACCACAACTACGTTACATACATGATGATCTTCATCAAAACGACAAAACCCATTACCAAATATACAAAACTTCCCCCCACATAAATTAATTATTAGGTAAACAAATGTCAAGATGATTTCCCAAATATCACAATAAAAGAAAAAAATGATATATTGAGATATGATAAATTTACAATAAGGTAGGATGAGGGATTGTGATTGTAAAATAATGAAAGATTTTAGTACCTGTTGTTTTGTTATTTACACTCAGTGACTCTTTGGATGATGATGATGATTATGTTTATGTATGTGAGGAGGGGTCTACCATACCATAAATGATAAAAACTATTATGGTATATACATAATTCTTCATCGATATGATGATGCTGCTCTAAGTTTGTGCAAAAATTGCAAAGTTTCACTGTAAGAAGGATCTGTTCGGGTGATGGGCTTGCATGAATTAACATGATCTGTCGACTCCAACACCTGCCAACAAGTCAAGCGTATCCAAATCAGCATCACTTTTGTAGAAATTATAAGTAGGGTAAAATAGTCATTTGCTAAATAAAACTTACAACAAGTTCCCCATATCCAGGATATGCAGATTCAATTGGTACTATTTCCAATCGAAAAGCCCATCCCCCATACCCTTCAACTATTGGAGTCACTTTTGTCTGCAAAAAACAACAACATATTAAGTATTTCTTATTACAACATTAATACTTTGAAAATTCTTAGCAGAGTGAAAATTGTTTTGTATTTGGCTGACATTGTTATAATATAAATATATAGTTAAGTGCATGAAGAATTTAAAGAAAGTACCTCGCAAAAACTTAGAACATCAAGAGATCCTTTTTTATGTAGCTCGTGAAGAAAATCATTAAGCTCCACTAATCTTGTGGACCCACTTCTCAACTCTCCTATCTGACAAAACAAAAGTAATCATACTTGCAACTTAAAAAGCAAAACAATCCAATCCAATCATATAACTTTTCTCTCATTCATTGCTTCTTCATAATATCCAAGGGGAAGTGAATTGATAAATCATTACACATTTATTCTTCAATTAGTTGACAAAAAAATAAAAATAAAAAAGTACCGATGGTGCAGGGCGAAAGACATAACCCATTCGCCAGGGCATATCTGCAAGTTTACTACCAAAATGTGGGCAACTGTAGAACACCTAAAACATTGGACAACTTAATAACAATAATAATAATAAATATTAATTGGAAGTAGTGATAAGTTATTAAATCAAACATACCACACCAACAGTGTTTTTGACAAGATTGCCTCTGTTTTCTGCACTTGCTTGATGTAGCATCTGTTTCACAACCAATCCCCCCATGCTGCAATACAATATAATAATATATTAACAAGAATACCAAAATGGCTAAAAGAGAAATTCTTCTGTTTTTTCTCTTTCATTCTTAATTAAATATTTCAACCTATGAGTTACAAATACAACAGGTCGATCTCCAATACGTGCTGCAATAAGCTTTTCCAACAGCATCGAGCTAACTTCCTACAAAATTTCACATTCCAATTTATTTACATTTCCAATAACCAAACATCTCCAAATCTCATTTATTTTTTAAATATATTTCTAATAACACACCACAAACCTGAAGAGGCAAGCTTGATCCAGACCATTGTGTAAGATTCGTCTGCAAAACAAAAGATATAACTCAAACTTCATTTACAATTTACAATCATGTTTTTATACAAAAACAATTTATAATTTTATATAATCACAAACCTTGTACTTAAGACTAAACAAACGTGCATGAGGGAAATCAGTAGAAAGCCACTCCCCTGGCCAAAAAGTCCCATGTTTTCCTGCCTCTTCATCAATCTTTTCCACAAGCCCCGATTTAGATGATGACTTGTCTTCAGATAACCTCCAAGTCTTGTAGGGCCCACCACGAAGCCCATGAACAAAAATAACATCAAGTGAAGGACTCTCTAATCCACCTTCAGAATCATTATTCCTTCCTTTTCCAGAGCATTCCCAATGACTCATTCCAGGGTTGATCAAAAAAACCGTCTCACCATAACGAGCACAACCATGATTTTTAGTTTTAGAGCCACTATTTCCATCATCATCATCATTACAGAAGATATTCAACAATGTTGCTCTAGCATAGCTTTGAGTTTTAAGATCACTACATATCTTTCCATTTGCACATTCTTCAAGCCAATTACACCAATCTTTATCTTCCAGTATCATTTTTTTAACTTTTGGATGAACTGAAAGCACCATTAACAATCGAGCTGCATGTCTACGGACATGAGCTGTAGGTGGGACCCGGACACTAGACGGGTCCCGGGCATCAACAACAGATGAATCACCATGATCATTGGCTTCCATGTCTCTTGATGCATCATATGCTTCAATTGCTGATAATTTCTCGTAATCATCACTTAATAAAAAGCGGCGTAACAGAGGAATTATGCCATAATCGATTATTTTCTTTTGAGAAAATAAATCATCACTGCAGATTTCTGTCATTGCTTTGATACCCTTTAAAGTTGCAAGTGCAGAATCTAAAGCATTCGCTTTAGGGATATTTCCTTTCTTTAGATTTTTGTAGGTGTTAATAAATGGTTCAAGGGTAAGAAAATCTTCCAAAGCAAATGAATCACCATTGACTGCTAAGTTGACCACAGCACTAGCCAATTGGTTCACACTTTGGGTGCCAGAAAGTACATTTGCCTGATCGATTTGTGTCTGCAAGAGAAGGGTATTTCCGTAAATTACCATAAACAAAAAAGAAAAAAAAAAAAAGTAACAATGATACAAACCTTGACTTTGTCCCTAGGTTGAGCACTCCCTTTAAGAGATAACTTTCTGGATTTGAGAATGTCTGAAAGCATAATAGCTAACCAACCTTGGGAAATGGGAATGGAAGAAGGGCCATAATCTTCACAAATGCGAGAAAGGATTGTGATTGCAGAAGATCTAATAGCATCAGATGAAGTTTCCCTAAATACCCATGGAAGCAGAATGCAAGACCACTTTTGTCCTTCTTCAAGAGACAAACGCATGTCCCCTGAACAAAGTGATTCCAACCCTTTTGCTAGTGATTCTTGAACAGACTTATGATTCATAGTCCTTTTAGCAGTCTCCCTCATTAAATGAAGACCTTTTTCCATAACTACCCTTTGAGCACCAGGGCATCTCTCGAGAGATAGTAAAAATGCAGATAAAGCCACACGAGTTAAAGAGATATCATCGGCTTTGCTTGCTTGAGAAACGGTTGTAAGAAGGGTAGAACTCCAATCAGAAACAAAATCATTCATGGGGAGATTTTCGTCTTTTAACAACAACTGAGCTACTAAACTCCCGTGAAATTTCACGGATCTTTCAGGAGCAATCAATGCAGACATGACAGCGTGTCCATTGAAGTCAAGTTCTTGGATATGGGATCTATTTACATCTGATGCCATTGCCCAATTTGCTAAAGCCCATGCAGCAAAAGGAACAGCAACATGTTGTGAATGCAAATCATCCCATAGTCCAGGGATAACAGTTGTGTTTACAGAAGAAGTGTTGTTTAGTTTGTTGAATGATGGTGAGTTGTGAGTGGCTTTAGATTCATCTAAATCCATTGATTGATTGCTTGTAGAAAGACCAACAATTGAAGTGCCTCCAAGAACTTCCATTCCAATGCCTTTCAATCCAGTTCCATCATCATCATCCTGGCTGCTGCCAGGTGGCTCATCCATGTGCATGCCACCTTCTTCAATAACTTCAAGTGCAGCTGCAATATCTCTCATTGCAGCAGTTCCTGATAGCATGGGCTTAAGTTTGATTTTGTCCACGTTGTCACAGTTGGAAGTGACAATATCCATGATTGCTGCAACAAGCATGCTTCTGCCTTTTGAAGGGTCAGAAATGTCAAATGAACTTCGCCTTGGGTGCTGCTTTCATGAAAATGCTATATCAATATGATAAAAAGTTATTCTGGATAAACTTATATACATTAGAAAATTAATCAAAATCCTAACTTCCCAAACAAGCTATGATTAAGTTATTTATGCATGTAGCTTTAGTAGGGTGGACAAATAGCACATCTAATAATTGTTGCTTAAACTACAAAATCAAATACTACTTATTCTGATACACCAATTAAAGGAGAACTCACTAAGTCCGGTTGGAGCTCATTCAACATTAAGGATTTAAGGCCACTAACAGGATTACTAAATCAACAATTAAGAATATAACTATAAGCTACTTTTTGGGGCACACCATTACTCTTGCATTTACTAACACAAGAAACAGCAAAAGAGAATATGGTGTTGTCCAATGATGACAGAATTATACCTTTTTGGATTGATGAGGTTGAGCAAAGAATATGAACCTGAGAAGATTGGGAATGGCATGAGGCCTCCCAAGAACCGCCTCAGACACATTAGGGTCAGCAATCAAGTACGCTAAAGCCCTAGCCGACTCGGCCTGAGTCCCATAATTTCCCCCTCCGGACAATGCTACCGACTCTAATAACCAATCCAACACCACACCACCGCCAGCACCAACAATCGCAGCCCTCCGGCTCTCATTCGCCGCCACAATATCCGCCAATAACGCCGCAACCCTAACCTCAAACCCTGACCAAACTTCATGGTTAGCCGAAGACAAAACCGAACGAAGAGATTTCCATAGAACCGACGCCGCAACGCCGGTATGCTTCATCGTATTCACAACTCTCTTAAACGACTCCTTCGACCGGTCAATCGCGTGTTCGAAATCATCAAGCAAACGTTTCTTCTTCGCTTGTTCTTCCTTAATTTCGCTGTCATCAAATTTGATAACGGATGATGCAGCAAGAATTGCGGCAGCGGATATTACAGTCGCGGATAATGCAAAGCGCGAAGTGCCTGATAGAGGAGATAGAGTCCTAGGGCGGAGGCGGTGGAGAACCAATGGCGGTGGCGGAAGATCATCTTGTGAATGTGAACTGTTGAGGAGTTGCGGGTAATCGGTTGAATTTTTTGAGTTACGATCGGAAGGATTGGCGGAGAAGAGGCGACGGACAGAACAGTTGGATATGTGAGACCGGTAGCGGTTGACGGTGGTTCTACTAGCGAAGATACGACGGAGCATTATAGTAGAAAAAATCAAGAGAAAAAGAAAATGAAGAATCAGCGCAAAATCGGGAAAGGAGACGGCTTAGACGCTCGCCGTAAAGAGGCGTCGATGGAGTCGCTTTTCGTTGGCATCAATTTTTTCGTCGCGTCTAAATTACATTATAGTCCTTTATAGTTCTTCAATGACACTCAAGTCCTCCTCTTATCATATCATAAAGGTATTTAATTTGTTTAAAATCTCTTTTGTAGGAGCAAATACATGCTCGGGATCAAACGAAAGTTATTGCGGAGCTAAAAGCGGAAAAATTAGTGCAAAGTCAAAGAAGTCTTAAAACTGGAAGACCACGACGTGGTGGATAGAGGATTCCCGGTCAAATAGTGACATGACGATTACGTGATTTTAATGAAGATCACGACGTGGTGGCAGTAGGCCACGACATGGTGTGTCAGATTCGGGATTTATAAATATGTTGATTCTTCTCTCAACCCTAACGAATGCTTGAAGTTATTTCGACTTCTGGAGACCAGAGAAGTGTTGGAACACAGAAGGAACTCGTATTTCGATTGAAGATTAGCTTCTAAAGAGATTTGAGCCGATAATACTTCTAAAACTTATTTACTTTGTTCTTCATTATGATTTTCATTGTGAACTTCGTTTTTAAGTGTTTGTTTCCAGAAATCATAGGATACAAACCCTAACTTATGTTTAGAATAGATGATCATTATGACTATGTGTTGATTTATTGGATATTGGATTGTTGGTAGTTGCTTATTTGTTATGATATTTCGTTAAAGATCCTTTTGTGTTAATAATTACTACTTTTTCTATTTATTACTGAGTTTTCTGAATTAGATGATCATTCTATTTGGTAAACTTGAATCTTATGAATTTGTGACCATCAAAGTTGCAAGACTAGTGTTTTGGTCATAAACCTATGGTTAAATAGAAGAATATGTAAATTAATGTGGAAGCTAATATGTAATGATCATTCATGTATTGAATTGATGTTATTATCCATTAACACTAATATTCTTATTTGTTTGTCCACCTGATCAATGTATGAATGAACTAGTTTTACTAAAGGATTATTCTTTTTATCATAAAGTTTAATCAAATTAGGAATCAGTAAGCAACAAACAACTCAATCCATTGCTCTTTCCAATAAATCAATCATGGGAGTAGTGTGAATCGAATCTAAACGGAAGTCTCTTTAATATCTTGTTTCAATCCTTAATTTGAATTGTTTTTTGTTAGTTTTTTTTTGTCTTCTGTAGCTTTTATGTTTCTAGACTTGCAAAAAACCTAAAAAAAAAAAAAAACTTTTTAGCTTACCTGCTATTCGATTAGGTTCACTATCTACCGCGTATTAATTAGTCTAGATTAGTTGGTTTATTACTTAGTACATAAAATGCATATCAAGTTTTTAGCGTTGTAGCCGAGGAACGGTTCAAATCTTAGTTAATTATTATCTGATATTTGTTTTCAATCCTTTGTGTGAAATTTATTTCACAAAAAGTTTAAATTTTTCTATTTAATATGTAACCACGACATGGCAGTTTCTCACCACAACGTGTTGAACGTCCTGACGGTTTTCGAATTATTTTTCGTTTATTACTTTTGTTCCTTTTTACACGTTGTTTTTTTGTTTATTACAGTTAGTTTTCGAGATGATGGATATCACGTGAATAACGATGGGCACATACAAGAAGCAAGTGTGCAACGATCAAGGATCAAGACTTGCTCCACCAGAATCCCAATTGAAACCAAATTTGAGCTCAAGGACCATATTCTAGAGATGCTCAAGGACATTCTATTTTTCGAAAAAGGATCATGAGGACGTGTTTAATCACATCGATGAGTTCAAGGACATTGCAAATTATTTCAATGTTCCAAGTGTCTTGCAAGAAGCAATTTTTCTCAGAATGCTCCCAGTAACTTTCATAGGAGATGCAAAAATTTGGCAAAAATCCCTTGCATCTTGAGCAATTACTACTTGGATGAATCTACGCATAGCTTTCATTGAGTAGTTTAGTCCACCATCAAAAATATCCAATCTCAAGAAGAAGATAGCAAATTTCCAACATAATGATGGCGAGTCTTTATTTGAAGCATGGGGGAGGTATAAAGGAATGCTTAGGAATTGTCCACAACACGATCTAAATCTGCAACAAGAAGTAGTTATCTTCTACGATGGGGCAAAAGTTACAACAAGACAACTCCTTGACTCTCAAGGACCAATGACAAACTAAGAACTGGCTACTATTAAGGAGTTGATCGAGGAATTCGCAAAACATTCGCACGGATATCATACCCCATGGGAAGATGTTACAAGAGGAAGAGGAAATTTTGATAGAGGCAATGAAAACATGGCGACGGTTTTAGAGAAATTAGAATCAATGGATCGAAGGATGACTAAGATGGATCAATTCATCCATGCAATTCGTGTTGGATGTGAATATTGTAGCGATCCTCACTTAACAAAGGATTGTGACCTTGACGAGCAGAAATCGGAAAGTTCAAGCATGCTATTCTAGTGAAGATAAAAATGATGAAAATTGGAAGAAATACAATAAGGAATGGTTTCCCTATGATGAGTATCAAAAGGCAAAAGAGGAAAAGTATATGCAACAAGGTTGCGAGTTTTACCAAAAGGAGCAACCGGATCCCAAAAAAAAAAAAGAATGACTTTGCAGCCATGCTTGCCCGATTCGCAACTGCGTCCTAGAAAAGACACGATGAGACTGATGTTGTCATTCGAAATCAGCAAATCTCCATCAAAAATATTGAGCAACAAATCGGTCAACTTTCAAAGAAATTCAATGAACGATTACCAGGAACACTTCCAAACAACACAAAACAAAATCTGAAGGCGCATTTCCAAGCCATCACAACAAGGACTTGTAAAATTATTACTCCTTTGGCTCCTGTTTCTAACGATGATTCAGATGTTGTGTAGAAACTGGAAATTAAAAATCAAGAAAAGAACTCTGAACCTCAACCACGACGTGGTGAAGATCCAACCACAACGTGGTCATATGCTAAAGCCAATAAAAATCCTCTGGTCAAACTGTATCAGCCACCGCTACCATTCTCGAGTCGAGTAAAGTAAGACAAGCACGCCAAAGACTATAAGAAGTTCCTGGAGAATATAAAGGCCCTTCATATCAATATTCCATTTATCGTAGTAGTGGCCCAAATGCCAAAATACGCTAAATTTTTGAAGGATCTTCTCACGAGTGGAATGAAGATGGAAGAGGCGGCAAAGGTGGTCTTAAATGGGAATTGCTCAACTGATATGCTGAACAAGTTACCTAAGAAGATGAGGGATCCAGGAAGCTTGACACTCCCATGCCAATTCGGAAATTTGGCCACAAGTTACGCTCTTGCCGATTCGGTAGCAAGTGTCAGTCTCATGCCTTATTTCTTTTTCAAGAAGCTAGATCTTTCGGAGCCAAGGCCAATTCTCATAGAAATACACCTCCCTAACAAAACAGTGACCTTTTCCAAGAGGTATATGTGAGGACTTATTGGTTAAAATTGACAAATTTGTTTTTCCCGCATATTTTGTTGTTCTAGATATTGAATAAAGACAACCAAGTTCCGATCATTCTTGGAAGGTCTTTCCTAAGCATCGTACGGGCCTTGGTGGACATAAGAGAGTCCAAACTCACCCTTCAAATTGGAGAAGACGATATCACTTTTGGAGTAGATTGAGCTATGAAACATTAAAAGATAACTAATGACATGGCTTTCACGGTGGATATCTTCGATGAGATGTTGGAAAAAGAATTGAATGGGTGGAAGGACAACAATTCAGAGGGGTACATGGTTCTTCAAGAGAATTATTTTGATGTTGAACATAACTTAGAAGAGTTAGAGAGGCTTATGGAAGAAAGTGAAGTTGAAGACCTGAAAATGCAATCTGAATGTCAACCACAACGTGGTGACCCTACCACGTCATTGTCAAGTGAAAAATCACGATCATACAAGCCATTTGAAAACACTACGACGTGATAGGTAGAAGACCACGTCGTAGTAACTGCTCAGAACACGAAAGTCGAGCTGAAGATCTTGCCCGAACATCTGGAATATGTCTTTCTGGAGGAAAATAAGCAAAAGCTTGTTATTATATCAACTATTTGTAACATCCAAAAAATATGACCCAAAAATTTCATTTTTCATTCAAGTAAAAACAATATTCCAATTCATTGTTCATACAACCAAAATAAAATAAGTATGTCAAACATCATAAAAATCAGAGTGTGTCCCATAAACAAAATCCATATGGTGTGTGCGATGCAGTCAACTCGAGCTCTTCCCCTTGGAATCAGAAATACCTGAAACATAAACTAAAAACCATAAGCACAAAGCTTAGTGAGTTCCCCAAAGTACCACATACCAACATGCATAACATATAACGGGTCCCGCCCAATGAGTATAACGGGCCCCACCCACATACAAATCATATAGCAACTAATAACGTACAAGATAATCATCAGGCCCCACCCAGAAAACATACAAGCACATACACATAGTAGTGTCACACAGACAATGTGTATCCTAACAGATTATATCATGGGTCAGCATTGGTGCCTTCGACCCGCTATACATGGTGATGAAACTCACCTCGAATGCTAAATCTCATGAAAGATCCCTAGTTGTTGTCCTTAACGTAAAATGACCATTTACCCCTGCTCTGATTTGGACCATAATCGAGGCCCAATTCCATCTAATCTTTCTAAGTCCACTAATGGTCCATTAAAGGCCTGCTAATGGCCCAATTTTCTAAATTGGCCAACTTCTCAAATGGGCCTTCCCTAAGCCCAACCATGTCCTTAGTCCAAAATCTGACTTTTGATGGCCCGCTAAGGACCAAAGACCTAAAGTCCAAAGTATGGGCCAAACCGAGGCCCAAAACGCACCAAGCCCATATCTGTTGAGTACGTTGGGCGTACTCCTATGTACGTTAAGCGTATTGTCTAAATGGCGTGCATAATGTGCGTACCTGCATGTATGCCCAACGTACTTCTCTGTTAAGTCACTTTTCCCATTAAGTGCTTAATACTCTAATCCAAAGGCTATAATCACATATCCAAGCCCTCTTCAATGTCTTGATCCATAAAGTCGATCACTTGGTGGCTTACAACCCACCAAATGAGCCCAAACATAGAATAATAGTAACTAACTCCATAGAAATGGCTAGATCTCATGCATGGTTACATAAAGGCCTTAAAGGTTGAAACTTTACTGCTAAAGGAATGCTTTGAGCTCCAAGGGTGGGAACCCTAAGCTCAAAAACAGAGTTGCATGATAAAGATCCATCCTTTGGACCTAAAAAGGTCCAAAGCTCCATAATCCTAGATCTAAGCTCCTATGAGGAAATTTGGAAGCTTTATACCTCCTTTGAGTGCCAAAAGATGAAATAGTCCCAGATCCCTGAGCTCAAGATACTCAAGTTCTTCTTCTTCAACTCCTCTTCTCTTCTTCCAAGCTTTTCTTCACCAAAATAAGCTCAAAAGGTCAAACACACACAACAATGGAGTATGAGGGCGTACTAGGGTTTTCAGAGGGTGAGGGACTAGTAAGGAGGCTAGGGTTTGAGCCATAATGGGGTATTTATATGGCTAAAACCCTTAAAATTAGGGTTTTGAGTCTGCTCACGTACGTTGCGTGTACGTGCATGCGCCTCCCGCATCCTCGGCGCTTCTACGCCCCGCGTACGCCAGGTTACGCCCAACGTATGACTTATGGGCAACCTAACTACTTGGCCCATTTTTCTAAGGTCCACTCCAAAAATCCACTTGTCACATTATTAGCCCAATAAATAATATTAATTACTTAAATTACATAATACCTCGAGAGACGGATGTTACACACTCGTTCTATAAAAGGTTCATTTTTAACCCTAAAATATATTTAAGATTTACATTTTGGTCCATACGTCGTGTGTACTCGGGGTGTACGCACGGTGTAGTCATACATGAGGAAGCGGGTCTTGCATGCGTATGCCCGACGTACTCATCAGGTACGCAACGCGTACACTATTCAAACAAAAACCCTAGTTTGAGGGTTTGCACCCTATATAATCCTCTTTATGACCCCAAAACCTTCACCTTCATCAGCCTCCACCTAAAAATCGTCCTTCTAGCTAACCCTAAGTGAGAAGAGTGAACTTTGAGCTCATTTGTGTGTTTTGGTGGTGTTATTGAAGAAGAAGAAAAAGGTGGTGGTATAAGGACATTGGATCTTGGAATAAGCTTGGATATGGGATTCTCACCTTATTAGCAACCTTTTGGAGGTAAAAAGCTCTTAGCTTGATCATATTTTCTTATGGATCTAGTTATTTCTTCATTTAGGGCATTTTTGGTCCCAACCTTTGTAATTCTTGAGCATGACATGATCTTAACCTAATAAGTCGTCCTTTCAGACCCAATGAGGGGTCTTGAGTCATAAAAATGAGATCTTGATGCTTAGTTCTTCCCCATGCATGCTCTAGAAGGTCTTTAGGTGTTAAGAAGTTAAGTTTGTTAGTATTAAGCACATAATGGGCATGCAAAGTCATGATGTTGGAAACTTTATGACTCTCAGTGGTATTTTGGCTTTGGATCTACATTTGGAACGTGAGAGCTCTTATTAAGGAAAAGACTTTGGTGCATACGCCGAGCGTAATCCAGTGTACGTTGCACGTACGGGGTCAACTGCCCAATGTCGGTTAAGGCTTGTGTATGCCCCAACATAGGAGCTGAGTACACCCCTTGTACTCAGCTGAGTTGACCGATTTGACTCATTGACCTTGACGTTTGACCAAGTTGGACCTAAGGGTGTTTTGGGTATTTTAAACTATTAATTGAGATTAGGTCCTTGGTTTTTATTAGGTGATCGTTGAGCCGATTTTTCAGAACAAAGATTTATTCAGCTTTCATTCCGATTGAGAGGTGAGTTTTCCTCACTGTACTTAGGGGTCAAAGGCACCAATGCCTACCCAACAAATTATGTATCATGTTATAGGATGTTGCTATTCAGATCTACATGTTTATCTGTATTTGCTGGTTCTGTGTTATGTTTATCTGTTACATATGTCGACATATGTGTTGGGTTAAGGTTTTATTGCTTTGTGCGGTAACCAACAAACCAGGGAGCAATCCAGACATAAGTTGTTGGCCCAGAGGGCAAGCCAGACTTATTATGTGGGCTCAGTAGCAATCCATATATGAGCTGAGGGCCCGATAGGAATGCCAGACTCATACTATGGGCTCAGGGGTAATCCAGTCTTTTAGTTGTATACCCAGTATATGTTGTTATGTGTATGTGTTTGTTGGTACTTTAGGGGATCTTACTAAGATTTGACTTATAGTTTTAGTTTATTGTTTCAAGTACTTCTGAGGATCGTGGGAAAGCAAAGGCGTGATCGTGAACATCTTCCTATTTTATGTCACTTGGTCTTGGGGAAAACTCTAATTTTGAAATAATGCTTTGAAACAATGACTTTATTTGTAAACAATGTTGGTTAATGGTTGATTTTGAAAATTTTAATTTTCCTTGATTTTTGGAGTGTTACAGAAAACTCACATGTCAAGAAGTCAATGGGAGTCATTTTGATCTTGATCCTGCGAGAGTCAACTGACAATAATCCTTTTAATTATCACTAGTACAAGACTAGAGGTTGAAAAACTATTGTGTTTAATTGACATATTTCTGTGCACCTCCAATTGAGTTGGAAATGCTTATGAGTTATATGTTCTTCTTTTAACTGCAAAAGCAAAGAACATTGGTCAGTGAAATTACACTAATTAATACGGATGATATGCTAATAACTTATAAGCATTGGTGGGCTCTTGTGCTATCAAAAGGCAATGAATTTAATAACAAAGTTCAGTCAATGAAGGAAAACTGATTTTGATTTTGGTTTGTCCTAAATATTTTCTTATGACTATATGTTGGAAATGACAGATCCACATGGATGGGAATGTATACAACTTTAAATCTAAGTAGAAAAAGGTTTCGCTTTAATTCATGAAAATGGTTATAAGGAAACACTTTCACTAGTAGATTTTAAGAATATGATAAACATCAATATGACTGTTGGTTGTATTAATTGCATTCTTAAATTCACAATATGATTATGACATCCCTCTTCATATTTCAAATTGTGAGGAATGGAAAGGAATTGTTAAAAATTTTAGGAGATATGTTTATCACGTCTTGAAAGGGTTTGAACATATATACTATCCATATAAAGTGCATAAGCTTAAGAAGCCTAAATAAAGGCTTAATGAAGCATCACAAAATAGGAATCTGCACTTCCATGATAAATTCAAAAGGTGTTGATTTGTAGAAGACTAGTTTATTTTTGAATACATATCAAAGATAGTGGGAGCATAATTATTATGCTTGGTATTTCATGTTGACAATACTATCCATAAGGAACAATGTCTCTAATTTGCAAGTTACAAAAGTTGGGAACTATTTAACTATAGTGGACTGAAGGGAGTGGGCACTCATACTTCATTTCGAATCTAAAGGTTTAGATTGTATAGTTTAATAGAACTTAGTCAAAGATATACATTAATAACTTGTTGAATTTTTTTGACATTTGATATTCAATATATGGAAATATTATAGCTAAGAATTGAACATATATAGGACCCTTGTAATAATGAGTCGAATCCCATATGCTTCGGATATATAATCGATTACATATGATATAATATTTATTTATTCAAATTCTTTTAGCATTGTGTGAAAAGGGTTAGAATTGCATGTGACTGAAGTTGCGAAAAAACTGTCAAGAACGTTCTAAGGTTTTACCGAATAATTGATTGCTTGTGGACAGTTGGAAGTATGTTTTTGTTAGGACGGACCATAGTGACATGTTTTGAATTGAGATGATTCTTAGTGAGAATGTTGTTCATATGGGAATATGTAAATGTTTCCATAATAGGAGATGTTTGCAAAATCTACGTTTGAGTTGGAAACTTTAATGCAAAGAAGTATTCAAGGAGAGTACCTTGAATTTGAGACTTTATAACCTTGGAATTTTTTCTAATAATAAGTTCCAGTGGAACATTGTGTAATATCGGAGGCTCAGTCTCTATGACTTTGGAACCTCGACATCGCAAAAAGACAATGCATGTAAAGATGAAATTTCACTACATCTTAAACAAGGACAATAATTTGGAATTGTGAAATGAGGATTATTGGAGTTGTAACATTCCGAAATAAGGTATGTATCAATGACCTTAACTTTTATTGTAATTGTCAAGACTAGCCCTTATTTGAGAAAAGGTGGTAATTGAGTACGCGGGGTGTACGCATGTGTACGCCCAACATACTCATGTGCTTAGTAAGAACGTGGAGGCCACCTAGTATGCTGGGCGTACTAGAGGGTACGCTGGGCGTACTAGGCTCAGAGTGTAAACCCTAATTGTTTTGTGTGTCCCTATTCAAGGAACATGATGGCTTCATTTCCAGCCACCATTTCTAGCCTCCAACTCCCCTCAAACCCTAAATCCCGTTTCCATAGCTTGTGTAAGCATTAGTGGCTTATTGAGTGTTCTTGTAGAATTCTTTTGTGAATAAGGAGCCTTGAAGGAAGAAGAGTTGGTGTGTAAGCTTTTGGATTTGCGCTTTTCTGTAGTTGGTGCATCATTTAGAGGTATCAAGCTCAAAGCTTTCTCATTGTTTTGATTAGTTCATGTTTTTGTCCTTTTTTAGGGTTTTATGTCCCAATCTTGAAGCTTTATGAGTTTGATGAACTTCAGAGTATAATACATGCCCTATTAGGTTTTTCTAGTTGTTTGGACTCATAAAAATGAGATCTTGGTCCTCAAGATCTCTCCATGCATGAGATATGATGACCTTTGTGAGTAAAGGATTCGATTTTATGAGTTTTAGATTTGTCCATCCATGCTTAGGCTTAAAGTCACAAATTTTGTGAAGTAACAGACTCTAGTTAGCCTAGATTCTGAGATTGTAGCAATGGTCTTAATAGATTAAGACCAGGAGCGTGAGAAAGGTGAGTCTGGGACGTACGCCAAGCGTACCCCTAGTTACGTGCAACATAGCGTCGAGTTCACCCCGATGCATTCATGGTCAGTTGTACGCCCATCGTAGAGGGCTGTACACCCATCGTACATACTGGGTGTTGACTTCCGTTGACTTTTAGGGTTTTGGTCAAGTTATGGACTTTGGAGGCCAGGGGGGTAAAATGGTCGTTTACCCTTCTGAGTTTTAGTATAGGAATTTAGCCTAACATCTTTTGGGGGGGTTGTTAATATTAATTATTAACTAGAGGTATATGTGTAATATGTTAGGCGGAGTCTAGTTTGGCAGTCGGGTGCGAGATATTATTTGCTTTACTTTACGATGTGAGTCTTCTAACTATACTTACTTGAGTGGTAATTACTATGCGACCGGAGGGTCTTACTTGTGTTATTGACCGGAGGGTCTTGTTTGTTTATACTGAGATATGTGATATTATGCATTTTGTCTTTTGTGAAATATGTTGTTATATTAATATGTATATATATTAAGTTATGACCGGAGGGAACATACCAAGCAGTGAGACCGGAGGGTCTTCACTTAGACACATGACCGGAGGGTCCATACCGAGTCGTGAGACCGGAGGGTCCTTATCGAGATGTATCCATGAGAGGCTAATTATTTGTGTGTGTGTGTGCGTGTGTTGTATTTTGGGGAACTCACTAAGCTTCGTGCTTACAATGTTTGTTTGAAAATGTGTTTCAGGTACATCTTAGGAATGCATGAAGGCGTCAACATGATTGTACACACCCGCTTGATGATTTGTGTTATGAGGATTCTGGGATATTTGACAAATAATTTCCGATGTTTTGTGTTTGGGAAAAATTCAAATTGGCTTGATAAATATTAAACTATGTTTGTGTGGAAGTTTTAAAATTGAAAAATTTGTTCGAAAATTTAGAGTACGTGTTAACGGAGTAATGTCCAGTCGATCTGTTCACAAAGTAAAGACCATCAAGAGGCATAATATGTATGTTCATAACATTACATGACTGATGTTATCTAATTCAAGTAATTAGTTGATTACTCGAAACATTATACAATGAATAAATTCAAAATTTTTATGGTGATTAAATAATATGGATTTATTTATGATCATTGGGTATGATGTCATAGTTAATTAATTTATTACTCCTCATTCCCAAAATTATAGTCCATCTTTCCTTTTTTGGTTGTCCCAAAATAATAATCCACTTCTAAAAATAAATAACATTTTTACCAAAATACCCCCTCATTATTACTTAACCAACTAAGCATTTACTGGAACATTAAATGCAAAATAAGGACAAAACTGTCATTTTATTATATAAAGTTAGTGGTAATTAATATTTTTTTTAATCTGTGTGTTTTTTGTCTGTGGACAATAATATTGGGATGGACGGAGTATTGTTTTTCACTTTTCATGTTTTACTTCCTTGAGTAATTTTAATATTATTCAAAATTCCACAATCGTTCATACTTTTGGAAGTAAGTAGTGAATTAAGACTGTCATGAATTGATTGTAGACTGTCGATTGAGGTTAAGACATTGCGATTAGAATTGCTACAATATTCATGAGTACTTTGAGAATATAGATCTTGAGTATTGGATAAACCCACACTTACAAATTACTTCGTAGATTCAATCACTTATATTTCTAAGACGATAATATCTTCTATACTTAAAACAGAAATATATAGTTAATAGTTTACAGATCAATTGTCCATTGGTTTGCTCAAACACATCTCATAACTGGATGTAATAAATGGTGATTCCATGTTTGATTTTGACATGTAAATTGCATGACTATATATTCAATGTAATTCATTCAATTTTACTTAACAGGAAAACGATATCTGTAGGCCCCTCAGTGATTTGAGTTGATTTATGAAAAACCAAGCGCCTAGTCCGAACTAAATTGATACGTTCGATTTTGTAGTCTAAATTGATCACAAATCAGGAAATCGGGAAACAAATAAATGAACATGAGGTTGATCATTTAACTCCTAACTTAATTCATACGATATATTGTAGAATGAAGGAATAGTTGATCACTTATCTTAGGGACAATGTTTGATTTGAATTAGAGTTCGACAATCGCTTTGGAAATCACTATTTTCTATTTAATTCAATGTCTATATATACTTGCAATTGTAGTCACATATTTATCCAAGTGAGAGACTATTGGATTAAGGTGTCTAAGCCAATAACTAAATTGATATGTTTTTGTAATTAGAAGCAAAGTCATTTTTGGGTTGCCCTCAAGACCAGAAATAGCTTGAAATGATATTAGGAGAGAGAAGTATAATTTATTAGATTATTATATGATTAATAAACTAATTCGAAATTCTGGGAAAATGATTTCTTAATATATTATGTGATTAATATATTAATTGGAAATATAAAGTTGATTTGTTAATTTATGTGATTAATAAATTAATATGAGATGAATTTTTAAATAACTGATTTTTATTTATTTATATGATTAATAAATTAATGTAAAATCAATTAAAATTGATTAATTATTAATCAGAATTAATCTAGAATTAATTAAAGGTGCAAGGGGTGAATTATAATTGTTTAATAGTTAAACAAAAGAAACAATTCTAGAACCCTCCATGGTATGCATGATTTTGGAAGGTTTCCTAGGGTTTCTGGAAGCTTCCCGGTTGCATAAAAGGAAAAAATTTGAATTAGGGTTAAATCTATTATTTAATTAGTTCAAATATTGCTTTGCCTGCAAGTTACCTAATCTATAAATATGACCCCTTGGCTTGAAATTTTCATTCACCACATTACCAAAAGGCATAAGAACGAAATTTCCTTCATATCTCCTCTTTTCTCCTCATTCTAGGGTTTCTGGTTTTAGGTGTGAGCTATTAGAGACATCATCCTTTTGGTGCTTGCTTTCCAAGGAACTTCAAGAGGATTTGATTTGATTATTTGCTATAATAATCAAAAGATATGTAACCCTAATCTTTATGTTAATTTCGATTTTCATAGTCTATCTCTAGGGGTTCTTGATGTTCATAGGTTATTTCTATCAATAGAGAAAACATAGATCCTTTAGAGGTTGCATGTGAACTTAAGGGTTTAAGTGTTTTTCCGCCACGTGAATTTTTTAATAACCTAGAAAACCCATCAAAGCTGAGGGCATGGAGGGCAATCCAGACTTATGTTGTGGGCTCGGGAGCAATCCAGTCATAAGCTAAGGGCTAGAGGGGCAATCCAGAGTGACGTTGTGGGCCCAATGTGCATGCATTATATATGTACTGATGTGTGTGATACTTTAAGGGAACTCACTAAACTTTGGTTTACAATTGTTGGTTTCGTGGTTTCATGTACATCAAATGATCGGGACAAGGCGAATGCATGATCGTACACATCCTTCTGCTGATATATGTTTTGAGAGATTTTGATACTCTGATTTTTATGACTATGTTTTGGAAACATTGTTTTGTATGATTTGTGGTTTATGAAAATGGTTTTGGAAAACAAAATTTTTTATCCTGATTTTGGGACGTTACACAAACGACAAACATCAAATCTTGTTGGCCAATTTAATAGCTATATAGTTCTTTTAATGATGATGTTTTGTATACAATAATTTTTAGTCATACACAATAATTTATGATTTATATATTTGAAAGTACAACCTTTTAAAACATAATTATTACGTATGGCTAAAAAATATTATGTATAAATCACTCTCGTTCTCTTAAATGTATCAACTCTTTTTGGTTAGTTTAGAAGCACTTGATACTTCTTAAGTGCATCAATTCTTTTTGGTTAGTTTACAAGACATATACTTCTAATTTGGTAGTACGCTGGCCTCTTTTCCAAAAAAAAAAAAAAAAAACCAAAGCATTATGCCTTGCAACTCATTAGATGATGACAATAATAATACACAAAAATATGGAAGTATATTTGTGTTTCTTGCATTTAGCTCTATCAACAAAATGATTTAAATTTTAAATTGATTTGTGATCCAGTAAAATTTTTGAAGGTAAAAAACATTACGATTCTTACCATCTTCTTTTAACATTTCATTTATCTTTTATCTGACCTATGCAAAGAGGGGGTGATGGTAAATGAAGATAACATTGGGGTTGGACGGTTAATTATACATCACTATTCGTGTTTTAGCCTGAATTAATTTGTAAGATGTTTTCTTGATTGGATGCTCGACATACATCCCAGACGAACTATACAATCCATGAGGCAATGTCGATGACCACAATTATGGTCATTTGAAAATTGAAACTATAAGAATGTTACGAATTCAAGATGAAGTAGTTCCATAAAGATATTATTTTAGAAAGAAAAAAATATATTTTTTAATTGGATTGTTTATAAAAACCGTAAAAATGCATGTCAATTAAGTTGTTTGGTTGCAAAACCTGTATTTGGCTGCTAAATTATAATTATTATTTTTTCTAAACTTTTGCTAGCTTATTCCTAATATATCTATATAAATTTTAGTTGTTCCAAAAGAAATGGTGGAAAACACAAAATTAGAAAGTCGATTAAATTGTGTAAATGAACTTCTAAAATGCAAAAAATAATAGATAAATAAATAACATATAATTGTCAATCCAAGTGTTTAATTTTTGCCTTTAACTTTTTTTTTACTAAAGTTTCTATTAACTTTGAATGCCTTTAATTTTTCATATTAAATTGTGTTTCTGGACTTTCTGTTAACTTTTAATGCCTTTAATTTTTAATTTTTTGGATATATTAACTAATTAAATGATATGTCAAGTAAGTAATTTATTTTTTCATGAATTATAAATATTAATCATGGTATTAGTCTATTATTTATTACTTTATGATTTATTATTCTTGGTTGTAAGTCATTTATTCTTGCATTGGTGATATCAACTCGAACACTCGATCATATTCATTTCTTTAGTTAAATATCTGATGCGATTTTTCTAGTTTAGCTATGGTGAATGCATACATAGTTTTTCACAGTTTTATGTTTAAGAAAATATGCCAAGTGTTTTTGATTTATTATTTATACTTGGTTAACAGTGAATATGAAACAATACAGTCACATTGAATAATTAAGTTTTCAACCAAACAACGTAACTTCAAACTTAAACTAGAATAAAGCTAATAAATTATCCATATACAAGAAAGAAAATCTTAGTTTGGGTTGAGCTTATATAAATCTGGAAGAGAGTGATGAATTGCATTTGAGAGTGCTGGCGTTCTTTGTGAAAGTGTAGTTTGTTCTTTCATCGACTCTTCTCGTGTAATTCTTCCTCTATTAATACTTGGTGATCTAAGTTCTCTTACATTCTTCTCCTGGTGGAGTATTTTCGCAAACCTATATATATGCATAATAGAAAATATTCAAATCAATAAAATAAATATAAAATGCTTCGTATATATGTTTTAAAACATACACTAAATATAATTTTATGAGAAACGTGAATATACTTTATTAAAGCCATCTCATTGGTGGTATGATGGTAAGGCTCACATATGCCCGTGCCAAAGTTCACTTTCGTCACTTGTTTTTTCAACAACTCTTGTCCCACTTTCACAAGATTTTCTAAGTTCTCATGTGTTGCCAAATCCATGGAAGTTAAGTCCCCACTTAAAGTGTCATCCTGATATCATTTTAATTCAATATGTTATAATATGAAATCTTGAAATCTTTTTAGTATAAACTGGAATGAAAAAGTTACCTGAATACGAAGATAATTTTCTTGTGAATGAAGGGCTTGGAAGACAGTGGAGATATGATAATCAACCATATCGCCACTCGCCTGAGTAAATACATCCACCAATGGGGTTGAGCCACCACCGGCGCCTAACCACCCCAAAATTCCCCAACTAGATGACTTTGTCGCATCATACCTTTCTTGAAATTGTGGTGACCCTGTTCCCAATGACAATACTAGAAATCTCCCGTATTCTGTTGGCTTTATTGGGAAAAAGTTTGCACTACCACTAGTTATTTCATTTGTAACTTCGCTTATGGCAACCAAAGTCTGCAAAAAAGAAACATATTAGCCTAACACTTAAACATAATATATAGATGAGTAATTAATTATTAGTGTATAAGACATATATATACCGGATTGTTGGCTGTTATTGCACCATCGATAAGATTGAATTCTCTAAGAACTTTTCCTTCAGAATCTTTTGTTTGGAACGAATGTGAAGGAAGATAAGTTGGGGCAGCTGATGTTCCGATGCATATATCAGATAACTTGGCATCAAGACTTGGATTCTTTTGTATCTAATAAATATGAATATTAATATTATATGGTTATCTTGAAAGGGCTAATTAGATGTAAGAGAATAAGAGATAGCAAAAGAGTTTCATTTATTTTTGTATTATTGCATCATGCTTTCGGATCGATCTACTAAAGCATTGCACTTTCAGTCTTTTCTTATTAAGATATCATACTTTTGAAAATCTATCTAAAAATAGTATTCTACTTCCAATGTTAACGTTTCCGGTTTTGAAAACCGATAACTTAATGGTTTTAGGAGCAACAAATATATAGATCAATTCAATACCTGGTAGCTGGAGAAGATCATAGGCTGCAAATATTTGATGTCAAATGTTGGAATCACAACGTTTGTTAACGTTTCATGAAGTTGTTTTTCTTTTAGTGTTTCTCGAATAACTTTATGTAAGTGTTCACCATCATATTTTGGTCCAGATAGAGCTTTGACCACTTTTGTAGCAGCAGCAAACCGATGGTGCTTGCTACACAATGTAAATTAAAAATGCACGTTTATGACATAACTAACCAATTCTTAGGGAAATTCTCCATCTCACTACATGAAAAACAACTCATTCTTCACAGAAAACATGTTGCAAGGCGACAGTTTCAACAATCAAGCACTGGATGTTCAAGATAAAAATCATGGAACCATTTTAGGACAATTCCCATCACTACAAGAAACGTCACAAATAAATTTGTTTTGTTGCTAATAATACATATATATATACCTGTCATGTGGAAAGATATTAGGACAATGTTGAATATAAAAATCTTTAACATCCTTAGCTGCAAAAATCGGACGATTATCTTCACCGGGAGTAGTTAACAAGGCCGTCACAAGACCACCGGTGCTTGTCCCTGCTATCACATCAAAATAATCCGCCAGTCGTGCATTCTCACCATCTAATTTCTGTCATAATTATTCAAGCTCCTCAAAATTTTCGTATATGATCATTTAATTTCAAGATAAAAAGAATAATCCAAGTAACTAAATTTATAAAAGATACCTGTAGTTGGGTTTCCAAAAATTCAAGGATGACACTTGGAATGATGCCACGTACTCCACCTCCATCGATACTCAGAATTGTGATTAGATTTCCATATGTCGGCGGTTGCAATGGTGATCGTGGTTCTTCCATGAAAGACATGATGAAACAGAGAAAGAAGTAGCTAGCGGAATAATAATGAGTTTTGTGGTCCGAAGTTGATGAGGTGATTTATCATTTATTTGTGTAAGGGTATTTTTATAATAAGATATAAAAGTTTCCAAGTTTTAGGGAGAATAGTCTAGGCAGCATGTTTGACTTTTAAGTAATAGAAGGAAGTTGCACGGCAACTTGCAAGTTAGCCATCAAAGAATCAAATAGTAACTATAGATACAAGATAGAAGGAGAAATTTCTTTAAACGAAGTAAAATATAGTTTCTGCTTGACTCAAATAAAAAAAAAAAAAAAACCCATCTTAATATACATATTTTTAACTGCTTTTTTATTAAGATTTGTTAATTTGTTAGAATTTGATAATTGTTATTTTGTTGATCAAGAGTATTTAATTTTGTTAGGTTTCTTAATTTTTATTTTAGTGCTAAATTTTGGAAAGAGTTCATTAGAAACCTTTTTTTTTACCCGACCCATGTTGAGCCGTTGACAAACACGACCATATAGCATTCTTTGATGACCCCACTTTGGATAATTCCTGGATCCTTTACTCCTCGTTAATATTATGGACGTGTTTGTCAAAAGTAGTTATTAGTTGGAAGCGGGTAGCATGTAGCTGGTAGCGGGAAGCTGTAACTTTTATTTGTTATATGAATGTTTGGCAAAAGTAGCTGAAAGCTTTTGAAATATATAAAATTACATAAAAGGACAATTGATTAAAAATAAATAAATATTTAAATATATGTTTAAGGATAATTATGGAAATTGATTTCAAAAGCCCAGGAACGTTTTGTTAAACGCTACATGAAGTAGCTTTTAGAATCGGAGCGTTTTGTTAAAACTAAAAGCTAAACGCTCCAAACGAATCTTTTTGTTTAAACTAAAGCGTTTTATCAGAAGATAAAAGCTAGAAGCTCCCAAACGCTTCTAAAAGCTTTGTGCCAAACACGCCCTATATGTCACCTATCATGTCACTTGTTAACCTATTAATTATCTTTTTTAAATTTCAAAATTTTAATTTCTCACTCTAATTGCATAAATTAATAACTAATTCTCCATTTTAAATTTTAAATTTTAAATTTTTTCATTTTAATTATTTTAAATTAATAACATTAGATTATAAAATAAAATAAAATTAATACAGATTATAAGGTGATATAACTTCACATATTTATTTAAATCAACGATTATAATTTTATATAACTAAAAAAAATCTCTTAAGTAATAACTTATTTAAAATAATTGATTAATAATTTTGATTTTTTTAATATCAAAGTTTAATAAATTTTATTACCGTGATTTTCACGGGTTATAAACTAGTTCTATATATACATCTTTAGTTGGATTTTTACATACAAATTTGCAAACAGATCCTATTCACCTCCAAAATCTGAAACATGGAAGATAAAACATACACATGTAGTTATCATCAAAAATCAAGTCATATTATCATATAGTCATTTATTAGAGGTGGATTGTTTCTAATCAAATTGAAGTTATAGTACAATTTTTAAATAGTTTGATTTGTATGTTTATGTCATCATATTATCGTTTGACACTCAATGATATTAAGTAATAATATTTATGGATCGATCAATGATCATATATTGCATTTATTTTGATTTTTTAGAACATCAACATCATGTATACAGTATATTCTCTATATGAATAGACTATTTGAACTTTTAATATTAAAAGAATATAGTCCATTTTGATCCATAAATAACAAAAAATAATTTTGCAAGTGATTATTTGGGATATTGGACATTTAGTCCAAACACTTTATAATTACAACAAAACATTAGCAGAAATATAAATTATTATAATTAAACCTTTAGTTTGCTATCAAAAAAAATTGTTTTAAATTCAAGAAATTTTAAAACTTTATTATAATGTGCAGTGAATTTTTCAATAATGTCCATTTCGTAACCACACAAAGAAGTCTAATCATGACCATAATACGACTACAATTCAATGTTCAACGCACATAACTGCTTTTTGCAGGGACCATTTAATTTTTATCTTCTTTTTACTAGGGGTGAGCAAAAACCGCACCGCAACTAAAATTAACTGCAAAAACCGCATAAACCGCAACCGCAAAACCGCAACCGCAATAAAAACCGATGGTGAGGTTTTATGTTTTTCAAAAACCGCAAATTTGCGGTGCGGTGCGGTTATTAGTTTCCAAAAACCGCAAAAAAACCGCACCGCACCGCATATATTATATACAATTTTTTTTTATCAATTATTAGTTTATTAAATATTAAAAATAAGACAAGTTTCATGAATGAAAGACAAATAAAATACTAGAAAACAAAAGTGTTGGTTTTTTTTTTTATGTTTAACTTTGAAAAATGATGAAATTAAACAATTTTAAGATATTTATTGTTAATTACTAATGATTTGACGTTTTTAAGATATTAGTTGTTTGTGGTTTAAGTTAAATAGTTAATTGTCTTATACCTTATGTTTTTTTTATTTATTATTACAAGTAATATGTTTGAACTCTTAAAACTATTTGAGCTCTAAACTGTGGTTAAAAACCACACAAATTAATCGCACCAAATCCATGCGGTTAATAACCGCAACACTAAAAAAACAAAACCGCACCGCAAAAATAACCGCACCATGCGGTTTTGAAAATGGATTAACCGCATTTGCGGTTAGTGGTGAGGTTTTGGCTAATAACCGCACCGAACCGCACCGCGCTCAGCCCTACTTTTTACCACCGTGGCCATGGTCGTGGGAAGAGGTTTTTTTTTTTTTTTTTTTTTTTTTTTTTAATTTTATTTTAAATATACACTTCAGTTGTTATAAAGATGTGATAGGCTGATAGCATAAGCATATTTGAACTTGGATATTCTATCTTTTGATATAAATATCCAAACTTTGTATCATTTGATCGCCTTTGTTTATATTCGATTATAAATATAAAAAGTTTTTTTAGTTGATATTTTTTTTGGAGTATTATTTATCTAAAATATTATTATAGAGTCTCTTAGTTAATTTAACGTTTTTAATTAAGCATTCAAAATCATATTTTAATACAAAACAAAATACTTCGAATACAAATATTATTTGATATCTCTAAATATTATTAAAAGAGAAACCTTATGACATCATCTAAGGTTTTGTTTGTTTTTTATTAAAAACCTCTTCAAACCTCTTCGTGCTGCGCGGCGCAGCACACGCGCAACACTTTCTTTCCCGCAGTTGTTTGTTTTTTCGCAGCCTTCAAAATTAAAAACCTCTTCATGTCCTTTGCTTGGGACAACACTTGAAAATTGCTTCTAACCTCTTCAAAACTAAACCCCCCCAAAAAAAACGGCCACCTCCATTCTTCCAGCAAGTCGATCGTGAGCTACCTTCTCTCGACATCGCGTCTTCTCAAACCAGTGATCACCGGCGCAACCCCCACTGGCTTCTCCCCTTTCGTTGGTCGTCCTTCCAGGTTAGTTTCTTGTTCTTTTTTTTTTCCGTTTTTGGCTGCTGAAAGCAACAATTGTCTTGAATGATTTTTGGCTCCGTTTTTGGCTCCTAATCAATGAACGATTTTTGGCTCCTGAATCAATGAACGATTTTTGTTGTGCAACTTCATTGGTGTTTTACTTCATTGTTCATGCTTCAACTTAATTGTTTGATATTTGTTGTTGAATCTTTGATTTTGCTTGTTGGTGCTAATCTTATCAAATAGTTCATGCCTTATATCAAATAGTTGTTCTTGAATCTTTGTTCTTGCCCCAATTTCTTCAATTTGTGCTTAAAATGTCATATGTTGTTGCTTAATTGTAATGAAATATTGCTGAATTGTCACTAATTATTGCTGAAATGTCACAAATTGTTGCCGAATTGTCACAAATTGTTGCTGAATTGTCACAAATTGTTGTTGAAATGTCATGAAATGTTGTTCAAATGTCAAAAAATGTTGCTGAAGTGTCATAATTGTTGCTGAAATATGAATAATCTTTGTTGAAATTGATTATGTTCATCATTACAAGTTGTAATTATGCTGAAAGTTGTTGGTATAAGGTTATATGTGCTAAAGTATGTATTCCATATGGTTTTTTTATTAGCAATGACAGATAAACATACATGGACCAATGATCAAACAAAATTCTTATTGAACACTTGCATTGAAGAAGTACAAAATGTGGATAGAAAAGGTTTGAGTTTGCACAAAAATTCATGGAACAAGTTAGGAACAGCTATTAAGGAAAATTTTGGTGTGGATTTAACTCAAAGACAATTGAAAAACGCCTATGACAACCTTAAAGCCAAATACACGGGATGGTTATACTTGAAAAACAAAACTGGCAACCTTTACAATCCTCAAACAAACACTTTTAACCTAACAAATGAGGAGTGGGAGGACTTTAAAAATGTATATATATATATATATATATATATATATATATATATATATATATATATATATACACACACACACATATTAATATGTATTCTGTTTATATAGTTGTCATTTATTCTTATACTACTTTTGTTACATTGATTGGGTTTAGGGACATCCGAAAGTCGCTTCTTTGAAAACTGTCCCATTGTTGTTTCCAGAGCTTTGTGCAGAACTCTTTGATGGAAATAGTGCCTCTGGTAATCTAAGCTATGCCACATCCCAAACACCATCGGGACATGGATCATCTTCTTTCCATGTCACACCATTGCAACTTATGGACACCCCTTCTGTTAACATAGATGAGGATGATTTCTTTTTCCAATCATACCACTAAGCTACCACCTTCTGTTGCTTCACCTTCTGCTACTTCACCTTCTGGTAACCCCAACAAAAGAGCTAAACCCTCAACTCCTAGACCTCGAGCTAGTGCCTCACCTGAGCCACCTTCTAGTGCCTCCCCTAAAGCTTCTATTACTGCTGATGATTTAGCATTGGAGATGCAGCAAGCTCTACGACATTTGACTCGAGGGCCAACAATTCCCCAATGTTTAGAGAAGCTAGAGTTACTCGAGTTAGGCCCGGTTGACCCTCTACGATTTGCTGCTTATCATATTTTTGGAGGGACCATGAATATGAGAGAGATGTGGGTAGATTTGCCTAATGATCCATAAATATTAAGAGGGTGGATCGAGATGACAGCTACAAGTTTAGGAGTATTAAAGGATGGAAAGATTGTCCATTAAGTTTACATATTTTGATTTGAACTATGTGGTTATGTTTTTTGGTTATTTGGTACTTGGATTTTATTTGTAGTATGTGGTTATTTGGTACTTGAATGTTATTTGTAGTATTTGGAATTTGAACTATGTGATTATGTATTTTGGTTATTTGGTTATGTTATTTGGTACTTGAGTTTTATATTTTTTTATTTGGTACTTGAGTTTTATATTTTTTTATTTGGAACTTGAACTATGTGATTATATATTTTGGTTTTTTGGTACTTGAGTTTTATATTTGGTACTTGTGTTGATTAATAGGTTCCTAATGGATCACGACAAAAAGATACTACTCATAATTCTAATGTACTTGTACGTCCGCTACTTTTGGAAAAGGGGTGTAAAACGAGTGCGGGACAACGATTCGGAAATGACGGGACATGAATTTACATTAGAGTTACTTCACCGTAATCCTCTACAATGTGTTGAAGTGCTACGCATGTCCCGTGAATCATTTGTCCGACTATGTGCTCATTTTAGAGTAAACTACGCGTTAAATGATAGCAAACATGTGTTGGTTGAGGAGAAGATGGCTATGTTTTTTATGATGATTGGTCATAACCAACGTTATGTGATTATCAAGCGGAGATTTCAACACTCAAAGCAAACAGTTCATAAGTTTTTTCATGAAGTGTTGGACAAAATGCTGCTTTTCGCACATGACATTATAATGCCAACTTCTTTTAATCTGAATCCAAACATTCCAGGACATAATAGGAGGCTACGACGGGTGTTTAAGGGAGCAGTTGGTGCACTTGATGGCACCTTGATACATGTTGTTGTCCCTGCAAACAAACGGGATTTATATAGAAGTAGGGGAAAAGGTGATTGTTACCAAAACGTGTTGGCAATATGTGACTTCAACATGATGTTTACGTTTGTTGTGGCCGGTTGGGAAGGGATAGCACACGATTCTAGAATTTTATCAGAAGCATTAGCAAATCCACATGCACCATTCCTGCTTCCACCACCAGGTAAATTTATGGTTATTGAAATAGTTTCATCTTAGCTTGAAAAAATAAATGACTTTTTTTTTTACAGATAAATATTATCTTTGTGATGCCGCTTATGCAAACATTCGAGGTTTTATGGCACCGTACCGTATTGTGAGGTATTGGCTTGGATATTTCCGTCGAAGACGTGCATTAACGAATAAAGAAAAATTTAACCATGCACACGCAAAACTTCGGAATGTCATTGAGCGTGCTTTTGGTGTCTTGAAAGCACGATTCCCTATATTGAAGAGGATGGCACCATTCTCATTGGTTACACAACGAAACATTACCCTAGCATGCTTTGCACTACATAATTTTATAAGAAGAGAGGGACTACGTGATGAGTTTTTTGCACGATATGACGAACCAAATGTCTCGGTTCGGAATAACAATGCAGGCGTTGATAATGATGAAGATGAGATTCCAACACATGGTACTGCAGCGGATTGTGAATATATGACTCAGTTAAGAGATGAAATTGCCGAACAATTGATGCAAAATATGGAATGAAAATTATTAAAGTTTGGTTGTATGAATTTTATTTAAAAATTTTATTGTAAGACTAATTTGGTTGTTTGAATTTTATTTGAATGTTTTAAGATTACAATTATTAAATTTTTGGTATTAAAAAACTATTATCGGTTTATTAAATTATTTTATTTTAATTTTTTTTAATATCTGCAGCAGTCTGCAACCGTTAAAAAAACAAACATGCTTCTCATTATAGTCTGCAACACTTTGGTCTACCTCTTCTGCTGCAGAGGGCTGCAGAGGTGGTCCGCAGACTTCAGACAGTTTCACTTCGGAAAAACAAACAGCACCTAAGACAATCTGAGCTGTTGATTGTGTTTCTTTTATAGGTTTTACACCCTTAGATCAATTTGTTTACGTCACCTTGATCAAACAAGAAGTCAACCCGTTATGTTAGGAAATTAAATGTAGGAATTGAATGAAAATGATACATGAATTCTTTCCAAACTTACAACTACAAAATTGGTTCCTTATTAATATAAACCTTAAATTTAGGCTCTATTTCCATTCAAAATTGCTTTCCAAATATATTATATATTGAAATCTCTGAAACTATTAATTTCATTTTTCAAAAGTTTCGGATATTATTATGAACCAATACACTTTGAAGCATAAATATCTTCTATTTTAAGTTTAAATGAGATTTCAATTTATTACCTGCTAATTTTCATCATATTGACTTGTATATATATTTCAAACCTTTTTAATAATCGATTTACACAAACATTATGTTATAATTCCTCTGCAGAAAACAAATGCAAAAAAACTTCAACCTTCCCATCAGTCTGATTAGTTGAATAAATATATGTACTTCTTCTTTAAATCCTTTTAATCTGTAAGTTTGATATTGTTTACGAATTTATATGTTTTTACTCATTCGTATGGTTCTTTGTTGAATACTTATAATTTAGATGTATAATGTTGCTTTTGAATTTTTCTTGATGTTGTGTTTGGTTCTTGGTTCCATCTTTTTAATCGGTAACTATGATCCTTTTTCGAAAATAGTAAAGTCGATGTTAAAATTGGATGTTATATGATGTTACATGTGTGTGTATACCTTTCTAAAAAATCAATAGATAAGACAAGAGATGACATGACATAATATAACAGACGGGTTGTACTTAGACATGAAAGCCCCTCCTCCCCCCCCCCCCCCCACATACACAAACACATAGTTTTGAGGTCATGGTGGTGGATAAAGCTTCATCACTTCTGCCTCTAATTTGCTCTTTGTTTTATAGTAACGAATGTTCTTTACTATCACTGGATCATTTCTTTCACGTTCAGGATCCATTGATATAATCCCTATTGTATTTCAAATTCAATAACAAAATTGTAATTAATTAATTACTCATTAAAGTTAAAAAATTATAAATTTATCTCACTTCCTGCTCATCCAAGTTTTCTCATTGCTATAGCATCAAGAAGTTGATCATATCACATATTTTTCTAAATAAGAAACACTAATATCAATAAAAAAAACTATTTAATTTTGTAATAAAGTTGAATTAAAAAATAAGTAAATAAATAAATAATAAGAAGAAGAACCTTGTATTACCATCATATTTTATGTTTGACCTCATCATCATATTTAAATCCTCCCATAATTTGAGGCATTGTGATTAACCAAAATGCAACAATGCTTGGATCTTTCATGCTATCAATAATATGTTTAAACACAAAAACAGATGTTTTGAAGTATTAAAGTGAGACAATTGTTACAAGAGAAAAATGGGTAGAATCGTAATTGGCATTTACCTCATAAGGGTTTTTTGTTTTTTTTCATTATGTTGTAAGCTTTGCATGGAGGCTCGATGATCTGCAAAGTAAATAAAACTAAGGGGATGTTTCTTTTTTCCTTTATTAAACTCTGTAGTGAATGAATATATGGATAAAATGCTCTATACTTAAAAATTGTAGATAAAGATGGAAAATAAAACGCAATGGATTATGAGAAATCACAAAAAATAAGAACCAAACCTCGGAACCAACATCGAACAAAAACCCTACTTTCTTTACTTCAAAAAAATCAACGTACTTGCACATACTAAAAACTGTAGAACGAATTTCACAAAAAAAATGTTATTTCATAAAAAAACTAGTCTGAAAAAAAAAAGATGGTGGTAAACTGAAGAAGGCATATCAAAATCAACAAAAAAAAAACGAAGATATAAACATAAATGATGGACATGATAAATGATTTATGTCATAGTTATCCTTAAAATAAAAAAGAAGTCATCAATGAATCTTAACATTGTCGATGATAGTGATAACAACTCAGATTAAGGAAAAGAAACCTGATATTAGAGATGAAGTGGAAGGGGATGATTAGCTTCGTTGCAGATTTATTGGTTATAGTTTCTTTGCGGGGGGTTTTATGTGGTTCATTTTGAAGGAACATAAATAAGTTGCTATTTTTTGAAATAAACAGTTATATTCCGCAATATAGCTATAAAATAACAATATATTTTGAAAGTACATTGTCAAATGTTGAATTATACTTGTTTAGACCCATTTTCACGCATGGTTGGCTGTATATAGTTGTTTTCCGTGTCACAAGTAAAAATTGTTTGAAGATACTTATATGTGACAAGCAGGGTCATTGAACTAATAAAACAAAAAATATTGTCTATAAAGAGGTCATTCAACGCTATATATATTTACCTATTTTAGTGTAATTTCTATACATTTCAATAATAACAATAACCCTGTTTTTTTATAATTATTTTGTAATATCTATATAAATTTGTATTGTATTTATGTGTTCCCCGCGTTTAACGCGGGTCATAATCTAGTTATTATTAATAAAGAATAATAAATATTTAAAATTTATATAATTATGAAAGTAAATTGAAATTCAGGTTAAAATAACCATTTAAAATGTTCTTATAATTTTATAACTCAATCTAACCTTCACATTTAAGAGTTGATTCGTACTTTTCTCCATACATAACAATGTGTTTTAAAGTATTGGATTGTTGTGTATAGAAAAAAATATGTTATGTACAAATCACTTCCCTTTTCAAATGTCACTTGGTTCGAAAATGCATATATATTTCGGATTCAAAGTATCCCATTTTAGATTTAAGGCTTCTACAGTTTCATTTTACAACCAATTTAGACCTTCATATTCACATATAAAGTTGTTATTATGAACCCCCAGTCTGTCTGCATAACTCTTCTGTCGACTCTGGGCGGTCAATAACCTCTGTCTGACCTGCTGAATCTGCTCTGTCGTCTGAAGCACGATCTCGGTACTGCCCATCACTCTCTGCCCAACCTCTCCCCAGCAAATGGGGGTCCGACACCTCCTGCCATACAACAGCTCAAAGGGTGGCATACCAATGCTCGAATGATGGCTGTTGTTGTAGGAAAACTCTGCCAAGGGTAGATACGCATCCCAGCTACCCCCGAAATCCAACACACATGCTCGAAGCATGTCCTCAAGCGTCTGAATCGTCCGCTCACTCTGACCGTCTGTCTGGGGATGATATGCGGTACTAAAATGCAATCTAGTACCCAACTCCTCATGAAATTTCTTCCAGAATCTGGAAGTAAAGCGCACATCGCGGTCTGAAACAATCGAGATCGGCACCCCATGCCGAGATACCACTTCTCTCACATATAACTCTGCCAACTTCTCTGCTGAAAAACTCTCACTGATGGCAAGGAAGTGTGCGCTCTTCGTCAGCCTATCCACAATCACCCAAATTGCATCAACTCCTCTGGCAGTTCTCGGCAATTTGGTGATGAAATCCATAGTGATCTGTTCCCATTTCCATTCGGGAACCTCCAATGGCTGCAACTTGCCATGCGGTCTCTGGTGCTCGGCCTTAACCCTACGGCAGGTCAAGCACCTCTCAACGAACCATGCGACGTCCCTCTTCATACAGGGCCACCAATACTCTCTCCTCAAATCCAAATACATCTTCGTAGCCCCCGGATGGATCGAAAATTTCGACCGATGAGCCTCCTCCATCAAGGAAGTGCGCGTACCACCCACAAACGGTACCCAAATCCGACCCTGAAAAGTCATAAGCCCTCGCCCATCCGTAACGAATTCTGAAACCAAACCAACGACCCGTTCCCTCTTCTGCATCTCCGGCTGCACAGCCTCGGCCTGTGCCCCACGGATGGCATCCAATACCGGAGCTATCATGGTCAATCTCAAACATACATCTCGTAATGGAGTGCTCTCCGCCCTGCGGCTCAACGCATCGGCCACCACGTTGGCCTTGCCCGGGTGGTACAGGATCTCACAATCATAATCCTTGACCACATCTAACCACCTCCTCTGACGCAAGTTTAGATTGGGCTGATCCATCAAGTACTTCAAGCTCTTATGGTCCGTGTATATCGTACATCGAACCCCATATAAGTAGTGGCGCCAAATCTTGAGGGCGAACACTACTGCCCCCAACTCTAGATCATGCGTGGGATATCTCGTCTCATGAGGCTTCAGCTGCCTCGATGCATATGCTATCACATGACCCCTCTGCATCAACACCGCACCCAACCCCAAAATCAATGCATCACAATATACTACAAAATCCTCCATCCCTTCCGGGAGAGCTAATACCGGGGCTTCGCACAACCTCTGGCGAAGTGTCTCAAAGGAGGTCTGCTGCTCGGGACCCCATGAGAATGCAACACCCTTCCGGGTCAACCTGGTGAGCGGCACTGCGATCTTGGAGAAATCCTTGATAAATCTCCTATAATACCCTGCTAATCCAAGGAAGCTCCTGATCTCAGAGGGTGACTTTGGTACCTCCCAACCCATCACCGCCTCAACCTTGGCCGGATCGACCAGAATCCCTTCCTGGTTAACGAGATGTCCTAGGAACTGGATCTCCCGTAACCAGAAATCACACTTGGAGAACTTTGCATAAAGCTTCTCCGATCTCAGTACCCCAAGGACCTCCCTCAAATGCTCCTCATGCTGCTCTCTAGATCTCGAATACACCAGAATATCATCGATAAATACAATCACCGACCGATCCAACATCGGCCTGCATACCCTGTTCATGAGATCCATGAACACCGCCGGGGCATTAGTGAGCCCAAAAGGCATCACCACAAACTCATAATGCCCATATCGCGTCCTGAAAGTTGTCTTCTGGACGTCCTCATCTCGCACTCTCACCTGATGATATCCCGACCTCAAATCGATCTTGGAAAACCAAGATGCTCCCTGCAACTGATCAAATAAATCGTCGATCCTCGGCAACGGGTAACGGTTCTTGACCGTCAGCTTGTTCAACTCCCGGTAATCAATACACATCCGGTGTGAACCATCCTTCTTCTTGACGAACAGAATAGGTGCTCCCCACGGCGAGCTGCTCGGCCGAATAAATCCCTTCCCCAGCAACTCCTGAAGCTGCGAGGATAACTCTTGCATCTCTGGAGGTGCAAGACGATAAGGCACCTTAGCTATAGGTGCAGCCCCCGGAACCAAATCAATACCAAACTCCACTTGCCTCACAGGAGGTACTCCCGGCAGCTCCTCGGGAAAGACATCTGGAAACTCACACACCACCGGTACCTCCCCAACTGAACTCGGTCTCTCGGAAGTCGCTCGCGTATCCATCACATACGCCACAAAACCCTTACAGCCCTGCTGTAGACACTGCCTCGCCCTAGCGGCCGAACAAAAGGCTGATCCCGAACGTGTACCCTCACCGTACACCGAAAGAACTCCCCCACTAGGGTCTCGTATAGTCACCAGCTGACGCTCACAGTCGATAATCGCGCCGAATCGGCTCAACCAGTCCATGCCCACAATGACACAAACATCACCCATCGCAATAGGAATCAGATCAATCGGAAACTCAATCCCGAAAATCTCTAACACACATCCCCGGAAAACCTCTGCGGCACAAATCACTCTATCATCAGCTATGGAGACTCTCAGAGGCCGACTCAGTGCCTCACGACTAGCACTGATATGCTGACTAAAGGCCAAAGATACAAAAGACCGACTCGCACCCGAGTCAAATAACACTAAAGCAGGTACGGAATTCACAAGAAAGGTACCTACACATAACATAATATAAGCATAACATCATATATCAAAATAAATACACGAAAGGAAACATACCAGCCACAACATCGGGCGCGGCGCGGACCTCCTCCGCAGTCAGCTGGAAGGCTCTCCCTCGAGCTCTCGGCGTCTCGGCCTTCACAGGCCGACTCTCTGTAACTCTGGTGGCGGCAGGAGCAGACCCCTGAGATGCTCCGCGCAACTGCGGACACTCGGCCTTCCGGTGTCCGGTCTGGTTGCAGTGAAAGCACACTGCAAACCCCTTGGGGCAGTCCTTGGCCATGTGCCCCTCCTTGCCACATTTGTAGCAAGACCCCGTTCGGCAAACTCCGTCATGACCCTTGCCGCACTTTCCGCAAGTGCGGCCCTTCTGGCTCCCTGGTCTGGGATCAGCAGGCTTGGCCCGCTTAGCAGTCGGCTGCAACTGTGCCGGTCGCCGATCCCTCCCCTGAGACTCCGCCTCCTCCCTGGCCTGAGTCTCAAGCTCAATCTCCCTCTTCCGGGCATTTGCCTGAAGCTCGGCAAATGTCCGGTACGAGGAGTTCGCAGCGAACTCCCGAATATCCCGCCTCAAGATGCTCAAGTAGCGGCTCATACGTGCCTGTTCAGTGGACACGTGCTCAGGGCAGAACATCGCCCTCTCATGGAACATCCTCGTGATCGCTGTGACAGACTCAGTACCCTGCTTGAGGGTCAGAAACTCCTGTGCTAAACGCTCCCTCTCCACCTGGGGAACGTACTCATCCCGAAACATAGTGGTGAACCTCTCCCAGGTCACCGCAGAAAGCTCAGCAGGCGAATACTGCGCCGTCACAAACTTCCACCAGTCCTTCGCTCCCAAGCAAAGCTGGTTCAGCGCGAACCGTACCTTCAAATGCTCAGGAGACGAGCAAGTGAAGAAACACCCCTCAATATCAGATATCCACCTCATAGCTGCCACCGGATCCTGAGTACCATCAAACTCTGGTGGTTTTGTGTTGCTGAACTCACGGAACAGCAACGCATCCCCACCCTGCGGCCTCGCAGCAGCAATCGCTGCGGTAGCCGCTGCAGCAGCAGCCTCAGAAAGAGCGGCATAACGCTCATCAAACGTCTCAATCAATGTGGTCTTTATAGACCCAAACATCTCCGGTATCTCTGCCCTGATGGCCGCAGCCACCTCCTCCTGAATGATCCGGCGGATCTCCTCCTCACTGGTACCACTGCTCTCGGGCATCAAACGTGTCCTCACCATGATCTACCTCTGAAATACAACATACGATAAATTAGAATCCACACGAGTATGCTCACACTCGACAACTCTTTTCTCCTTGATTCTTGGCATTCCAAAGATTCTGACTTGGGCTGCACACCGCTCCGGTGCTTCCAGTAGTACGGGCCCAATACTACTGTCCGCACCGCACCAGAATACACTCCAAGTCCTTCTCTTTGGATCCCAGGTCTCAAGTACTTTATCATGCATAGACTACTCTCTAATAGATCTCTCATAAGTCCCTTGCTGCTACCTACTCACTCTCAAGCATCTCATAGCAGCTCACCTCTCCCTAGGCTAAGGCATCACACATCAGGCCACTCTAGTCCTAATAGCAATACCTAGCCTACTCTAGCATGCGGATACATCATATCAATATCAATATCACATAATATATAAAGGTATTTTGGGAAATCACCGTTCGGGCGCTGACTGATCGTACACACATCTCTTGCTCTGCGTTTTTTCAAAAATCTTTTACTCTTTTTGAAAATACATCTCAAATCCTCAGTTTGAGTTCAAATACGCCCGAAGGTGTACTCGAATCCCTCAAACCAAGGCTCTGATACCAACTTGTAACACCGAAAAATTTTTGAATTTATTTTTCACAATTTATAAAAACATTTCTCGTTTAATTTCATAAAACATTAAGTTTCAAATTCCAATATGTATCATACAAATCCCAAGATCACATAAATATATCGAATTCCTCTACGTGTGTACAGATCAAGCCGGCGCCTTCCCACGGTCATCGCTGGTACCTGAAACAACAACACTAACACTGTAAGCACGAAGCTTAGTGAGTTCCCCAAAATACCGCATATAACACATATTAGCCACTCAAGGCTATAACTCTGTGGGTCCGTGCACCCAAACTCTGTGAACCCTCAGGTTCTAACTCTGGGAACCTTCCGGTTCCAACTCTATAAGCATGCACAACAGAAATCATATAGACATCATGCAGTACAACACATAGCATACATATAACATACACATACTTGATCACATAACTCTGATTACCTACTCAAGGTAAGGCATAGTGAGAAGACTCACCTCGCGTGTCTCGGTATCTCACGATCCCTGGAAATCCCTCGTGCTCGATCCTCCGAGCTCTAATCCTCCTATAACATCACAAGACTCTAATTAACACTTTTTATCTCTAGGGTTGACTATCCCCAAGAAGTCAACACAGGTCAACGGTCAACGGTCAACGGTCAACTTTGACCGGACTCGGCGAGTGCACACGGCAACTCGGCGAGTCTAGACGTTCTCACCAACTCTCTAGGATTCCCTTTCTACACGTCGAGTACTCCCCCTGACTCGACGAGTTCCACCTGGAAGAATCGCGGGACCACCCCGACTCAACTCGCCGAGTCTCAAGAACGACTCGGCGAGTCCCAGCTCGACTCAGACCACTTGACAACCCTCTCTAACTCGCCCTGACTCACTGGGTCAACTCCTGACTCGACTGGACCACTCACTGGCCGGTCCAAGGCAATCTTCAAGCTACTCGCCGAGTCTGCTCATCGGACTCGGCGAGTCCATTCCATGCAATCACTCAAACTTGCTTCTAAGGTCAGATCTACTCCAACAATTCATAGATCTGGCCCTCCTAGACTGATTCATCACGTAAAGTCCTAGTCTTGATGCATTAACAACCTCTATATGACCAATTATGAAGAATCTTCAACAAATCTCACTACACAAGGTCATGACCTCCATTGTTCTCTATAAAGCTTGAAGAATGAGACTCTCTGGACCTCTATGGATCCAGATCCGAAGTCTCATCACTAGCATGGGACTATTTGGCCATCAAATCAACTCAACAAGGCCACAAGAAACCCTAAAATCGATTATACTTCACAAAACAGGAGATGAGTCGAAATCATACCTTTAGATTGAAGGGTCAAGCTTCAAATCCACCAAATAGCAGTCTCCTTTGCCTCCTCTTGGCTAGAGCCTCCCTCTTCTTTGCTAAACAACACACAAATGTCAAGAAATGCCTCCTTTCTCTCTCAAATCGCTAAAGCACTTTTAGGGTTTCTCTCTATGGACTGATGGATGCAAATGACGGCCATAAGGCCATTTAAATAGGTCCCAAACCCGAGAAATTAGGGTTTCATTAAACAGCGTGGACTCGTCGAGTCCATATCCTGGACTCGCCGAGTCCGGACGAATCCCGCGTCCAGAATCGCGACCCTACTCGGCGAGTCTGAGCTCCAACTCGCCGAGTCCCTTCTCAAAACTCAAAATATTAAAACAATAAAATACCTGGAGATCCGGGCTGTTACAGGCAGCTGATGTTCCAATGCATATATCAGTTAACTTGGCATCAAGACTTGGGTTCTTCTTTAACTGAACAAACATGAATATCAATGTACGTATTATATGGTTACTTGAAATGGCTAATTAAATGAAAGAAACATAAAAAAATACAGTTATTTTTGTATTATCGCATTTCTATTAAAGCATTACACTTCCTAATTATTATTTTTTTTATTAATCATGTTCTGAAACTCTATCGAATTATAGTAGTATGTGTACTTTCAACTTTTTTTATATTCTTATTAAGATATTATTATACTTTGAAAAAGTAGCCAATTATAATGGTAAAAATTGTTGTGAATTTGGATGACTTTTCTATAATTGGTAGACATGGTTCAATATCTAATGTTATAATATATTTGAAGAAAAGAAAGTAAGACGCTATAATAAATAAAAGTGCATTGTTATTTATTGGTTTAAGCATTTTTTGAAACAAATATCAAAGAAATTTATCTTTTTCTCTATTTCATTGTTAAGATTTTTGGGGTTTGAAAAACGATCCTTTGATGGTTTTTTAGGGAGCAACAAATGCATAAATTCAATACCTGGTAGCTTGAGAAGATCACAGGTTGCAAATATTTGATGTCAAACGTTGGAATCACGACATTTGTTAATGTTTCCTCGAGTCGTTTTTCTTGTAGTGTTTCTTGAATAACTTTGTGTAGATTTTCACCATCATATTTTGGCCCTGATAGAGCTTTGATCACTTTTGTAGCAGGAGCGAACGGATGGCTACATATTGTACCATAAAATGGAAGTTTAAGACAACAAAAAAAACTCAATATTAACCATAACATAATTTTTCCATCACACTACTAGAAAAAACAATTCGCTTATAAAAATAAAAAGATGTTGCAACGTAATAGTGGAATCGTCCCAACTTGTTTCTCACTTATTGCATAAAAACATGTCCTAAATTATATTTCATACAGAAGGTTAACCAAAATATTTCTAGTGTTCCATGATTGACCTTCCATGTAGACTTGAGACGTTGACGTGACAACTCAGATAGTGCACTATATACAATTTTTTATTGCATGAGAACGAAAGAGTTTCAATGATCAAGCACTATACTATACAAGAAGTGTCACAAGGTATTTAATTGCTATTATTACATGATACCTATCATGTGGAAAGATTTTAGGACAATGTTGAAGATAAAAATCTTTAACATCCTTAGCTGCAAAAATGGGACGGTTATCTTCATCCGGAGTGGTTAACATGGCGGTCACAAGACCACCGGTGCTTGTCCCAACTATTACATCAAAATAATCCGCAAGCCGTGCATTCTCACCATCTAATTTCTGTCATAACTAAACAAGCTTTAATTTTTCTTGTGGTGCTTCACTAAGATATATATTCTATATTATAAATGTTACCTGTAGTTCAATTTCCAAAAATTCAAGGATGACACTTGGAATGATTCCTCGTACTCCACCTCCATCGATACTGAGAATTGTGATCAAGTTTCCATATGCTAGTGGTTGCAAAGGTGATTGTGGTTCCTCCTTAAAAGACATGATGAAAAAGAGAAAGAAGTAGCTAGAATGATAATGAGTTTTGTGGTCTGAGGTTGATGCATGAGGGTGATTTATGTTACGTACGTGAGGGTATTTATAGGGATATAATTAATATTTGTTGCATGTTTATTGGAAGTTTCAAAGGTTTGGACATTTCAAGGATGGGCCTCATGTTGAATTTAAGTAAAAGGAAGTTGCATGGAGGCTTGCAGGTTCGTTAAATTATATAGTCAAGTCAGAGCTGGTCCAAACATATATGAGGCCCGGGGCGAAAAGAAAAAAAGGACCTCTCAAAGACAAATATAATAAAGATTCAAAAAATATAATTTATTCTTAAATATAGACGTGTTCAATTAGCAATAACAAACAAACTAAATTGTTTATCTTTTGAGCTAATTTGAGTTTCAACCAACTTTAGGCCCTAAAAATCATTTAGGTAATAATTTTATTCATATATATAAACTAAATAGCCCATAAAATTTGGGCCCCCTGGAGTCGTAGGCCCTAGGCGTTCGCCCGGGTTGCCCACCGTCTGGACTGGCCCTGAGTCAAGTAGTAATCACAGATCGAGAGAATTCTTAGAGTATACAGTGTGGGTCACAACGAGAAACGAATTGGCTGAGTTGGCACACGAAAACGACGTCATGACGCGGGGAACACCGCCCCCCTAAACTCGTTGAAGCTCATTATGGCACTTCTCGTGCTCGTTACCACATATTGAAACGGGAATAATAACCAATCAAAATCATTTTCTTAGCTCCTTCTCTCTTTCTCTATCTACCTTTTTCTACCTCTTAACAAGTTATAACATTGGAACACCATTTCCTGCATGGTGTTATGGTGGTGTTAAGGTTGATGTGGCATGTAAGATGACGTTATAACACCGGTGATAGTTTATTTTATTTCCTTATTTTTATTAGTTTATTTTAGATCTTTTTATCATTATTGCATTGTATATTCTTTATTTTCTTTATTATGGATCATACCGGGTGCTTGTTATGTTGCATGAGATATTTTGTAGGCTTTTCGGTGCTTGTTGCGGTTGCAGGTTGATTAGAGATGGGCTTAGTGGGCTTCCGGGGCATTATTGGGCTTGGCGGAATCAAAGAGGAAGAATTGGGCTTTGAAAGTTATTAGCTTGGATTATTTGGACTTGTGAAGATGGATCATAAATTTCTAATTTTTGGCTTGGAGCATCTATTTGGTGGCTAAATGATGATTGGTGGATTCAAATTACATGGACAGGGGGGGACCAAAGGAATCTTTAGTAGTGGAGGGTGGAGTGGTGGAATGAAGGACCAATAGCATTACAACAACATTTGTGCGGGTGGAATTTTTGTCGCGCGGGTACCCGCGCAACTGCCCAGTTTGGGCATTTTGGTCATTTGGCACACCATAACTCTTGGGGATCAGATCTAGAGGCTCATTCACGATTTTTCACCATTGGAGACCTGCAAGAGGCGATTTTGGGAGCTAGAAACCATTTCCTTTCATCTTTCCAAATCATAGGTAGTTTCTTTATGCAATTAGATTATTGTTCTTGTTACTTTGTTGCCATGAGTGGCTAATACTCTTATTTGGTTGACTTTGGCTGAAAACCAATGAATGTTTGTGGGTTTTGAAGGATTTATGTTGATTATCAATTTATTCCATGTTTATGATTCTAGTTTACAATTCTTATGCTTAATCGATGCTTTGATCATGAGCTTAGTATTTGATTGAGCAATGGTTGATTTATTTCATTGATTTTGCATTGGATCATTGAATTTATCTAGAGCAAAGGCTTTATGATGGTAGAAATCATCTCTAGCTTATGAATCATAACTCCTTTATGGATGTGTAAGCATTTGACATCCTCCAGGAATTGGGGATTCCTTCCTTCTTAAGGCTAATTGATTTATTGGGATTAATTGCTTCAATTGACCCTTGATCTTAATTAAGAAGGTGTGTTGTGGGCTTCCCCAACCTCCATACTAACTATGAGGAATCTTGGCATATCATGCTTCATGATTGCTATAACCAATTTGGGATGAAGGATAAGCTTTGTATTAGATCCTAATGATAAACTCACAAATGTTCATTGTGTTGAATTGCCTTAGTTAACCAATTATTCTCAACCTTTGAGCATCTCATCAACTTGCTTAATTGCAAGGTTTTTAGTTATTCAAGTATTTTAGTTTTCAAGTAATCACCCCCCCCCCCCCATTTTAGTTTAATTGTAGTTAGTTAGTTTAATTTCACTAGTTCTATTGAATTGCATTGGTGAGTGAATACTACCATTTCCCCGAGAATCAATACCCCCTTTTACCATTATATTACGTTTATTTAGCAATCAAAGGGTGTAATTTGCTTGGTGGGCTTGACATCCCATCAAGTTTTGGCGCCGTTGTCGGGGAAATTGGTTATTGTTATTTGATTGTTTATGCCTAGGTCTACAAGAACCGGTGAACTACTCTACAATCCGGAAATTGAAAGAGAAGCAAAAAGGTTGAAAAAGTTAGCCAAACAAGCAAAGCAACAACAACTTGTTCAAGCTTCTTCCTCTTCTCCACTAATCAACATAGAAGATCAAGTTCATACTTCAAGTGATACCGACACCGAACCGAGTTCTCCAATTGTTGGTCATTCCTTTGAAGACATTCCGTTTGAAAACCACATAGCCATGAATAACACTCCACCTCACAATCTCAACCCAAACCCAATCAATCAAGATGCCAATACCCCACCCCATCAACCAAGACAACAACCACAAGAACCTCTCATTGATATGCCACCTTGGAATCCAACCCCTCCTCAAAACCAACCTAATTATCAACCACAAAACCAAAACTTCCACCAAAACAACCAACCTCAAAACAATGCTTTTCAAGTTCCACAACAAGTACATTACCCAAATCAACCCAATTACCAACCCCCTCAAATGTACCAAAACCAAATGTACCCACAACAACAACCCCCCTACAACCAATATCCTAATTACCAAGCTTATTCACCACCAATTTACTATCACAACCAATACCCTTACCCACCTTATCATCAACCACCCAATTACTTGCAACAATATCCCAATAACCCCAATCCACCCAATCCCCACCAAGAGTTGACACTTAGACAAATGATGGAAACGGATGTTACTCACAAACCTCTTGCTATTGTTTATCCCGCAAACCGCCGAGGGATTGAATTGAAGTCAAGTTTCATCCATCAACTAACCAAATTCCATGGGTTGGATAGAGAAGATCCTCAAAAGCATTTGAAGTCCTTTCATATGATATGTGTTAGCATGTTACCCGACAATGTGATATTTGATGATTTCAAGTTAACCGCATTCCCGCTCACCTTGGAAGATAAAGCTAGAGAGTGGTTATTCAACTTACCACCGGGATCTATTCACACATGGGAAGAGTTACTCAAGGCCTTCAATAGCAAATTCTATCCCACCTCCCACATTTCAAGTCAAAGAAGTGACATTTTAGGGATTCGTCAAGGGGAAAATGAAACATTTCAAAAAAGATAGTTACCCAGATATAAACATACCGAAAAGTTAATTGCTTTAATAAGTCATATTTCCTTTCTTTAATTCCACTGTACACTTTAATTTCTTAAATATTAAATGTGATTACACTTTGTTTTTAATATTATTAGTATATTATCATTTTGAAAATTATCACAAATACGAATCAAGTTACATATATTTTACCACTTATTACTTTTATTATTTTTAAATATCAAGTTATATACGTATATGAAATCAAGTTACAACGCAATTTTTTATTTTCTATTTTTATTATTTTTATTAATTTTTTTTACAAATTATCACATTTATCAACACACTTTTTAAGTTTTTCTTTTTCTTTTTTTTTTTCTTTTTTCTTTTTTAAAATGTTTTTACTAAAATTTTAAAATGTCTTGCATTTTTTTTTGTCTTTTTGAAAATTTTGTGATTTTTCTTTTATTTTTTGAACTATACGTCGGTTTGAGTTTTGATGTTTAATAATGATAAAAGTTTTAAAACATAAAAGATTAAGAATCATATAAATTTCCTCATAAATATTTTTGAATCATATCATTTCAAATCATAATATTTTGAATCATATTTTTTTTTTGAATCATGGTGTTTTGCATCATATGATTTTGGATCATAATATATTTAACTATATGAGATTTTATTGATAACATATTTGGATCATTAAAAATCTTAAACTATTTAATTTTAAATTATAAAAAGTTGCAATTAAAGATCATAAAATATTTGGATCATAACAAATTCATGACCATAAAAATATATTGAATCATAACTTTTTGGATTATAAATATTTTAAATGATCTTGATATGGATTATATTATTTTCAAATATTATATATAACAAATCTTTTAAAAAAATGATTTAGAGGATGAAAATTATTAAGTTTTATTTTTTATAAAATTTGGATTACGTTAAAAAAAGTAAGTACCTTTAACAAGAATATTTTCGAAAAATTTCTTTTAAAAACTCACTAAAATAATAAGATGAATAACTCTTTCATTTGTCTTTTTGTATTTGGAGAAATAAAAAAATCGTGATATTTTATAAAACCTAATATTTCATAAAATTAAAATAAGAACATTTTAAAAGCTTATTTAAAAAAAAAGCTTTTTGCAAAATCACTAGTATAGTGAGTAGAAGTATTCATTAATTTTTTTATTATTTTTGGTGAATTTATATATTTTTCTTTTTTTTTATTAAAATAAAAGAACAAAATTTTTTTCTTCAAATTTTCATTACTATACTCATTTTGTAGAAAATTAAATTTTAAAAACTTTGGTTTTTTCAGAACTTTTGTTTTGTAAAGAAAAAAAGTTAGAGCTAAAAAATGAATTGGGTGAAAAATAAATAAAAGATACCAATAAAGAGGTGCCATGTGGCAACTAATAGTGAGGCGTGTGTGACTCTGTTTGAGTTCTAATGTGATGACTTTGTTGTGTTCAGAGTTATGCCCCTAAACTTTAACCACTTAGCTGGAAAATTGTAAACAATTGGTGATAATAAGAGTGCTCGGTGTGGGCAACGTCGACTCCCATTATAATAATGTGGACATCGAAAAACATTGGTATAATACCGGGGACACCAACCCCAATGCCCGTTAAGGTATAGGGGCGTTACCTAGGCTTGGTAATGTCAATGAATGGCAATGCCCTTTCTTCCTTCCTCTCTTTCTTCTTTCTTGCTTCTTCCTTGTCATCACAATGCAATTGAAGGCTTAGAAGACCCCCCCCCCCACCCAAAAAAAAAAAAAAAACCTTAACGCAGTTGATGGAAAGAAGAAGAGAGAAGATGATGATATGGCTTGGGTATGTGTGTGACCCATACCCATCAGTTTAATGAAAATACCACCGTGCGTTTTTTTAATTCAACACAATTTCTAAATCAAATCCGGGGTATTAATTTTTAATGGTTAAAGATCTAGATTTGTCTTTACAATCTTTACCGAAAATAAAGTCCTCATCCGATCCTATATATATATATATATATATATATATATATATATTAGTTTATAACCCAATTAATTAAATTTTTATAGTGAAACCTCAAAATTATTAATCAATTATTTTAAATAAATTATTAATTAATAGATATTTTTATTAGTTATGTGAAATTATAATCATTGATTCAAATAAATATATAAAATTAATTTTCTATATATATTAGACATTTTTTATTTGTAAATTAATGAAAACAATAATATAAAATTTAAAATTTAAAATTAAGAATACATACATTGACAAATAGCATTACATTAATGTGGAGGTCTAATAAATTGAAAATGAAGAACTAATATATTGACAAGTGGCAACACATTAATTAAGAGGTCTAATATGGTAACACATGTCAAAAAAACTACTCATTTATTAGTATAGGAAGATATATATAATAAATTATCCAACTTGATACAACATATATTTTTTCATAAATAAATATTAAAATAGAAATATCATACTAAACAATGACCATTAAAAAGAAAGAAAAACGTCTCATTAAGACTAAGGCCCCGTTTGATACGCATCTTTTCAGGTCCAGACAGATCTTTCTGGTTGTATGGACCGGAAAGACTGTTTGATTTGCATAAAATAAGGGGTCTTTCCCGGTAAGATATGTCTTTCCCAGAAAGTCGCAAAATCATATCTTTCTGGCTGAATGGGCTGGAAAGACAATTATACACCAAACCCCGCCTCTTTCTTTCTTTATTGGATTATTAATTTTTTAAAATAACTTTTTTTAAATTTATTTTTTTATTGAATTATTACTTTTTTTTATCATTCAGCACAGTCAATCAGATGTACAAGCAAACATCATGGTTTCTTTTCCAGTCAGAAAACTTTTTCAGACAACACTTTATTAAACAACACCTTCTCAGACAGAAACCATCAAACGACACCTAAGACAACTCGGCTTATGTGCTATGTTACACAAGTAAACATAACAAAATGTTATTTTTTTATAAAAAGGTGCATAAGTCTTTTTTTTTTTTTTTTTGAATTATAAAACTTGATAAAAAAAATATAATCTCTTCATAAAAAATAAAGAAATAGTATAAATCATGACCATAAAAAGAAGGGTAAACGTCTAAGTAAGACAAGTCGTCATACTTGGTCATAAAATTAAACGTAACAAAAGAGGTTTTTTTTTTATTTATTTTTATTTTTATTTTTATTTTTTATTTTTTATAGAATAGTGCATACAACTTTTTATTTTTTTAAAATTATCCAACTTGATAGAATATATGATTTTTTGCAAAAAAGAAATTTAAAATAGTAATGTCATAATAAACCATGACCATTAAAAAATAGAAGGAAAACTGTCACTTTGATACAAAGACGATTCGTATTACTCGATAACATAATTAAACATAACAAAAAGAGTATTTTTTATAGAAGGATGCATAAACCTTTTTGTTTTTATTTTTCAAATTATCCAACTTGATAATAAATATGATTTTAGCTAAAAAAAAAATTAAAATAGTAATGTCATTGTAAACTATGACCATTAAAAAGAAAAGAAAGTGTCTGTTTTAGATTAAAATGACTTGTCTTACTAATTCACAAAAGTAACGTAACTAAACAGTATTTTTTATAGAATGGTACATAATGTATTTATTTTATCAAATTTGGTATATATATATATATATATATATATATATATATATATATATATATATATATATATATATATATATATATATATATATATATATATATATATATATAGAGGTTTAGGTTCTATGGAAAACAAAACCCTAAAAATCATAAAAATGCATAAAAAAAATACTTAGAAATCACAAAACTTTTTTTTGAATTTTTTTATAAAAAATCACAGTTTTTTATTAAAAGTCGCTGAAAAAAAAACAAAAAAATCAAAATTTTTTTTTATAAAAAAAAAAAAATTTTTTTTTCAAATTTTTTTCCAGCGATTTTCTTTAAAAACCTGCGATTTTTTCATAAAAAATGTCAAAATAAAAGTTTGGTGATCTCTAGGTATTTTTTTTATGCATTTTTATGATTTTTAGGGTTTTTTTGTTTTCCAAATAACCTTTCCCTATATATATATATATATATATATATATATATATATATATATATATATATATATATATATATATATATATATATATATATATATAACTTCACATCATAAACTCCTATTTTTTAATTATATAATAAAATTAATAATAATTAAAATTTAAAAATATAAGATTTAACAAACAAAAAAACAGTTACATTAGTTTAAAAAACAAAAATTGAATGGTAGATTAAGAAAAACAAACAAAGGAAAATAAAAATTACATATTATTGTTTTTATATTTGCTTAAAACGTCCATAGTCCCTCACACTCGTGATTGTCGGCCAATATCTTCAACATTTTAGTATCGGTTATGGTTTGTCGCTCACGGTGTGCTTCCTTCATTATCTTCACCGTTTCCTTTTGAATTTAAAGACAACCATCAAGCTTTTCCTTAAAATAATAATGTAAGTTGTTTGGTTAATTGGCTCCGAAGATTTTTGAGCCAATCCCAATCTCTCCGATGCCACTCGCTTTTCTTTATCCCTACTAACCGCTCATTGTAAGGGTTCTTCCATTTTAATTATGTCTATATCATCGTTTAGGTCGATTGTATTCTGGGGTCTGAATTCTATGTGTAGTTGTTCGATTCATATATTTTGGACCTGTAACATCCTGAAATTTAGGTATATCTCTTTAATCCTTCTTCTTTTCCAAGTTGTCAAATTTAGCCCAAAATAGAAAATGGTGGCGAGTGGGTGCGCTGGGCATACTGAAGATTACGTTGCACGTACCCATGGGCGTGTCTTTGACGCGGACTCTACCCAAGTACGCTGGGCGTACCTTAGCTTACGTTGGGCATCATGGGCCCAGATTCAAAATCCTAAGTGAAACATGAGCACTATAAAAGGAATACTATAGCCCCCCCATCCCAACCACCATTTTATAGAGAGTGAAACCCTAAGAGAGCCAAACCTTCGTTCTAAGCTTGTGTGTGTGTGTTTTGAGCTTGAAAGTATCATTATGTGCTTGTGAAGAAGAAGAGAGGACCACCGTGGAAGCTAGAATTGGAGTGCAAGCTTTGGATCTAAGCTTTACAGAGGTTGGGGCACCACTTGGAGGTAAAAAGCTCGAAGCTTTCTTCATCATTTTGGATTTGTGCTTTATGGACCAATTTTTAGGGTTTTTGTCCCAATATGGAGACTTTATGAGTACATGTGATAGTTTATTTTATTTCCTTATTTTTATTAGTTTATTTTAGAATTTTAGCTCTTTTTAATTAGTTTTGCATTGTATATTCTTTATTTTATTTATCATGGATCGTATCGGGGACTTTTTATTTTGCATAAGAAATTTTGCAGGATTTTGGAGCTTGTTGCGGTTGCGGTTTGATTAGAGTTGGGCTTAGTGGGCTTTCCGATGCATTATTGGGCTTGTCGGATCCACCAAAGAAGAAGTGGGCTTAAAAAGCTAAAAGCTTGGATGAAGTAGGCTTGTGAAGATGGATCTTGGACTTTTATTTTGGGCTTGGAGCATCCATTTTGGTAGCTAAAAGATGATTGGTTAATTTGAATCGCATGGATATGGAGGGGACCAAAGGAATCTTTGGTAGTGGAAGGGTGGAGTGGAGGATTGAGAAGCCAATAACATTACAACAACACTTGCGCGGGTGGAATCTCCATCGCGCGGGTACCCGCGTAACTACCCAGTTTGAGCATTTTGGTCATTTGGCACACCATAACCTTGGGGGATCAGATCTATCAGCCTCATTCTCGATTTTACACCATGGGAGACCTGTAGGAGCCGATTTTGGAGCTTGAAGACTCATTTCTTTTCATCTTTCCAAGATACTGGTAGTTTTTTTTATGCAATTAGACTTTTGTGATTGTTTTTCTGTTGCCATGAATGGCTAAACTCTCTATTTTGGTAGACCTTGGCTAAAACCTCTGAATGTTTGTGTTGAAGTATTTATGCTTATTTATCATTTATCTTATGTATATGATTCTAGTTCATATTTTCTATGCTTTTTTAGTGCTTTGATCATGAGCTTGGTACTTTAATAAGCAATTGTTGGTTTATTTCTTTGGTTAAGCATTGAATCAACGAGTTTACTTGGAACAAGAGCTTTATGATGGTAGAAATCATCTCTAGTTTATGAATCATAAATCCTTTATGGATGTGTAAGCATTGACATCCTCTAGGAATTGGGGATTTCTTCATTCTTAAGGCTAATCAACTTCTTGGGTTCAATTGCTTCAATTGGATCTTTGATTTTGAATAAGAAGGTGTGTTGTGGGCTTCCTTAACCTCCATACTACCTATGAGGAATCTTCGCATATCATGCTTCATGATTGCTATAACCAATTTGGGATGAATGATAAGCTTCATGTTAAATCCTAATGATAAACACACAAATGTTCATTGTGTTGAATTGCCTTGGTTTACCAATTCTCTCCAATATTTGAGCATCTCACTTTCTTGCTTAATTGCAAGTTATTAAAGTCTTTTAGTTTTCAAGCAATCATAACACCCCCCTTTTAGTTTAATTGTAGTTAGTTAGTTTATTTACAATAGTTCTTTTAGATTACATTGGTGATTGAATACAACCATTTCCCCGAGGATCGATACCCCTTTTTACCATTATATTACGTTTTATTTGCAAACAAGGGTGTACTTTTCTTGGTGGACTTGACATCCCACCAAAATGGTCTCCATAAGCCTTGATCTGCCCCATTTCGGTATAAAATGTGTTGTAGATCCATAAAAATCCAATCTTGATCGTTTATATTGAGCCATGCATGAGATAAGGACTTAATGAGGAGAGAGGATAAGAGTTAGGAGTGATTGGTGACCTTTACAGCCATGCAAAAGCTTAAAGGTTTCGACTTTATGGGTTAAGAGGCATTAGAAGGACTAGATCTGGAATATGAGCTTGTATCTTAACCGATTCAGACCCAAAACATTAAGAGCATGAAACTGAGACTTACGCTAGGCGTAAATCTCAGAACGCGCCGCATAGGGGTTGAGATCCCCGATTCTGGATAGCTGAGGTACGCCCCGCGTACTGCCCTTTGTTGACTTTCATTGACTTTTAGGGTTTGGTCAACAATTGGGCATTTGGACCATTGGAGGGGTAAAATGGTTTTTCCCCCTCCTGAGAGAATATAGGAAGGGACTAGTCTAGCCTTTGGGCGCCGTTGTTAATTAGAGGGATTTATTTAATGTGATTAGGCGGAGGCTAGATCAGTATTTCGAGTTCGATATTATCCGAGTTTACCCGAGGTGAGTCTTCTCACTATACATTACCTAGAATGGTATCTATGTGCAGACCGAAGGGTCTTATGTGTATGTGTATGTTTGAGATTTATGTACATTGTGTTATATGTATTCTATGTGTTATATAGACCGGACTAGAGGGTCCAACGACTCATGAGGCCAGAGGGTCCTCGATCAGACCGGACCGAAAGGTCCAACGATATAGATCGGACCGGAGGGTCCAAAGATATAGACCAGACTGGATGGTCCAACGATTTAGACCGGACCGGAAGGTCCAACGAGCTAGACCGGACCGGAGGGTCTAACGAGCTACGGGACTGGAGAGTCCCGCTAAGACACATTGACCGGAGGGTCATACCGAGTTATAGCCTCGAGTGGCTTATGTGATGTATGTGGTATTTTGGGGAACTCACTAAGCTTTGTGCTTACCGTGTTATGTGTTATGTGTTTCAGGTCCTTATCAGGATCGTGGAAGGCAGCGACTCAATTGTACACGCAAGAGAAAAGAGTTATGAATGAGGATCCTGGATTTTGATAATGTTTTGAAAACTTTGTTAAGTATTAAATGGTGTTTATTTAGAATGACATGTGTTTTATGAAATTAAAAATGAAAATTTTGGTTTGAAAATTTACGACGTTACAAGTTGGTATCAGAGCCTTGGTTTGAGGGATTCGGGTACACCTTCGGGCATATCTGGACTCAAACTGAGGATTTGAGAAAAGTTTTCAAAAAGAAACAATTTTTCCAAAACAAGTAAAATATTTCAAGAGAAATCGGAAAAGAGCAGTGTGTACAATCAGCCAGCGCCCAAACGGTGATTTCCCAAAATTCCCTTACGTTATGTGTTATTAGATATTATGAGATATTATGCATGCTAGAGTAGGCTAGGTATTCATATTTAGGACTAGAGTGGCCTGATTTGTGATGCCTTAGCCTAGGAGTTGCTGCTATCTGTGATCCGCTTTCGAGTATGTGCTGAGTGAGAGTATCCAGTAGGAATCCTTTAAAAGAGGGATTTGAGTAGAAGAGTAATCTAGGAGAGATACCTAGATGAGCATTTATGGAGCCTATCGAGAGAGTAGTTAGATACCCGCGAAGGGTAGAGTTTCAGAGTTCGGTAATATCTTTTGAGTATGAGTAGAGCAAGTGGAGTTATCACCTAGAGTGGGTTTTACGTGTTTATTCGATGCCTGGATGTTGCTTGCTTCGTGCTTTGTGAAACTCCCGATGATAGGAGTCAACTACCAATTGAATGTGACGATATTCAGGAGGTAGATGACTGACATCATAAGGAGTTTCTCAACAGCTGATGGCGGAGAAGTGTGAGAACCTAGGAAGTGACCGTAGTCAGATGAGTACGCTGACAGAGTAGAGCATTTCGCTGGGAAACGAGCACGCGTGTTGGGATTGGGGATTGAGAAGGTTGAGCAGCTAGTTAGGGACTCTGGGATGGTCCGTGTAGGGAGTATGGGTAGATGTGGCAGGTAGTATGGGTCCGTACTACTGAAAGCAGAGGACCCATACTCAATGCAGGGAGTATTCCGGAGAATCTAAGTAGCAGTTCGAGAGGTGATGTCATGGTTCGAGTACCATGATAAGTAGCAGATCGAGAGGTGATGTCATGGTTCGAGTACCATGATAAGTAGCAGATTGAGAAGTGATGTCATGGTTTGAGTACCATGATAAGTAGCAGATTGAGAGGTGATGTCATGGTTCGGGTACCATGATAAGTAGCAGATCGAGATGTGATGTCATGGTTCGGGTACCCTGATAAGTAACAGATCGAGAGGTGATGTCATGGTTAGAGTACCATGATTTGAGGCGGATTGAGAAGAGAGAACATGGTTCGAGCACCATGATTCGTAGCAGATTAAGAGGAGATAACATGGCTTGGGTACCATGATGCATAGCAGACCGAGAGGTGGTCACATGGTTTAAGTACCAAGACTTGTGAGGGTTAGTGCTTCTGGTTTACCAGTTATCCTGATGTGGTAGGTTAGACTGAGATAAGATATGAAAGAGTATGGGGCCAGAGGCCCATGTTGAATGAGTTTCGGTGGAGCCTCCCTTGAGAGGGAAATCGAGTTAGCTCTGAGGGATTGTTGGTGAGATGCCAGTGGAGTCGCAAGAGTCGGGGATCAATAGGTACGGTGCATTATGGGAGAATACGGTCTAGGCTGAGCGACCGGCCGATAGTGGAGATGTCACTCTATGTGACATGAAAGGTGCCTTTATTAGTAGTTTCCGGTGTTTAAAAAGGAGTATATCGGGGCAGTGGACCTCGTGGTCTACATTGTAGATCGACAATAAGAATGAGGTATGTGCTTTGATGGTTATTCCTGTTTTGGGAGGCAGGTTGAAGAGTTAGAGTTGAAATGCGTGAAGGGCACTATTTGCGGATTAGAGACAGATTGGATTCAGAGCAGTGGGGTTTCCGGCGGTGTGTCAGTCTGAGGCCTCAAGGTGACCAAAGGCAGTCACGTGGGGAGGATTCTGAGATTTTGTCAGGGACGGGATATGTGGTGATTGTTCGAACCCTGAGTGGGGGAGAACTGGTTTTCCAGTAATGGGATCCATGATCCATTCATGGGCGGTCAGAGAAATGGTTATGGAAATCTATGGTGCAGATGCATGAGCCCTGAGTTAGTGGAGGATGAGGCAAAGTGCCAGACGGGAAGATGTATGAGATTGTGTTTAAGAAAGGATGAGTGGATCCATGGCAGGTGGCCGTGGATTGGAGAATTCATTGTGACCTGGGATTTTCGGGGTTGAAATATGTTGAGTTCGAGTGCGATCAAGGTCGATATGAGTAGTTTCATATGGGTAGTGACTAAAAGAGGGGTAGCTTCGGGTTTTTGTCAACGTGTTCTGAGCCATTGACGATGCCTCTGTGTTTCCAATTGGGAGATGGAATACTATGAGATTCGAGTGGTGTGAGAGAAAGATCGGTTGTGAGATTCTGAAAGAGCAATACGGTATCTGAGTATGGTGCCGTAAGTATGAGATCTGTGGTTTGGGTAAAACATGATGAGATTCTGTGATAGAGTACCGAGGTATCCGGGTATGATGTCCTTAATTCCAGATTATTTTGAGTTCTGAGTTAAGAGATGGCAAGCGGTGTAGTAAGTATCTATGGTTCCAGTGGGAGCTATTCGACTGATTGATGTCAAAAGAAATTATTTAAGAATGAGAATTGTAGTGAGAAAAGGAGTTATGTCATGACAGTTACCGTCAGAAGTAGTGATACTTACTTTTGGATGATGTGTGCATCTATCTATGTTGGGCCGCGGAACATGGGATTAACGGATGCAGAGTATGACATCGACTAGAGGATGAGACTGTGGGATGGTAAGAGAACGTACTGTAAGGATGCAGGGAGCTGCAACATCCATGAGTTAGTGGGAGAGGGTGTTGTGATGCTACGAGGAGTCGTAGTACTCACTAGTCAGCGAAAGGGTGTTGTGATGCTACGGGGAGCCGTAGTACTCACTAGTCAGCGAAAGGGTGTTGTGATGCTACGGCGAGCCGTAGTACTCACTAGTCAGCGAAAGGGTGTTGTGATGCTACAGGGAGCCATAGTACTCACTAGTCAGCAAAAGGGTGTTGTGATGCTACGGGGAGCCGTAGTACTCACTAGTCAGCGAAAGAGTGTTGTGATTCTACGAGGAGCCATAGTACTCACTTGTCAGTGAAAGGGTGTTGTGATGCTATGGGGACGTAGTACTCACTAGTCAGAGAGGGGGTGTTGTGATGCTACGGGGAGCCGTAGTACTTACTAGTCAGCAAGAGGGTGTTGTGATGCTACGGAGAGTCGTAGTACTCACTAGTTAGCGAGAGGGTGTTGTGATATTACGGGGAGCCGTAGCATTCACTAGTCAGAGTATGGCACATAGGAGTTCTTAGGCTTGGGTAGCTTACCGTTTGAGTCTTCGGGAGCCTGGTTTCCGAACCAGGGGCGAGACGGGGGTCTCCGTGTCAGTGGGAGTTGATATATCCCAGGTTGAGTGAGGATTTTCGTAATTGGAAGGAATTAGGGAGAAGGTGTGTGCTTAAATTCGTGAATCTAGGGTCATGAGTTGAGTACCAGATTGGAATTGAATGGTTCCAAGCCTGCTGTGTAACGACCCAAATTTTTTTTTTTTTTTTTTTTTTTAGAAAAACATTAATAAATAAAACATTGTCTAAATAAAAGAAACATTGTTTGTCCACACCGTAACACATTGCAACCATGTTTTCAAAAGTCAAACCGTACATCCCATCAAAACATCAGAGTACAATCCCAGTAAATCTCCTAAATGCGGAAACCGAAGAGTGTGTGTATGACGTGCCGCTACCGCGTCGGCTCCTTCCCCTTCGATGCAGAGGTACCTGAAAACAAAACTGAAAACGTAAGCACAAAGCTTAGTGAGTTCCCCCAACGTACCGCATACCATACCAACACATAACATATATACTGCCAGGCTATTCTGGGGTGCCTGACTACCCGGTACGGCCATTCTGGGGTGCCGACCTACCCATACGGCCATTCTGGGGTGCCGTCTTACCCGTGTCAAGCCATTCTGGGGTGCTGACTACCCATGTCAAGCCATTCTGGGGTGCTGACTACCCGTCGGTCCTAACAACCGACCACAGGGACTGGTCCCCTCATACTACCTCTATCGCATATAACATAACAAGCCAGCATGCAAACATATAATCATATACTGTCAGACGTATCTGGGGTGTCTGACTACCCTTCGGTCCTAACAACCGAACTCGACTACTATCACATACAGCATATCATGCTAGCATATAACATGCCAGGTACTAGCGAACTTAGATGATATCACAAAGACAATCATCTATCATACAACTCCTACTGGTGGGTCGGCATTGTGGCCTTAGACCCACCGCTACTGGAAGGTAACTCACCTCGAAGTAGCTGCTGAACTGATCGGGAACTAACTGACTGCTGCTGCTCCGGGAGTCCTCCGGCTGCAATTTCCACGACATACTCAATCAAACACTGCTAACTGTCCTTTAGGTAAAATGACCATTTTACCCCTGGATTAACTCTAAGCCAAAGCTGGAGTCAACTTTCAGTTGACCCGACTCGCCGAGTGGAGCACCACTCGCCGAGTCCCTAGCAAACCAATGTCCTGGGTCCCTGGTTCTACTCGTCGAGTCGGGCTATGACTTGACGAGTTCACCTTCTAACTGCCATTCAACACCTTCATCCTACTCGCCGAGTTGTATGAACAACTCGTCGAGTTCATCTTCATCCGATGAACACTTTATGCTAAGACTCGCCGAGTTGTATGAACAACTCGCCGAGTCTGTTCTTGAGCTATGAAGATTGTCTTGGACTCGCCGAGTCAGGGCATTGACTCGCCGAGTCCTAACATGGGTGAGTTCAGCTCCCAACTCACCGAGCCACCCCCTGTGACTCAAGGCTCAACTCGACACATGAAGAAGGGACCAATTCGGTGACTCGCGACCAGACTCGCCGAGTCACCTATGCGACTCGCCGAGTCGTCGCCATGCACTCCTTAAATATACCGATTTGCTCGGTTCCAGACCATGCCATTCATAGATCTGGACTTCTAGGACACGAATCACACGTAAAGTTTCCAACTTTACGTGTGGATATTCACCAATATGGATTATAAGGCTCAAAATGTCTCAAAATGGTAGATCTAGGGCTAACAAGCCTCATGAGGTCAAAAAGCTAACAGATCTGAGCTCCTGGAGCTCAATCTTACATAGATCCAAAGGCCAAACGCCTTATTACAACATATAATGAACATGCAAGCTTGGGGAATTGACCAAGAAGGACCCAAATGAAGTTTTAAGCATAGAATCAAGGGGAAAACGGGTTATACCTCAAAGGAAAAGTTGAAATGACACAAGGATGGCTGATCTCCTTCTCCTCTTCTTGATCTACTCCTCTTACTCTTCAAAACCTTCAAGAACACACCAAGAATACCTCAAACTCTCAAGAAAACAAGGGAAAACGATGTAGGGGGAGTTCTGGGGGTGAATGGGGACGAGTTGGGGCGGAATGAGAGTTTAAATAGGGTGCAAACCCTTGAAACTTAGGGTTTCATCCCGCAGCGGTGACTCGCCGAGTCCAGGATATGGACTCGTCGAGTCGCCTACTTAAAACGCGTCCTGAGTCTCGTCCCTACTCGGCGAGTCGGACCCTATGACTCGCCGAGTCTAAGGCTAAATTAGGGCAATGCTCAAATAAAATTCACATACCGGAAACCAGGTGCTACAAATCTCCCCCACTTATTTTAGACTTCGTCCTCGAAGTCTGCCGCCTGATCCTGAAACAGCTCGGGGTAGTGCTCCATCATCTCGTCTACCGGCTCCCAAGTCCACTCTGAACCCTTGCGGTGCTGCCATTGCACCTTCACTAGCTCCACCCTCTTGTTCCTTAAATCCTTCGACTTCCTGTCGAGGATTGCGACTGGGCGCTCGATGTAGTTCAGGCTGTCATCAACCTGAATATCCTCCAAAGGTACTACTGCAGAATCGTCCACTAGGCACTTCCGCAACTGCGAAACATGGAAAGTGCTGTGGATCTGGCTAAGCTCGGCTGGCAGATCCAGCCTATATGCTACCTTGCCCACCCGGGCTAAGACCCTGAACGGTCCGATGAATCGCGGGCCCAACTTGCCCCGCTTCCTGAATCGGATGACGCCTTTCCACGGTGACACCTTCAGGAGGACCATATCCCCGACCTGGAACTCTAAATCGGATCGACGCTTGTCGGCATAACTTTTCTGTCGACTCTGAGCAGTCTGAAGCCTGCTCCGGACCTGCTGTATCCTCTCAGTCGTCTTGAGCACCACTTCGGTGCTTCCCATAACTCTCTGGCCAACCTCACCCCAGCATATCGGGGTCCTGCACCTCCGTCCGTACAACATCTCGAAGGGAGGGCGGTCGATGCTCGCGTGATAGCTGTTGTTGTAGGAGAACTCAGCCAAAGGAAGATAGGTATCCCAGCTACCACCGAAATCCAGAACACACGCCCGCAACATGTCCTCCAAAGTCTGGATGGTCCGCTCACTCTGTCCATCTGTCTGCGGGTGAAAGGCGGTGCTGAAATGCAGACGAGTGCCCAACTCGTCATGGAATCTCTTCCAAAACCTGGAAGTAAAACGCACATCCCTGTCCGAGATCACCGATACTGGCACCCCATGCCGTGCCACAATCTCCCTGATATAGATGTCAGCCAATTTCTCGGCCGATATGCTCTCCGGAATCGGAATAAAGTGAGCACTCTTGGTCAATCTATCCACGATGACCCAAATCGAATCCACTCCACGCGCGGTCCTGGGAAGCTTCGTGATAAAATCCATCGTGATATCTTCCCACTTCCACAGTGGAATGTCCAACGGCTGCATCTTGCCATGCGGCCTCTGATGTTCGGCCTTGACCTTCCTGCAGGTCAAGCACCGCTCGACGTACCATGCCACATCCCGCTTCATGCAGGGCCACCAATAGTCTAGACGAAGATCCCTATACATCTTCGTCGCCCCGGGATGAATAGAGAATCGGGACTTGTGCGCCTCCTCCATCAAAATCTGGCGCACGTCCCCATGATACGGCACCCACACCCTACGGTGTAGTGTCAATAACCCTCGGCTATCATAATCGAAGGAGGAAACCTGACCTACTACGCGCTCGTTCTTCCGATGCTCCTCCTTGATAGCCTCCTGTTGAGCTTCCCGAATCTGCTCCAACAGGGGAGTCACCACAGTCATCCTCAAACAGGCGTCCCTGATCGGCGCCGTCTTGCGGCTAAGCGCATCGGCCACCACATTGGCCTTTCCCGGGTGGTAAAGGATCTCGCAATCATAATCCTTCACCACATCCAACCACCGACGCTGCCTCATGTTCAGATTCGGCTGGTCCATGAGGTACCTCAAGCTCTTGTGGTCCGTGTAGATGGTACACCGAACCCCATAGAGGTAATGTCGCCAAATCTTGAGGGCAAATACCACCGCCCCCAACTCCAAATCGTGCGTCGGGTAGTTCGCCTCGTGAGGCTTGAGCTGCCTCGAAGCGTAAGCAATGACATGCCCCCTTTGCATCAGCACCGCGCCCAACCCAGAAATGGACGCATCGCAATAAACCACGAAATCCTCTACGCCCTCCGGTAGGGCTAAGATCGGCGCCTCACACAATCTCTGTCTCAGCGTCTCAAATGCAGCCTGCTGCTCGGGTCCCCACCGAAAGACCACGGCTTTCTTCGTCAGCCGCGTCAGGGGCACGGCTATCTTGGAGAAATCCTGGATAAATCTCCGATAGTAGCCTGCCAATCCTAGGAAGCTCCGAATCTCAGATGGGGACTTCGGAACCTCCCATCTCATCACAGCCTCAACCTTGGCCGGATCGACCAGAATCCCGTTCTGGTTGACGAGGTGCCCCAGAAATTGCACCTCGCGCAACCAAAACTCACACTTGGAGAACTTGGCATACAAGCTCTCCCTCCTCAGGGTCTCTAACACCTCTCTCAAATGCTCCTTATGTTCCTCCCGGGTCTTGGAATAAACCAAGATATCATCGATAAAGACTATCACAGACCGGTCCAGCATCGGTCTGCATACACGGTTCATGAGGTCCATGAACGCGGCAGGAGCATTGGTGAGCCCAAACGGCATCACCACAAACTCGTAATGGCCATAGCGCGTCCGAAACGCGGTCTTCTGCATATCCTCCTCCCTGACCCTCATCTGATGATAACCCGAACGCAAATCAATCTTGGAGAACCAAGATGCGCCCTGAAGCTGGTCAAAGAGGCCATCAATCCTCGGGAGCGGGTAACGGTTCTTCACCGTTACCTTGTTCAGCTCCCGATAATCTATACACATCCGATGCGACCCATCTTTCTTCTTCACAAACAGAATCGGGGCTCCCCAGGGCGAACTGCTCGGCCGAATAAATCCCTTGTCCAGCAGCTCCTGCAGCTGCGTAGACAACTCCTGCATCTCGGGAGGAGCCAACCGATACGGTGCTTTGGCTATCGGAGCCGCACCGGGAACGAGGTCAATCCTGAACTCCACCTGTCGCTCCGGAGGTATCCCAGGTAGTTCCTCCGGAAAAACATCAGCAAAATCTCGAACCACCGGGACCTCGCTCACGGTTGCCTTACCCGCCTCCCGGGTGTCCATCACGTACGCGACATAACCCGCGCATCCCTGCTGAAGGTAGCGCCTAGCCCTCGCTGCTGAACATACAGTGGGTCCACACTGCGGCCGCTCTCCATGAATCACCAACTCTCCCCCGCTTGGGGTCTTGACTCGCACTAGCTGCTGTGCGCAATCTATCACTGCCCCATTAGGGCTCAACCAATCCATACCAATAATCACCTTGTTCCCACGCAATGGAATGGGAACCAAGTCTACCAGGTAACACTCCTCAAACAGTCGCAGGACACAATCTCGAAACACCATCGATGCTCGCACCGATCGATCATCGGCAATCTCTACCTCTAACGGGCAATCTAACTCGCCTGAAGTCTCATGAAATCTCTTGCTAAGAGCAAGAGAAACGAACGATCGGGATGCACCCGAGTCGAACAATACCTGAACCGGGATGCCGTTCACATGGAACGATCCTAATACACATGTATACACACGGAGCACATATCAATATCATAACAATGTAAAATAAAAGATAGAAGGAAGGAATCATACCCGTCACCACATCGGGCGCGGCGCGTGCCTCCTCGGCAGTCAACTGAAATGCCCGACTCCTCACCACTGGAGCCTCTGCCTTGCCCTGACGGCCATCCGTGATCCGCAGGGTCGCTGGAGCTGGCGCCTTCACTGGCGCTGAAGCTGTCAACATGGGGCAATTGGCCTTCTTGTGGCCCCTCTGGTTGCAGTGGAAACACAGCAACTCCGATGTCTGAATAACGGTCGCAGGAGCAGTGCAATCCCTGCTGATATGCCCAATCTTGCCGCACTTGTAGCAGCCTGACGATCCCATCCTGCACGCCCCCTCGTGCGGCCTGCCGCACCTCCCGCAGCGGCTCGGTCCCGACTGGCCTTTCGGCCTCCCATCTGATCCCTTGGGCTTCTTCCCCGAAGCCCCCGATGACTGACCATTCTCAAGTTTCCGTTTCCGGATGTGCTCCAAATCTATCTCCCTCTCCCTCGCCCTGGCAATCATGGAGTCCAGGGTAGGGCAAGCCGAAAAACTAACATGCTCCCGAATGTCAGCTCGTAGCATATCATGGTAACGAGTCCTCCTCATATCCTCGTCACCTGCATACTGGGGCACCAACAAAGCCCTCTCCCGAAACTTGGCGGTGATTTCCGCCACGGTCTCTGTCGTCTGCCTCATGTCTAAGAACTCCCTGGCCAGCTGCTGAAGCTCGACTGCTGGCGCAAACTCTGCCCTGAACCTAGCCACAAAGTCCGACCAGGTCATTGCCTCGATAGCCGAGGCTCCCATCGAGTCACCCACTGACTCCCACCAATCTCGGGCCCGGTCCCGTAAACATCCTGCTGCGTACCTCACCTTCGACCCCTCGGGGCAGAAGCTGATCAACTGGGCAGACTCGATATCCGCAATCCACCGCCTGACGACAATGGGGTCCTTCACCCCATGGAAATCCGGCGCACCACTGCTCCTGAAGTCCTTGAAGGACAGTGTGCGAGATCCTGACTGGCTAGAGGCCAAGTCGCTCCTGAATGCCCGTAGGCGATCTTCCATCATCTCCACGATCCCTTCCTTGATCGACCCAAAGATGATGGGGGTCGACTCAAGGATGCCCCTAGTGATCTCCGACGTGATGAACTCACGTAGCCTCTCCTCAATCGGCTCGGTGCCAGATCCCGAACCTGACCCCTCTCCTGACCCGCCATCTGTCGATCTCGGTCGAAGTACCACCATTCTGCAAAACATCAATAATAATCATTAGTGGTACTGCTACTTTCTGAGGGATCTCAACTACTTACAGGTTCCTTGGTCTCGTCTTGGCCTTCCTCGGCTCGGGTACGGATCCTCTGCTTTCAGTAGTACGGGCCCATACTACCTTCCACATCTATCCGTACCTTCTCCGAGGAATTCCTCGACTCCACCAACTCCCCTCTACTACTGCTACTCTCCGATATTCTCACCCTAGGCTTGCCCTAGGGAGAACTCAAGTTCAACACAACTGGTCCTCAGCTGCTGTAGGTCTCCTCATAATGCCAGTTAGCCACCACCTAAACACCACCACCTGTGATGAGGATTAGATCATCCTTCAAGTAAAAGGCCCGTCCCTACAACGGTTGGACTCAAACAAGAGCTGCGCAATAGGGCCAGTTCCAACACTTTGGGATTATTCAACCCCGATTACATGTGGTGTGACGTGTTTACCTAGTGGCTCACTCCCATTACTCAGAATCCCACCGAGCACGAAGCAAGCAGCATTCGGATAAGGAAAAACAGACTCGAGCCAAAACTGTTCTTAAAACAAGAAACGACACTTAACATAGGATGCTAAGCTCATACTATCAGGCATAACCTAAACAGGCTACCCTACTGCTGTCTACTCAATTCTAGCATGCAATATTCAATAAGCTGCAACAAATAAACAGGCACATAAGGCATCACTCCTAGATCCTTAGCCTATTCTAGCATGCAATATTCATAAAGCTGATAAACATAACATAAACTTGTATGGGTACTATGGGGAATACTTACTTGAGCTCGGCCGGTTGCGCACGTCACACACTTTACTCTTTCTCGTGACTCTTTTCCGGGTTTTAAAGAATAATTGCTTTTGGAAAAATCTTTCAATCCCTCGGTTTGAGTCCAAACACTCCCGAAGGCGTGTCCGAATCCCTCAAACCAGGGCTCTGATACCAACTTGTAACGACCCAAATTTTTTTTTTTTTTTTTTTTTTTAGAAAAACATTAATAAATAAAACATTGTCTAAATAAAAGAAACATTGTTTGTCCACACCGTAACACATTGCAACCATGTTTTCAAAAGTCAAACCGTACATCCCATCAAAACATCAGAGTACAATCCCAGTAAATCTCCTAAATGCGGAAACCGAAGAGTGTGTGTATGACGTGCCGCTACCGCGTCGGCTCCTTCCCCTTCGATGCAGAGGTACCTGAAAACAAAACTGAAAACGTAAGCACAAAGCTTAGTGAGTTCCCCCAACGTACCGCATACCATACCAACACATAACATATATACTGCCAGACTATTCTGGGGTGCCTGACTACCCGGTACGGCCATTCTGGGGTGCCGACCTACCCATACGGCCATTCTGGGGTGCCGTCTTACCCGTGTCAAGCCATTCTGGGGTGCTGACTACCCATGTCAAGCCATTCTGGGGTGCTGACTACCCGTCGGTCCTAACAACCGACCACAGGGACTGGTCCCCTCATACTACCTCTATCGCATATAACATAACAAGCCAGCATGCAAACATATAATCATATACTGTCAGACGTATCTGGGGTGTCTGACTACCCTTCGGTCCTAACAACCGAACTCGACTACTATCACATACAGCATATCATGCTAGCATATAACATGCCAGGTACTAGCGAACTTAGATGATATCACAAAGACAATCATCTATCATACAACTCCTACTGGTGGGTCGGCATTGTGGCCTTAGACCCACCGCTACTGGAAGGTAACTCACCTCGAAGTAGCTGCTGAACTGATCGGGAACTAACTGACTGCTGCTGCTCCGGGAGTCCTCCGGCTGCAATTTCCACGACATACTCAATCAAACACTGCTAACTGTCCTTTAGGTAAAATGACCATTTTACCCCTGGATTAACTCTAAGCCAAAGCTGGAGTCAACTTTCAGTTGACCCGACTCGCCGAGTGGAGCACCACTCGCCGAGTCCCTAGCAAACCAATGTCCTGGGTCCCTGGTTCTACTCGTCGAGTCGGGCTATGACTTGACGAGTTCACCTTCTAACTGCCATTCAACACCTTCATCCTACTCGCCGAGTTGTATGAACAACTCGTCGAGTTCATCTTCATCCGATGAACACTTTATGCTAAGACTCGCCGAGTTGTATGAACAACTCGCCGAGTCTGTTCTTGAGCTATGAAGATTGTCTTGGACTCGCCGAGTCAGGGCATTGACTCGCCGAGTCCTAACATGGGTGAGTTCAGCTCCCAACTCACCGAGCCACCCCCTGTGACTCAAGGCTCAACTCGACACATGAAGAAGGGACCAATTCGGTGACTCGCGACCAGACTCGCCGAGTCACCTATGCGACTCGCCGAGTCGTCGCCATGCACTCCTTAAATATACCGATTTGCTCGGTTCCAGACCATGCCATTCATAGATCTGGACTTCTAGGACACGAATCACACGTAAAGTTTCCAACTTTACGTGTGGATATTCACCAATATGGATTATAAGGCTCAAAATGTCTCAAAATGGTAGATCTAGGGCTAACAAGCCTCATGAGGTCAAAAAGCTAACAGATCTGAGCTCCTGGAGCTCAATCTTACATAGATCCAAAGGCCAAACGCCTTATTACAACATATAATGAACATGCAAGCTTGGGGAATTGACCAAGAAGGACCCAAATGAAGTTTTAAGCATAGAATCAAGGGGAAAACGGGTTATACCTCAAAGGAAAAGTTGAAATGACACAAGGATGGCTGATCTCCTTCTCCTCTTCTTGATCTACTCCTCTTACTCTTCAAAACCTTCAAGAACACACCAAGAATACCTCAAACTCTCAAGAAAACAAGGGAAAACGATGTAGGGGGAGTTCTGGGGGTGAATGGGGACGAGTTGGGGCGGAATGAGAGTTTAAATAGGGTGCAAACCCTTGAAACTTAGGGTTTCATCCCGCAGCGGTGACTCGCCGAGTCCAGGATATGGACTCGTCGAGTCGCCTACTTAAAACGCGTCCTGAGTCTCGTCCCTACTCGGCGAGTCGGACCCTATGACTCGCCGAGTCTAAGGCTAAATTAGGGCAATGCTCAAATAAAATTCACATACCGGAAACCAGGTGCTACAAATCTCCCCCACTTATTTTAGACTTCGTCCTCGAAGTCTGCCGCCTGATCCTGAAACAGCTCGGGGTAGTGCTCCATCATCTCGTCTACCGGCTCCCAAGTCCACTCTGAACCCTTGCGGTGCTGCCATTGCACCTTCACTAGCTCCACCCTCTTGTTCCTTAAATCCTTCGACTTCCTGTCGAGGATTGCGACTGGGCGCTCGATGTAGTTCAGGCTGTCATCAACCTGAATATCCTCCAAAGGTACTACTGCAGAATCGTCCACTAGGCACTTCCGCAACTGCGAAACATGGAAAGTGCTGTGGATCTGGCTAAGCTCGGCTGGCAGATCCAGCCTATATGCTACCTTGCCCACCCGGGCTAAGACCCTGAACGGTCCGATGAATCGCGGGCCCAACTTGCCCCGCTTCCTGAATCGGATGACGCCTTTCCACGGTGACACCTTCAGGAGGACCATATCCCCGACCTGGAACTCTAAATCGGATCGACGCTTGTCGGCATAACTTTTCTGTCGACTCTGAGCAGTCTGAAGCCTGCTCCGGACCTGCTGTATCCTCTCAGTCGTCTTGAGCACCACTTCGGTGCTTCCCATAACTCTCTGGCCAACCTCACCCCAGCATATCGGGGTCCTGCACCTCCGTCCGTACAACATCTCGAAGGGAGGGCGGTCGATGCTCGCGTGATAGCTGTTGTTGTAGGAGAACTCAGCCAAAGGAAGATAGGTATCCCAGCTACCACCGAAATCCAGAACACACGCCCGCAACATGTCCTCCAAAGTCTGGATGGTCCGCTCACTCTGTCCATCTGTCTGCGGGTGAAAGGCGGTGCTGAAATGCAGACGAGTGCCCAACTCGTCATGGAATCTCTTCCAAAACCTGGAAGTAAAACGCACATCCCTGTCCGAGATCACCGATACTGGCACCCCATGCCGTGCCACAATCTCCCTGATATAGATGTCAGCCAATTTCTCGGCCGATATGCTCTCCGGAATCGGAATAAAGTGAGCACTCTTGGTCAATCTATCCACGATGACCCAAATCGAATCCACTCCACGCGCGGTCCTGGGAAGCTTCGTGATAAAATCCATCGTGATATCTTCCCACTTCCACAGTGGAATGTCCAACGGCTGCATCTTGCCATGCGGCCTCTGATGTTCGGCCTTGACCTTCCTGCAGGTCAAGCACCGCTCGACGTACCATGCCACATCCACAGTCGGTGAGACGTTTTGTTCTGCAATGAGTAACCTTTGGAGGTTCATCTATTGGGTCGGGAGCTGACCTGGTACTTAGTATTTGAAAGGGGAATCGGAGAGGAAGCTGGGGCTTATGTCTATAGGAGTCAGAGAATACTTCCAAGTGAGTGTGGTCTTTTCTTGTGTTTGAGGTCAGATTTTTGGGATTTATTCTTTCCGATAAGTTCTGATAGTTGTTCAGGCGGTGGGTCATTAGTGGGTTATGACCTTTCCATTCCTCTTGAGTTTGACCGGGATCGATTAGAGAATCAGAGCTGGTAGAGTGTTCTTAGAGTCTGCTAATCGATGAGAGATTAACATGATATTTTGCGAGGGTGGTCTGGCAGGGAGATAGACCACTGGAGTTTTCGAGTTCGGAAAGAGTCAGATCAAGTACCGCAGCGGCAGTTGGATCTGTCCTTCTTCGGGGTCGGGAGTTCCTGTTGGGATCAGGTGTCTTTGGAAGAGATTGTTGTATGATAAGAGGTCCTTTTGGTGGTGCTTTTCGGATTACCGGTTCGATCTATGCGTTGATAAGGAGCGATTTCAAGGGCGAAATCTAATTCAAGTGGGGAAGAATTGTAACATCCTGAAATTTAATTATATCTCTTTAATCCTTGTTGGGTCAAAATTATGGTTTATACTTTACTTTTCTAGGAAAATGTATTTTTATGTCTAGGACCATAAACAACTCAATGTTTATCGCTATATATGTGTTTACAGTCAGGTTTACGGCCAGTGGATGTTTACAGCCGTAAACAGGTTTACGACCGTAAACCCATTTACGGCCCATGTTCCCCAACTATATATAGGGTGAGGGGTGTAAGGAGTTTACGGCTACAAGAGTGGAATAGCGAGAAGAGAGGAGAGGAGCTTAAGTGTGTGTATTCTAAGGTGTATACTAAAGAGAGAAAGTGAATCTTGTGTAAGGAGCATTAATCATATTCATTTAATACATACAAGATTCATCATCTTCTTCTTCTCCTTCTCTTCTATTTTGATCTAGCATCATCCGTTTGATTGAGATTCCGCACCATCAAACGGATCTGATTGATTCTCAAGCATTTTGGAGACTTACAAGTGGTATCAGAGCTTGGATTGTATCAGTCAATTTTGTCAGATCTGGAGCTTATTTGATCTTATTTTTGAAGGATTTCTGCGTTTTTGGATAGATCGTGGCAAAATAAGGGGGTTTTGTTCTTCGTGTTTTTCATAAAAACGAGTTCTGGATCGAGTTTTGGAGCAAAAATGGGAAAAACGTCGTTTTTTCGCGATCTGAAGCAGTGTTTACGGCCTTTGAAGGGTTTACGGCCGGAGTTTGTGGTCCAAGTTTACGGCCCTCGGAGTTTACGGCTCACACGTGTACGGTCAGCAGCGTTTCCGGTTCGCACCTCGCACGTGTTTGTTCAGCAGTCTCGGTCTCCGCCAGCAGGAGTCTTCGCATGTTCAGCAGCTTCGATCTCCGCCAGCAGGAGTCTTCACAGTGTCTATTAAAAAAAAGAAAGGGGCGGACGGAGTTTTGGAGGTGCCGGGGATCGAACCCAGGTCTCTTATCTCCTAACCCATGCATCTTACCATTTGCTCTAGGCTGCATCTTGTTCCATTACTCCCGGATTTAATTCATAAAGGCTCACTTTCGCACCTACTTTCACATTTTTGTCAATTTCAGCCCAAAATTAAATTTCTTTTATTCTTAAATTCCATTTTCAACCCAAAATTTTTAGTTTTTAAATTTTGACTTTTATTTTTGACTTTTTACTTAAAATTTGACTTTGACTTTTAAAATTTGACCTTTGACTTTAAACTTTGACTCTCTCGTTTAACTTTTAAATTTTCAAATTTAGCTTTTCGGTTTGACTTTTCAAGTTTGACTTTTGAGTTTGACTTTTTAAATTTGACTTTTAAGGTTGACTTTTGAGGCTTATAGTCAAAGGTCATTTTTAAATTTAAGTTTGACTTTAAATTTGTGCTTTTAATGGCTTTTGAGGTCTACGAGGGAAATGAAGACATGAAAGAGAGTCGTCAGGATATGTTAAGACAAAAGTTCAACATATTCAATTATATCCTTGGAGAAACCCTGAAAGCTCAGTTGCAGCGATTTACTGCACTTACTACTGAGATGAATATAACTGGTATTTTCTTAACTAAATCAGAGATAAACAAAAAACTGCTAAATTCACTTCCGAAGTCGTGGGATATGAACGTGGCTGTCATCAAGAAGACAAAAGATCTCAATCGTCTTAGTCTTACTGCAGTAACTGAAGAACTTGACGCTTTGAAGTGTGGAAAAACAATGAGTTCCGCAAACATCTCGGTCAATGAAGTTTCATGCTCTCAATCATGTGAAACTATGATTAAACTTCTTCGTGAACGTAATGATTTGCTAAAAAGGGAAGTCGATGACCTAAAATACGAAGGATATCAACTTAGGAAAGGACACAAACCCCTAAAGGCTGAATTAGAAGCAAAAACCAAAGACTTTAGGAGGCTTCAAGAAGATTATAGCAACAAATGTGAAAATTATGACTATGTTAAGAGAAAACTTGTTGAATTAACTGCTGAGCTTGACACATTAAAAGGCAAATTTGAAACTGCAAATTTTGATTTTAGAAAATTTGATGTGTCAAGCGAAGTAGTTGCTAACATGATAGACTATTGTTTGCAGTTTAAAAATAACCAACAAAAGGGTCTAGTTTATGAGAGTGTCCCTCCCCCTTTAAATCATAACTACTCTTATACCCCTCTAACTAAGGAAGAAATTGAAAATGAAGCACATCTTCAGTATGGCCAACCCCTTGTTCCCGCTTCTATTACGACTGAACAATCAGGGCCAACTGAGGGTGTTGAGATGAAAGATACTAATGTTTTTACTTCATGTGTAGGTAAAGTAGTAGAAGATGAGAACAAAGAGAATACTACTGAACAAACCAATGTCTCCTTGAACTCTGAATCTGTTGCTTCGAACTCAGCTACTTTTGATCAACATGCTGTTGACAAATACATGCCACCAATTCCAGTGAAATAGAGTGCCTGTTGTAATTGTGATTGTCGGAACAATAAGAGATAAGACAAGGACACGCCACCGGGGGCAGGAAGAAACAACTTCCCAGTGAAGAAAAAGACATGCTTTCACTGTGGAACACCTGGACACATTGCCAGAAGTTGTCCTAATCGTGCATACGTTCCTTACTACACACAAGGATGACAAAACGCGCCAAGAGGGAGATACTCCAAAAGAAACCTCTCAAGGTCACGTTTAGACAATGGTGACTGGAATGCGCAGAAGGCCAAGAATCAAACTTCCAAGGCCAAGAATCCAAATCCCAAAGGCAAGAAGGGAATGTCAGCCATGAAGTCCAATTCAAGAGATGCTCCAGCGAAACAGAGACCGACTAGGTCAAAGTCATCTCGGCGATCGGCTTCAAGCTCAAAAGCAAGTGCTGAGCCACCCATCAGATCTAAAAAGAAATGGGTTAAACCTAACTATAAATGGGTTCCGAAGGCTCAATCTCCCAAATCAACTAATGAATCTAATATTTCTTCATCTTATGTTTGTGATAAACATGATATGTCATGGGAGAGAGTATCGTGCAAAGATGAAAAAGGTCGACCCAATTTCAAAATGGACTGGGTTCCAAAGTCCAACTGATCCCGCTCTGTGTCGGAGCAGCTATGGAGGCATATCACCGGATTTTGGTTTGTTGATGGTGGTTGTTCCATACACATGATAGGAAGCATCTCTCAACTGCACAACATTCCGATCTTTGTTTGAGAATATGTGTCCTTTGCGGGGAAGGAAGAAATGAAGGGATCACTCATGGGGTTTGTGCTAAATGACAAGAAGAATTTTTGGATCTGTTATGAGATTATGCGTGTTGTTATCAGACCTTCTGGATGCAGATTCAATCGGTGAATTATGGTTTGAGTTTTCTTCTCTATACTCCTGGGTTTATCTTAATCTGATTAATTTCAAAGACAATTTTTCATTTTCTTATAGTTTTTCGTTAGTAGGTTGTTTTGGGAAGTGATATCAAGTGAGTGATAATGGGCAGTCTGGTTGTGTGTAAGGGACTGAATCTGAATTGTCTAGACTCTGTGTTTAATGTGCTGGTAGGCACGAAGGATTTGATAATGTGGATTTAGATAGGATTGTTTGGACTGACCATACGACGCCCGGGTAGATTGAGCAGTGAGATAAACACGAGAACCCACATGATACACTAAATTAATACGCATCTAGAACTGTGGCTTAACTTTTCCTTGATGTACGAACTTATGTCCTTAATTCTAGTTCTGATAGGGCGACCGGGGGGTTCTGATAAAGTAGGTATGTAGGAAATTATTTTCTTGCTTCCTATCTGTCAGTCATATGTTGCTTCCTCTGCGTGATTGGAAGAGATCCGACCTGGAATGCAACATATGCAACTCTATTTCTACGCACCTCCTTATATATGAAATTCTTTCTATCTGTTAGCCTTATGCCGTCTCCTCTGCGTAATTGAAACATATCCGACCTGGAACACAACATATGCAACATTCTACCTCTCAATCCCTCTATCTCTGTTAGTCATATGTTGTCCCTTCTGCGTGATTGAAATAGATCCGACCTGGGACACAACATATGCATCTATCTCTAAATCTAACTTCCTCCTTAATAACTGTTTACTCACCTAAAGTAAGGAATCCTTAGGAAGTTCTTGATAACCAGGGTATATTGGGAAATGGGGAACACGTTCTAGTGCAACTAAAATTGAACCATTTAGAGGTTGTTTGTAGATCTCGCTGCTTGATTTAAGTGGACAACAATACCCGTGGTCGTCGTCAGCTAAATGGTTTATTTAGAAAAGTTTGTCAATATCCTTTCGTGTTTAAGTGGACCACAATACCGACAATTGACCAGATCTATTCATGAAGGTGAAGGTACCGATAAACAAGTTAAGACTGTCTCACAACTTTGATCCCAAAATGCTTTAAATCTAGTTAGTATTTTTTGTTTATGTTAAATTTGTTCATAGTTTTCCTCTATGCACAAATTTAGGGGGAGAATTAAATTTTTTTTCAAAAATCAAACAAAAATCTGAAAAATTCAAAAATTAAAAAAAAAATTCAAAAATTGTCACACCCCCGAACCAGATGGCGGAAACGTCCGAGGGCTTGCGTGACTTAAATTGAAATATCATCACAATGAATATACATGAAACATAACATAAACATCACCATGCATTAATACATTACAACTGACATTGTTCACATCAAGTACATTGTCTAAATATTACAAATCCATATCATAAATTGTTTGAGAGTTTTCAAAACATAACATCCTAACACACTTGGTATTGTTCTTCAGCTTATTTGTTACCTGAGAATACAAGTTATTTTGAAAACGTCAACATATAGAATGTTGGTGAGTTCATAAGCAGGTTTGATATGAAAATATTTTGTGTAGTTTATAAAACCCAGAAAATCCGATATTTTTTGAAACGACATCGTTTATACAAAAAGTGTGAAGATCCATAGGTATGTGCATGAATGATTTCAAAACGTGTATGAATGAGAAGTTTTGCATTATAGTTATTGAAAGAACAAGTGAATAATGTTAATTTCCCCGGAAAACCCGATGCTTTCCGATGAAATAGTATGATCGTTTTGTATTATTGTATCGTCACATCGAACGAGTATGATTTCCCTGATTACGTAGATGGTATTGGATTTCTATGTGAGTCGTTATAACCATGCATGATAATGATTAGTTCGTCTGTCTTGGCATTCTGGTGAACGCCGGAATTGATCTTAAGATTTTGTCACCCTAGACTAGCCGAGTCTAACTGTAGCGAACAACTTAGGTGTAGGGGAGTCACCCCTGTATAGATCTATACACAAACTATCGCTCTTCCTCTAGGAGACTTTGATTATAACTACAGACTATGACCGACATTTATTGGTGTCGCCGTTATTTCTCACTTAATCCAAATGAATTTGATTAACCTTGATTAATGACTTGATTTTTGTTTACTTGAATAGAAGGTAAGCCTAACAGAAGAGGAGAAGAGGACCACGAGGTCCTACTAATCACGTATGATATTTAAATGCTGTCGAGTATACGAAGGACGTGTTGGCCTATTTCGCATATGATTTATTTGGACCTTACTAGCAATGCTAATGGGCCACTGAGGCCCAATAGCATGTAAAAGCCATTGAGGGTCCCTTAAGCATGTAATTGGGCCACAAGAGGCCCGATAAACATGTATTATTTATGTTAGGCCCAGAAGTCATGTTAATGGTTCACGAAGGCCCAATAAGCATGATTAGAATCTTTCAAGCCCATCAATTTGAATGTTTGCTTGTTTTGCATAGTATAAATGCCGTGAATTTTGTTTGAACAATTGTTGAATCGCAAAGGCGCACAGTTTGCCGATTGTTTTATAACGATATTTAGATTTATGAAAATATATGCATATTTTTCATTCTAAATTCATAAGTTATAATGTAGTATTTTTGAACCAAATATCTTAATAATAAAATAACTGAATCAAAAATATTGGTTTGACCTATTCAGCCATTCTTTAATAAAAATGAAAATTTTAGTCCATTTTTATAGAAAAATGACATTTTAGGTCCCTAAACTATTTTTTTCTTGACATTTTGGCCTGAAGACTTATTTAAATAATGTTTTCAGCCCAATGTTTACTTTTTGGCAGTTTCAACCCCTTTAGTAAAAAGATTTTCATTTATAATCCAAACTTTTCGCAACTTTTACAAATTTGACCCAAAATCCAAAACTTTACATTTTTAATCCTTTTTGGCAAAAAGGGTCATTTTAACCCCTGAAATAGATTTATTTACTTTTCTACCCTGTGTTTTGAGAAATTTACCATTTCAGCCCCTTAAAACCCATAGTTTTTGCAAATTTGGGCTTGTGGGCCGAAAAGCCCAAAATTTTAGCCCAATAGGCTACAATTTACATTTTTAGTCCCTTGGAAAGCATAATGTTCATAAAAAACATCTATTTTAACTGTTTTGACCTTTTGTTCCTTGTTGAAACTGTGAATGACATCTTTTTCCCCAACTTTTGTTTATTTTTCAAAAATGGTCCAATAACAAATTCTAGGCTGTTGTGTGCTTATTTTAAAGCTTGTATGGTAGTTTATCTTGACATGTTAAGTAAAATATAACCTGGATCACATATTTTTCCTTCTTGAACTATAGATCTCAAATATATTACATTTTTGGCACATATTTACCACATAAACACAAGAATCACACATAACATACAAATACACATAAATCTACACATTTTACTTGTATTCTCCCCCATAAAACATGTAAAAACAGAAAATAGAGGGGTATGAACTCACCTTTGCTTGTTGTTTTCGGTTTTAAAGAAAGAATGGAAGAGTTTGATGTTATTTTTGGCCCTAGAAAGCTTCTTGAGAAGACTTTGGATTAGATAGGTTCTAAGAAGCATGATCATGAACTTTCATGAGTTAGAAGGAGATTTATAAAAGAATCAAGAAACTAAACCATGGATCTAAGTACAACTTACCAAGGATGATGATTTCTTATGGAAGAACCTCCTTGAAATGCCCTAGATCTTGAAATTTTGATGGAGGAATGAAAGTGTTCTTGAGGGAATTTGGAAAGAGTTGGAAATGAATTATGTGTGTGTGTGTCTACCTTCGGCCGAGAGTAGGAGAGAAGAGGGGAGAGATAAATAGATGAAGTGATGGTGCATGGGGAGGAGAGGATGGTGCATGGATACCCAAAATGTAAAGATTAGGTGTCTAACCCTCAATAATTCACTCCTCTCCTTTTTTTATTAATATCATGGGTGTGGGCCGAGAATTGGGCTAGGGGAAAGGAGTTGAATATTTTGGGCCATTAGTTGCCCTAGTTCGAAATCATAGGCCCAATATTTTTTAAATGAGTGTGTTTTACGGCCCAATAAAGCTTATTAGTTTAGTTAAGGCCCATTAGGGTAATTTATTTCATTTTAGGCCCATTATGGCCCAAAATGTTAAATTTTATGAAAGTGGGTCCAATTAGAGCCCATTTAAGGGTTCTAGGCTCAAAATAGTCAAATTGGAAGCTTATTGGTCCATTAGGCCAAATAAGGAAATCCTAGTCCATAATGGACTTAAACTGGGATTTCTAGGGTTTCCAACCTTTTGTTGACTATTTGAATGTTTGTACAGAGTGTTTGATGGAAATTTTGTTGTCATTGAATAAATATCATACATGCTTTTAGGTTTTAATCACAATGTTATCCTTGTTAAGTGTTTACAAAGCATCAGAATTCCTAGTTGTTGTGGAAGTGAGATTGGGTTTGAGAATCTCGAAGTAGTGGTTGTTGTGGAAGTGAGATTGGTTTTTGGAAAGAGTTTGGTTGAAATGTACCTTGAAGCAAGTTTATGACCCCGCCACTCGGTGAATCATAATATGGAAATCATCGTGGTGTTTTGTCTAAGGTGAATGCACCTTCTCGAGTTGTGGTATTTGTGTTTTGTTTTGCTTGAGGATTAAAAGGATACTTGTGTATAGAATAGAAGAGGAAAGAGTTGTGTGGAGAATATGTTTAAGACTAAATGTATTTACAAATAAATTTATAAAGATTTTAGATATATTTTATAAAAAATTGACCATTTTCAACTGTCTCCTCCTCTTCCTCACGTTCGTATGATCATGCAACATTGGGTTGGTGTGCATACCATGGGTTTTCGGCCACATCAGCACCATGCCACACTCGAGACACTGATATTGATATTTCAAACAACCTAATTTGTTTGAGGAGGCATAAATTCCAAACATAACTAAAATGAAAAGTTGGGTATGTAAGTGACTTTTATTGTAGCTAAAAACAATGGCGGAGCCAGTAGGGGGCAGCCGGATGCTGCGCCCCCTCCAACTCTATCAATTATTTAATATAGTTATGGACATAATACACAACCCCATGACTAAATTTATGGCCTATTTCGGTAAATAAAGCCCAAAGCTCCTTTCATCTTATTTTAATTTTGAAACTCATTGCCTTTTTTTATTAACGGTCAAGGTGATGTTGTTTCTAAGATATATCACCATTTTATTCTCTAATTAGTAATAGATAACCTTTAACTTTTGTAACATGTTAAAATTTTGCAATTTATAAATAATTTTATTATGATTGATCATATGATTTTTTTATAACTATGAGGTAAATTAGTCTATAAAACTATTGATTTTTTTTTTCAAACAAAAAGAAAATGTTTATGAACTACAATAATAATATTATTAAACTATATATATATATATATATATATATATATATATATATATATATATATATATATATATATATATATATATATAATCAAACAAAGTTATTATCTTATTATGATGTATGCCTCCTTATCCCGAAATTCTGACTTCGCTACTAGTTAAAAATGCTCTTTATAAAGCACATTGTACATGTGCATAATACACACTTCATATTACATCGTGACATATTCAATCCCTCGAGTTTGTATAAGTTGTCACTTGCAACCCCTTCATTTTGTAAAATGTCACTTTCACTCTTTCATTTTTTAAACTTTTTCTATCTCTCTGTTTTTAAAATGTTACTTTGACCCCTCAACTTTGAGCTTTGTAAAATGTGACTCTTACAATCTCCATTTTCTAAACTTTTGTGTTTACCCCCATAGTATATATAATTTGGTTGTCTTTAATAATTTTCGTTCGTTAACATAAAATAACCAATTTTATCCGCCACTACGTCTGTCCATCCCACCAAATCATTTATTTGCTTTTTTATGTATGTGTCATTCTTTTATGTACTTGTCGGTATAAATATACGTTTATTTATGTTTCGATATAAATTTTGTGTATGTTTACGTGTTTTTTTAATCTAGCTAGGTTGAAGTGGCGGCATACTCTTTTTTGTCGAACTTTAGTCCTTGCATTTTGGTTGTTGTCATTTTTAGTCTTTGCTTTTATACCATTGTATTCTAGTCTATGTAATGGTCTTACATTTTTATGGATTATTCAAAAACCATACAACTTATAAAAATAGTCCCTAAACTCTTCTCAACTTTTGATAAAATCATCTAGCGCTCATTTCTTTTAAACTTTTAGTTTTTTAGGAAGCTGTGATATGATATACTGGCTAATCAATTCTCATGCCTAATACGTATGAAAACACATAACAACCCGCGAACTCAAATACTAGTTCTTATGTAATTTACATGGACCTACCTATGTAATTTGTACCTTTATGGTATTGTAGATAATTAAATTGCATTACAGTTTAAATTAAACATAGAAAATGTGAAATAAAATATTTTACATAAACCGGAGGGGTTAAACTTGGCAAACTGAGGTGAGGCGTTTATGTAACAGCATCAATCCACCTATGGGTGAACATTGGACTAGACCGGACCGGATCTTGAATCAGACCGATTTTATAGAAATTGATGGACCTTGGACCGGACCTGTTGAGGCTTACCGCTTACCAGGTCGAGGTATGGTTCCCGGTTCTTGGACGTAAAAGTGAGCATTTGGACCATAACTATTTTGCAAAAATTGGTGGACCTTGAACTGGACATGTTGAGCATGAACCTGGTTCATGGACGTAAAAGTGAGCATTTGGGCCGGACCTATTTTTGCAGAAATTGGTGGACGTTGGATCGGACTGTTGAGGCTTACCAGGTCCAGATCCAGATCCAGGTCTGACCCGAAGATCCAAATGCTCCCTCTAGATCCACCCATGTAATTTGTTTTTTAATTTATAAATTATAAAATTTAAATTGGCCATCAAAAGAAACACCTAGTTGTTGAACCGGACCGGACCGACTCTTGAATCGAACCGATTTTATAGAAATTGATAGACCTTTGGATCGAACCTGTTGAGGCTTACCGCTTAGCAGGTCGAGGTCCGGTTCCCGGTTCTTGGACGTAAAAATGAACATTTGGACCGACCTATTTTGCAGAAATTGTTGGACCTTGAACCAGACCTGTTGAGCCTGGTTCATAGACGTAAAAGTGAGCATGTGGACCAGATCTATTTTTGCAGAAATTGATGGACCTTGGACCAGACTGTTGAGGCTTACCAGGTCCAGATCCAGATCCAGGTCCCATCCAAAGATCCAAATGCTCACCCTAGATCCACCTATGTAATTAGTGTGTGTTTTTTTAATTATATAAATTATAAAATTTAAATTAGCCATCAAAAGAAACACCTAACTGTTTCCTGTATCAAATATCATACTTATGTGTCTATGCAACTGCTAGTATATAACTAGACCGTAAAGAATGGGTCAGAAAGCTATGGCAACCTTTGGAAAACAAAAAGACAAAAGAATTGTCTATTTAGGTTGACTTATTGACTATATGTAACGTAAAACAGGAGTTGTGGAAGGCCAAGTCAATAAAAGTGTCTAGACTAGATTATACATAATATAATAATAATTACTAAAACAGGAGTTATAGAAGGCCAAGTCAAAGTGTCTAGAATAAATGAAAGATCATTTTGGCAAATGTTATCTTTTCATTATATTTGTCACATGTAATTTTATAAATTTTTTGATTAAATTTAAATCCACATGTCATTTTGTGGTTTTTTAAATTAAATCAATTAATATGACACATAATACTAAATTTATATATGTAAAGTATTAAATATATTTAATGTGATAATAAATACAAAGAATCTTAAAAAATACTATATGATATATTAAAATACATTGAATATGATAATAAATTTAATGAATATGACAAAACAATCATTGATATTATTGATGATCTTTTTAATAGTGGTTCTATTTATTTATTAGAATATGTCTATTTATTTAAAAAAATTCTTAATATTTAAACTTTGATATATTTTTTTTAATCTACTCGTGTAATATACGGGTTTTACACCTACTACGTAATATAATAATGATTACTTAGAGGGTGTTTGGGATTGCTTTAAAAAACAATTTTTTATACTTTTCATTTTTCTAAAAAATTAGAAAAATTCAAAAGATGTTTGTCAAATTGAAAAATTCTTAAAACAACTTTTAAACAATAGAAAAAATTTTGATTTTAAAAATCATAAAATCATGACTTTTGGGACTTTTGTCACTCAAAAGCAACTTTTCCATCCAAAGATATTTTAAACCGTTACTTTTGTGACTTTTGACCCCCCTTAACTACTGTTAGAGATTTTAGAGATTTTGTGTTCAACCAGATCACATCTTCTCACTCCACTTTAACAGTTAGCTTCCTTAAAATAATGGCAGATTGCAAAAGTATATTCCTCATCCTCACAGCCTTATGTTGCTATTTTTTCTGCAATCATTGTTACGCAGAAACACATACCTTACAACAAGGTCAACATCTTACCGACTGGGATGAACTGATTTCACCAAAGAAGGTATTTTGTTTGAAGTTCTTTAGCTTCGGCAGTAGCATAAAACCTTATTTAGGGATATTCTACAATTACAACACCCTAAAAAGAACTTCTGACGGATATGATAAGTTGTACTTGAAAGATAAGCCGGTTTGGGTAGCAAACAGAAACAATCCGATCACAGATATATACGGCGAACTCCTGATAGATATCCATGGCAAGCTGAGCATTTTATCTGGTGGAGGCACTGTTGTTGATATCTTCAGTAGTCCTCCAATAACACGCAACGCAAGTGCTAAACTGTTGGATACTGGAAATTTCGTGTTGCAAGAACTGTATCCAGATGGGTCAGTTAAGCGGGTTTTATGGCAAAGCTTTGATTACCCAACAGACACCCTTCTTCCTGGGATGAAACTGGGGATTAATCTCAAGACTGGCCATCGATGGTCACTCACTTCTTGGAGGAGTGAAACGTTACCAGCCGAAGGGTCTTTTACATTAACAGGAGACCCAAATGCGACATCAGGTCAAATGGAAATGGTGATCCTGAGGAGAGGGAATGTCCATTGGAGGAGCGGCTCTTGGAAGAATGGTGGGTTCGAGAACACTGGTCTACAATTTTCTCCCGATGTCCACCTCTACTATGTATCTAATGAGACAGAGCAATCGTTCACATATCTAACAAAAACCTACGATTCATCGCCATCTCTGACCATGTATTTAAACGGTCAGCTTAAGGGTTCAAGTGTAAACTTAGACGTCCAGTGTAGCTCAATCAAAGTCGCTGGTTGTGCTGAATCTGACGTCCTTGAAGAGATGAATTGCCGGAAATATTGTTCTTTCGAGAGTTATTATTATGGCCAATATATATATGGGGATGAGTATGAATATGATGAAAGCCATAACTTGACTGTTTATGATTGTGAAAGACTATGCTGGAGAAATTGTTCTTGCATGGCCTTTACTTATGCAACCGCAGATGGGGCAGGGTGCAAGACTTTTAATAGTAGGACAGTGAAATATCGAGAGGAAACCAAAGATAGCCCATCCAAGGTCATTGTGTGTCATCCTGGTTATTATGGTGGTTAGTAATTAAGTAAATAGTATAAAATAAAGCTTATAACTTTTCTTTACTAGTTACTACAAACATGTTAAATGTAGAACCTCTATATTTAAGTTATAGTACTGGACTGGACAAAAAGATTATGTCTAATTAGGGTAGCTAGCTCATGATAACTGATTATTGTCTAACCAAATCAAGTGTACATATTTATTATCTAAAGGACAACTTCTTGCAACATAATAGTACTATATATACAGATAAAAGTTTTGTGCATCGTAGGCTAGGTGACTGCAGTTGCTGCAATTTATATAGAAACATAATATTGGAAGGAAGAACTTGCTAGCTGAACACTCACACTATATATCACCTATATATAACTCACACTATATCATGAGCTATCCTTTACTAGACATAATCGTTTTTTCTTGCCAATAAATTTATTTTATTTAAATTTTCTTTTGTTGGGTGGGACAAAAGAACCCTAATACTAGTATAGTGGTTCTACATTTTGTTAGTAAAGAATAATTATATGCTGGCATTTGCTGCAAATTAATAACCAGCAAAAGGTTACCTATACATAAAAGGAGAGTTAGTTTTCTTGATATGCAGAATATGATGAGATGAAGAAGCGGAAGAAGAGGAACCGGATTTTGTTGATCACCGGGATTGTATCTTTTGCTCTACTCCTATCATGCTATCTCGTATGCAAGAAGCTGCATATTAGAAGTATGAACTTAACTTTTTTAATCTCCCCTTAGATCCAAATATTATTTATGCTGTCCATCATTACAAAAACTTGATAAAGAAACGCTCTATATATAATGGCCCCAAACCCCAATGTATACCTACAAGATACAATCATACCCTTTGTACTTTCAATATATTAACAAGTTATAAACTGATGAAAGAACTTTGGAAGCAGTCCTACATCTTACCCTATTCTTGTGGGGAATGGGGCATTGTTATTGTTTGTATGTTTTAAAGAGTACTGATTAAAGAATTTTGGGATTTTAATTATGTTACAGATGAAAGAGAATATGGACTTCAAAAATAGACATTCTAACCAACCACTTTTTCTATATAAACAAATTAGGGGAAACTGCTAGAGATGCCATGCTGTTTGGTTTTTTAAAAGCAAAGAAAATCCAAAGGCTGTTTCTGCATCAGTTGAGGCGCTTGTACAAAAATATACAAACAGATATGAAGATCAACCCTGAGCTGCATTATTTCACCTTTCAAACCATCTCATCTGCCACAAACAATTTCTCAAACACTAATAAGCTAGGGCAGGGTGGTTTTGGAGCAGTTTATAAGGTAAACTTTCTAAGACATTCCACTTAAGAAGATTCAAGATAAAAGCTGATGCATGTGATGGATTAATTTCACAGGGAAAATTAGTTGATGGGCAGGAGATTGCCGTGAAACGACTTTCAAGAGGCTCTGAACAAGGAATCAAGGAGTTCAAGAATGAAACCGAACTCATAGCCAAACTTCAACACACGAACCTTGTCAAGCTTATAGGGTGTTGCATTGAGAAGAAAGAGCAAATTCTTGTATATGAGTATATGCCTAATAAAAGCTTGGACTCCTTTCTATTTGGTAAGATGATCCAATAAATATTTGCTTCATTTAATTGTGTATGATCTTGACTGTTTTTTGGTTGCTGCTACTCATTTAATTATTTGTTAACAGATCCGAGGAAGAAAGGATTACTGGATTGGAATACCCGGTTTGTAATCATTGATGGCATTGCTCATGGACTCCTATATCTCCATAGGTTTTCAAGGCTGAGGATTATCCATAGAGATCTGAAAGCAAGTAACATCTTGCTAGATGACTACCTGAAGCCAAAAATATCAGATTTTGGTATGGCTAAGTTATTTGGGATCAATGAGTCTGAAGCAAATACAAGTCGAGTCGTTGGAACTCGGTGAGTCCATATATAACCTGTCTTTTGTGAATTAATATGAGTCCCTTACAAAAACAACTTAACCAGTGACTCTTGATTGGATATACAGTGGTTATATGCCGCCGGAGTATATGTTAGAAGGCTCTGTTTCAACAAAGACGGATGTGTTTGGTTTTGGTGTTTTGTTGCTTGAAATTGTAAGCAGCAAGATGAATCATGGGACCTATGATGTGGAACACCCACTCAACCTTCTAGGGCTTGTAAGTTATTTGAGTTTCTTCATTTGATTAACATCTCTATATATGATGAATAAAATGTCTCAGGCATGGGAACTGTGGAATGAAGGCAGAGGTTTGGAGTTGATGGATCCAATACTGGAAGATTCATGCACTCCCAAGGAAGTAATGACGTGCATCCATGTGGGTCTGTTGTGTGTTCAAGATCATGCTATGATTAGACCCACCATGTCAGAAGTTATTTCTATGCTCACAAATGAAAATATGCATCTACCTGAACCAAAACGACCAGCTTTCTTCATTGAGAGGCATGACCCAGATTCAGCAAGAGATGATAATCTGGAAAATGGCTCCGTGAATGGGCAATCGATTTCAATTTTAGTGGCGAGATAGGAGGAGAAAAAAACATGTGTAATATCGTTATATAATGTATCACAAAGCTGCATGAAAAGAAGTCAGATCGGGTAGTAATACATTGTTCACCATGTTAATGATTTATAAATTTTAAGGTTTGTTTGGTTTCGTTGGAATTGGAATTTAATTCCTATCACTTTCCTATGTTTGGTTCAAGTTTTGAGATGGAATTGGATTCCTAAATGTGTCTAACTTTCCTTCCATTGAGGGAAAATAAATTCCATTTAAACCATAAAGAAATTCAAATTCCTTGAAGATTACTATATTACCCTTTTCATTTTTAACATTAAATATGAAAAACCTCCGTCACTACTCGCGACCACCTCCACCACAATCTTAACCACCACTACCCACCACCTCCACTACCATCCACCACCACCACCTCTGCCACCCACCCACCACCAACACCACTGATGTCGTCGCCACTGCCACCACCACCCATCACTACAACCACTTCCATTACCACCACCACCATCACCGTCGCCGACACCACTACCACCACCACCCATAACCTCCGTCACCACCTACACCACCACCCAACCACTACCGTTGTTACTCCTAACTCTATCATCACCACCACCACCTCTATTGCCACCGCCCGCACCCACCACCACCACTGCTGCCTTTAACACCCGCCACCACAACCACCACTGCCTCTACCATCAACACTAGTGATGCCAATAAACATGTGCCCTTTTCGTGTCTTTTCTCCATTAGTCTTTTAGAGGTTATATAAATTCAACTTTTTCATGGCTATTGTCAAGTATCACCTTCCACTTCTGGATTATTGCACTAGGTTTTTCTTTTGGAAAGTGACGATGAGAAATATATTTTGGCTCAAGAGGACTATTAAAGATGCTTTAGATTCTTTTGGATTAAAATTCCAAGCTACTTGGATTCCCGCCGAGAGTGAAGGATCGCAGTGCCTTAACTCAAATCTGATTACACATTTACAATAATATTCTCCAAGAAATACTCAATGAAGGAACTAAAACTATTATTTGGTTAAAGCTAAAATCAATCTCATGAAGAAATATATTATTAGTAAGATCCATCTAAAAAAAGTTTTTCGAGGGTGTTTGGGATTACTTTTCAAAATGACTTTTTGAACTTTTAGTTTTTCTAAAAAGTTAAAAGTTTGAAAAAGTGTTTGCCAATTCTAAAAGTCCTTTTAGAATGACTTCTTGGCAAGAAGAAAAATGAGTGATTTTAAAAGCCACAAATTGTGACTTTTTGTGATTTTTGGCATTTTAGCCTTTGCTCCTCAAAAATAATCCAAATACATTTTAAAAACTCTTCTTTTGCAAAAAACTATAAGACAAAAAAATCCTTTTATTAAAAATGACTTTTTAGGTTAAAAAGCAATCCCAAACACTCCCTTCGTACATAAACTATAAGAAGGTGGTAATATAGTTAGCCACATACTATTTGATTTCAAGGAGATCGTGTCTAATTTGACAACTTTGGAAATTACGTAGGATAAGGAAGACCTTTGTTAGATTCTTTTATATTTTCTCTGAAGCTCATATTCAAACCTAAAGGGTACTATTCTTATACCTGTGATACACTATTGGCTGTTTGATTCGGTGCTGACAGGTCGGGTAAGACGATTTTGTCTGACTAGGTCCGGTCAAAGCATTTGATTTGTATTTGACCCAACACATAACACTGACTCGGTCCATAAAAATGACTGACTCAGTACAACAAAAAAAAGAAGCTGACCGACTAAATGAAGAAAAAAGACATGCTTTGCCCCCCATTTTACCCATCGATCCTGCCAATAAAACTCAAAATTCAAAGGGACGAAGTTTCTGTCGATACAATTACTAGCATATCTAAAATCGGAGAGCACCATGTCGCCGTCTTAAGGTCGTGGACTCAGTTCGATGTCATAGAGAGCTTCAGAAATGAGAGTAGTTTAGATTTCGATCTTCCTCCATGATAACACATACCAAAAATCCCAAAATTTCAAAATAAAAATGTTTGAATCTTTCATCAGAAATCAAAATCTGTAAGGTTGGAACTCAAATCCAAATGTTTGGATCTTCCTCCATGATATAGACACGACGACTAGAATAGGGGTAGGAGACAGAGGGATTTGATGGTTGACGGTGATATCGTTGGCAGATGAGTTTTTTGGTTTAGGTTTCCATAAAGGTAAGGAAGTATATAAAAAAGAGAGTTTAGGTGTGATGGGATTGACGTGATTTGTTTTTGTTTTGTAATTAATTATTAAGAAATAAATGATAAACAAAGTAAAAAATTGCTAATTAATTATTAACAAATAAATGATAAACAAAGTAAAAAATTGCAAGAGTGACAGCTATAATAAATAATTGGTAAAAGCTAAATGAGAAATTAACAAAATAGAATTATGAAATTAATATGATAAAATAATGTATTTTAAATTTAAGGACAAAATGGTCATTTTTATCATTTAGCATAATCAGTCAGACGTATAATCAAACAATGTGGTTTCAGTCAGATATAGACAACCCAGTTAGACTTCTTTCTCAGTAAGATCTGATTCAATTAGTAACTATCAAACAACCCATTACCTTATATGGACTTTATGAAACTTTCTAATCAAAAGAAAAGATGAAAAAGATGGTATCTTTAAACATAGCAAGCAACTCAAAAGGTGAAGGCTTATTAGTTCTTGGTCGTTCTAAAGAAAGAGGTTCTCGAGGCAACAAAGGATGTTCCAAATGACTCATATTCATAGAGAATTACACTTATAAAAAACTATTTACATGCTTGTTTCATTAAATAGTGACAACCACAACCACATCCACTATATTATATTCTTTCATAATGCTAATGTAACATCCACTTTCCATGTACGAATTAATTTCACGTTGATTTTAAATAAGATTGAGAATTGGGGTTTTTGGCTAAGCACCATGCGTTCCACGTCGATAAGTAGTGACGTAACCATGTATTGGTTGTAATGTGAATCCGCCACAACCCAAAACCCTACATCTTAAGCCAACTACTTACATTGATCAATCTTCACAAATTCATCTACCAACACTAACTTCTCAACCATCTTCACTTGATTAAACAATGCAACATATATTTACACCAATCAATCATCCCTTTCCAGAAAGCCTTCCTTGTAACTAAAGAGTCCAACATATATTTACACCAGACAATCTTCTCAAAGTCACCCACCAACACCAACTTCTCAACCACCTTCACTTGATTAGTTCGTATCAACATCGACTCTATAAAGGTATTAGTGAACAATGTAAGGAAATTTAGCATGAACATCAAATTGTCTTCTTTTGTATTTATGACCTTTTTCAAATATGCTTCACTGCTATACTTTTTTCTGAATATTGTCCCTTTCATTCTTTAAGAACAACATTACCTTTTTCAAAGATGGCAACATATTAACATCCAACCCATCCATTGGCAATCTCATCATATAATGCACCATATCTTTTGTAAATATGGGGTTGGGATCACTTCTGGCATTAGATGTAGCTAGTGTTCTGGAGTTGCTCAGTTACTATCTTTTAGATGCCTATGTGCTAGATAATATAGTAATTGAGATAACAAAGATACGGTTGAAGTTTGTATGTGTTAAGTCCCTTTCGGGGAAAATTAGAAGAAAAGAGAGAGGAAGTTCTTGGTTTATACTTTATATAGCTTGGAGAATACTCAAGTCAATGATGAGACTGTTAAAATGTGGCTTGGGCTCTAGGTGATCAAAGGGTACTTAGGTGATCAAAATGTGCTCTAGGTGATAAAAGGGTGCTCTAGACGATCAAAAGGCGCTCTTAGTGATCAAATGTGATCTAGGTGATCAAAGGGTGCTCTAGATGATATGACGATGATGATGTGCTCAAGGAGTGAGCCCATGAAGGGTTTGCACCTTTAGGTGCATCAAGGCTGAAGATACGCCCTAGAGGTGCACCCCATAGAGTGTGAAGGTGCCCTATGGATGCGATGACACCTCTAAAAGGTGTCGTATATGTCTAATAGTGCTCTTGGTCATACAAAGGTGCTCTATTGGTGATAAGGGGCTCTTGGTTGCACAAATGTATTTACTTTGTGAGAAGGTGCTCCATACATATTAAAGGCATCTCAGGTGTATGACTGGTGTCCATGCACATTCCTCATGGTGTAAGTCTCTAAAAGTGACTACATGACATGATTTGATTGGTTCATATCTAATTCGTGACAAGTGATACCTGAATCATAACATGGTTTGTTTAATAGGTGCATTGCAAACACAATGTTACAATATTATAACGACCCAAAAATCCTACCGCCAACAATGTTAGTTTCCATTAAAGGTATATTTGTTTTCGTAAAGTTGTTTCGATTTTGAGTTATAAAACTAATAAATTAATTAAAATCAATGTTAATTAATATTTAAAAGAATTACTTAATAATTTAAAGGTATACAATCCACATAAGGTATAAATAAGGTCTAGGGGTTAAAGTGATATTTATGAAAGTATTGAATTTAGTGTTTTGGGGGTAAAGGTGCCATTATGAAGAACGTTAGGGGGACCAAGAATGAAAAACTTGTCTAATGGCTCTCCCAAAAGAAGGAAACGTACGCATATCTTATCTCCTTCCATTTCAATGCCGACGACTCAACTATCGTTCCTCGACACTAGGAAAAAAGTAGCGGATACACTCCTCCATATGGGTTGTTTCATTGTCGACAAGTAGAAAGAGATGGCTTTTTTTTTTTGGAGGATGTTACTTCTGGCGAACATCTACAACAAGAGACATGCGACACAATCATGTATTTGAGCAAGGTTATCAGAACCTAAAGGGGACGGGATGAGTTCTATTGTTGTGTATCCTTGATCGCTGGCCAGAAAAAGAAGAGGCAAGGCTACGTCAGGCTGGAAAAAGAAGGAAAAAAGAAGTTTCTATGATGCCATTTAACCATTAGGTAACTATTCTTGATTCATATATGTGATTACGAGGATATATCATATGATTTTTATTAGGGGTGAGTGTGGTGCGGTTTAGTGTGGTTTTTGTCCAAAACCGAACCGAAAACTGCAACTTTAGTTTTTTGAAATTTAGAAACCGCACCGTTCGGTTTTTATGCGGTTTTTTGCGATTCAGTTTTTTTTGCGGTTTTTTGTTAGTTTTTTTTTTGTTTTCATTTTGCCTTTTTACTAAAACTCAATTAACTCGGCGAGTTACTTTGACTCATATGAGGAGTGCTAATCATTTTTTTGGAGATTAACCGATACCACCACCTGTTGGTTTAAAATCAAATTACATAACCACTCATCCAACATGTTTTTAATGCTTGAACATAATACGAATTTAATATAACATTTGTTTCACATATACATGCAATAATATCAATTAATGTATTCATAAAAATGATACTATCATCACTAGTACTTTTAATATTTAAATGTTAAAAAATATCATAAACATTATTTGTTCTTGTAAATACTATTGACTGTATGCTTGAAAATATACAATCATCATCTTATCATATGATAGATAAGATAGATATTTATATTTATAGAAATTTTATTTGCCATAAGTTCTTGTTCTTACAAATATCAACACTTAATATATATATATATATATATATATATATATATATATATATATATATATATATATATATATATATATGCAGTGCGGTTCGGTTTTTGCTATACTAGAAACCGCACCGCACCGAATATTTTTGGTTTTGGCAAAACTAAAAAACCGCATCATCGGTTTTCATTTCGGTTTCGGTTTTTCGGTTTTAGTTTATGCGGTTTTTTTCGGTTTTTTTGGTTTGCGGTTCGGTTTTTGCTCCCCCTAATTTTTATGTGATAAAATTATATATGTCTAAGTGTATATCTACAATCGTTGGGAACTTTATTGTACTCTTATTTTATTTTAACCATGGGAATAAGCGATACAACATAAGCTGATGCGATTCATTAAGTAATATCTTCTATGTAAGAATTTTTAGGATACAAGGTGAGTTAAGGTACCCCTACATAAGCTAAGCCAAAGCATGGGGGAGATGATGCATGTATGTGGGCCATGTCAAGAAATTGAATTTGTTGGTGGGGGATAATTGAAGTAATGCAATATATATATATATATATATATATATATATATATATATATATATATATATATATATATATATATATAGGGTTATGATTAAATGTGAATGATATATATTGTGTGAGTGTATAACAAGTTTTTGACCATTAGATTTAGATGTGTATATGGCTAAGATTATATGGTATACCATAATTACAATGGAACACAACACACATAAACATTTCTTTTTAATAAGAAATTAAAAAAAATTATTATAAAGACAAAATTTATATTTTGATTAATTCTCAATAAGGAATGTATTAAATGAATTTTTGTAACCGATTGCAACCACAATTTTTGTGAAAAGAAAAGTTTAATACTATCCGTGCGTTCTTTAAAAATATGACATAATATATTCTGCATATTTAAATTCTTTAAGAATAACTTCATCATTTAGCATGATTAAATTTTTTAATACCATCAATTGAAGTATATTCTTTTAGAATGAGTGCTACCTTCGTTCTTGTATTTCAATTTTGTTTATTATTGTTTGTGTATTCTTTAAGAATATGGTATAGTACAACATATATTATCAAAAATAATAGTTTGAATAAAAAAGTCTGTAACATGATTAATTTGTTATAACTGACGAATTCTTTGAGAATTCAATAATTCTTGAAGAATACAAGACCTAAAATTCTTTCTGTTTCAACTTTTTTGGATCGATATCCATTAACAGTGCCCACAACTAATATTCTCTAAGAATACTATTAACATTCTAGAAAAAAAAATTTAACTGCAAATGGTTTGAAGAATAATTTAACATGGTCTATACAATCAAAAACAGTAGTTAATATATAACAAAATAAAGTAATTGGTATTCTTGCATGTTTGTAACCGAAACCATGATTTAAGGAAAATATACGACCTCATTTTTTGGTTAGTCAATAATTATATTTAAACTTCCAAAATTACCTTTTACTTGTTTAATTAATCATTTATTGTTTTTCTAAATTCTCATTGGTTCACACATTCACACAATAATTAAGGTTTATATATGAACCTAACTCTCTCTCTCTCTCTCTCTCTCTCTCTCTATATATATATATATATATATATATATATATATATATATATATATATATATACACTTTTTCCTTAGCTATAGTTAAGTTGCAAAGGTTTTGGTAGTTTTGGTCCTTTGTCTATGGAGTTGTTTACAATTGTTCTTAGTTTTTATAGAGCGACATTTTTTTTTGCCAATATGTGTATTCTTTTGTGGATACGTGACATAAAACTCGGTGTGACATAGACACGTATATTCCATTTATAATCCACCGCTTCTCATATCCAATACCATATCACCAGGTTTTTTCATCACCGCCCCTATTTCTTTCGTATACCGATAGTATCCTATTTTCCTTCTCTTGTTTCTCATTCGTTCCAGAAACCTCTGATACATTGCTTCTCACAAACAAACTTCCCCCTTCACCGGTGGCTTTCGACGGCACCGATGCCTCCAACACCCACTAGTGCCGTTTTCCCACGCCTCCTTCTCCACACTTCCCTTTATATCGTCCTGATGAAAACCATCTAAGCAACCGTCAGCCTCACCTCCGTTACTCATTGTCACATAGCTTCTTCTTCTGAGAATCGTTCGCTTCAACTTCTACAGTATCAGCAACCTCTTCTTCGTCTCCTCATCGGCTAACATACTTGTTCGGGTTCCCTATCTTCCCTTATCTATTCCAACTGCTTCCTACTGTCTGTACATTGATTTCAGCCTCCGGTTTGCCAACTTTGTTTTCGCTTTCATTTTAGGAATGTTTTCAGGGTTTTAAAATCCCCAACGTTGGTGGGTAAAGCACAGAACTCCGCCTCCCTTCTTCCAAGCTGCTCGCTTCGATTTCTTCCGCCTCCGGTGTTTTCATCTCGAATCAGGTAACTAATAATGTCTAACTCTTTGTCTTCTACTCTACCACCGCCTCCTTCACTCAGATGTGTTCTAATTGTTCTTTCATCCCGATTATGGTTTCTTCAAAGGTTGTTCTCCATTCCACCCTTTAATATTTATGACGTATAGTATGTATGAGCTATTAATTTATATGTCATAGACAATATCTTTTAACTCTAGATGTTGTGACAGGATACATACACCAATCATCTCTTGGTCTATGTCAAAAGTAGGGCTTTTCGCCTGATTTCCTTTCTTCTTCTGGTTCAAGCCTAAGGTTTGTTCAAAACATGCTCTGATTTGTTATTCATTTTTTGTTATTTTTTTGTCCTATCAATAGCTCGATTCTGACTGCTATTCACATCAGAGGGATCTACAACAATGGAGTTCCTACTTACAACCCTGAATTTCGTTGTTATATACACCGGATACGGGCCAGGTAAAATACCCTAAAAGGCTAAAACCTAAATCAAAAATTCGGATACTCACATAATATCGATCTGAATTCATTCCACTATGTCTGTGTTTTGTGTGTGTTCTGTTTGTCGGTTCCTCCTGCTTCGTTGCCGTTTCTTAATTTTATTAATTTTGGTTACATAATTGCAGAACAATATTGAAGGACTGATATCGACTATGGAATTCAATCAATGACAGGTTGGTTCTCTCTAACTATTCCTTTTACAATTTGACTTTTTTTTTCTTTTATATACATATGGGATTTGTTTGTAATCTCACAAATTTCTTTTTGTAAAGTTTATGTTGAAGGGTGTTGAAACAAAAAGAGTAGATGTTCTTGGATGTTATTTGTTGGCAGAATATCCACCAGAAGTGCGCCATAAATAGATGCAGATGGCGGTTGCAAATTTAAGGTTTGATAAAACAGCCATTGTACTGTGGGTCGAAGGCCTCGGTCCACTAGTTTTGGTTATCGGTTAGTAGAGGGATGCCTTAGGGGCTGTATATGGTCACGTAGGATAGACTGAGGACTCTTGATCTAGGCTCTTTTACATGTTCCTTATTTGATTGTGGTTCTAGAGTAGGATCACCTATCCGGATGTCTATCTCACCTCTGATTATATATGGTCATGCATTTCTTAGGTATTGCTATTTAGTATGTTGCTATGCTATAGGGATCTATTAGATATGTATTTTGGTATCGAGTATGCTGCAGGGATCTGTTAGATCTGTATTTTGGTGTTGAGTATGTTGCTATGCTATAGCGATCTGTTAGATCGGAATGCTGTTATATAGGATAATGTTATGCTGTAGTGATCTATTAGATCGATATTCTGTTATATAGGATGTTGTTATGTTGTATTGCATCGTTGGATCTGTATGTTATCTGTGCTTATTGGTTATCATCTAGTGGAGTGCCCTAGGGACTGTATGTAGTCATATAGGATAACCTAAGAACTCTTGATCTAGGCTTTATTGCCTATTCCTTGTTTGGTTGTGGCTCTAGAGTAAGATCATCTGTTCGGGTAGCTATCTTACCTCTGGGTACTTATGGCTACACATTTCATAAAGGTAAGCTGGTAGCGGGACTGTGTGCTGTGAGAGGACTAGTAGGCAGTAGTGAGCTATATGATTTTTGTTTGTGTGTATTATATGCCTACTTGATCCTTGTTTGATTATATGTTGACATATTTTAGTGGTGGGTTGAGGCGGTTCTACTTTGTGTTGTAGGCCAAGATACTCGGTGTTGGCCGGCAGTAAGCCGTAGGCACGGAAGCTCTGGAAGATCGGTTGGGTTGAGGTGGCAGGCCAACAAACCTTGGGTATTCTAGTCCGATGGCTGAGTTGACCCGATGCATGTTTGTATGTTTATCGTACGGGGTATGTTAGGGGAACTCACTAAGCTTTATGCTTATCCGGGTGTTTAATGTTTCAGGTATCATTGTTGTTGTAACAACGTGAATTTCCAAATTAATTTTTCATTTTTAAAACATTCATTCACTCATAAAATAATGTCAAACACATTGTATCAAATGTTATCATCACAAAACATCTCCCCAGAATCTCAACATAAACTCCAATGCGTGTGTATACAAATCATGTCGGCGCCTTCCCGCGCTCATCACTAGTACCTGAAACACATAACACAACAACTGTAAGCATAAATGCTTAGTGAGTTCCCCAAAATACCGCATACAACAAACACGCCATTCGAGGCTATAATACGACCTTTCGGTCGATGTGTCTCAGCGGGACCCTCCAGTCCCGTAGCTCGTTGGACCCTCTGGTCCGGTCATAGCTCGTTGGGACCTCCGGCCCGGTCTGTATCGTTGGACCCTTCGGTCCGGTCTATAACATCATACAACATACATATAACACATAGCACATAATCTCATACATAACACATAAAGACCCTCTGGTCTACATAATATACCACTCTAGGTAACGTATAGTGAGAAGACTCACCTCGATGTCTCGGTAAGTATTTGACTCGGTAGAAATGTGATCTAGCCTCCGCCTAATCACATAAAGTAAATACTCTCATAAATACAACTGTACTCAACCCACATAGTCAACGGTCAAACTTTGACCCGACTCGTCGAGTGCACTAGGGCGACTCGGCAAGTCTACATGTGTCCACTGACTCTCTTAGTCCTCCTCTTGGCACGTCGAGTTCTTCCCCTGACTCGACGAGTTCCACCTGGCATGAATCGCGGGGCCACCCTGACTCAACTCGCCGAGTCTCAGGAACAACTCGGCGAGTTCCACTTGAACTTAGTCCCCCCTGACTCTCCCTGACTCACCGAGTTATTCCCCAACTCGGCAAGTCCACTCACTGAGTGATTAACGGGCAATCTTCATACTACTCGCCGAGTCTGTTCTTCGGACTCAGTGAGTTCATGCCATGCACAAACTCTATACAACTCCTGAGGTCAGATCTGTTCCATACAATCATAGATTTGGCCTCCCCAAGCATGATACTCACATAAAGTTTGGACCTTGGCACTCATATAACATCTAAATGGTCTAAAATGGTGATTTAGCCCCAAAAATGACATCCCAAGCTCATGGCTCCCAAAATGACTCATAAAGCTCCAATGGTTAAGGCCTCTGGACCTCTTTGGGTCCAGATCCAGAACACAAACTCGAGAAGGGATCAAATGCTCTACTTAATCAACCTCCAAAAGAGTTAGAAAACCCTGACACAAAGAATCAACATCAAAACTGAATAAGGTCCAAGAATAATACCTCAATACAGTCTCTATGAGCTCAAAAACCACCAAAATCGCACCTCCTTTAGCCTCCTCTTGCGTTGATCACTTCCTTCTTGCAAAAACACCCACAAAAGGATCAAGAATGGCCTCTCCTTCCTCACAAACGCTCTAGATCACTTAGGGTTTCACTCTGGGGGTTGGTGGCCGCAAATGACGGCCCTAAGACCCTTTAAATAGGTCTCAAACCCTAGAAATTAGGGTTTTATTAAACAACGTGGACTCGTCGAGTCCAGCTGTGAACTCGCATACGATTCTGTGACCATACTCGGCGAGTTTAGACACCAACTCGCCGAGTCTCCCCACAACATTAAAAAATGAAGGAACAAAATATAATACCTGAGAAACCGGATGTTACAATTCTCCCCCACTAGAATCAGACTTCGCCCTCGAAGTCTCACTCTGCAAACAACTCCGGATGCTGCTCCCACATCTCACGCTCTGGTTCCCAAGTCAACTCTGACCCTTTCCGTTGCTGCCACTGGACCTGCACCAGAGGCACTTCCTTGTTCCTCAAAACCTTGATCTTCCGATCCCTGATCGCCACCGATCTCTCAGCATAATTCAGGTTCGCATCCACCTGAATATCCTCTAATGGAACCACTGCTGACTCGTCGGCTATACACTTTCGCAGCTGCGACACATGGAAAGTGTCATGAATCTGACCCAAATCTGCTGGCAACTCCAAATGATAGGCTACCCTGCCTACCCTCGCGATCACCCTGAAAGGACGAATATATCGGGGCCCCAACTTGCCCCTCTTCATGAATCGGATCACTCCTTTCCAAGGAGAGACCTTCAAGAGCACGAAGTCGCCGACCTAAAACTCGAGCTCGGACCGACGTCTGTCCGCATAACTCTTTTGACGACTCTGAGCGGTCAACAACCTCTGTTTGACCTGCTGGATCTGCTCTGTCGTCTAAAGTACAATCTCGGTACTACCCATCACACGCTGCCCAACCTCTCCCCAGCAAATAGGGGTCCGACACCTCCTCCCATACAATAGCTCAAAGGGCGGCATGCCAATGCTCGAATGATGGCTGTTGTTGTAAGAGAATTCCGCCAAGAGCAAATACGTGTCCCAACTCCCGCCGAAATCCAATACACATACTTGGAGCATGTCCTCGAGCGTCTGAATCGTCCGCTCACTCTGCCCGTCAGTCTGTGGGTGGTATGCGGTACTAAAATGCAGTTTCGTACCCAATTCCTCATGAAACTTCTTCCAGAATCTGGAAGTGAAATGTACATCTCGATCTGAGACAATCAAGATCGGCACTCCATGCCGCAATACCACCTCTCTCACGTACATCTCTGCCAACTTCTCCGCGGAAGAGCTCTCACTGATGACCAGGAAGTGAGCACTCTTCGTCAACATGTCCACAATCACCCAAATTGCATCGACACCCCTCGTGGTCCTTGGCACTTTGGTGATGAAATCCATGGTAATCTGTTCCCATTTCCACTCGGGAATCTCTAATGGCTGCAGCTTACCATGTGGACGCTGGTGCTCAGCCTTCACCCTGCAACAGGTCAAGCACCTCTCTACAAACCATGCGACATCCCTCTTCATACAGGGCCACCAATAATCCCTTTTCAAGTCCAAATACATCTTAGTGGCCCCGGGATGGATCGAGAATTTCGATCAATGGGCCTCCTCCATCAAAATGGTACGCGTGCCGCCCACGGACGGTACCCAAATCCGACCCTGAAATGTCATAAGCCCCCGGCTATCGGTAACTAACTCCGATACCAGCCCGACAACTCGTTCTCTCTTCTGGCTCTCTGGCTTTACAGTCTCAGCCTGGGCCCCACGAATAACATCTAACACCGGGGTCATCATTGTCAATCTCAAACAAACATCTCGTATTGGGGCGCCCTCCGCCCTACGGCTCAATGCATCGGCTACCACATTAGCCTTGCCCGGGTGGTACAGAATCTCACAATCATAATCCTTTACCACATCCAACCACCTCCTCTGACGCATATTCAGGTTGGGCTGATCCATCAAATACTTCAAGCTCTTGTGGTCCGTGTATATCGTACACCGAACCCCATACAGATAATATCGCCGGATCTTGAGAGCGAACACTACCGCTCCCAGCTCCAAATCATGAGTGGGATATCTCGACTCATGAAGATTAAGTTGTCTCGATGCATATGCTATCACATGCCCCCTCTGCATAAGCACCGCTCCCAATCCGGATATCGATGCATCACAATATACCACAAAATCTTCCATCCCTTCCGAAAGGGATAACACTGGGGCTTCGCATAATTTCTGGTGAAGTGTCTCGAATGAGGTCTGCTGCTACGGACCCCAAGAAAACGCAACACCCTTCCGGGTCAACTTGGTGAGTGGCACGGCGATCTTGGAGAAATCCTTAATAAATCTCCGATAATAGCCGACCAAACCCAGAAAACTCCTGATCTCGGTGGGTGATCTCGGCACCTCCCACCTCATAACCGCCTCAATCTTGGCCGGATCGAACAATATCTCATTCTGGTTAATGAGGTGCCCCAGAAACTGAACCTCTCGTAACCAGAACTCACACTTGGAGAACTTGGCATAAAGCCTCTCCGATCTCAGAACTCCGAGGATCTCCCTCAAATGCTCCTCATGCTGCTCTCTGGATCTCGAATACACCAATATGTCGTCGATGAACACAATCACTGAGCGATCCAACATCGGTCTGCACACCCTGTTCAAGAGATCCATGAACACCGTCGGTGTGTTGGTGAGTCCGAAAGGCATCACCACAAACTCGTAATGCCCATAACGAGTCCGGAATGCTGTCTTCTGGACGTCCTCCTCCCGCACCCTCACCTGATGATAACCAAACCTCAAATCGATCTTGGAGAACCAAGATGCTCCCTGCAACTGATCGAACAAATCATCGATCCTTGGCAATGGGTACGGTTCTTGACTGTTAGCTTATTCAACTCACGATAATCAATGCACATCCGGAGCGAACCATCCTTATTCTTGACAAAAAGAATAGGCGCCCCCATGGCGAACTGCTTGGCCTGATAAACCCTTTCCCCAACAGTTCCTGAAGCTGCGAGGACAATTCCTGCATCTCTGGCGGCGCAAGGCGATAAGGCACCTTAGTGATAGGCGCAACTCCCGGAACCAACTCAATACCGAACTCTACCTGCCTCTCCGGAGGCACACCCGGCAACTCCTATGGAAACACATCCGGAAACTCGCGCACTATCGGAACCTCATCAACTGACTTCGGTCTCTCTGAAACAACCCTCACATCCATCACATATGCCACAAATCCCCTACAACCCTGCTGTAGACTCTGTCTCGCTCTGGCGGCCGAACAAGATACTGACCCCGTACGTGTACCCTCGCTGTACACCATAAGAATTCCCCCACTAGGGTCTCGAATCGTCACCAATTGACGCTCGCAGTCTATCACAGCTCCATATCGGCTCAACCAATCCATACCCACTATAACACACACGTCCCCCATCGCGATCGGAACCAGATCTATCGGGAACTCCACACCGAAGATCTCAAGGACACATCCTCGAATCACATCCGAAGCGTACACTGCTCGCTCATCAGCTATGGAAACTCGCAGAGGCCGATCCAACGCCTCTCGACGGATACTAATATGCTGACTAAATGCTACGGAAACAAACAACCGACTCGCACCTGAGTAAAATAATACCAACGCAGGCACATAACTCACAAGAAAAGTATCAACGCATATCATCATATAAGCATAAAAACTCAACTCAAATAAAAGATGAAAAGAGAATACATACCAGCCACAACATCGGGCGCCGCACAGACCTCCTCCGCGGTCAACTGAAATGCTCTCCCACGAGCCTTCGTGGCCTCGACCTTCACCGGCCGAACCTCGGTAGCCCTAGCAGTAGGCGCAGATCCCTGCGCTGATCCCTGAAGAAGCTGCGGGCACTCGGCCTTCCGATGGCCGGTCTAGTTGCAATGAAAGCAAACCGAAAATCCCTTGGGGCAATCCCTCGCGATATGCCCCTCATTTCCACACTTGTAGCACACCCCAGCCCTGCACGACCCCTCGTGACTCTTACCGCACTTCCCACAAGTGCGACCCTTCGCCCCCCCAGATCTCGAATCAGCGGGTCTAGCCCGCTTGGCTACCGGCTGAGATTGAGCCGACCGCCGATCCACCCTCTGTGACTCGGCCTCCTCCCTAACCTGAGTCTCCAACTCAATCTCCCTCTTTTGGGTATTTGCCTGAAGCTCAACAAATGTCCGGTAAGTCGAGTTCGCCACGAACTCCTGAATATCTCTCCTCAGCACGCTCAAATAACGGCTCATACGAGCCTACTCAGATGACACCTGCTCAGGGCAAAACATCGTCGTTTCATGAAACTTTTTGGTGATCACTGCCACAAAATCAGTACCCTGCTTAAGGGTCAAGAACTCTTGAATCAATCGTTCCCTCTCCATTGGGGGAACATACTCCTCTCTGAACATAGCGGTGAACCTCTCCCAGGTCACCTCGGAAATCTCAGCCAAAGTGAAGTTCGTCGTCACGAAGTTCCACCAATCCTTCGCTCCCAGGCGGAGCTGGTTCAAGGAGAACCGAACCCTCAAGTGCTCTGGACAAGAACACATATAGAAACATCCCTCGATGTCAGAGATCCACCTCATAGCGGCAATCGGGTCCTGCGTCCTGTCGAATTCTGGTGGCTTTGTGTTGCTGAACTCCCAGAACAACAACGAGTCACCTCCCTGAAGTCTGGCAGCAGCAATATCAGCAGTAGCTGCAGCTGCAGCAGCCTCAGTTAGCGATGCGTACCGCTCATCAAAAGTCTCAATCAATGTGGTCTTGATGTCCCCAAACATCTCAGGAATCTCATCCCGGGTGGCAGCAGCCACCTCCTCATGAATCAATCGACGGATCTCCTCGTCGCTGACACCACTGCTCTCAGGTGTGTGTCGAGTCCCAACCATGATACCTCTGAAATACAACAAAAATTATCAGAGACTCGATCGAGCATACACATACTCTATGACGCAACCCTACTTGTCCTCCGTTGTCCAAAAGATTCTTACTTGGAATGCCTACTAATCCGGTGTCTTCAGTAGTACGGGCCCAATACTACTGACCACACCGCATCAGCATTCACTCCAAGTCCTCCTCCTTGGATCTTGGATTACAAGTACTCTATTCTCATGAGCTCCTAACTGCTATCTACTCGCTCTCAAAGCATCTCAGCAGCAGAAATCTTCTAGGCTAAGGAATTACAAATAAGGCCACTCTAGTCCTAATATGTATACCTAGCCTACTCTAGCATGCATAATGTAACATAACATATCTCATAACACATAATGTAAGGGTACTTTAGGGATTCACCGTTCGGGCGCTGGCTGATCGTACACACGACTCTACTCTGTTTGTCTCAAAACTCTTTTTACTCTTTTCAAACATTTTACTTCATTATCAAAATTTTCCTCAAATCCTCAGTTTGAGTTCAGATACGCCCGAAGATGCATCTGAATCCCTCAAACCAAGGCTCTGATACCAACTTGTAACAACGTGAATTTCCAAAATAATTTTTCATTTTTAAAACATTCATTCACTCATAAAATAATGTCAAACACATTGTATCAAATGTTATCATCACAAAACATCTCCCCGGAATCTCAACATAAACTCCAATGCGTGTGTGTACGAATCATGTCGGCGCCTTCCCGCGCTCATCACTAGTACTTGAAACACATAACATAACAACTGTAAGCATAAATGCTTAGTGAGTTCCCCAAAATACCGCATACAACAAACACGCCACTCGAGGCTATAATACGACCTTCCGGTCGATGTGTCTCAGCGGGACCCTCCAGTCCCGTAGCTCGTTGGACCCTCTGGTCCAGTCATAGCTCGTTGGGCCCTCCGGCCCGATCTGTATCGTTGGACCCTTCGGTCCGGTCTATAACATCATACAACATACATATAACACATAGCACATAATCTCATACATAACACATAAGACCCTCTGGTCTATACAATATACCACTCTAGGTAACGTATAGTGAGAAGACTCACCTCGATGTCTCGGTAAGTATCTGACTCGGTTGAAATGTGATCTAGCCTCCGCCTAATCACATAAAGTAAATACTCTCATAAATACAATTGTACTCAACCCTAATAGTCAACAAGGTCAATGGTCAAAGTTTGACCCGACTCGTCGAGTGCACTAGGGCAACTCGGTGAGTCTACACGTGTCCACTGACTCTCTTAGTCCTCCTCTTGGCACGTCGAGTTCTTCCCCTGACTCGATGAGTTCCACCTCGCATGAATCGCGGGGCCACCCTACTCAACTCGCCGAGTCTCAAGAACAACTCGGCAAGTTCCACTTGAATTTAGTCCCCCTGACTCTCCTTGACTCACCGAGTTATTCCACAGCTCGGTAAGTCCACTCACTGAGTGATTAACGGGCAATCTTCATACTACTCGCCGAGTCTGTTCTTCGGACTCGGCGAGTTCATGCCATGCACAAACTCTATACAACTCCTGAGGTCAAATCTGTTCCATACAATCATATATCTGGCCTCCCCAAGCATGATACTCACATAAAGTTCGGACCTTGGCACTCATAAAACATCTAAATGGTCTAAAATGGTGATTTATCCCCAAAAATGACATCCCAAGCTCATAGCTCCCAAAATGACTCATAAAGCTCCAATGGTTAAGGCCTCTGGACCTCTTTGGGTCCAGATCCAGAACACAAACTCGAGAAGGGACCAAATGCTCTACTTAATCAACCTCCAAAAGGGTTAGAAAACCCTAACACAAAGAATCAACATCAAAACTGAATAAGGTCCGAGAATAATACCTCAATACAGTCTCTATGAGCTCAAAAACCACCAAAATCGCACCTCCTTCAGCCCCCTCTTGCCTTGATCACTTCCTTCTTGCAAAAAGACCCACAAAAGGATCAAGAATGGCCTCTCCTTCCTCACAAATGCTCTAGATCACTTAGGGTTTCTCTCTGGGGGTTGGTGGCCGCAAATGACGACCCTAAGACCCTTTAAATAGGTCTCAAACCCTGGAAATTAGGGTTTCATTAAACAACATGCACTCGACGAGTCCACTCGTGAACTCGCCGAGTCCAGCTGTGAACTCGCATACGATTCCGCGACCATACTCGGCGAGTTTAGACGCCAACTCGCCGAGTCTCCCCACAACATTAAAAAATAAAGGAACAAAATATAATACCTGAGAACCCGGATGTTACAGTTGTCTATGGGATGGCGAAGGCAGGACTGTACACACTCATCGGCAACATTGAGGATTATGCGTTTTCTATAATACTCTGATTTTAATAAAGGTAATTTGGAATAAACATTTTCTTAATAATGGATTTATAAATTGGAAAGTTTTACCTAAATAAAAATGAAAAATTTTGGGTTGTGAAAAATGGGACATTACATTTTGACATAATTGTCGTATGATCGGAATGAATTTAAATATGAACATTTTCTCTGACTTTTTAAGATGTTACATTATCGTTGCATATGTCGACATGTTATTGTTTTATTACATTGGGATGCTTGGTGCTGAAGTCCAAGATACCCGGGCGGTACAGTTGATACTGTAGGCCCAAAGGAGGGGTCCTGCTTATGTTGTAGCCTTGGGAGCAGTCTAACTAATAGTTTAGGCGTGGTGGCGGTCCAGCCTTGTGTTGTAGGCCTGGTTGCGTACATTGTATATATGTTGCTATATGGGGTAATTTGGGGAAACTCACTAAGCTTTGGCTTACTATTGTGTATTTCAATGTTTTAGGTACTTCAGATAATCAGGGTAATGAAAATGCTTGATCATATATATCATCCTATGAATTTTTATGATTTGAGAGATATTTTGGAAAACAATGGTTGATTGTTACATGGATTTTATGAAAATGACTTTAAAAATAAAAGCATTCACTATGGTTTTTTGGATGTTACAGTTTGCGGGTACTTTGGTGTTCGTGGGCTTGAGTGATGTTGGTCCCTTGTTTGCGGCCAGCATAAACCTCACGTGGGAGTCGGGAGGTGTTACGGTAGAATTTGCATCGTTTGTACCGATTCCTGAACGACACCGCGAAGTACTTGTGCTTTGAAAATTCGGAGTGGTGAAAGTGGAGTCCCTGGGTTGGTGTTTCGGGTAGAAGTCATGAGCCACTTAGAACATTTGGCTGACCGTGCACACAAGTAGTGAGCGATGTGTTTCTCTTAGGTTAGGTAGCATTAATGAACACTTTTCTATCAATAGGTTGGATAGATATAATAAAAGGTTGAATAAATAAAAAAGGTTGGTTGCATATTAAAATGTTGAATATATACAAAGGTTGGTTGTATATTAAAATGTTGAATATATAACAAATGTTGGTTATCAATAAAATGTTGAATAAAAAAAGGTTGCTTATATATGAAGTGTGGTTATTTATATGATATGTGGTTGTTTATATGATATTCGGTTGATCATATATGTATGTGGTAGAATTGTGGATGAACATATATGAATGTATGCAGTTGAATATGCGATTGGATATTTCTAATATGAGGTTGTTTGCTAAGTGGTATTTGTCTATCATTTTTATGTTTCATCGTAAAATCAACGAATGACCAATTTTGGGTTTGTATGTTTTATGTGCAATCTTTATGAACTCACTCAGTAAGGGCTGACACTTGTGTCTTTTCTCTTTTGTGCCTTATTATTGGTGTATGCAGGTTAGGAGTTTGGCATTAGTGAGAGGCGTTACTTATAGGTAGTAGATTTTTATTATAGATACCACTCTTGGACACGTTTTTGATTATAAATTTTAAAGTACTTTTGCTTCTGCTGCGTTTTAATTGGTTTGGATTTGATTTCGATTTCGAAGTAACGTGGTGATTTGAAAATGTTTTGAAATAAATAACCAAGTCTTCCGCTAACGTATTCTATTAAAGATTGCTTTAAAAAGAAAAAAAAATATTGTAAAAATCACGACGTTACAAATACATTCATAGTAGTTATTAGATGCATTGATTATAAGATTAATACATGGTGGAAAGATTGATTGCTTCTAACATTTAGTTGGAGATGTAGTTCTACTTCTATATGAAACTATAATCAATGCATACACCTGAGAAGGATCTTAGTCCATGTACGAAAGCAAAACAAAAGAGAAGGCATCCATGACAAGGAAAATGGATTTTGACTATTTTCACTGGTGAACCCTTATAATCGGTTTATCAATAAAGACAAAAAGTTTAAAGGTAAAAAAATTATAAGACATGATTGTTAGTGTTAGGAGAGCAAAGATTAGAAAGAAAAAAACCCAAAATAATTTCATATAGATAGACAGCTGATTGAAAATAAGATTGAATTATGTTCACAACTATGGGTTCGACACTAAGTTTTTTTATAGCTTTTTTGGTTTAAAAAAACTTAAAAAAATGGTTTGTTTGGCTCTAGGAGTTTTTAACTTTTACTTTAAACAATAACCTTGAATTCAAATGCTTCTTGAAGTAGCTTTGAGGGCTTTTAGCTTTTGATTTTTTATTAGTTTTACATCTTTAAAAACTAACAAGGAATATTTCAGTACAATTAAAAGTTACAACTTTGGTAACTGTCTGTCACTTTCCAACTAGTTTTGCAAACACATCTTATATATACAACCATTTGAAGAAAATGTTGGATGGCAAACCCATTTTCACAATTTTGACTTGACTTTTGAAGGCTCTGAGTGGCATTTTTTTTGTACTACTTATTAGATAAAATGTATTAAAAGTTATCTAAGATTGATATTACCAAAATCAAAACAAGAATACTCTAAATCATAGTTTTTTTTTTTTTTCATTGGGCATGTTTGGTAGATTGAAATAAAATTGCTTTTAATTATGTTGTTTGTTTGGTATTAAAAATGAAGATAAAAGGATAAAAATGAATTTCATTTCCATCCATTTAAGTCTTTATTAATTATAGAGAAAATGTGCAACTAGAGAAATAAACACCTCCCAAAAAAAACTGAGAAATGAGGAACCCGGCTCCCATCGGTTCAAGCCCAACAGCCCACACCATGCATCTAGTGATTTATTTATGATTTGATTTTGGATTTTTTATGCGTAAGTCGGCCCAGCTCTTCTTCTGTGTTCGATTTGTTGTTATTCTTGTTGGACGATATTGATTACGTTTACAATTACTGAATTACATGGACTTTGTATTGCAAAGTTCTCTTTGACCAAAGGTGTTGCAAAAATTTCCAGTGTTGCAAATAATAATGTGTGAAAAGCGTTTCACCTAGATCCTATTTGCCACGTTGTTTGAAGATCATCTATGCAGTTTATCCTTACGTATCTCACCTTGTATTCATGTGTTTATATGGTTCCTCAATTAAAACTAGAGCAACAGTTGGAATTACAAGACTTCGAACACTCCCCTTTCATTCGAACTTGGACAATCTCATGTGGAAGCAAAATTCCACATGTTTTGTATTGGTAGACTGTTTGTCATAAATTATTAAATTAAATCATTAAATTAGCCATCATATAAAAGCTTGGTGATCGAGAATTAGTAGATGTCGTTAATAACCAGATATACAGGAGGACTTGAGAGCAAAAGAAACACCCAACTGATTCCTGTATCAAATATCATGCTTGTGTGTCGTCTCTAAATTTCTATGCAACTCCTAGTGTGAAGAATGGGTCAGAAAGCGATGGGAACTTTTGCAAAACAAGGCGACAAAAGGACTATCTATTTCAGTTCAGTTGACTTATTGACTATATGTGACGTAAAACAGGAGTTGTGGAAGGCAAGTCAAGATTCTTTTATTTTCTTTGCATTATCCTCGTTTCTTGTAAAAATCATGCTTGTGTGTCGTCTCTAAAGTGCTTACACGACCCGTGTTCTCTTCTGGCCAGATTCTTTTATTTTCTTTGCATTATCCTCGTTTCTTGTAAAAATCGCTTCAAAATTTGACCATGAACTCTTCTTTGCATCCACATCTAGGCCCAACAATTCTCTCGATACGACCCGTGACCTGATACGAAACCGAGACGAAGATAAATGGGTGTGGGTTGAGTTTTTCAACCCACCAACCCATTTATTAAACGGATCGCATGAGTTTGCCAAAAAATAACTGGGTTGACCCGTGACCCGTTTATGATTTCAATAAAAAAAATTATATATTTTTTAAAAATCTTTTAATACATACGAAAATGAATTCCATGCACTGCCACATAAATAAATAATAGGACAACAAACCAACATTACAAAAAACTTTATTCAATTGTCTTTATTCATTTTTCGTTTTCTACATATTGTTATTAACACTTCCAAATATCATTTATGATTTATGTCCAAAGTCTCATTTTCGCTACCATTTTTAAAACAATCCATGCCTGCTTTTTTGCTCTACTGTTTTATATTTTAACTTTACCATTATCTTATAATATTTGTTAGTAAGAAATATTTTTATAGTTAGATTGAAAATTTAGTGCTATTAATGTAACACTGTGAATGGTCTTGATATTTCTTTTCAAACTAAAAACTTGGACTAAACATATATAGATTCGATTGTTTTTGTGTTGTTTTGTTTTTTTTTTTTTTACAAATATAACTTTGAAAAGAATACAATGCTAATAAGGTCTTTAGAAAGATTTCTATAGTTAACTGAAAACCAAATCTAACACACGAATCTAAATCTGACCCGCCAACCCACAAACCTGTATAAATAAAAGCATTGATGGGTCGTATAAGGGTTTATGTTCCAAACCCGTGACATGTATAGTTAAATAGGTCATATTCGGGTTGGTCTATTTTTAGTGGCCAACCCACGACCCGCTAACCTGAACATGACACGATTGTCAGGTCTATCCACATTCATCCATGCTTACTTTTAAACATGAAAATCAACTTGATATGACCTGTTATTCGAGACACAGAGACTCTCCAAAACGGAGTAAAAATTGGAATTCTTATTCAATCATTAATCAAAAAGACATATTTAACCCATATATATAAGTGTTAATAGATTATATTATCCTAAACTAGGTGTAATACCCATGTATTACATGGGTTAATTATATATATATATATATATATATATATATATATATATATATATATATATATAGGAGTCGGATCAAATGAGAACATCAAAAACGTTGAGAACGCGAGAACAAAGTATATTCATTTGTGGAGGAATGATAAATTTTTACGCCTTTAGTTTCAATTGAAGAGAAAAAAACATATTCATTTTGATTGTGCGTAAAAATTTATCATTTCTCCGTAAATGAATACATGAAATCACAAGTGAATATACCTGTTCTCGCGTTCTCAACCTTTTAGATGTTCTCATTTATCCTTTCCCTATATATATATATATATATATATATATATATATATATATATATATATATATATATATACAGGTCTAAACATTTAAGAACTTTGGATTTATGAGAAAATAAAAAAAATACTGAATTATTAAAATTGATTTTTTTTATCTTTTAAATTTAAACACATAAAAAAAATAAACTAATGAGCTTTAATCTGAGAATTTTTTGAAATAAAAAGGTAAATCCATTAATGAAACTGATATTCATTTATTACTATATTTATTGTAATTATTACATTAAAGTATTATGTGTAATTTATTAAAATAGAAAAACTAATAAAATGACATGTGGAAAAGAAATTAATTCAAAATAACCACAAAATGACATTTGACAAGTTGAATGAGAGTGTGACATGTGACAAAAAAACTTTCATTTATTAGACTAGACTAGATTAAAAGATACTAATAGATATCCTAATTTTAAATAAAGATAGCTACTGCCTAATTTGAATAAATAACTAAATAATTACTAATTAGTCAATAGTCTTGACCTAATTGCTGAGTCGTATTATTACTCCCTCCCAAACAAACACCATGTCCTCACGATGGAAGTTTGGGCTATGTAGTTGAATACTGCTAAAATTGTGGATCGTCTCCTAATTCCCCATAATTTTCAGTGTTATCTTCATTGGCTCGGTTTTCATCGATCATTACTCCAAATCTCATTGAGTGTGTTAGGCCCTCGGGTTGTATGACCTTTACTGATGATCTGAGTTTCGGTAGCCCATTGATGAAAGTTCCTTCCAAGACTTGTTCTGGTAATTCGCCCAAATAACCCTCCATCTTTTTGAAGGTTCCCTTATACAAGAGTTGAAATCTTGCTAAAGTCTTTGTTTAAGTGTCGCCCAAGTCCAGAAAGCTATTCGAATTTCATCCGATCTATACCAAGCTAGTGTCACTCCCTCTATGCATAATGAGGTTGTCTTGAGTTGTGGCGTGCCTTCAATACCTTGGATCTCATGGTAGTGTTCCACCCGGTAGATCTAACCATTCCCTATCGAATGTGGGCATCTCGATCTTCTGGAAGTCGACTTGTTTGAAATTAATTCCATATTTGCCCTTGTTTTCTTTTTCTTCTTCCTTTATCTTTCCATTCTCTTCTTTCATGCATTGATTTTATTATTAGCGCCCTCTAATGTTCCCCATTGGAATCCCTTGGAATCTTCCTTCTTTTCCTCTTATTTGATGTTCAAGCTTCCTAACTTAACTAACAAGTCGGTGATAGTTTTCATCACCTGATGGAACCGTTGTGAATTAGCCTCCCGATCGTCTTTCAGATCCGGGCGGAGTATAGTCAAGTTCGTCTCCAACCGAGTGATTCGATCAGTGTTGTTCACCATCTCGATACCCTAAAAATAAAATGATGAGTAGTAACCTGTGAATAGTGTTTCCATGAACAATATTTCCGATGAATAATGAAAGTCGTGAACAATACTTCCGATGAACACCACCGATGTGAATAGTACTCCAATGAATAATGATTTTGCTAGAATCATTGCTCTACCAGTTGATAAGACGTGTTATTTATTTAAGACACAGGGATTCTCCAAAACATAGTAAAAACTCTATAATTCGTATTCCATTAGTAATCAAAAAGACATCGAAACCCTATATATAACGCCTCGTTCCCGAGTTTAACAAAAGAAAAAGAAGAGAAGAGAAGAGAAAGTCACGAGAGAAAAGAAGAGAAAGGAAAAGAAAACAAAATTTTCTTTCGTGTTCCCAAGTCGGAGAGAAGTGGAAGGAAAATGAATTATTTTTTTCTTTCTTTCAAAATCCTCTCAAATCAGAAGGAAAGTTAAGAGGGAAAGTAATCCTCTCATTTCCCTCCACTTCCTTCCACTTCCCTCCTTTAATGAAACTCAGGAACACCGATATTTTTTATTTTATTTTCATTTCCACTTATTTCCTTTCCTTTCTCTCTTTAAGTTGAACTCGGGAACGAGATGTAAGTGTTAATAGATAATCTTATCATAAATTAAAAGATACTTATAGATATCTTAATTATAAATAAAGATAGCTCCTACCTAATTTGAATAAATAATTAAATAATTACTAATTACTCAATAGTCTTGACCTAATCGCCGATTTGTATCACAACCAAGAATTGCATAGATCACGATATTCCACCAAAATCATAAAATGTTGCAAACATAACTTAAAATGAATGAATTCAATGCTAAAATGCGAAGCAATTACAATATTTAAATACTAGTTGTGAAACTCGTATGTTATACGGGTTGGATAAAACAAAAAAATTAAATATGAAGGTTTAAACAAAAAATTATTTAATTTTGAAATTTAAAATTTAAAATTTGAATTTAAAAGGAAACATATTTAATAGTATATGAGTGTAATATTGTAATTTAATTGTTATTTTCAATTAAGGCAATTAATAATTGAGTTGTAAATATGATATGTTAATTAAAAAAAGATAAACAATGAGAAAATGACAAATGGAAAAAAAAATTATTTAAAATTACCAAAAAATGACATATGTCCAAGTTAATGAAAAAGTGACATGTGGCAAAATTATTTTCATTTATTAGGGAGGATGGTAAAAGATGCATAGTGCATCTAACAATGATTCTACTTTTGCTAGTTCAACGGTGAACGCATATTTATTGTACATTTTCTAATTTCTATTTAAGAAAATATGCAAATATTTTTAATTTATTATTGGGTAAATGACACAAAAAACATTCTTTTTATACAAAAATTTGATTTTGACACCGTGTTTTTTTTTGTGTCAAATTTGACAATGTGTTTTTCAATTTATTACAATTCTGACCACTTGACCGGTTAACCAGGTTACATGCTGACTTGGTTTGATGACGTGTCATTTTTGATGACGTGGCATGCTGACATGATATGCTGACGTGTCAAAATTGATTTTTTTTCCACAAAAAACACTAAGTTTTCATTTTTTTTTTCCGATTTTGATACTAAGTTTAATTTTTTATTTCAATTTTGACACTATGTTTTTTTTGTTCCAATCGAACATCATTTAACAAATTTTGTTCAATTTTGTCTATTTTCCATTTGAAACCGTATAAATATATTTTTTTATTACATTTTAAACCGTATAAACATATTTTTTTTCGTTTAAAAACCACATTTTTATTTAAATACAATGTGTTTTTTTTTTCTTACATTCAAAGCATTAGTTATATCATGAGAATCAAACTAACCATAAGTTTTTAATAAGATGTAAAAATTTGATGGGTTGCAAACTTAATATCCAAGATTTGATCGACTACACACCTCCAAACCTCCAAACACATTTTAAAGTTGCATATTTAATATAAAATACCATTTTTATATAACTAATATATATTTATACATAAAAATATGGTTTGAGTGTAAAAAAATGTATTTATACAAAACTATTGTTTTTAAATGAAAAAAAAACATATTTATATGGTTTAAATGTATTACAAAAACATTTATACGGTTTCAAATAGAAAATTGTCAACATTGAACAAAATTGGAAAAAATGATGTTCGATTTGGAACAAAAAAACATAGTGTCAAAGTTGAAAGAAAAAATTAAACTTAGTGTCAAAATCGAAAAAAAAAAATGAAAACTTAGTGTTTTTTGTGAGAAAAAAATTCAATTTTGACACGTCAGCATGTCACGTAATCAAAAACTGACATGTCATCATGCCACATCAGCATGCAACCTAGTTAACCGGTCAGTGGTCAAAATTATAACAAATTGTAAAACACAGTGTCAAAATTGACACAAAAAAACACGGTGTCAAAATCGAATTTATGTGTAAAAATAGTGTTTTTTGTGCCATTTACCCTTTATTATTTATACGCTTGAATTAACATAAAATTGAAAGTCTAGAACAGTACGGTTACATCGATTAATTAAGTTTTCAACTAAACAACATAACTACGAACTTCATTTAGAATAAACCATGTAAATCCATAAACAAGAAAGAAAATCTTAGTTTGGGTTGGACTCATATAAACTTTAACGAGAGTGACGAAGTGCATTTGAGAGCACCAGTGTTCTTTGTGAAATTGCAATTTGTTCTTTCACCGGCTCGTTTGTGTACTTCTTCCTCTATTAGTATATGGTGATCTTTGTTGACGTATCTTCTTCTCCTCGTGGAGTACTTTCGCAAACCTATATACATATGAGAAATATTCAAATGAATAAAATATACATAAAATGCTTTGTATATATGTTCTAAAATATATGCTAATTAAATATAGTTATACGGGAAACATGAATATACTTTATTAAAGCCATCTCGTTGGTGTTCTCGTTGGTGTGAGGATGGCAAGGCTCATGTATGCCCGTGTGCAAGTTCACTCTCTTCACTCGTTTTTTCAACAAGTCTTGTCCCACTTTCACAAGATTTTCTAAGTTTTCTTGTGCAGCCAAATCCAAAGAAATTAAGTCCCCGGTTAAAGTGTCATCCTGATATCATTTGAATTCGCTATGTCATAATATGAAATCTTGAATCTTTTTTAAAATACAGTGGAAAGGAAATATAGTTACCTGAATACGAAGATAATTTTCTTGTGAACGAAGGGCTTGAAAGACACTATAGATATGATAGTCAACCATATCGTCACTCGCCTGAGTAAATACCTCCACCAATGGGTTTGAGTCACCACTAGCCAGCCACCCCAAAACCCCCCATCTTGACGACTCAGTAGCATCATACTTTGCTTGAGCTTGTGGTGACCCAGTTCCCAATGACAATACTAGAAATCGTCCATATTCTGTTGCATTTATTTTGAAAAAGTTTGTACTGCCTCTAGTTATTTCATTTGTTACTTCGCTTATGGCAACCAAAGTCTGCAAAAAGAAATAAATAAATATTAACATATTTAACTTAAACCATGCAGATATATAGATGAGCAACTATTAGTGAATAAGACATATATATATATACCGGATTGTTGGCTGCTATTCCACCATCGATAAGATTGAATTCTATAGGTGGTTTTCCTTTAGATTCTTTTGTATGGAATTTATATGGAGGAAGATAAGTTGGGGCAGCTGATGTTCCAATGCATATATCGGATAACTTGGCATTAGGACTTGGGTGCCTCTGTATATTATAGACGTGAATATTAATATTAGTTATATGGTTATCGTAAAAAGGCAAATTTAATGCAAAAGAGTTTCATTTTGTATTATAACATTCTGCTCTCATATCGATCTATTAAAGCATTGCACTTTCTATCATACTTTAAAAATCTATTCAACTATAGTAATATATTTTCAATGTTTTCTTATTAAAATATTATACTTTGAAAAAACTAACCACTTATAGTGCCTATGAAAATTGTTGTGTATTTAGATAAAGTTGCTATAACTGATAGATTTATTAACATATAATGTTGTAATTTGAAAATCAAAAGTAAGATGCTATAATAAATAAACCAATGAAAGTTTGTTTATTTTTTCTTGCTTCTAACCTCTTTTGAAGATGTTAAAAAAAAATCATCCTCTTAATTTCAATGTAAACATTTTCAGGTTTGAAAATCGATAACTTGATGGTTTTTAGAGGCAACAAATGTATAAATCGATGAAGTACCTGGAAGCTTGAGAAGATCGTAGGCTGCAAATGTTTTATGTCAAACGTTGGAATCACGACATTTGTTAATGTTTCGTGAAGTTGTTTTTCTTTTAGTGTTTCTCGAATAACTTTATGTAGGTGTTGCCCATCATATTTTGGTCCCCATAGAGCTTTGATCGCTTTTTTAATAGCACGGAACCGACGGTGTATGCTACACAATGTAAATTAAAAATGAAGATTTAAGACATAACTACCCAATTATTAGGAAAATACTACGTGAAAAAAAAATTCATTCTTCACACAAAAAGGGGAGAATTAGCGATGTACAAAACCGTCCACCCAATTGTTTCGATAAAAAAAAATGCAGAAGTTCAACAACCAAACATTTGAATGTTCAAGATAAAAATCATTGAGAGATTTTAGGACTATTTCCCATAATCGCTACAAGAAGTGTCACACATTAACTAATTTTGTTTTGTTGCTAATAATACATACCTTATATCACGTGGTGGAAAGATATTAGGACAATGTTGAAGATAAAAATCTTTAATATCCTTAGCTGCAAAAATCGGTCGATTATCTTCACCGGGAGTAGCTAACATAGCCGTCACCAGACCACCGGTGCTTGTCCCGGCTATCACATCAAAATAATCTGCCAGTCGTGCATTCTTACCGTCTAATTTCTGTCATAATTATACAACCTCCTCATATTTTTTCTATGGTCTTTCAAAGATAAAAGGAATAATTCAAGTAACTAAACTTAATTATAAACGATATATACCTGTAGTTCAGTTTCCAAAAATTCAAGGATGACACTTGGAATGATGCCTCGTACTCCACCTCCATCAATACTAAGAATTGTGATTAGGTTTCCATATCTTGGTGGTTGCAATAGTGATTGAGGTTCTGCCGACATGATAAAAAAGATAAAGAACTAATAATGAGTTTTAAGGTGCGAAGTTGATGAGGTGATTTATATTGTGTAAGGGTATTTATAGTATGATATAAGTTTGGAAGTTTTGAATTTTATGTAATTGAAGGAAGGAAGTTCCATGGCAACTTGCATGGCAACTTGCAAGTTCGCTAAATGAAAGAATCATAATAGTAATTATAGATAAATGTAGACATTTCTCTCACATAACTAAGACAATTTTTATATGTAACCGTGAGTGTAGTAATGCTTGGTGCATTTTTTTTATTATTTTTTTTTTCAAACTTCGAACCTTTACAAATCTTTCATAAACTCTTTTTGAGATGATTTGTTTTAATTGTATATTCCTTAATAAAGAAAATATTTTTATCACTTGTCTTTTTCTCCTTCATTTTGATACATGTCATTTTCTAAGATTTTTAAAATTATTATTTTCCACTTGTCATTTTTCGAAAATTTCAATTTTCTAAAAATAAATTTCCAAAAAATTCTAATAGGTTATATATATATATATATATATATATATATATATATATATATATATATATAAAATTATCATTCTATTAATTTGATAATAAATTCTCATACATGCTCCAAACAATTTGATTTTTTTTCATAAATGCTCCAAAATATTACATTTTGTTATGAGAAAACATTATTTTATAAAATATTTAATGTTTATATATTCATATAAAATTTTTATTTTAAAAAAAACTCATGTAACACACGAGTTTCACACCTAGTTCTATTAATATATTACATTCCAAATTTGGATGTCGGTAAGTCATATTGTTTTAGTTCCAAAATATGCTATGAAATATATATATATATATATATATATATATATATATATATATATATATATATATATATATATATATACCAACTTTGATTATTTGTAAATTGCATACGAACTCCGTTTTAGCTGAATTTTTTTATTGCATTTTTTGTAACTAGGACTTTTCATGGATATATTACACTTCAAATTTGGATGTTGAGAAGTTATAACCGTTAAGCTCAAAAGTATGTTATCCGGTCGAAATTATGAAGAGAAAATTGTATAGCATTCGCATACAAACTTCATAACAATCACTATATCATTTGTGTTCTCAAAACCAGAAGGGCGTTCTACAAAAATCTAAAAAAAAGGTTTTAAAAATGATTTTTACATACGAACTTTATATTATTTTGAGTTATCACAAATCACAAAGTTAACAAAATGGAAAAAATTTATAGTCAATCCAGATTTTTGCAAGAGTTAACCTATGAAAATGTGAGAAAAAAAATAAATTCTTTGTGGTCAACTAGATTTTTGTAAAAGTTGAATGTGAAAATAGTGAATATTTTGGCTATTTTTCAAATTTAGGTTTATTTTATGGTAATTTTTTTAAATAATTAGTATTAGTCCTTTTCACTTTCTTTTAAAGGAGTAAAATATATTTGATGTTCAAGACAAATCTAAAAAGGAAACAAAAAAAAAGACTTATAAATATATGTTTCTTTAAAATATAAAATCGTTGTCGATGAACTATAGTGGAAATCTGGGATCGTTTATTAACAAAAAATAACAATTTTTGCCACCTGGTCCTCCAGTTCACTAGAGCGGTGGCTCTGCTCATTGTAAAGTGGTTATGATTTCTCCGGGAAGACCTACGAGGTCACAACAGAGGGAAACCTAAAGGTTTTTGAGCATTCTAACACTCATATGGTATACATGCAACCCTAGAAACATTGGATCCATGTTTTCTCTAAGATACATGTAAATAATAACTTTCCAAGGTTTACATCCTAACTAGCATGTTATGGGGTACTTGAATCATAAAACACTAGTAGAATTACATACCTTTTAGTACTGGTTGATTGCTTGGAGTTTGAGAGCCTAGCACCAATAATGTGGATGCCTCAAATGGAAGTCACAAATCACCACAAACTTTGGAAACCTTTAGAGAGAGTGTGAACACTTGTAGAAATCGGCCACCTTTGCTCACACATACTAGTTCCATTTCAAGTGCCAAGGAATCCTTTATATAGTGTGGTGGATTAAGGTTAGATTCATGTAAACCCTAATATCCATGACCTTTTATTTCCATGAGATCCATGGGTTAAGGCTCCATGGACTATCCATGGACTTTCCATGCAAGCCTAGTCCATTCTAAATAAGCAATAGCCCACAATATATAAATACAAGAGTCCATATTTAATTAGTCACCTTTCTTGATCACCAAATTAATTCTAGATCAATACTAATTAAATAATATGATTTCATATTAATATATTAGAAATTATAATATTAATAAATCATAACTTATACTATTCTCAATAGATTATCCATATAAATTGTTCGGGTGAAGTGTAACCCAAATGGACCATGCCGGTCGGGTCAAGTACAACTTAAATATAGTTATGGACTTAGACACCTTATCCAACAGTCTCCCACTTGGATAAGTCTAATAACTATAGTTGCAAGCATAACTTCAGGAACCAACCAACAATCGTAGCTCTTAAAACTCTGTTGAACTATGAAGCGCCATTTTAGATAAGGGGCCATATAATCCTCTGTTCTAGATATCAGCCGGACAAATACATGGAACAATGTCGTACTTATTCTCCAGCAGTTTGTTTCCCGATTTCTGATTTGGTTGACATAGAACTTAATTGAACACGTTAATTTAGTTCTGACCGGGCCCGATACATAGGTCAAAACAAAATCATCGAGGGGCCCATATATCGCTTCTAATCCAAGAAGAAAAAGATAAACTTCAACTCATACGCTTTCTCTACTAGTTGTTGAATTATACACAAAGGTACGTTTTATGACATCAAGTTATTGATGCGTTTTTGTACAATCAATGCATAACCAACTCATAGACAACAACTCGTATCTTTAGGTTTGAAGACTTATATGATATTACTGTCTCACGATCACTCGATATAAATTCCATGAAATGATATAAGTGAGCGTAGGTTTAATCTAATACTGAGAACTTATGAACACTCATGAGTGTTGTAGTAACTCTTTGTTATGTCCAACATCTTAGACATCTACAACCAACTTCATGATAGTCTTGATTCATATCTACTTCCAACATATGACCGACTGTGGAGAATTTGAATAATATGATATACCATAACATAATTATTATGGAAGTCAAAACATGCAAAATGAAATGATAGTAAACGATTGACAGAAGATAACAACACTTTACTTATAAATAAACAACGACTTTTATTTATCATCAAATTTCAATTACACTTTACAAATTTCAAAAAAAAAAACTATCTAATATGTAAAACTAATATCGTGCTTTAGCCCTATGCGCCTTGCATGTTGAAAATGCCTAACCCTAGTCAGTCCCTTCGTAAGGGGATCTGTTGGGTTTTCCTCTGATGATATCCTCTTTGCTACGAGGTGTCCTTCTATCTTATGTCTTATGAAGTAATATTTTCTGTCAATGTGTCTGGATCTGCCATGATCTCTCGGTTCCTTGGCTAAGGCAACCGCACTATTGCTTTCACAGAAAATCTCCATAGGCTCCTTTATGGTTGGCACCACTCCAAGGTCTCCAATGAAATACCTCAACCATATCTCATCCTTCACCGCTTCACTCGCTGCTATATACTCTGATTCACACATCGAATCAGCTACCGTCTCCTGCTTGGAACTTTTCCAAGTAATCGTTTCTCCATTCATGATAAAGACCTAGCCCGACTGAGAGTGGGAATTATCCCTATCAGTCTGAAAGCTAGTGTCACTATACCCCACAACGCTCAAGTCATCACTCCCACTAAGGGTAAGAATCCAATCCTTAGTCCTTCGCAGGTACTTGAGAATGTTTTTTACCGCAGTCCAGTGAGCCTTTCCAGGATTCCCCTGATATTTGTTGACCATGCTCAAAGCAAAGGCCACATTAGGGCGAGTACAAGTCATAGCATACATGATCAAGCTAACAATGGAAGCATATGGTAATCGACTCATCTCAGCTATCTCATCCTCTGAACTCGGGCTCTGAGCCTTGCTCAGTTTGGCATTATGTTGGATCGATAAGTCACCTTTCTTGGAATTCTGCATGTTGAACCTTTTCAACCCTTTTTCCACATAGGTGCTTTGACTAAGTCTAATTAGTCTTTTACTCCTTTCTCTCACTATACTTATCCCTAGGATATAGGAAGCTTCTCTAAGGTCCTTCATAGCGAAATACTTCCCAAGCCACGATTTAACCTCCTACAAAGTTGGGATGTCATTTCCCATGAGTAGTATGTCATCCACATACAGTACCAAAAAGCTAACTATACTCCCACTAGCTCTGACATACACACAGGACTCATCTTCACTTCTTGAAAAACCAAACTCTTTGACCTTCTCATTAAAACAAAGGTTCCAGCTGCGAGATGCTTGTTTCAACCCATAAATGGATTTCTCAAGCTTGCATACTCTATCAGGGTACTCTGCACTGCCAAAACCATCTGGCTGACTCATGTCAACATCCTCAACCAACTTTCCATTAAGGAAAGCGGTTTTGACATCCATTTGCCATATTTCATAATCATGAAATGCAGCAATAGCTAACATAACCCTAATAGACTTAATCTTTGCCAATGGTGAGAAGGTTTCATCAGAATCAACTCCCTGAGTTTGAATGAAGCCCTTCGCAACTAGTCGTGCCTTATAAGTGTACACTTTTCCATCCATGTCGGTCTTCTTCTTGACGATCCATTTGCACCCGACTGTCTTACGTCCTGGTACATTGTCAACCAAGTTCCAAACTTGATTGTCATAGATGGACTGAATCTTGCTGTCCATAGCCTCTTTCCATTTAGCAAACTTAGGGCCTGCCATTGCTTCCCTATAGCTGTTAGGTTCATCCAAATTTACCAGTGTGCTATCACTGATAAATGTATCACCTTCCGCAGTAATATGGAAAACATAGTAATGCTCAGGTGCATTCCTAACTCTTGTGGAACGCCTCAGAGGTATAGACTCGTCAGTCGGATCAACAGGAGTTTCCTCCTCAGGTTGACTGCTAGGATTTGAGGTTCCTTCACCACTTGACTTTTTAATTTCTTCAAGGTCAATTTGCCTCCCACTGTTTCCTTGGCTTATGAACTCTCTCTCGCGAAAGACTCCTCTCCTTGCCACAGAGACCATATTATCACCGGGTCTGTAGAAGAGGTAACCAAAGGATTTCTGTGGGTAGCCGATGAAAATACACCTCTCACTTGAGGTTCGAGCTTATCGTGAGTCTCGCGCCTCACGAAAGCCTCGCAACCCCAAATCTTGATGTGGTCCAGATTGGGAACTTTACCAGTCCACATCTCGTGAGGTGTTTTGGCAACCTTCTTTATAGGGACCAGATTAAGGATATGGGCGGCAGTCTCTAAGACATACCCCTAAAATGAGATTGGTAACGAAGCTCGACTCATCATGGAACGAACCATGTTCTGGGAGGTGTCAGTTGTGAGACAATCCCACATTCCTTAAGATAGTTAAGGAACTCTATACTAAGATACTCACCACCTCGATCGGATCAAATCTTCTTAATGTCCATGCACAGCTGATTCTCCACTTCTTGTTTAAACTCTTTGAACTTTTCAAAGGTTTTCGACTTATGATTGATTAAGTAGACATATCCATATCTACTATAATCATCAGTAAAAGTCACATAGAAGCGGTTAGCATCCCTTGTAGCGGTTTTGAAGGGTCCACACACATCAGTATGTATGAGATCCAACAATCCCTCACCCATAACACAAGTATCAGTGAAGGGTGACTTTGTCATTTTCCCAAGCAAACAAGATTCACAACTATCATCTGACTTTAGGTCAAACGACTCCAAGACTCCATCCTTTTGGAGTTGGCCTATGCATTTCTTGCTCACATGTCCAAGACGACAATGCCATAATGATGTTTTATCCAAATTAGTGGAAGAATCAATATACAACACATTATTTCATAGGTTATCAACAACAGACACAGTTTCATACACCATCACAAGGTAATGCTTTGAAATAAAGAACATTATTAAAGAAAGCATTAATACCACCATATTCATTATCAAACGAAAAGGTAAACCCTTGTTTGTACAAACCATGAAAGGAAATAATATTTCTCTCCATTTCAGACGAGTAACAACATTTATTCAAATCTAATTTAAACCCACTACTTAGCAACAAAGAGTAAACTCCAATCTTGGTGACAGGTGAAGCATTCATATTCCCTATGATTGAGTTTATCTTCCTATGCTCCACATTTTCACTTCTTAGTCCCGGCAAATCAGAACATATGTGAATACCACAACCTGTATCAAGGATCCAAGAATTAGAATAGGGTGAGTTAGTAGACAATATAGTGTAAATACCTGCATGGTTGGGTTTCACTTTCCCATCCTTAACATCTTGCAGGTACTTTGGACAGTTTCGGTTCTAGTGAGACTTTTCATGGCTATAGAAGCATTCAACCTCTTTAGGGTTGGCAGAAGGAGTGACAGAACCTCTCTTGGTTCCACTTGAAGAGGAGCCATCAAGGGACTTCCCCTTGGTACCCTTCGAAGGACTCTTCCTCTTCTTTCCTTTGCCTTGCCCTATTGCCAAGATAGGGGCCGCGGTAGGAGTAGGAGTAATAACAACCGACTTACCTTTAAGACCACTTTCCGCGGTCTTCAAAAGTCCTTGAAGTTTGCTAAGTGTAACTTCTTCTTTGTTCATGTGATATGTCTTCCGAAATTGATCATAACACGAAGGTAAGGAGTGCAAAATGATATCAATTGCCAACTCCTCGGGGAATTTCACATTCAATTTCAGCAAACGGTCCACATACCTTTGCATTTTCTGCATGTGGCCCATGATGGGTTCACCATCCTTCATTCGAGTGTTATCATGGAGGAGATAATTTCATACCGCTCTTGACGAGCACTCTAATGGTAGCAGTCCATCAAGTCCTGGTGCATCTCAAATGGGTAATAGTCCTCATAGGACTTTTGGAGCTCGACTGTCATCATGGCCAACATGATACATGCCATTTTTGTGGCATCTCTCTCTCATGAGTCTGGTATTCAGCGATCTCCTCAGGAGTAACACATGACTCATCAAGTTCCTTTAGCTCATTGTCGAGGCCATATTCCTTGTCCTCATACCGAGTGACCATCCTGATGTTCTTGATGTTGGATTAGTGTCTAAGTCCATAACTATATTTGGTATGTACTTGACCCGGTTGTAGCATGGTCCTTTTGGGTTGCCTTCACACTGGTGACTGGACAGGATGACTTTTGAGGAGAGAGGCTGATTTATTGTTAAGAATGATAGATTAGGGTATAAATATGATTTGTTAATATATTATAAGAATAAAATATTAATTAGGAATCATATTATTAATTAGTATTTAATCGGAAATTAATTAGGAATTAATTTTGGGATTAAATGAATTAATTAAAAGTACATGGGTTGTTTTGTAATTATTTGATAGTTGAGACTTTGGGCCATTGGATCACCTTTATTAAGGCTTGAATGAAAATCCTAGAAGGATCTAGGAGTTTTCATCCAAGTGCTTAAGGAAAGGAGTCCATGAACTTGCTTAGGCCCTAAGATAAGGGATTAGGGTTTCCACCTTGAAACCCTAGCTAGCCTCAAGTATAAATAGCCCCCTAGGCTTAGGAATTCGGCCAACCCTTGCGACAACCCTTCCATAGCCGAATTTTGGAGCTTAGTACCCTTCCTCCTCTCTCCCATATCAATCCTCTCACCCAAGTGTGTTTGTGAACCATTAGAGGTACTACACTTGTGGTACTTGCTTTCAAAAGCTAAGGAGATTCAAGGAACTAGTTGTTATTACTATATAACAACAAAAGGTATGTATTCTATTCTCTTATGTGGATTTTGAAAATAGTAGGAGCAAGCCAGGTTTCTTTTTGTGTTCACAGAGTTGTATAACTAATAGTGAAAACAAAGATCCAACTCTAGCGTTGCATGCACACATAGGATTGCTTGTATAAAACCTATCAGTGGTATCAGAGCCATTGGTTTTTGTTTTCAATTAGTTCTCTATACAAAAGTATGAATTTGACATATTAGAGTTTATAGCCAATAAGCCCTAAAGGCATGATTTTTGAAATTAGGGTTCATAAACCCTAAATTTTGAAATTTGGTTAGGGTTTCCCAAATCCTTTCCTTAGCCTCCAAGATTTCGAATTCTAGGGTTATCCAACCCTAGAATTTCGAAATTGCCTCCTTCCCCAAGATAAAATCCAAAATTCTAGGGATTTGGATAATGTCATATCTTGTAATTATCTCTTAATTGTTTAAATATAGTAATTAAAGATTTTTGAATTATCCCATCCCAATTTTTCGAATTTTAAGGGATTAGGTTAAATTAATTGTTTAATTTAATATATAGTCCTCCAAGATTTAATAATTCAAATTAATTGTTTTATTTTGGATAATTATTAAAGCAATGTTTTAATATTTAATATTTTAAAACTAAAAGGTTTTAATTTTCGAAAATTTTAAATATGATTAAAAACCCTAGTGTTTTTGAAATTTGAATAATTGAACCTAATTGTTTTGAAAAGTTTTAAAACTTGTCCTCAAGTTTTGGAATTTAAATTGTTTGATTAAAAAGTTTAATTTTGAAAGTCTAAATTCTAAAAACCCTAGTTTTGAAAAGTTCAAATTACACCCTTATGGTTTTGTTAAGTTAATTAAAAGTATAATTAAAAGAGAGTTAATAAATCCATAATCATATTGTTTATATTTAATCAAATTAAAAGTGTAATTTATTAAATTAAACTACCTACTATTTTAAAAGTGTAAAATACCCTCTTATACTATATATAACATTAAAAGTCTAATATTATATATGTATAACTTAAACTGCTAGTCTTACCGTTAGTAGGCCTCATTCACGAAGCTGATCTATAAGGGGGGGTATAAGGTTATGACCTATAAAATGGTCGTTTAATGGGTGTCCACTCTCACCCACCGCTTCCTTGATTGGTGGAGGGTCGTTAGCCAAACGAGTAGGATAGGGCAAACACTTTCCATTAAAAGTATAATGAATTATATAGTAACTAAACATTTTTACAAAATTCTCAATCTTAGTTACTTTAGGCAAAAGTGAATTGATGCAATTCTATGAAATTACACTTTGTACCGTTGCTAAGACATTAGTGGAGCGTGTGTGGTTAACTGACACACTAATTGAGTTCTAAGCAAAGGTAGCAAAGGGTGACTCGATGTTTGTCATAGTTTGGTGGAGTGTGTGTGGTTAACCGGCACATCGAATAAGTGACTGTAACATTGGGGGAACCATGTATATTTGCATGGTTATTCACACCCTGTTTTGTGATCCTCAGCATCCCATTCACAAATCGAGGGGCATATTGAGATTTAAACATGTCATTGAAAAGTTCAATGAATCTCAAAAGATCTAGGAGTTTTCAATACATTTAAAACTTAACTTTCTTTTTCGTTTTTCATGGTGGAAATTGGTAAATCGTCATTTACCTACCTTCAAATGTTCTGCAAATTGGATTACATCATCCCTCTTCCAATTTGTAGGATATTGTGTTGGGTCCTAGCCTTAATATTTCATTTGGGTGTTTTATTAAGGACTCAATCAACTAAACTTGAAATTTCTCTCGTTTGTAGATGTCAAAGTCTGACAACTATGGTCTTCCTAAATCCGTTAGAAAAGATTTTCCACATGAAGATGATATTCCACGATTAGATTGTGGAAATGGAAATCATGCTTCACTTCCTTCACCTCTTCCAATAATTCTCCCTGACCACGTGTTCGAAGACTTGAAAAGTTCAAGGTCGCTCAAGCCCTATTGGTAATAAGACACAAAGATGGAAAGTCTGTATGTGCTCATGTCTTGGATATGAGGTTACAAAGGAAGTGGACTGTGGACTTGATTCTTCAGTCACTTCCCGAATCATATGGTAAGTTCGTTAGAGAGTACTATATGATGGACCACGACGTGACCCTTATTGATTTGACTTATTTGCTTATTGCTGTTGAATCAGAAATGATTTGGCGCACTGGTCGAGCAAATTTGTCTGATAAATCAATATCCTAGGGGCAATGGCAACATCGGAAGTCCAGAAAAGTTTTCTCTACGCAAGAGAAAGGCTAAGTTTGAGATAGTCCCATGTACCATTCCAAAGGAGTCCATATGTTTCTACTGCCAAAAAAAGGGGCATTGTTTGCGAAACTACCCTAACTACCTGAGAGATCTAAGAGATGGGAGAGTCAAGATGTATGACTCTGTTTCAGGTACAATCCACAATCTAACTCCATTAAGTTTCTATTCGGGGATTCTTAATACATGATGTGATAAGATTACATTTCGATGTTTTGAAGGATCGAAGAAAAGAAAGGAAGCTTAAAGGAAGGAGCGAGCTGAATCTGATCGCGAAGAAATGGATTACGATCACATGGATTTGATGATCAGATTTTTGAGCTGCTGCTTAGAGTTATGATAGACTGCTTAGGAATATGTAATATCATAGTTTTTCATTTGCTTTGTAAGGATATATTTTTCCGCAATAAAATAAATTTTGATTTTATCTTAATTATATCTCCTTGCAATGGCAATTGTGAAAATTGATGCTTGTGTGTTTCCATTATAATCAATATTAAGTGGATGTGATTTTTAGTTATGTTATTTATGGTAGTCTCGTAATTTTCTAAGTAAGGAAAGATTCCCATCGCCCAAGTTTCAAGGCTAATTCCTTGACAAAAAGTCAAGTGAATGACTAGGAGATCGAGTTCACAATGTTGTACACTGGTCAAGTTCACCATAAATAACAATAACATTATTCGTGATGATTTACTAAAAGTCTAGAAAATATGGTTATACTTACAAGATTAAGTATGATCCTGAATCATTGAAAAGTTTTAGTGAATGGAAGAACGAATGAGAAGAATAAATAAAGGCAGAAAGATAAAGGTTTCTCCAATCTAAGAAGAAGGGAGAGTACTTTTGTATCGTGTTTCATGATCGTCTTAAGAACCATATTACAATTCATCCTCTAAGGATACCTTAGTACACTAGTTTGGCTAAGAAGAGGAATCATGAATTGTTGTAGTGGTTAAGTCCATAAGATGAATTGTACTTCGTGCCAAAATCAAGTCTTAGAGTCATACTCCAAGATTGTGACTTGAGTGACATAATCTTAAGTGGAAATGTTCTTTTACACATTTTGGTGAGTTGTGATGTCTTGGATAAGACAAAGACCAACCAGTACCAAATTGTGTGTAGTTTTGTCTTGATAAAGACACACACCAACTCTTGAATATTTGTTTTGTCAAGAAATGTTTCTTGATAAGAGAATCTTATATGTCAAGAGGTCAGTGGGAGTCTAAATGATCTTGAAAATGGTTCAAGAACAAAACTAATCGATAATCATTAGCACACGACTTAAGGTTTATAACCTATCATTTTGACATAATTCTGTTTCTGTGCCATTCCAGTTTCGTCAACTATGCATATGATTTCTATGAGTTCTCAAGTGGGTTTCATAGGGGCAAGGCACCTTGATCAATGGAAGGTACATTGATAGGTAGGGGTGAGCTGCTCAATAACTTGGAAGCAATGGTGGGACCCTTGATGGCAAGAAATTAAGATTGGAAAAGTTCGATCCATAAGAGTTTGGATTTGTCACAATTATTGTCTTATGATTATGATTATGACAAATTCACATGGATAGAAACACATACGCCATAAAAATCTAAGTGTCATAAGGTTTCTCTCCTTCATGAAAATGATTGTGAGAAAACGATTTCACTAAGAAAGATTTTGAAGATAACATTATGTAATTTAGATTTCTCAAAATTCAACTATGATTACGGCATCCCTCTTCATAGTTCAAATTGTGGGAAATGGCAATGGGTCTGAACAATTTTAGACTTATTGTTATAAGTTCTAGAATCGTTTAGACACGTACATATAAGCTATCTAAGGAAATGTGTATGAGTTTGAGAAGCTTAGATAAATCTTATCGAAGCATCTAGTACTAGAAATATGAACTTAAGAAATTCAATAAATATTGTTTTCTAGAAGTTCAGCTGTTTTTTGAATACATGTCAAAGCTAGTGGGAGCATAAATGTTATGCTAGTAAAGATGTAATCATCATGTTAGTGGGAGCATGATTATTATTTTAAAAGTTGCGAGTCAACAATATTAATTATAGAAAACAAGAGTTTCACTTTGCCAAGTTGCAAGGGTTGAAAGATTATTTTGCTATAATTAAGGGAGAGAGTATTGTACTTCGTTTCGACGTCTAAGAGCTTAGATCGAGAGATTTTAATCAAATCTAGTTAAATATATGAATTGTGTTCTCAAAATTCGATTATGATTACGACATCCCTTTTCATAGTTTGAATTTTGAGAACATGACAAATTGAAATATTATGGCAAAAGACTGGTAAAGTATCACGTCTTTATGTAAGACATTATGCATCGTGTCCCATACACTTCGGGTATAGGATCGTTTGCATATGCTATAACATTTGACCGTTCTAAAATTTTCCAAATGCCTAGGGTATTAAGTGGAAAAAAGGACCGAAACCGGTCATGACTAAATTTATTAAACAACTGTCAAAGGATGATCTGAGGTTCGCTAAAGATTTGTCGCTTGTGAGTAGGTGGAAGTATAGTGATGGATGGACCATATCGACATTATTATAAATAGATAGGATTCTATTTAGAATTATTTGTCGTATGGCAAATATGGAAATGTTTCTATGTGTGGGAGTTGGATGTTAAGAATCTATGTCTAGATTATAGAAACTTTTATGCAAGAAGGATGTTCAAACGAATGTACTTCGAATGTAAGACTTCATGTCTATGGAATTGTCTTGAAACAATCTCCAATAGAGGACTTTGTAATTTCATTGGCAAAAGTCTTTTTGACTTTGGTGCTGTGACATTACAAAAGGATCATTGCATAAAATGTTAGAATCTAACATATTCTGTAAGTGGAAAGAATTTGGTATTCTTACACTTGTGCTAAGGATTGGGAATTTTGAAATGAGTGTGATTGAAAATGTTATCCAATTATACTGTTTCATAAAGTAAGGACCATAGGTAAACATAGTGTGCATGCTAAGAGCATAGGACAATTGTTGTTATAATTCAAGAAATAAGTTGATTACCCGAAACATTATACAATGAATAATGTGTAATCAATATGGTGATTAAATAAAAGGAGTTTTATTTATACTCAAAAGTTTGGGGCCATATTGGATTTGATTATTATTGTGTTTCAATTTGCATGTTTTGACTTCCTAAATAATTGAGTTATTTGAGAATAATCGAATTATACGAATGTTCCACAATCACTCATACTTTGGAAGTAGGTATGAAAGAAGATTGTTATGAATTGGTTTGTAGATTGTCTAAAGTGTGTTAGACACAACAAAGGTTTGTTGCAAAGTTCATGAGTGCTTATGAACATGATTTGAGCATTGGATTAAACCCACGCTCACTTGGATCGCTTCATGGATTTTATCACGAGTGATTGGTGAGATGATAATATCTTATATTCTTGAAACTGAGATGTGTGAGTTGTATTCTGCAAGTTGGTTGCACATTGATAATATGTAAACGCACCAGTAACTTGGTGTTATAAAACATATTGTTGTGTGTAATTTGATGAGTAGGTATAATCGATCATTGAGCCAAGGTTTATCTGTTCCTTTTACCCAAAGTGGGATAAAAGCGATATCTATGGGCCCCTTGATGATTTGGTGACGACAAACGAAAGTGCTCCGCCGGGCCTCGACTGATTTGATTTGTTCAATTAGTCAGTCGTCGAAAATCAGAAATCGGGAAACAACACATGAACAGAGAGTATGATTAAAATCTATGTCGCAGTTCATACGATATCTAGAATGGAGGAATATATGATCCTTTATCTAAATGATGAGTATCTGATAAGATCATAGTTGACAGCGGCTTTTGAAAGCTACGATTGTTGATTAGGATCTAAAGTCATACGCAGAATAGTTATTAGACTTATCCAAGTGGGAGACTGTTGGATTAGTGTCTAAGTCCATAACTATATTTGGTATGTACTTGACCCGGTTGTAGCATTATCCTTTTGGGTTGCCTTCACACTGGTGACTGGACAGGATGACTATTGAGGAGAGAGGCTGATTTATTGTTAAGAATGATAGATTAGGGTATAAATATGATTTGTTAATATATTATCAGAATAATATATTAATTAGGAATCATATAATTAATTAGTATTTAATCGGAAATTAATTAGGAATTAATTTTGGGATTAAATGAATTAATTAAAAGTACAGGAGCTGTTTTGTAATTATTTGATAGTTGAGACTTTGGGCCATTGGATCACCTTTATTAAGGCTTGAACGAAAATCCTAGAAGGATCTAGGAGTTTTCGTCCAAGGGCTTAAGGAAAGGAGTCCATGGACTTGCTTAGGCCCTAAGCTAAGGGATTAAGGTTTCCACCTTGAAACCCTAGCTAGCCTCAAGTATAAATAGCCCCCTAGGCTTAGGAATTCGGCCAACCCTTGGGAAAACCCTTCCATAGCCGAATTTTGGAGCTTAGCACCCTTCCTCCTCTCTCCCATATCAATCCTCTCACCCAAGTGTGTTTGTGAACCATTAGAGGTACTACACTTGTGGTACTTGCTTTCAAAAGCTAAGGAGATTCAAGGAACTAGTTGTTATTACTATATAACAACAAAAGGTATGTATTCTATTCTCTTATGTGGATTTCGAAAATAGTAGGAGCAAGCCAGGTTTCTTTTTGTGTTCATAGAGTTGCATAACTAATAGTGAAAACATAGATCCAACTCTAGGGTTACATGCGCACATAGGATTGTTTGTATAAAACCTATCACCTGATCGAATCCATAAAGTTGGATCCATCGAAGATGACTCTCCCACAAAGATTCATGAGAGAGAAGGAGCTGGTACGGTTTAATATTTTATATATATATATATATATATATATATATATATATATATATATATATATATATAAACTTATAATACTATAAAGTATAAGGGTTGAATTTTAACTTTTAAAATTCTAGGGGTTGGAACTAAAGTTTACTAAAATATGTGAGACTTTACATGTTCCAAAACTTAAGGTCAATTTTTGTAACTTTCAAAACTTTTCAACTTCATAACCTATGAGTTAATGATTTATTAAAATGAAGACTCTTCATTTTCATGTAACTTAAGTGTTTCTTTAATGGACTTTAAAAGAGTGACTTTTGGTAATCCATAACTTGAGGACAAATTATGGATTCCATTAAAACACATCAAGATCAAGAATTAAACTAACAAACTATTTGCAAATAATTCTTATGATCTTCTAAACTCATAAGTGTATGAACATCCATATCAATAATTTGAAAAATCATAAATAAGCAATACAAAACTTGAAATTTTGATAATAGCCATTGTAAATGGATTAGCATAACCATTACACCATCTAAAACAAGTTTTACAAGACCAAAACAGTTTATGGTAATGTTTCTAGTCCATTTCCAGCAGCAAAACTCAAAAATATGCATTCAGGACCTCCTACTCGTCGAGTGCATGAACCTTCTCGACGAGTAGGAGGATTTTACACATGAACTCGTCGAGTCCCCCCATGGACTCGGCGAGTTCACTCAGCAGAATGCAATTTTATCGATTTTCTTAACAATTTTGCATCAAGTATCAAGAAAACAAGCCTAGCCTCTGATACCACTTAAGGTTTTTGAGCATTCTAACATTCCTATGGTGTACATGCAACCCTAGAAACCTTGGATCTATGTTTTCTCTAAGATACATGCAAATAATAACTTTCCAAGGCTTACATCCTAATTAGCATGTTATGGGGTACTTGAATCATAAAACACTAGTAGAATTACATACCTTTTAGTACTGGTTGATTGCTTGGAGTTTGAGAGCCTAGCACCAATAATGTGGATGCCTCAAATGGAAGTCACAAATCACCACAAACATTGGAAACCGTTAGAGAGAGTATGAACACTTGTAGAAATCGGCCACCTTTGCTCACATACACTAGTGCCATTTCAAGTGCCAAGGACTCCTTTATATAGTGTGGTGGATTAGGGTTACATTCATGTAAACCCTAATACCCATGACCTTTAATTTCCATGAGATCCATGGGTTAAGGCTCCATGGACTATCCATGGACTTTCCATGCAAGCCTAGCCCATTCTAAATAAGCAATAGCCCACACTATATAAAGACAAGAGCCCATATTTAATTAGTCACCTTTTTTTATCACAAAATTAATTTTAAATTAATTGTAGATCAATACTAATTAAATAATAAGATTTCATATTAATATATTATAACTTATAATATATCACTACTAGAAAAAGGCCTTTTACGACGCGCAAAACACGACGCTCTTTGATTTATGTTACGCATTAGAGAGCGACATTAAAAAAGTGTCATCTCTTCAAAAATTTTAAGGATTTAGGTCGCGCATTACTGAGTGCCCTTAAATTAGTGTCTCATGTAAAAATATTAAAAACACGGAGGGCACCTATAATAAAACGGGCGTCCTCTACAAATGTCGCTTTATAATTTTAATAAACACGCGTTTCTGGGACTCCTTGATAGGTAAGGGGGGAAACTAAATCCCCCAAAATTTTGAACACCCGCTTCCTCTTCCTCTCTACTCTCTACACCCGCCAAAATCGACTTCATTCTCTCCCTTCTTTCTCTCTGCAAACCCCTTCCTCTCCGATCGACTTTCACTTCCTTCTATGTGCAAACCCTAATCAAACATAACACATTTGAAATAGTAATATCTTCTTTCACAAAATAGAAGATTGATCGAAGAATGATTTTCTTTTGATGAATCGGACATCACCAACAACAATAGCTTCCATCACAATTTGTGTTTGCTTTCAGACTCCACCGTTACAACATCGCACCACAACACCAGCCCTGAGCCACCACCATACTGCCTTCGCAACAGCCCAGAACCACCACTGTTGCCTACTTCATCTGCGTAGTAGGCCTATTTCAAAGGTAATTCTTCCTTTTTCAACCATAGTTACCTGTTTCATGTCCTACTGGTCCTTCTTTTTGGACGATTTTTTGTGCCTTTTTACCCTCTCTCATATATTTTCATGGAATTGTTAATATTTTATGATATAAGTACTTGATTTTTTTATGCACACTAGGTGTTTGACTAAATGTTTGAACCAAAAGGGGATTGTCCAAAGATTAATGAACAAGGTTCAAAGCAACCTGCCACAGTGACAACCTCACAGGTAAATAAAAATTTATGTATTCCTATTAGATTCAATTTACTATTATTATACATACACATGAGTAGTAATCAGCCAATTGTGTTTTGATAATGATAAAAAAATCAATTTAGTGTTTAGGAGTTGGAATTTAATTTATGTAATAGGAATTGAATCTCATTTACTTACAATTTCTAAACTGATTTGATTCCCTTTACTATCTCAATATGAGAATCCAGCAATACGGTCACAACTATGATCTGTTACTGTAGAGTTGCTAACTAAAACCTGTGTCCAAACTCTAGAAGGTCACACACACAATGTTTCTGTTGTATGTTTCCATCCTGAGCTTCCAATAATAATGACAGGTTCAGAAGATGGTACTGTCTGTATATGGCATTCAACCACTTACAGGTGAGCTCTTGTTTTTTTACCTTTAAGGGTGTGTTTGTTTTGTAGATTCTAAAAGAATCGGAATGCTAGATTCCATTCCATGGTGTGTTTGGTTTCCAAATGGATGGAATTCAATTTTTGTTGGATTCCTTCAAATTCCATGTTTGATGGATGGAAGGAATTCAATTTCTTTCTTCATTTCCTATCAAAAGACCAAAATACCCTCGTTATACATATGTTAAAATGTAAACTTTTTGACTTTATGCCACTCTTTTTTTTATTCAGACTTGAGAACACCTTGAACTATGGACTTGAAAGGGTTTGGGCTGTTGGATACATGAAAGGTTCACGTCGGTAAGTTTGTATAGTACTTTTTGTTTTTTGTTTTGTGGGTCTTGAATCTTGATGCTTCTTCATTCATCTGGATTTATTTTAATTACTGTTTTTACAGGATTGTTATTGGCTATGATGAAGGAACCATAATGGTGAAAATTGAACGTGAAGAGCCTGTAGCCAGCATGGACAGCAGTGGAAAAATTATATGGGCTAAACATAATGAAATTCAAACTATTAACATCAAGAGCGTGGGAGCTGATCATGAGGTTTGGACTTTAAAGCCCATATACATGTTATGTTATGTTAACAATGAAATGGGAAAAAAATCTATTTTTTATTCAGGTTTCTGATGGAGAGAGGCTGCCTTTAGCAGTTAAAGAACTGGGAACATGTGATCTTTATCCACAAGTGAGTTATGCTTGTTCCTACCTTCCTTTAAACTGAAAATAGTCAATCATATGGACTTTGACTTTTCTATTTTTCCACAGAGCTTGAAGCACAACCCAAATAGGAGGTATGTTGTTGTCTGTGGTGATGGTGAATACATCATATACACAGCTTTGGCATGAAGTACTGGTTGGTAAAAAATTTGTGGGGTGCTAGAAAGTATCACCCGAAAAACGATGGGCCAAACGTAATATCTGTTGTTATATTGACTATTTTGCCCTTATTGTTTTTTATGGATCTGATTTTTTTTTTTACAATTACAGGTTTTGTTTTTTAGTGATGATGAAGAGACTACCAGCACACCAAAAGCAGATGCTCTTTTTATTCCAAGGGAGAATCCAAGAGCTGAAAAATTAAAAAACGCATCTTCTCCAGCACAAACAAACGGTAAACTAATTTTCTGTTGCTACCTTAAAAATAAAAATAATCATTTTTTATCTCATTTTTTTTATTTGAATTCAGGTGATTACACTGGGTTTGCTTCTTCCCCTCCTTTAAATGGTCGCTCTACGGAAAACGGTAACAGTAAGATCATTTCTTTTACTGCAATTTGAATATTTGGAACTCAATTCCATACTAATATCAAAATCTTTGATTACAGGAAACCATTTTGAAAACAGAACCCTAAAGGAACAAACACCAATCAAAACCCCCCCAAAAACAAAACGGAGGATGTGATGGTGGCGAGATGGAAGATGGCTTTGAGTTTATCGTTAAAAACAAAGGCATCAACACCGAGGTGGCTTACCCATATCAGGCAACAGATGGAACCTGCAACACCAAGGAAGAAGCTGTCCATGCTGCCACCATTACTGGGTATGAAAAAGTGCCAGCCAACAGTGAATCCGCATTGTTACAGGCAGTCGCTAATCAACCCGTATCAGTTGCCATTGATGCCAGTGGCATGGGTTTCTAGTTCTATTCAGGTGGCGTGTTTACTGGGGATTTTGGAACTGATCTTGACCATGGTGTTACAAGCTTGTTGAATCAAATGGAGTTATATGTGGTTGTGTATATACTTGCAATCTTAGGCTTGGATAGTCTACAAGGAATCATGCTGGATCAAGGCAGCTGTATTGATACCTGTTGTACTTTTTGCAGGAAGGTAATTAAACTTTATTATTATTATTATTACTATTAATTACAAGTGTAACATGTGTTAAGTAAATTTTCATTCCTTCTACAGCCCTATTACAAATGATACGTGGCTCTGCAGTTCTTTAAGTTGTCACCAAAAGAATCATCAAAGGATCCATTATATCTTTTGAGGGACATGTCCAATAACGATAACAAAAACTAAAATCAAGTAAAAATGTTTGCTAAAATGCTTGTAATTTTATTATATATTTGGCTTATATAGGGATGCCATGGGATACAAAAGGGGACATTTTGTTTTAATTGCAAAAATAATCATTTCTGCATTAGGCTACTTGATGCTGGGAACTTTTATTTATGTGCTTATCGTTGATGGATCTACATTCAATGCCAATGTATTATCAAGGTACCATTTAAAATTTCCCTTTTATTTAATTTATGTAAAAAAGTGTAATAGTAAATGCTCATACATAGTTGTAAATGCTCACAGGTGCATGATAGCAACAACAACCGATTTCTATTTTTGTATTGTCATTGTAGCAGTAAGTCTTTGTTTATTATATACTTTCCAACTATAGTGAAAAGGAGATTTTTCGACTTTTGTTATAACAATAATGTTTGATTGCTTCTTTTGATCAGGTGTGGATTGCATATAAGGAATCAAGGTGGATAAGTGCTTTCTTTTGGATACTTTCACTTCTATCTTTTTGGAGGGTAAGCATATATAGAAACTAGCTCACTTTCCTTTTTTTCACTCTCTTAAGTATATAACTATATATGGGATGCTGTTTGGATTTACAACTGAAGGAATCATGGTATATTTCCAGGACCCTGAAATCATTTACATTGTCTTATTTTCTCAAAATATTAATTGTTTATGTTGCTTCCAAATACAAGGTATGAAAAGCTGCAACAGTGGGATGATGCCCTTAAAGCATACACTGCAAAATCTGCTCAAGCAACAAGTCAACGTCTTATCTTGGATGCTACACTAGGTATTATTCAAATATACCATGCCATGGTGTTATAGTATTTATATTATTATCATTTCAAGGTAATTAATTAAAATATTTGTTCATTCTTATGACGAATGAGGAGTCAGTGACAGATGGGTATATATTATATAATCAAAACAATATAATTATAAATATTTATTTTTTTTACTATAAATAAATTATTTGAGTTAAAATGGCATGAATGATTTCAGGTAAATGGGGATGGTAATTCTGAAAATGGCTCCCATATATGTGAACAATATCCATTTTCAGTAAATGAGAAGGTTGTTATTTTTATTTATTTCACTTTTGTTTTCTATGTGAAGATATACTGACAAAAAATACATTACATGACATGATATGTTGGTTGAGTAGCTTTACGTGTTCTAATGGGTGGTGTTAGATGGAATTGTGATGATATACTCTCTAGTTTATATGATCAAAGATTGTCATTGTGAATATCATTGTTGATAGCTTTACAGATAATATTTACCATTTGTATGCGGGTATTCTTGTCATTGTGTTTGTCATTGTTGATATTAGGTAATTCATATTGTAGTGTATTTATTCCAAATCCCAAATTCTTTGGATGGAGAAAAGGGTAATTTCGTCTTTTACAACTAACATTCCAAGTTTGATTCTTCTAATAATTGTATTAACATATTAATTTTTTGACTTTTATTTGATCAGGTCACAAGAATTATCGGAGCAGGGGTTCAATATTAGTCTTAAAGAAGTAAGAAAGGCAAGATTCAACTCTACTTAGTTGGAATATTTTGATGTTTATCATCTTTGTGTATATCTTTTTAGTTTGTATAGCATTACATTGCATAAGGTGTCCCTTAATAGCAATTTAGTATTATGTTATATAGTTAGGGAAAACCTCTTAATAACAATGTACAATTAGATCCCCTTAATATAAATGTATTACAATTTTTTGACATGATGTTTTTGGTATATATTTGTTTACATATGGAACGATTATTTGTATGACATTAAATTTATGCAATGGATTCTTTTTTTGTATATGATATTTTATTATCTATTATCTATTATTAAACATTAAATACATATTTAATTTGAAAATAAGCAAATCTATAAATAATATTTTTTTTAAACATTTAAAATTATGATACGCAAAAATGTGTGTCATCTTCATTTATGACATGGCCTTTCTTGACAGGGGCTTCCTTGATACGCATTGCGTGTCATAAACACGCGCGTCATAAGGTTACGACACGCAAATGCGTGTCGTCTTCCTTTATGACAGGGCCTTCCTTGATACGCATTGCGTGTCATAACCGCGCGTCGTAAATGCGCGTCGTCTCTCTTTATGACAGGGCCTTCCTTGACACGCATTTGCGCGTCGTCTGAGCGTTTTACGACGCGCAATGAGCGTCGTAAAAGGCCTTTTTTCTAGTAGTGTATTAATAAATCATAACTTATACTATTCTCAAAAGATTATCCATATAAATTGTTCGGGTGAAGTGCAACCCAAATGGACCATGCCGGATCGGGTCAAGTACATCTTAAATATAGTTATGGACTTAGACACCTTATCCAACAAAACCGTCAGTCATTCTCCAGGAAGGCTCTTGAGAAAACACTCTGATGGTCAAGTCAGTGATTGAATTAAGAGTGTATGGTTCGAGCTTAGATAGAACGACTTACGGTTCGAGATGGCAGAGAAGGAATTTTATAATGAGACCTCCTGCAAGTCCGTACGCGAGACAAGGTCGTCAGATCCGATAGAATCTGACGCCTTGATTGGTTAATCGTGCTACTCGTTATGTCAGAGCTAATGATTGGTTCAGGTAGTAACTCATTACTGGTCTTTTACTTCGGATTGAACGGATTTTTGAAGAACTTTTTCACATTGTTATTCCAATAGTAAGCCACCGCTTCATCTTCGGAGTTAACCAGAAAGCCTTTTCCTTCTAGTTTATCTTCTTCAACAGATTCGACTTTAGAGTCCTTGGTAGTCACTTTCAACATTAGTACTAATGGTCCTCCCAAGCTTAAACTTCCTTCTTCAACAATTTCATTTATCTCACTTTCATGGGCTTTATGACACATTATACAGATCAACCAATGAATAACCATCGAAACTCTTTTGAGTTTTGATCATCAGATTAATGTTTCTCCATTCTTTTCTCAATCCCATCAAAAAAGTCAGATTATATTCCAGAGTCGAATAAGTAACACCATATCAGGTACATTTGAATATCAAGTTGTTCAAACGATCATAGTAAGACTCTATTGATTTGTTATCTTTCTACTTGAACTCAACCATTTCCAACAAACATTCCTGCACAGATCTTTTCTTTGTCTTTTCATTGCCTTGATATTTTTCTTTCAATGTGTCGCAAATATCTTTTGTTGTTTTGCAACTTCGGATGTACTTGTAAACTACTGGTGGAAGAGCACCACGTAGTTCACGAATACATTTCTTGTCATCCGCTTCATGTTTACTCTTTCGCAAAGTCACATCAGCATTTGAACCAGCAGTTCAAACTTCTTCAAGAATGTTAGGACAATAATTTCCACTTGTGATACATCTCTAAAGATCTTCATCCATTCCATTTAGATAGTCCTCCATTCTGTCGGTCCACTGCTCGTAGTAATCAGGAATGAGCATCGAAATCTTTGTAGATGATCCAAGCAGGTGCGAGAAACTTGACATAGTGTTCATGTTAAAGTTCGCCATTATTGTATGAACAAATGAGATTTTAGATTCAAAATGAGATCAGAAAGGATAATCAAACAAAAATTGACCAGTAATCACTCCATCTAACAATCAGATTGTAGAATCGAAACAAAACAATCAATTGAAACAACTTTTCTGATTCAATATTGCGGAAAACTTTGAATCGGAAAGAGCGATTCAAAAAATATGAAAAACACGAGAAAAATGAAATTGATTGAATGAATCATACTCTGATACCAATTGATGTGAATTAGAATCGAGTAACGAATACTTAATCAACCAAAGAAAGCCGGAAGAACACATCATGTAAATAAGATCTGATTGGCTCGTATTAGTCTGTAATGAGTACAAGAAGTTCGAGAGTGTTTACAAACTTGAAGAGCACAAAAGTTACTATCGACTCTAATACATATCTTATTTATAGGGTACAACAGACTCAAATAAAAATACAAGGTCTATACATTCTAACATTACACACGAAATGTGTCTTGTGTCTTTTAAATACATTAAGGAGTCGAAATACATTAAGTCTGTAAGGGTTCGAAATCACGACTTAATGTATTTCGACTCCTTACTATCTACATTTCCCTACAGTAGCAATTATCCCGATATACAAAAGTCGTGTGGTAAAAATATGAAACCAAATTCTAAGGACCAAACATACTGATGTGCCCAACATAAGAAACATAAAAATATACTATTTATTTATGAGTTATAATTGATATATAATAGTATTTTATAATTACAACAAAACATTAAAAAGATTAAAAATTATTATAATTAAAACTTTAATATGCAACTAAAAAGATTTGTTTTAAATTCAAAAAAAATTAAAATGATACGGCATCTATTCAAAACAATGTGATGTTGAATTTTTCAATCGTGTCCGTTTCTTAATTAACCACACAAAAGAAGTCTAATCACGACCGAAATACCACGACGAATATTCAATGATCAACGCAACACAACAAATATGGGACCACTTAAATTTTGAGTGGTACTAAAAAACTTATGATGAGAATTTTTAGCACCTAGGTTTCAGCAAAAATTACCTCATAATATTGTATCATACAGTTGGTCGGTGTGGCATTTGGTTTCCTTCGGTGAACTCAACGAACACCGGGCCGAGGACAAGGCATGCCGAGCTCGGCTTGGCAACTCGGCGAGGATGAACCGATGAGAGAGAGTTTTTAATTTTTTTTTCTTTTAACCTATTTATTACTTAAACATTTTTTTTCAAAAATTACCCTCTTTCCAAAAAATACATAATATCAAAAATATAACCATTTTTTTTTTAAATTTAAATTTTAAACCCTCAATCTTCAATTATAAATACTCTTATCCTTATTCACTCTTCGTCCTATTCAAATCTTCTTAATTCTGTTCTCTTAACTTTCTTATTTTTTCATTCTTTTCTACACCTCATCACAAAAATGACTATTGTTTGGTCGACCGAAAAAGAGATCTTACTCGCTCGTTCATTGATTGATATAACAGAAGACTCATACCACAATGACTGCCCTTCGAATACTTTTGGAGTAGAATCGCCGACATATACAACCGTCAAGTCTTTCAACCACGAAGAAAAGATTTACTCTACGCCAAATGGAGAAACACAAACACTCGCAACTCGGTTTACTATTGTGTTTCGTAGGGTGATGCATGATGTCAGAAATGGTGAAAAGGAAAATATTTTGCTACATAATGCTTTTGAGGCTTATCGTGTTGAAACTGGAAAAGATTTCAAGCTTGTTGAGTTTTGGCAAATTATGAGGCAAAGCCCAAAATGACGTCAAATTTGAAGTCTTTGTCTTCAATTTTTAGTGGGTTGTGTGTTTGAATTTTTAATGTGATGTTTCTGAATTTCTAATGTTCTTGTGACATTTTTAATTTCTACGTTTTTTTGTTGAATTTCTATGTTTTTTTTAATTTCTAGTGTGATGTTTTTTTTTCTAAATTTCTAGTGTGATGTTTTTTTTTTTTAATTTCTATGTTTGTTTTAATGGGAATTTAAGTTTTTTAAAAAATAATATGTTTGGAATATTTATTTTCTAAATTATATATATATATATATATATATATATATATATATATATATATATATATATATATATATATATATATATATATATATATATATATATATATATAGTAGGGCAAGTGTGGCAACCTGCGCCTAGTAATTGACAAGTTTTGGCTAAAGTGTGACAAAAATGACATGATGCCTACATGGATTATGACAAGCTTGAAATCTTTTCCAGTATTGTCTTTCTTTTTTACTTTTTAATTTTTTTTTTATATATATATATATATATATATATATATATATATATATATATATATATATATATATATATATGGGTAAAGTGAATATACCTAACAACCTTATATAAGCTTAGGTACCTAACCATATCATAGTACGTAATTTTATATCATATTTGCATTGTAATCACCCAAACTTCTTAAAATTCAACTTTGTAACTTGATTGCTTCCAAAATATTTAGACTTTTACCATTATCTTCCTTCAAATGACGTCTTTCTATCGGAGACCCCTTGGTGGGCTTCATATACTACCGTTACAAATCAAATGATGTAGGAGGAATATAATGGTGAATGTCTGAAAATCTTGGAAGTAAATTAAGTTAATGGTTCAACTTTAAGAATCTTAGATTATTGCAATGAAAATATAATGCAAAACAATGTAGTATAATGTGGTTAGGTACCTAAGCTTATATAAGGTTGTTAGGTATATTCACTTTACCCTATATATATATATATATATATATATATATATATATATATATATATATATATATATATATATATATATCGTAATATATTATAAATGAAACATTTTTCTTTTCATCAAATTCATTTGAAACCCTAATGACTTTTCAATTTCTTTCTAATAATAACTATAAATTGGTTAATAATGTTAAATAGATATGAAAGCTAAAGTGTAATCATATATAAAGTAAATTTTAATATTAAAATAATATATTCTTCTACTTATAAAGTTATGTTTTTTTAACGTTTAACACATTATACTTAATTTATTAGTTTTAATATATTGTTTGATGTAAATCATTATCATTTTAAGAATAAAATTTTGAAACAATTTGTATAAAATATTTAAATTAATAATTTGAATATAACATTACATGACGAACTTAAATATAAATTTCAGTTTAACTTAAACAACCCAAAAAATATTTTGTAAATAGTTAAAAGTGATTAATTGTAGTGTCATCACAAAAAATGACTATTGTTTGGTCGACCGAAGAAGAGATCTTACTCGCTCGTTCATGGATTGATATAACAGAAGACCCACACCACAGTGACTGCCCTTCGAATACTTTTGGAGTAGAATCGTCGACATATACAACCGCCAAGCCTTTCAACCACGAAGAAAAGATCTACTCTACGCCAAATGGAGAAACACACACACACTCGCAACTCGGTTTACTATTGTGTTTCGTAGGGTGATGCATGATGTCGGAAATGGTGAAAAGGAAAATACTTTGCTACAGAATGCTTTTGAGGCTTATCGTGTTGAAACTGGAAAAGATTTCAAGCTTGTTGAGTTTTGGCAAATTATGAGGCAAAGCCCAAAATGACGTCAAATTTGAAGTCTTTGTCTTCAATTTTTAGTGGGTTGTGTGTTTGAATTTCTAGTGTGATGTTTCTAAATTTCTAGTGTTCTTGTGACATTTTTAATTTCTACGTTTTTTTTGTTGAATTTCTATGTTTTTTTTTGAATTTCTAGTGTGATGTTTTTTTTTTCTAAATTTCTAGTGTGATGTTTTTTTTTTTTTGAATTTTTATGTTTGTTTTAATGGGAATTTAAGTTTTTTAAAAAATAATATGTTTGGAATATTTATTTTCTAAATTATATATATATATATATATATATATATATATATATATATATATATATATATATATATATATATATATATATATATAGTAGGGCAAGTGTGGCAACCCGCGCCTAGTAATTGACAAGTTTTGGCTAAAGTGTGGCAAAAATGACATGACGCGTACGTGGATTATGACAAGTGTGGCACCACACCCACCAGCGTTAGTATTTTCTTTCTTTTTTACTTTTTAATTTTTTTTATTATATATATATATATATATATATATATATATATATATATATATATATATCATAATATATTATAATTATAGCATTTTTCTTTTTATCCCATTCATTTGAAACTCTCATGACTTTTCAATTTCTTTCTAATAATAACTATAAATTGGTTAATAATGTTAAATAGATATTAAAGCTAAAGTGTAATCATATATAAACTAAATTTCAATATTAAAATAATATATTACTTCTATTTATAAAGTTATGTTTTTTAACGTTTAACACATTATACTTAATTTATTAGTTTTAATATATTGTTGGATGTAAATCATTATCATTTTAAAGATACAATTTTGGAACAATTTGTATAAAATATTTAAATTAATAATTTGAATATAACATTACATAATGAACTTAAATATAAATTTTAGTTTAACTTAAACAACCCAAAGAATATTTTGTAAATAGTTAAAAGTGATTAATTGTAGTGTCTTTTTAATAATAATTATAAGTTGGTTAATAAGGTTAAATAAATATCAAACCTAAAGTTTAATCATAAATATACTAAATTTCAATTTTAAAATAATATCTTTAATTATACTTATAAAGTTATGTGTTTAACTTTTAAAAGATTATACATAATTTATTAGATTTAATATGTTGTTTTATGTAAACCATTATCAATTTAAAGCTATAACTTTTGAACAGCTTTGACAAAATACTTAAATTGTTAATTTATATATAACATTAGAATGTCAACTTAAATATAAATTTCAGTTTCACTTAAAAAACCAAAGAATATTTTGTAAATAGTTAAAAGTGATAAATTGTAGTGATAAATACAAAAACTAAATTGTAATCTCAATTTTAACTTATATATATCCTAAATATATTTTTATAATCGTTAAAAGTTTTCAAATAAGTAGCTTAAAATAACTTACAATAACAATAATTAAAAATAACTCTATATAAATGATTATATTGTTGCCTTTAAAATCAAAAAACAATGTTTGATGTTTTAAATAATTATAATGATAGAAATTAACACATTAAGCCAATAAATTTTAAAAAATTAATTAACAATAACAACATCTATAAATAACATTAAACAATATATTATATTTATTTTTTTAATGTATAACTCGTAGATAGAAGTCATTCAAACGTTTGAGATTATGTAGTTATAATAGATGTATATATTACCATATAAATCAAAATAATCAATAGATTATATCAATTTAATATACAAATAATTATATCAAATTTAACAGCAATGTTACTGTTATATTAAAAAACGACAAATATATGTAAAAAATTTCAACTATATAGTTGTTTCTGCGCAACATGCGAACATTCGCCTAATATATATATATATATATATATATATATATATATATATATATATATACACACACACACAAGGTTACAACCCATGGAACCCACAGATAAAAAAATAAAAATAATACTGATAATTGAAAATGTTAATGAAAAATCAAATATTTATAAAATTTTAATAAATTAATAAGATATATTAGAAGATGCATTACCAGTAGTAATAGGAACTCTGTAACTACCTTCACTACTGACACCATCATGGTGAAGACAAGATTGCAGAACCCAACTTCAAACTTCGCACTTCATATCGTTGATTGCTATCACCAATTGTGAATCAACGTTAGGCTTAAACAACTTCCAATAAAAGTGCCAATCGTTGTGGGTGGTGACGCAACCAGTCAAGAAACAGAAAAAATCAGTAAATGGATAAAGGTGGAGTTGCAGTCGTATATGAAGATGAAATCATACCAAATAAAACCCTGCAATTTAGGGATACTGATTAACATAGTTTTAGGCTGATATTTTGGGTTTTTTTTTTTATTTGAAATAGGAAATTGAATGATCAGAAATTACGAATTAGTTTTTTACAATTGTGTAGAAGATGGTTAAAATAACAGATTAAAGGCTAAATGTCAAAGGCAGGTAAAGTAGGAATTTTACTTTGATGCAAAAGTGAACATAGCAAAGACACATGTCATTAAGGATTATTCTATTAAGTTATATATATATATATATATATATATATATATATATATATATATATATATATATATAAAGAGAGAGAGAGAGAGAGAGAGAGAGAGAGAGGTTCATATGTACAAACTATCTATTGTATGGATGTAAAGATGATTGTGGACCAATTAAAATTTAATATATATATATATATATATATATATATATATATATATATATATATATATATATATATATATATATATATATATAAGGGTATAATAGTAATCTTTGCTATATTTAAGTTTGATAGATAATTAAAATATTTATTATTCCATTAAGTAAGGGAAATCAAAATCAAAGCCCATGATAACGAACAAAATCTTCGTCAGGTTATCACTATCGCCGCACAATCACCATTGACTACCGTCGATCAATTATCCATCACTTTCATCACCACAAAAATCCCTAATTCCGTCACACCATCATCAGCCACCACCGGTTTCGCAATCGCCACAACTAGTTTCTCGATTGCCACCACAACAGGAGACTTCGAAATCATACCTATTTCGATTTCACAAGTATACGCCACTAAACATTTATTAAGTTCTTTAATTGCATCATTTTTGTTTTCTTCTTTATGCTTTTGGTCGGTGTATGTTTAGAATATCAATCTATGAGCTCTTTATTATTATTTATATACATACTAATTCTAAACTCTTTGATGAACAGTACCTCACTGTGATCGGCTGGATTTTTTTTTTCTTTTTTGGGTTTCCTTTTGGTCACATCCACTGTTCACAATTGCTACGTGTTAGTGTTAGGGTGACAGTAATGTGTTATCTCCTTCCCTGCTTCCACCGCCAGTTTAGCCAATAACAACGTAATTAGTCGGTATCCACCGCTTCCTTCCTCTGCATCGATATACCTAATTCAGTTCCTTCCACATATTTTCTATTGGGCTAAAGGGAGTGGTAACACTCTTAGCGAATTGTCACGTCAGCTTTTTGAGTGCCACCTCATTTTTTTCCATTTAATACCTTATCTTAACATTTGGTAGGGAGTGATAACACTCCTAACATTCAATTTTTTATTTCCTTTTTCTAATTTAATTTAATTAGTTTATTTTAATAAACAAACATTTTTTTTAATATTACGTAAACATTTTTTTGATTGAATTAATGACATATTTTTTTTAATGACACACTTCATATTAACATTTGATAGCAACATAGTTTTCCTTTTATACCAATATGCTCACTGTATTTTAACTTTCATTTGATAAAATATTTTTAGTTTTCTAGCTTGAGCAATATGAAACATGAGATCGATACTAATAATTACTCGACAATATGGCATGGGTTATTGCCACTTCATCTACCACATTAGCATTAGTAGGATGTCACAAAACATTGATAATATCCCATATTTTTTAATGTTTCCATGTTAGTCAAGACTAAAGCACACCAAGACACATTTATCCATTTTGCACAAGAGAATGACAGAAGTACCCATACAAGAAGAAGAACTGAGATTACAAACAAAAAACAAGGCTACTAAACTACTTAAATGTATTTGAGTGGCAACTAAAAATACCTTAGCTTCCATCCGAGACACAGAACCTTCCAACACAACAACAAAAATAAAAAGAGTGCAATGCATATATTCATCAATTATACAAAAGCATTCATGCTCCATATATGATGACTACAATTAGTTCATCAAAGGATAACCAAAGGAGTACCACTAAAGCTATGATCATATGGATTATACAAAGATATATATTGCCCAAAGTATTTTTTTTTTTTGTTTACCTCAGAAAAGAAAGCCCAAATATTAAGATCCTTGACATGAGAGAGGTTTAATATGAATCCTTTAAACAAGTCTTCTGGTTAAACAGGACCTTAATAGATAAGATATCTACTAAGAGGATTTAGTCTTTTGGAGAAACTTGACATCAAAATCTGAATTGTCTTGTATAAATCATCTTAGCATAAAATCTTAAAATCTATATAGTTAAGAAATGATACAAGCTCTAAATTCGTTGCAAACTTCATTTTAGTTCCAAATATAACAATACATTACAAATTTGGAAAATGTAGTTCAATATCACTATAAAATGTTTTTTCTTTCATTTGAGCATTTCATCAAACACCTTGTCTTCATGTTTGTTTCAATGACCTTAGCTACAAAAAACACAATACTGTAAGAATCTATAATCGTTATTCTTCAACATTAACATAACTATATAGATAAACCTAACATAAACTTGAAGGCAAATCAGTTTTGTTCACACGGTTCCTTTAACTTTAAAGAGAAATTAAGCCTTTACAAAAGGTAAAAACCAACTTTGAGGGCCTTAAACACCTTAAAACATAATAAATCACATAAAAACAGAGTAACAGAGCAAAAAAAACTTACAAAAGAAAAGAAAAATCATAGCAAGAGGAAGGAGAAATCAGTACCTCACGTTGACGAAATCCCAGGAGAAGAACTAGAAATCGTTTGCACCAATCACATCCTTCCAGTCCATTCTCTTTCTTCTCGACATGGAGTTGACGAGCATCCCTTAGCGAGCCTCCTAGCGAGCGCTAGGGGGCGGTGTTCTCTTCCTCTTAGCGAGAGTCGCGACCCGGTAGCGAGCCTTCACTCCGTTCAGCCTTAGGTTAGGGCTCCACATATTCGCTTCCTCTTTCTTGATTCCGGTTCTTGATGCTTCCCACCGTTCCAACCTCAGGAACTGTAGATGCATGTAGATGTTTTCCTCTATCCCCACTATTCTCTCGACTTCTGCCACTCGCAACTCTCCTAGGTTGGAAGGACCACAGGTTCTTCCTCAATCATTGAATATCGATTGAACCCTAAATCATTGTCGTTGTTGGTAGTGGTGCGACGGCATGGGCTGTCGGTCGTCGTGGCCGGAGACGTGTTTGTTTACGGGTATGATACTACAAAGAAAGTCTTCACCCTCTTCGAAGTTCATATTTTTGATAAATTCCTTAGAGGTATTTTCTTAACCCTGACTTCTATGATGCATGGAAACGCCTTTCAAGGTGCCGTACCCGTATCCGATACTTGGAGGAAACGGAAACGCCAAACAGTTGGGAAACGTTTCCTGGACGTATCGGTGAAACACGAAACGTATCGGGTAAGTTTCCAAGGAGTTTCCTATTTTTTTTTGCGTGGGCTTTCTAGCCCAAATAAGCTAATGGATAATTGGGCTACCTACAACTATCAATATTACCGATCGGTGCCTCCCTAAGTCGTTGGTTAATTTTAATTGACTTTCGGTTTGACTATTACGTTTACTGCTGTAGCACCTGGTTCCTGTTACGTACTCTTTGTGTATAATATTTTAATTTTGTGCATTTTTGCCTTGGATTCGGCGAGTTGAAGGACCAACTCGCCGAGTAGGAGCGGGATAAGGCGCGGTTTGAACTTTGGACTCGGCGAGTCGGTCCCTGGACTCAGCGAGTAGACCTTGTTTGGACAAAACCCTAATCCGGGTGTTTGCACCCTATTTAAATGCTCTAACTTGGCCTTCTTCGTCCCTAACACTTCCAGAGAGCCGTAGAAAGAAACCCTAGCCCCCATATTGTTCTTGAGAGTGATTTTGGCTTTGTGGAGAAGGTTTGGAGCTTAGAGGAAGGAAGAGGAGGTTGAAGTGTGCAAGGAGGGGAAGTAGATCCGGAATCTACACTGTGAGGAGCATCCATTCAGGTAGAAAAGTTCTTACCTTGATCACTAGTTCATTAGATCCCCTTTTTGTCCCAAATTAGTGGTTTTCAAGCCTTAAAACCTCAAACTCCATGTATTATGCTCTAAGTTCTGAAAGGACTTCGGATTGGGATCTTATGAACATCTTAGAAGTATAAAGTCTCTGTGGTTGGAGTTATTGAGGTCCCTTTTGAGTGTATGACCTCTTAAAGAGCTTGGATTTGCCTTTTTGAGCTTATAGGGCCATGCATGCACGTAAAGTTTGCAACTTTACGTGATAAGCATGCCCTAGGAGCATGGATCTATGGTTTTGAAGTGTTGTCTCAGATTTGGTCTATATGGGAAGTGGGTTGAAGGGACTTGGCGAGTCTCAAAGTGGAACTCAACGAGTTCCATGAAGATGGTCTTAGACTCGGCGAGTTGGATGAACAACTCGACGAGTCCTATGAAGATTGCTTGGAACTCGACGAGTTGTTCTTCAAACTCGGCGAGTCATATGAACTTTCACTGAGAAAGAGGGGTTCAAGTGTTGAAGGTCCAACCCTTCGTATCTGCACGCGAAATTAGCAATTTAATGTGTAGCAATAGTCCCAGAACTCCAAATCCTCTTAAGGGATGCTCTGATGAGGATTTGGAAGCGAGTAGGAGGCCTGCTCGTGGGACTCGGCGAGTTGTTCTTGGACTCGGGCGAGTCGGACCACGAGTCGGTTCTATAAGTCCCGAGTGGTGAGTAAGGAGAGTGACCCGGTGAGTGGGAAGAGGGACCTGGAGAGTAGGATCAGGTTAGTAGGAGAAGGACTCGGCGAGTCCGTGCCACGACTCGGCGAGTCCAGTCAACTAGAAGTTGAATTTGACCAATGAGTTGACTTGGACCTGGGTTGGGTCGGTCAATTGACCAAGGGTATTTATGAGTGGCTAATCTATGTTTATGGATTTGTCGCCGGAGGATTACCGGTGCAACAGCCAGACGTCTAGCAGTCAGACTTTCGGTAACTACTTTTCGAGGTGAGTTACCTTCCAGTAGCGGTGGGTCTACGGCCACAATGCCGGCCCACCAATAGGAGTTGCATGATAGATGATTGTCTCTGTGATATTCATCTGGGGTTGCTACTACATGTGTTATGTTTACGTGCTAGTATGATATGTTGCTATGTGATATGTGATATGTGTTATGTGGTAGCAGTAGGGGTGAAATAGTCCCCAGTATCTGGTCGTAAGGACCGAAGGGGAGGTCAGCACCCAGATATGCTAGGCAGTATCCGGTCGTAAGGACCGAAGGGGAGACCAGCACCCAGATATGCTAGGCAGTATCCGGTCGAGAGGACCGAAGGGGTAGGTCGGGCACCCAGATATGCCCGGCAGTATATGTATGTTATGTGATTATATGGTATGTGGTACAGTGGGGGAACACACTAAGCTTCGTGCTTACAGTTTTCAGTTTTGGTTTCAGGTACCTCTTCTTCGAAGAAGAAGGAGCTGGCGCGGTAGCGGCCCATCACACACATGCCTAATATTCTGCACTACGAGACCCTCCTGGGAATTTGTACTCTGACAGTATTATGTTTTATAAAATGTTTTCAAGACATGCGTTAACTTTTATGAACTGATATGATTGGTGAACGTTTTAATTCAAATGTTTGCTAAGTATATGTTTTTAAAAATGAAAATTTTGGCTCGTATTTTTGGGACGTTACAATTGCTCCTGCTTGCGGCTTGCGACTTACTGTCGACGATCACCAATTGACTGAGAATTCAGAAATCGATTATTATGGCTTCTAATCAAGAACAAGAATCAACTACATCAATAGACCAACCTCCATTGTGGGACTATGTGACTAAACTTGAAAAACTTGCTGGAGCAGGGGGATGTTGGAAGTTCAAGTGTAATCTTTGCAGTGAAACCCGACAAGGATCATATTCTAGAGTTAGATCACATTTGCTGGTGTTAACAACAAAATTGATGGTTATGTACCTCCTGGTTATAATAAGCTAAGAACAACATTACTACAAAAAGAAAAAGATAATATTCACAAGCTATTGGAGCCACTTAGGTCTACATGGAAAGAAAAAGGTGTGACTATTGTGAGTGATGGCTGGAGTGATCCAACAAGAAAACCTCTAATCAATTTCATGGCTACTTCAGGTAATGGTCCTTTGTTTCTAAAGGCAGTGAATTGTTTTGGGGAAGTGAAAGATAGATTTTTTATTGTTGAATTGATGAAAGAAGTCATCAATGAAATTGGTCATGAAAATGTTGTGCAAATCATTATTGACAATGCAACAAATTGTAAGGCGGCTAGAGAGATTATAGAGAGTCAGTTTCCTCACATCTATTGGACACCATGTGTTGTTCACGGTTAATCTTGCTTTGAAGAACATTTGTTCACCAAGGAATGTAGACACAAATGAACTAACATATGAACAGTGCAGCTGGATAAAAGAAGTTCACGAAGAGGCGTTTGCAATAAAAAATTTCATCTTGAACCATAACATGAGACTCTCGATTTTCACCAAGTTTACTCCTCTTAGGCTGCTTTCTGTTGCTGACACTCGCTTTGCCTCCATCATTGTGATGCTTAAGAGATTGAAACTTATCAAAAGGGGTATTCAAGCTATGGTCATAAGTGAAGAATGGTCTTCTTATAGATTAGATGACACTGAGAAAGCAAACTTTGTGAAAGAATATATTTTGAGTGATGATTGGTGGGACAAAGTAGCATATATTCTTAGTTTCACTGGACCTATAGATGAGATGATTAGAGTTTGTGACACTGACAAGCCATGTTTACACTTGGTGTATGAGATGTGGGATTCTATGATTGAGAAAGTGAAGATTGAGATCTACAAGAAAGAAAAACGTCCGACATCTCAAATAAGTTGTTTTTATGACGTTATGCATCGTATTTTAGTGGCTCGATGGGCGAAAAATAACACTCCCCTACATTGTTTAGCTCACTCTTTACATCCAAGGTATAAGATTTTAAATTATACACTTGATTTCTATTATATATATATATATATATATATATATATATATATATATATATTATGCTTTAACTTTTGGATGTTGTAGATATTATAGTGATGCATGGTTAATGGAGGATTCTACAACATGTGCTCCACATAGCGATGGAGAAATTTCACAAGAAAGGATGAAGTGTTTTTGAAGGTTGTTTCCTAATGATGATGAGTATAGCAGAGTCCTTGATGAATATGCAATGTTTTCAATGAAGAATGGTCATTTTGAAGATTTAACAAGCATTTCAAAGATGGCTACTATGGAACCCAAGAATTGGTGGGTTAACTTTGGTGCTCAAACTCCTTTTCTCCAAACTTTGGCTTTTAGATTACTTGGACAACCTAGTTCTTCTTCTTGTGCTGAGCATAATTGGAGTATTTATGCATTTATTCACTCGCTTAAAAGGAACAAGTTGACTACAAGTCGTGCTCAAGACTTGGTTTACATCCACAATAATCTCCGAATTTTGTCAAGGACTCTGAAAGATGATGTAAAGATGTGGGATGTGGGTGGAGATGCTTTTGATTCAATGGAAGATGTCGGGTTTTTGGAGGTTGCAGATCTCTCACTAGATGAACCGGATTTTGAAAATGATTTGATTATTGATAATTAGTTACTTTTGAAATATTTAGTATTTTTGGAGTTTAAACTTTACATATTTTGGAATTTCTTTTATATATATATATATATATATATATATATATATACACACACACACGCATATTTTTATATTGCCGTATTTATGCCGTATCCGTATCTTGAATTTTTGACTTTTGCCACTTCCCGTTTCCGTTCCGTATCCGTTTCCGTGCAACCTAGCCTGACTTCAATTCCAATACTTTTATTTCACTGTAAGGGTGGCTGCGATGTCCAGTCGTTCCGGCTCTGCATGTTGTAAGGCTGCTACCAATGATGGCGGTGCTGGTGTTGGTGGTGGAGGAATGGATATGATGATTGGAGGTAGAAAGGAAATATGTGGTGTTTTTCAGTGATTTTAGTTATAAACTTCTGACTTTTTCTACCTTCATCTAACTCAATCATCACTCTGTGCTTTTAGTTTATAGTTTCAACTTTCAAGATAAATCATATAGATTTACAACATTTGGAGCTCATCAACCAAAATTTCATCCAAATTCTGCAAATAAATCCGAATTCTTAGAAGTGTAGGTACATTTTTTTCGCTATTTATGAATTTTTGCACTGTATGATTTCATTACAGAAGGATTTTTCACATTAAAATTCTCATATGCTACGTGTTACTAATTATTCCTTGGGATATCCCTCTTAAATGTAATTGTATTGAGAAAATATGTGTGCTGAAATTGCAATAAGGTATTACATTCAAATGTCAAATAAACTGTTTAATTCAATTCTCATTTTTTCTGCAGAAGTTATCCTTCTCAGATGCAATCATTTATGCAAATTTATGTGCAACGAGCTCAGGTTCCTGGAGCTATTATCACTGATGGTGTGTATGCTTCAACCTAAACTACTATTAATTATGACTATTTTAGTTGAATTCTGTTTGTTCCTTGATATTGATTCTAAACTATTTAGTTTCTTATTCTTATGTATCCTCATAAAAGGTGGTTTTCCAACTGCAATAGCATTTGATTTGATCCAATCTATTTTCTTGCTTTTTAGATGGTAAATTAAAGAATCTACTTCAATTCTTTGATATTCTAAAAGCTGGATTGTATCTGTGTCTGTATGTGTAGGAATTTGGAAACATTGAGTCTCCAGTGTACTCTAGGCCTCGCCATTTTTTTGCAACAATGTATAGCAAGTGTTCTTCATATACCCGATCTCATTACTTACTTTCCACATTATAATGTTTTAATCTTATGTTTTTCAGTTTTAAATGTTAAGATTATGCACAAAGTGGATGTGGTAAGTATGGGCGTTGGAGCTTTAAAGCTTACAGGATACCTTATGGAACAAATACAGCAGAGAAATCTTAATTTTTCCTCATTATACACAGTACTCATGTTGAAAGAGGTATATACATATATTCTATGACTGTTTTAAAAGGGCATTTAGGGTATTTTGCTAAAAACCGGAGATTGTTGATGGTAACGTGTCTGACTTTTATGAGGGAGAAGCAAAAGGATAAGGAGGAGGGGGTGATAGTGCCATGGTGGAAGCTTTTTTCTGGTGGAAGATGGTGGTGGTAGTTAGTGGCGGAAGAGGAGAGAGGAAAACGGGTATAGCATATAGAACATTGTAATTTGATTCTTTGTAAAATTACCACCATTTAACATTATATTTTATTTTCTTATAGCAACATGGGAAAAATTAGAGCCAATATATGTAAAATATTGTAAAGTTTGTTGTTATTTTCTGTTTTTTATAAAAAACTGTGAAATACCCTTGCAACTTCAACGCCCGCAACGCGGGATTCTTTCCTAGTTATTATTATTTTTGGAAAATGAATTAATGAAAATGCTCAAAGAATTATCCAATTACGTCTTTGTGTTTATAAATTAACTCGATTATAGGCTTTTGGATGGTTTATGGAGAAACACATGTACAGTTTTCAAGTTATCAATGATGTTTTTTATATTCAACTGAAAATAACTTTTTTTAATAGCTATATTGTCTTATCTTTTTTCTTGAAGTAAAATAATCATGAAACATATTGGAACTTTATTCCTTTGAATATATGTTTGAATTTATAAGAACGACGTAAAAATCTTTATATTTTTGAATTAATTTAATTATCTTTTTTTTTATAAGCATGTTCACGACAACACCTTTGAATTAATTCCTTTTTCGTTTTTTCTAAATCCATGTATGTCTTGTTGTTTGGTTACAAGACTATACAATAGTGGATTATTACATCATCTCTTTAATTTTGTAATATTATTGGATTATTGTTGCATCATAAGACTCTCGAGGTTCATTAAAATTTATGTTTATTATATTTCTTTTTTCTGATTTGTTTTGCTTGATCTGTGGGTTTTATTGATCAATTCAGCTTTAAAAAATTAGGTTTCTAGATTTGGTTACCATCAAATCCTTTTTCCTTCTCTAGACATGATTCATTTCATCAACAAGTGTTCCATTCTTTAAGAATATCTTGCAGCTAATATATTCTTCTATTAGAATAAATTATGGAAAGTATTATATTTTGGTAGAAAGTATTATATCTGACCATGTGGTATGCGTTCTATTAGAATTACTAAAATTTGTTTTATTACTTGTCATATAAAGGCATTCTAAAATAATGTTATTATTGCATAATTTGATTTCATAATAGTTATTCCCATGGAATGTGAAGGGAACATGATGATATTTTGGTAGAAAGTATTATATCTTGTAGCTAATGTATTCTTCTAGTAGAATAAATTATGGAAAGTATTATATTTTGGTAGAAAATATTATATCTGACCATGTGGTATGCGTTCTATTAGAATTACTAAAATTTGTTTTATTACTTGTCATATAAAGGCATTCTAAAATAATGTTATTATTGCATAATTTGATTTCATAACAGTTATTCCCATGGAATGTGAAGGGAACATGATGATAAGGACATGAAGGTTGGATGATCTTGTGTGTATTGGAGATGAACAATGGTCACCAAAAAAAGCATTACTCATCATAATATTTTGGCAAAACAATCTACAATAGAATGATAAGACCATATGTAATATTATATATTATGGTAGAATAATCTACAAGTTGTGTTTCGTTTTTTTATTAATGATTTTTTCATTATGATATAATAGAATATAAAGTTATTTGTTTTTCTAAGAATGTGATAGAAAAAGTTTAACTTGTATCCAAAAACTTGTTGTTCTTCGAGAAATAAGTCTTTTTATTAGTTTATAACTTGCATTTTCATACAATATCATTATAAAAGAATGACATTCTGACAGAATAAAACCGGGTATGAATAAAAATTATGTTAGAATTATTTAAATTGAATTAAATTAAAAAAATCAAAATTCAAATTTAAGATAATAAAAAATCCTTTAAAATCCGAAAATTCATTTTTTTAAATTTGTGTTTCCTAATTTGAAAGTAATGGAAATATACAATTTTACTTTTTTTTTTTGAATGAAATGGTATTATTCTATTTCTTTTTTAATTTAATAATATGGATATGTGACTTTCTTAAAATAACTTAAATGATTATTCCACAATCATTCCAACATCCACACAATAATTAGTTAGAATACAATAACCTAAACCTATATATATATATATATATATATATATATATATATATATATATATATATATACATAGAGATCACAAAACTTTTTTTTTTCACTTGTCCATATTAAAAAATCGCAACTTTTTTTTTTTTTTTAAAATTCACTGAAAAAAAATAAAAATTCGATTTTTTTTTGTTTGTTTTTTTTTTCAAAAAAGAATTCAGCGAATTTTTTAAAAAAAGGTGCGATTTCTTAATATATAAAGTCTAAAAGAAGTTTTGTGATCTCTAAGTATTTTTTTATGAATTTTTATGAATTTTTGGGTTTTTTGTTTTCCATAGAACCTAAACCTATATATATATATATATATATATATATATATATATATATATATATATATATATATATATATATATGAGCTGCTTTTTTATGGCTAAAGATTTGTATTCAAAGAGATTGAGAAAAAGATTCAGAAAATTCAGTACAAATAAAAGCTAGCTACAGCTTACCAACTAGTTTTGCAAACTATATCTACCATAATAAATGAAAATGTTATTGCCACTTGTCATTCTCTCAATTATTTGGCCACATGTCATTTTATCATAATTTTGAAATATATTTATTTTCCACTTGTCAATTACTTTATTATTCAATTTCCACTATATCATTAATTTAGTTTCCATAAATAAAACCTACTATAGTAGTTATTAATTTCAAATTTCAAATTTCAAATTTGAAATTTCAATTTCAATTTCAAATAAATTTACACTTTAAACATTTGTATTTAACATTTTATTATAATAAATCTTTTAGTACACGGGTCTAACAATTAAACACATAATTTTAATTAATTTATTTTTTGCATGTTTTTTTTCTTCATAATTTTCATTTATTTCATATTTCAAATTTAAATAAAATTTTCATTTAATCGCTCATGTTTAACATTATGTTTTAATTAACCCGTATAATATTCGAGTTTTACAACTAGTCTTTAATATAGACAAGTGTTTGAAGAAAATAACCACAGATTAAAAGTTATCTAAGATTGATCACTACCAATACAAAATCAAGAATACTCCAAATTCTAGTTTTTTTTTTTTTTTTTTTTTTTTTTTTTTTTTTTTTATCTTTTAAATCTTTGTTAATTATAGAGAAATTGTGGGAAAAACAGAAACACAACACGTACAGAAAAAAGAAAAAAGCCGAGAAAGGATTAGCCCAATCTCCTCAGTTTAGGCCTAACGGCCCACACCATGCATCTAGTGATTTCTTTATGATTTGATTTTGGATTTCTTGTGCTTTAGTTTGTGGAAGTCGACCCAACTCTTCTTCTGCGTTCGGTTTGTTGTTGTTCTTGTTGTACGTTTATATGGACATTGTATTGCAAACTTCTCTGGTGTTGCAAATAAAAATGTCTGAAAAAAGTATCACAAATCCTACTTCCCACACCCACATTGTTTACCCTTATGTATCTCTCACCATGTATTCATGTCATCAGACCACCTGCGTGTTATATGGTTTCTCATGGAGACAAAATCGGAGCAATGGTAAAAAAATGGTCAATCAACTCGCTTTGAACATCACAAATTGGGCAAATTAAGAAGGGAATCAACACCAATCCTTCTTGTATCCATGTTTGTTCTAGCCGACACCTTGTTTAAAATCTATCTCAAATGAGATGTTTACTTTGATCGAGACTATATTCTTCCATCTAGTTGGATTGCCCCCATGATGAAAGTACTTTTGGATCAGCAAGTGATTCTTTAGGATTACAAAGCTTGTAAAATTCTGCATCAATGCTACACAAGTTATACAGTAATCCTTCGAGGTAACTACGAAGAGGACATCTACCTCTCGTTGGCTCACTTTTGATGTTGTTGCAAGGTAATGTCACTATTTTCTCTTGAAATATTTTGATAGTTTTGTTTTTCGGTTCATGAAATCGTTATTATGACAATTTCAGTATTAAGGATCCGGAAGCAAAGATAATTGATAGTCATATTTACGCTTGCGATTATTAGTTTTTATTGGAGGTCATTTTAGCATGTCTCTATGTTAACTGTTTGAAATGCACATCAAATGTTCGATGAAATGCCCGAACAATATCTTCTTTGGGTATGAACTCAAATTCAGTCTCTTTTCTTCTTAGATTTTTGTTTGGTATTGATATTAGGTGGACTAATCGTTAATATGTGCCTTTGTTCTTGAGATAATGTAGTGATGGATGTGATCAAATGAGGTTCACATAACAAAGTAAGATCTATTGGAATAAATTTGATGTAAAAGAAAAACAAAGAACACGTTGATATTGCTGATCAACCAAACACGTTGTCTGGGGCTGTGCATGGGTCGGTTTGGGTCGGTTTCGGACCCAAACCCAACCCAACCCATAAGTGGTCGGTTTCTGGTTTTCAGAACCCAATAGGATCGGTTTCTGGTCGGTTCGGTTTCTCGGGTTCTGAGGTCGGTTTGGGCGGTTTTTCGGTTTCTCGGGTTTAACCCATACATTCACGGGTTCTGGGTTTAAACCCATGGGTTTTGGGTTTTAACCCATTTTCCATAAATGAAGCAACAAGTTAAATACTTCAAAAAACACCAAATTTAAGTTAAATACTTCAAAAAACATGAGTCTTACAACAAATAGTCTATTACAAGTTACAACCAAAAAACAATCAAGTATGGGTCGGTTTCTTGGGTTGGATGGGTCGGTTTCTTAGGGCGGTTTGTCGGTTTTAAGTATGGGTCGGTTTCTGGGTAAAAACCGAAACCGAACCCGATTTTTCGGTTTTTAAAAAATTCAAACCCTAACCGTCGGTTTTGCTTCGGTTTCGGTGTCGTCAGTTTTAATCGGTTTCTCGGTTTGGGTTTGCTCACCCCTACACGTTGATATTGCAGACCCTACTAGAATATCTCAACAACTTGATCCACAAAGTGTGGGGGTTGATTACCATAAACTTCTTCCACTATTTATGAGCTGCAAGTGCCAAAATTACTTGAACCATCTCAAACAACTGGAGGAGTTTAAATGAAAAGTTGGAAAATTGAGGTGGGGAGTTTATGTAACAACATGGATCCACCCATGTCATTAGTGCCTTTTTTTTTATATATTATAAATAACTAGAAATTGCCCTCTTCCTGCTTCGCAGGCAAGGTTTTGCTTACTATGTTCTAGTCATACAAATGGAAAGTACTATTATAAATCGTTTTATCATTTTGTGTGCACTGTTTGGGGGGATCAAACTTGCCCACGTAGGAAAGTGTAGGACCAAACCTGCAATATTTCTATTAGGTAGAGACTATTTTTGTAACTTTTGTAAACATATAGACCGTTTCTGTAAAAAAAATACACAATGACATTTTCTGTAAATTATTGGCAAATTTTTTGTAATTTAGTTTCTATACAGGGGCCAAACCTGCCAACATACAAAAATCTTAGACATCTGGACTGTTTTTGAAAAAAAAAATGGAAGACGTAACTATTCAAAAGTTACAAAATGTAAAATATTTGTTGTCTTATACCCGTTTCTCTCTAAGATCTCCAACTTTTCTGGTAAATGTAGACTAAAAAGGAGGAATAGATCGGCAAACCCCAAATTAAAAAGAAAGAACTTTGTCGACGTAGCCCTAAATCATCATCGCCATATTAAGTGTCAAAAACAAACCCTAGATAGCCACTGTATCCTTTCATCTTTTCTGATGTACATCTGGAAGAGTCATAGTCACCACCATCGTAGAAACACATAACCACTACCTTATATCTATATGCTTTTGAACAGAGGTGGCGATAGTTAGGGTTTCCGACAACATTATTGTTTCAGTGCAGATCTACAATGGTGATGACGGCTCATAACCCAAGTGATTTCAGTGTCAATCTATGGTGGTGAAGGCGGCTCTGCAAAGTCAACCTTCTCCGGTGAGGTGGTGGCCTCAAACGTTGCTGGAAGTGAGGGAGTTAGCTAGACACAATCAGCCCTTATTTAAGGATATTCTACAACCCCATAATTATATCAAGCAAAAGTGATGGTTTTGGAAGAAGAATATTTTATGATGATAGTGGACACGAAGGAGATAAAGTAGTTTGGGTAGCAAACAAAAAACAATCCGAGCACAGATGTTAACAGAAAGCTCACGATAAATATACACGAAAAGTTGTGCATTTTATCTGTTGTTGATCTCTTCAATCCTTCTCCATTAATAGCACTCAACGCAAGTGTTACACTCTAGGATACTGGAATTTGGTACTTAAAGAACTGCATCCAGTCGGATCCGATAAGTGGGTTTTATGGCAAAGCTTGATTACCCAACAGTAGACATGACAATGGAGCAGGTTTGGAGCGAATCGACTTTGATCCAAACTCTTTTAACAAATTTCAAAATCCGATCGAAACCCACTCTGTAACCTGCAGCAGGGTTTTGAGTAATCAAACCCATACCCTTATCCGTCGAATCAATGGAAATCCAAACCCCGCCTCATAACCCATAAGTTTTTTGCATAATCAAACACATATTACTTAATTCTTAAAATAACATTTCTTAAATAAGACATTGTATACTATATCTCAATACTTAAAATAACATTTTTTTTTAATAAATCAAAAGTTGATATAGAAAACAACATTACATACTCGAAGAATTTCAATTGAAATTAAAAATCACTATTGCAACAACTTTCAATTGATTTATGATTGTCGATTGCAGTGATAACGAATAGCAATTTGAAACCTTTTTTTCAATTAATATATTATTTTATTGATTTATAAATGGAATTGGCGATTTCTTGATGTATATAAATTGGATGACAGTATGATTCTTGGTATAAGTCTATAAGTTTAGAAGTTGACTTCTTGAGTCCCAGATGAAAGTGGTTTTCCTTTGGCCTTTTCCCTTTTGGACTTTCGATTGGAATTAAAAATAAACATTAAGTAGTTATGTAATTAAAATTAAACATTAAGTAGTTATGGGGCAGGTTATAAACGGAGAACGGTGATGATTCGTTCCCGACCATTTAGGGTTAGCAGGTATGAGTTGTTAACGGGTAAACGAATCAAATACTACGCTCCAAGCCCATATATTTCTTATGAGTTTGGATCGGATCAATTCAAAACCCGCTCTATTGTCAGGTCTACCGAACAGAACAGAGACAATTCTGACTGGGATGAAGTTGGGAAGTCTCAAACCCATGTTTCTTAGTTAATAAATAACTTTTTCATTTTTAAATATTAAAACCAGAAACGGAATGTTACAAATTTAAACCCTAATTCAAGTGGCAACTGAATCGAAATTAAATGTTTGGTTGAATCACAATTAAGAATTACTTGATAGAAACACACAAATAACACCAAATCAAATCATTAAACGCATAAAAGTTCAAAGTCATTGCAGAACTGGACATGGCTAAAACATAATCAAAGTAGGTTCTAGGTTTAAAAGACAAAATCGTAAATGGGTTTGCCAAAAAAATAATCGGATTGACCCGTGACCCGTCTATGATTTTAATAAAAAAAGTTATATATTTTTTAAATGTTTTAATACATACAAAAATGAATTCCATGCCGTTCACATAAATAAATAATAGGATAACAAACCAACATGATTATATATATATATATATATATATATATATATATATATATATATATATATATATATATATATATATATATATATATTCCATTTTTCGTTTTTTACATATTGTTATTAACAATTACAAATATCATTTATTATTTATGTACAAAATCACATTTTCACTATCATTTAAAAATTATCCATGTCTGCTTTTTTTGTTAAACTTTTTATATTTTAACTTTAGCATTATTAGTAAGAAATATTTTTATAGTTAATTGAAAATTGTGTGTTATTGTAGCAGTGACACCAAGTTTTTTTTCTCAATTATGTCATTATATTTACTATTTTGTTGTAATGTCAACCAATTGACCGATTCATAATATGTTATTATGGTTTAGAAGTTTGATTTAGAAGCTCGATTTATACAACACATAAACAAATGTCGGTCCAATGGTTCAAACTCACTTACAAGTCAGCGAAAAGGGCATGGTCACCATTTCAGGAGATGCTATTATGGTTTAGATACTCAATTTGTACAACAAGTAAATGAAGACCCCTACAAGGTCGATCTAAGACCCCATACAATGTCAATTTGTACAACAAATACATGAATACCCCTATAAATGAAGATCCATACAAACGTGTTTCTAAACCAATTACCATCAATCTAACAGGATAACAAATAAATAACATGGCAATATTGTGATGTGTCACACCCCCAAACCAAGGATGGCGGAAACGTCCGGGGGTGGAGGACTTCATGTATAGTATCACAACAAGAGTATAATAGTGCTCAAAGTAAACACAACCAACATAAATATAATTGAAAAAGTTACACCATAATATAAGTTTACATGTTTCTAAATCAATTACATTATGTTGACAAAAAAATGAAATGTTTGACGCCATAGCGTCCCATCCTCAAAAGCAGCTGATTACCTAATTTACTGATTTCCTGAGAATACAAGTAGTTTTGAAAGAGTGTCAACAATTAAGTTGGTGAGTTCATAAGTTTTTGAATGAAATGTTGAAATCCTTTCTTTGTAAAAGTATTGTTTACTACAGAAAAATCCAATATCTTCCTTTCAAAATGTATTGTAGCCTTGAATGTCAAAGACCGAAATGTACTAGTGTTTTCTATACTAATAGCAGTATATGCAAGTTTAAATCGACATAAACTCGTGTAAGTGTTAGAAAACCTCGTAAATCCTATGTTTTGTTAATACCCCATGTGAGTTATTATAACCATACTATGACCTAGTCGGCCTTTTATACGACGTTCTTCAGGCGTCAGAATGTTAATGACACTTGTCACCCCTGGCCTGCCGGCCGAGCTGTTGCAAGCAGCTTGGGTGCGGGTTTGTCAGACCCAATATAGATCTATACACAACTATCACGCTCTCCCTACAAGAGACTCTGGTTACAATTACATTACAATTACAGGACTTTTAATGCGCTACTTTAGAAGTAACGTGAAGCGAATGTCTCACAAGTTTATTCATTAATAGATTTACATAAAGTGAACTGAAAACTCCATTTTTGTAGAAAATAACCTTTCGTGGTGTGATGCAAATGAAACATAACTATACTTACTATAGTTTATCATAATTGTTTGTAATATATATGAAATATAAACTATACCTATTATAGTTTATCAAAATGTTTGTAACGTATAGCAAACCTTTTCTGTGTAAGTAGAATGTATAGCAAAACATAACTATATCTATTATGCTTCAGCATGTATTATTTGTAATGATAAAGGACTCTTACAATTTAGTGAATATTTTCTGTTATATAATTATATCACAACAGAAAACACATGTAAAATATGAAGTCATCAAGATTAACACTTTGCTCAACATGTTACAAAGTGTTATGAAAGTTGTAAGCTGTTAAACTCGTTTTTTTAATATTTCTGCACTGATTTAGAAAAATCACAAAAAAATTACAGTAAGTCGAAAATTGAATCCGTAAACTCTAAGAGTTTAGAAAATGTGTCTAGTTTGTTCATAAATTTTATCATGATTTTTAGAATTCTCTAACTGGTGTGAAAATGTTCATATTCACAGACTGGTCCAAATTTGTAGCTATAGTGATAGGCAGTTTTGTAAAAATCACCATAAATTGTAGAAAAATCGTGTGAATATGTGAAAGTAGTCATTTTAAAGGTATAAACCTGAACTATTTGCATCTAGTACAGTTTTGAAAACAAAAATGTTTAAGGTGTCCAAAACAGTCTGTGAATGGAACTAAACTTTCCCGTGGAAAGCTGATGTTTGAGTTTTGTTAAGTTTTTAGTAATTTAACTTGTATTCACCCCCTAAAACTTGAAGAAAGTAAGAAAATGCGGGGGTATGAACTCACCTTGAGTGATCTCTTAGGATAGATGGTGAAGAGAAGAAGTTTCCAAGTCAAGAACACTTGGGAGATGCTTGAAGATTCGAAGATTCTATGAACAAATATGATGGTATTTGTGTAAGGAATCCATGATTTGAGTGAAAGGATGTAAGATAATCAAGTGTAGGATGAATTTACTTACCAAAATTGGAGGATAATGCTCAAGAACAACCTTCAATTTCGAGTTTAGAGAGAGAAAGTGAGAGAGAGAAATGGGTTTGCTTTTTGGTGAAAGAGTAAGTAATGTGGTAGGAGAGGTAAGGTTTTCCAGCCCTTGCTCAAGATCATATGCTGGAGAAAGAGGGTGAGAGAACAAATACTTGACTAGGTAGGGATGAATAGTGACAAAGGATGGTCATAAAGTGGTGTGGGAAGATAGCTTGTGTCATAACTTTAAGGGAAAGTCAACACTTCACCTCAATATCTTACCCACTAGATATTATTCTTAGACTTAGATTTTCCCCCCAAAAATGATTAAAATATGATTATATAGGGTCTCATATGCCAAAATACGAGTTTGGGTGAAAATCCAGCGTTAAAATCACAAAAAACGAGCTTAAAACGAAGTCGGGGTCGAAAACCGGGAAATAAGGGTGAAGCTGTGAGGTTCGGTCCTTTAGAACCGAGAGGGAAGGTTCGGTCCGAAATTGCTGACAGGATCCAGAAGCGAAGGCGAAGGCTGATGCGGAGCGAGCTTCGGGTTCGGTCTCGGTGGTTCGGTTCGCTCGGAGCAGCTTCGGCTCGTCAGGGTCTCGGTCCGAAAGGGACCTTCGACTTCGGTCCTAAGTAGCTGAATTCGGTCCTAATGAGGTGTTTCGGTCTTAGCAGGGTTTGCCTCTAAGAGGTTCGCTTCTAAGAGGTTCTCCTCTAAGAGGTTCGCCTCTAAGAGGTTCGCTTCTAAGAGGGTTCGGCCCTAAATGGCTGTTTTTCAAATAAACTTCCCGCTTCGAGTGGTTTTCAACTTAATTAAGGGTCGGGATGACTGAATGATTTTAAAAAGTTGAAAGAGATTTTGAGAGAGATTTGGGAGAAATTTGGGAGAGAGAGAGAGATAGGTTTAGAGAGACTTTAATTGTGACTTTTGTGAGTGTTTAGCCTTGAAATGCAAGGTTCGCAAGACCCGGTAATCCTTGTCATGAGTGTTATATGCCCCCGAGGGGTATGGAATAATGTTTTACCAACTAGTTTCATCACTTACCCTGATTAGGGTTTAAGAATTCTGAACATACGAACTTTCCAAGTGATAACTTCTTACTAAAATAGCGAGTTGTACAATAGTAACATAATGTAAACCCTAATATACAAGGGTTAGTTAAGTTGACCGGTTTGATTTGTTGACTTTATTTGACTTTGACTTGACTAGAAATCGACGGTTGTCACATGATGTGGAAGCCACGTAAGATCTTATGTGGTAGGATTAAGTTTCAAATATATGGTTTGAATCTAACCAAATTTCACATATCTTTTTAGATCAATTTAGTGGTTCAAAGTCACTTAAAAGTTATCGAAAATGGCGTACTAGCCCTTTTAGGTGAAACTTTTTATTATAATGTTTAATGTTTAATTTATGTTATAATATTTCTTCACAATGACATCTAAAGGTCAATCTAGTGGTTCAAATTCACTTAAAATTCAGTGAAAAGGGTGTACTTACCCTTTCAGAAGATGCTATTGTGGTTTAGAAGCTCAATTTGTACAATAAGTAAATGAAGACCCCTACAATGTCGATTTAGAAGATGCTTACTGAGTTTGAACCACTAAATCAACATTGTAGGGGTCTTCATTTACCAGTTGTACAAATCAAGATTCTAAACCATAATAACATCTCCTGAAAGGATAACTATACCCTTTTCGCTAACTTGTAAGTGAGTATGGGCCATTTGATCGACCTTCATTTATTTGTTGTACAAATCGAACTTCTAAACCACAATAACATCTCCTAAGTCGGTCAATTGGTTGACATTGCAACAAAATTTTAAATGTAATGAAACAATTAAGAGAAAAAACTCGATGTCAAAATCGAAATTTATGTAGTAATATAGTGACTTTCTTGCAAATTTAAACTCGATATCAAAATCAAAATTTTAGTAAACTTAGTGACTTTATTTCAATTCGGGAAAAGTGGTTACCTATAGTCAGTGTTGTAAAACTCGCCGAATCGGCCGATTACTCCTTCGAGTATTCGCTACTCGGCCCCTTACCGAGGCAAGTTGCAAAATCCCGAGTACTCCCCAATCGGTCCCTTTCTGAATTGAGCAATGTTGTAAAACCCGTTCAACTCGGTGATTAATATGTATAATATAATTAATGATTTATTATTTAACACACTCACATGTGATTATTACTACATATATATTTTAAATTTTCAGTAATTATTCACGAAGTGAGACCATTATGTGTTTTTCAGTTTTTGTGTATTCACATGTATCTAATTTTGTTATATATTTCTATCAACTTATGAATTTAACTTATGATTTTGACATATATAATGTCCCTAAAAATATTTCTACATGAATTACCGAATCCGAGTACTCCCGAGTACTTGCTACTCGGTAGTCGGCCGAGCAGGTACCGAGTAACGAGTTCTACAACCTTGCATATAGAACAGGAAGAACTAGTCAGTCATTTGGTTGATATTGCTACAAAATTATAAATATAATAACATAGATGTGAAAAAAAATAACTCAGTGTCAAAATCGAAACTTTATGGTAATATAATGACTTTTTTGAAATTTGCCCAAAAGAATACAATGCTAATAAGGTCTTTAGAAATATTTTTATAGTTAACTGAATACCGAATCTAACTCACGAACCTGAATCTGTCCCGTTAACCTGTGACCCATATTAATAAACAGGTTGACTGGTCGTATATGGATTTATGTTCCAAACACTTCAACCTATGACCTGTATAGTTAAATGGGTGGTGTCGAGATGAACAAGGCACGATTGTCAGGCTTATCCACATCCATCCATGCTTCCTTTTAAACATGAAAAATCAACAAAGAATGACATAGATCACGATATTCCACCAAAATCATAAAATGTTCCAAACATAACTTAAACAGTAAATTACACGAATGGTCCCCATGGTCTTGCGTAATTTGCGCGTTTGATCTCCACTTATTTTTTTAACTCGGAAGATCCCTATTATTTTTTTTTATGCGATTGGTCCCTATCTTACCTAAAAAAAACTATTTTGCCCTATATTTTTTAATTTATTTAAATAAACACACCCCAACCTCACCCCTCACCTTACCTTACCTACCCTACTATTTTTCTCTATTTAAGTAATAGTCTTTTTGGTAAGCCAGAGACCAAGCGTGTAACAAAAACAGATAGTAAGGACCAAACGCCTAACAAAAACAAATAGTAAGGACCTTCCGAGTTAAAAAATTAAGTTATGGACCAAACGTACAAATTAACCCAAACCATAAGGACTATTCGTGTAATTTACTCTAACTTAAAATGAATGAATTCAATGCTAAAATGTGAGGCAATTACAATATTTAAACATGGTAAACGATGCATAGTGCATCTAAAAATATTATACTTTTGTTAGTTCAACTATGGTGAACACATATTTATTGTACATTTTCTATTTAAGAAAATACGCCAAGTGTTTTTAATTTATTATTTATATGTTTGAATTAATAGAAAAGTCAAAGTCTGGAACAATATGGTTACATCGATTAATTAAGTTTTCAACTAAACAACATAACTACGAAATTCATTTAGAATAAACCATGTAAATCCATAAACAAGAAAGAAAATCTTAGTTTGGGTTGGCCTCATATAAATTTTGAAGAGGGTGATGAAGTGCATTTGAGAGTGCTGTGTTCTTTGTGAAAGTGCAATTTGTTCTTTCTTTGACTCTTCTTGTGTAATTCTTGCTCTATTAGTATTTGGTGATCTAAGTTCTCGTATATTATTCTCCCGGTGGAGTATTCTCGCAAACCTATATACATATGAGAAATATTCAAATGAATAAAATATACATAAAATGTTTGGTATATATGTTATAAAATATATGCTAATTAAATATATTTATATGGGAAACATGAATATACTTTATTAAAGCCATCTACGCTGGTGGAATGATGGTAAGGCTCATATATGCCCATACCCAAGTTCACTCTCTTTGACTTGTTTTTTCAACAACTCTTGTCCCACTTTCACAAGATTTTCTAAGTTTTCTTGTGCTGTCAAATCCATGGAAATTAAGTCCCCACTTAAATTGTCAGCCTGATATCATTTTAATTCACTATGTCATAATATGAAATCTTGAATCTATTTAATATACAATGGAAAGGAAATATATTTACCTGAATACGAAGATAATTTTCTTGTGAATGAAGGGCTTGAAAGACAGTATAGATATGATAGTCAACGATATCGCCAATCGCATTTAAGAATGACTAGATAGAAACACACAAATAAAACCAAATCAAATCATTAAACACATAAAAAGTCAAAGTCTTTGCAGAATTGAAATATAGAGTTTTAGCGTGACATGGCTAAAAGAAAATCAAAGCAGGTTCTAGGTTTAAAAGACGAATCAAACTCATTAGTCTTGAAAAAAAATTCTAACTGCTATTTTCACCAAATACGCAGTCAAAGATCGTTTGGAGTCGTAATATCAGAATCAAGAGAGATCCATAAAAGCCCTAACTTTCGTATTTAAATGAATGAAAGAAAAGAATATGGGTCTCATACGACCCTTGTGATTTTTGAGTAGTTCCACACGACCCATATGGTCATGAAAGTGTAATACCCTCTCGTGTAAATCTTCCAAAGTACGTTGATGTGATGATAAACATCCTCATACACGTTCGTGTTAGATTAGACCACAAGCAAATGGATCACGATATTCGATATTCCACGAAAATCATAAAATGTCCCAAACATAACTTAAAATGAATAAATTCAATGAAAAATACATGGGAATTACAATATTTAAACATGGTAAACGATGTATAATGCATCTAACAATGATTCTACTTTTGCTAGTTCAACTAGGGTGAACGCATACATAGCCACGTGTTTTTAATTTATTATTTATATGCTTGGATTAACATAAACTGAAAGCGTGGAACAATACGATTACATCGATTAATTAAGTATTCAACTAAACAACATAACTATGAACTTCATTTAGAACAAACCATGTAAATCCATAAACAAGAAAGAAAATCTTAGTTTGGGTTGAGCTTAGATAAATTTGGAAGAGAGTGATGAAGTGCATTTGAGAGCGCTGGTGTTCTTTGTGAAAGTGCAATTTGTTCTTTCATCGACTCTTCTTGTGTAATTCTTCCTCTATTAGTACTTGGTGATCGAATTTCTCGTACATGCTTCTCCCTGTGGAGTATTTTCGCAAGCCTACGTACATATAAGAAATATTCAAATCAATAAAATATACAAAAAATGATTGGCATATATGTATTAAAATATATACTAATTAAATATAGTTATATGGGAAACATGAATATACTTTATTAAAGCTATCTCGTTGGTGGTATGATGGTAAGGCTCATATATGCCCGTGTCCAAGTTCACTCTCTTCACTTGTTTTTTCAACAAGTCTTGTCCCACTTTCACAAGATTTTCTAAGTTTTCTTGTGTAGCCAAATCCATGGAAGTTAAGTTCCCACTTAAAGTGTCATCCTGATACAATATACCATGTTCATTTCATTTTATTTCAATATGTTATAATATGAAATCTTGATTTTTTTTTATAATAGAATGGAAAAGTTACCTGAATACGAAGATAATTTTCTTGTGAATGAAGGGCTTGGAAGACAGCAGAGATATGATAATCAACCATATCGCCACTCGCTTGAGTAAATACATCCACCAATGGAATTGAGACACCACTACTTGCCTTAGTAAATATACCTCCCATTGAAGTTGAGCCACCACCGGCTGCCCACCCCAAAATCCCCCAACTTGATGACTCTGTAGCATCATACTTTTCTTTAAATTTTGGTGACCCAGTGCCCAATGACAATACTAGCAATCGTCCATATTCTGTTGGTTTTATTGGGAAAAAGTTTTCACCACCTCTGGTTATTTCCTTTGTTACTTCGCTTATGGCGACCAAAGTCTGAAAAAAAAAACATATTTAGCCAAAAACTTAAACCACATATATAGATGAGTAATTATTAGTGAATAAGACATATATACCGGATTGTTGGCTGCTATTGCACCATCGATAAGATTGAATTCTTTAAGTAATTTTCCTTTAGAATCTGTTGTGTTGAACGAATATGGAGGAAGATAAATTGGGGCAGCTGATGTGCCAATGCATATATCGGATAACTTAGCATTAATATTTGGGTTCTTCTTTATCTAATAAACATGAATATTAATATCGTATGGTTATCTTAAAAGGGTTAACTTGATGTAAGAGATAGAAAAAGAGTTTCATTTTGTATTATAACGTGCTGCTCTCGTATCGATCTATTAAAGCATTGCACTTTCTATCATACTTCAAAAATCTATCCATCTATAGTACTCTAATTTCAATGTTTTCTTAATAAGATATTATACTTTGAAAAAAGTCAAAACTAACCAATTAGTTCCTATGAAAATTGTTTTGTATTTAGATAAAGCTGCTATAATTGATAGATTTATTAACATATAATGTTGTAATTTGAAAATCAAAAGTAAGATGCTATAATAAATAAATCAGTGAAAGTGCATTTGTTATTTCTTTGCTTTTAACCTCTTTTGAAGACGCTGTTAAAAAAAAAAAAAAAAAAAAAAAAACTCATCCTCTTGATTTCAATGTTAACATTTTTGGGCTTGAAAACTAATAACTTGATGGTTTTAGGAGCAAAAAATGTATCGATCGATGCAATACCTGGTAGCTTGAGAAGATCATAGGTTGCAAATATTTGATGTCAAACGTTGGAATCACCACATTTGTTAATGTTTTGTTAAGTTGTTTTTCTTTCAGTGTTTCTCGAATAACTTTATGTAAGTGTTCACCATCATATTTTGGTCTCGATAGAGCTTTGATCGCCTTTTTAGCAGCAGCTAACGGATTGTGCTTGCTACACAATGTAAATTAAAAATGCAGATTTAAGACATAACCAACCAACTTTTAGGAAAATTCTCCATCCCACTTCATGAAAGACAACTCATTCTTCACACAAAAACATGTTGCAAGGCGAGAATTAACGATGTACAAAACTGGGGGCCCAATTTTTTCGATAAAAAATGGAGAATTTCAACAACCAAACACTCAAATGTTCAAGATAAAAAAAATCATTGAAATATTTTAGGACTATTTCCCATTATCGCATTATCGCTACAAGAACTGTTACAAATTAATTAAGTTGTTTTGTTGATAATAATACATACCTATCACATGGAAAGATTTTAGGACAATGTTGAAGATAAAAATCTTTAACATCCTTAGCTGCAAAAACTGGACGGTTATCTTCACCGGGAGCAGTTAACAAGGCCGTCACAAGACCACCGGTGCTTGTCCCTGCTATCACATCAAAATAATCCGCCAGTCGTGCATTCTCACCATCTAATTTCTGTCATAATTATACAACATCCGCACATTTCTTCTATGGTCATTTCAAGATAAAGAGAATAATTCAAGTAACTAAACTTAGTTATAAACGATATATACCTGTAGTTCGGTTTCCAAAAATTCAAGGATGACACTTGGAATGATGCCACGTACTCCACCTCCATCGATACTAAGAATTGTGATTAGGTTTCCATATGTTGGTGGTTGCAATGGGGATCGTTCTTCTTCTTTGAAAGACATGATGAAACAGAGAAAGAAGTAGCTAGCGGAATAATAATGAGTTTTGTAATCCGAGGTTGATGAGGTGATTTATGTTGTTTAAGGGTATTTATAATAGGATATAAGTTTCCAACTTTTGACTTTTAAAAAGTAGAAGGAAGTTGCATGGCAACTTGCAAGTTAGCTAAATGAAACAATCAAGTAATAATTATAAATAGATGTAGATATTTCTTTAAGCGAATTAATAGCTATTTTTTAAAAGTTTTAACCATAAAATAGACATAAAAATGAAAAATACAAAAAGTAGCAACAATTTTGGCAGTTGGGTCACCTGCGAGAATGTATATTTTTGCATTTGGTTGCGTTTTATTTATTTATTTATTTATTTATTTATTTATTTATTTATTTATTTCAAACTTCGAACGTCCATAATTCTTTCATATGAACTCTTTTTGATCTGTTTTTTTTTCGTTGTGTTCTTTGTAACAAAGTTTTTCCATGGATATATTAAACTTTGTAACTTGGATGTCGGAAAGTCATACTCTTTTAGCTCGAAAGTGGCTAGTCAGTGAAAAATATTAAAAAAAAACTCAACTTTGATTATTCATAAATTTTGCTTATGAACTCCGTTTAAGCTGAATTTTTGTTCATTGTGTTCTTTGTAACAAGGGTTTCCATGGACATATTACACTCCCTATTTGGATGTTGGAAAATCATACTTTTTTTTAACTCCAAAGTAGGCTATTAAGTGGAAATTATGAAACAAAAAAAAAACTTCAAAATTTTCACATACAAACTTCATAACAATCGTAATACCATTTGGGTTCTCCAAATCATAAAGATGTTCTACAAAAAGTTTAAAAAAAATTGTTTTCATGTAGGAACTTTATAACAATCATCCCATCATTTTAGTTCTCACAACCACACGGACCACCAACAAAAATAAAAATCTAGAATTTTTTTTTTTTGTAATTAACCTAAATTTTTGCAAGAGTTGACCTCTAAAAATATGAAAAAAAAAATTTGGGCAATCAATCAGATTTTCACGGATGGTTAACTGCAAAAATAATGACTTTTTTGATAATTTTTCAAATTTATGGTTATTTTATGGTAAAAAAATAAATACAAACAGTTATTATAGCAATTTTCTCTTTCTTTAAAGGAAATAAAATATATTTTCGGCATGAGACAAATAGAAAAAAAGACTTATAAATATATGTTTCTTCTAAATACAAAATCGAAAAAACATCATAAATGATCACTGCCCCAGATCTAAAGTTTAGTCCCCGTGGTTTAAAAACATCATATATATATATATATATATATATATATATATATATATATATATATATATATATATATATATATATATATATATATATATAGCCACTTTAATTTCAAAACTTTTGACGATTGGTTCTTAGTGCTAACTCCGTTAAATTTTGTCTATTAACTAAAGAGCATTTTCGTCATGTCACTACCACAAGGACCATTTGTGATGTTTTCACTTATTTAAAAAAATGAAAAAATGTGCAAAAGGGGTCTCACCCTCTATCTCTCTCTCTCTCTCTCTCTCTCTCAACCCCCCTCTTCCTCTTGTTCTTATATCACCAGCCACCATCACCGTGTTTCTCACTCTTTGCTACTGATCGGGGCTAGCCAAACACCCTCACATGTGCTGCTGTTACTGCTTGTGTGGCTCCATCGGACCAACTCCCTCTAACCACCTGTCACCATTCACCCCCTCCCTTTGAGTTTACGTCGGCAGAAAACAAACGAACAAGGCATTGGAACTTCCATTGCACGTCGCTACCACCCGCTACCACGGTGAGGACTCCGATCACCACCACCTACTGTCTCTTTCTTTCGTTGATCACCGTCGAACGAAAAGAAATACGAGGCAGTGAAGCTGCCACCGCAGCTCTGTCTCTGCTACCACAATCTATATTTGCACAACACTTCCTTACACCACCTCCTGCCACCCATCGACCCCCACTTCGATAATACAGCAAGTAACAATCACCAACACTCTTATTTCGGTATATATGCGTCGAGATTTAAGGCTGATTCACCGAAATTCATAGACCCAACAATCTATCTTCTCTTCCACCTCTTAATTTGGCACAGCTTGTATGGTTGTAACTATATCACAAACGTTTTTAAATCAAGAACTGTGGCATACATCTTTTCTGTGTGAAGAGTTAAGACCACCATCTCTATTGAAATCACTCTCTCTTCTCCTATACAGTCTCGTTGTCCATCATCAGAACACCACCATAATCCTTTTCAATATACAATTCGAGAACATAAGGAAGAAGGGGCTGCGATTTGAATCTGTACAGATGAGAAGAAAGGCGCACAGGAAAAAAAGGGCATCTCAGTCTCGATCTTCGAAGATGAAGGGTGTGTCTAGCTTTCTTGATGTGTACCTGGTGCTCGATTCACATGAGTTTAAATATGACAGGTACATCTCTCCTTATCTCTTTTTCTTCATATAATGCAAAAGTGATTATGATTATCAATTTTTAGTTCACTGAAATATGCCCACAAAGTGTTAGTTAAAATGCTAAGGAGAGTTTTTAGTTGTTACGATCCATATTTGCCTTAAACCGTTTTTTGTTATTATGTGAAGGTGTTTGGCTAGCTCCGATCAGCAACAAAGAGTAAGAAACACGGTGGTGGTGGCTGGTGATATAAGAACGAAAGGAAGAGAGGGGTTGAGATGTTAGAGGGGGGGGAGAGAGAGAGAGAGAGAGAGAGAGACCCTCTGCATATTATTTCATTTTTTTAATAAATGAAAACATAATAAATAGTCCATGTGATAATGAAATGACGAAAATATCTTTCAGTTAACGGACAAATCTTAACGGAGTTAGCGATAAGGACCAATCGTTAAAAGTTTTGAAAACACATGGACCATCTATGATATTTTTAAACCACGGAGACTAAACTTCAAATCTAAGAAAACCACAGGAACCATTTATGATGTTTTTTCTTATTAAAAATAGTAGAGGTAACAAATCGGGCAATTGTGTCGTGTTTTTGTCGGAAACGACACGACACGGCAATGTTTTATGTAACACGAACACAACACGATGTCATGTTTCTTTTAACTAACACGAAAACGAACTGATTAAAAAACGACAAACACGACACGACACGACAAAAGACAACATATTAAAAAATAGTTTATTTAATTAATATGTAATTATACATAAAAGGAAAACACGGCAAACACGAAAACACGACAAATAAATGATAAATCGTGTCAATATCGTGTCGAATTTTAAACACGAACACGACACGGCAAGACATCGTGTTTTTTACACTTAACACGAATTCGAATTTCAGTTTCGTCCAAATTTCGTTTCGTGTCGTGTATTTTTGTCGTGTCGTGTCAACAATTGCCACTCATAAAAAATAAAAAATAGTTATTATAGCCATTTTCTCTTTCTTTAAAGGAAGTAAAATCGTTGTTTCTTCTAAATAGTTGTTTCTTCTAAATACAAAATCGTTGTTGGTGGACTATAGCGGAAAATTGGGTTCGTTTATTAACAGAAAATAAGAATAACTCTAATATTATAAATAACATTAAAATCAATAACAACAAAGGAGTGAAAGTAGGTGACGGATTCAAATGAAGACATTTAGTACTTGACTTGACCAATGACGGTAGCGTGGGTATGTGAGAAAAGGAGAAAATAAATAAATAAATAACGCTAGAAACCAAAACGTCCTTAAACACATTTGTGTTTGATTGTATATTTCATTAAATGTGTTGACCTATGAAAAATAACAATTTTACCTTACTGCTCTATATAGTACATCCGACTAACGGTGTTAACCGATGAAAAATGACAAATTTACCTTACTGCTTTATATAGTGATGAATGAAGTTGTTGAATAATTATAAAGACATACAGATTGTCATAGAAAATATAAATTACACACAAATCATTTAAAAATCCAATAACGTTTGTCATACAAAATAAATGTAAATTAAAAATAAATCATTTAATATCCAAAATATAAATATTCAACACAACAAAAACGATCTCTCTTTACAAAAGCTATAATGTTCTAAGATTAAGATCAACAAGAAAAAATATCTATGAATTCACTAGCATATCAAAGCAATCAATGAGCAACATAACAAATCAATTAGCTTAACAATCTCATAATTTTGCATAACATCTTAAATATTATTAAAAGAAAAACCTTATGACATCATCTTAAATAATCTGGACCATTGATTGTATTTTAATCTTATTTTTCCACCCTTAGATCAAATTGCCGACATCATCTTCCCCATATGGAATGTATTTAATTCCAATAAATGATTTCCAATCATGAATCAATAACTTACATTCGTTGAAATGGAATTTATTTAATTCCAATAAACGTTTTCCATATTTTACATCTTGAATTTTCAGTTATGAAGATTTTAATATGGTCAATTTTAAAAACATATTACTAACAAATCATTTCAATCAAGGCCTTAATATCAACCATTAATATAAATCCGTTTATATTAGTAAACCATTAATATAAAATCTTTTTTTATTAGGAAATCATTAATACCGAAAAATCATATTCAAATTATTACATACATATACGATTCATCATTGAATCCGCGACTCACATTTATTTTCAATCGTTTCTTTTCTTCAAACCTTTTCCTACAACATCGTTAATATTGCTTATAACTTCCATCATCATTCTCTGCTATAAACATTCGCTCTTGTGCGCTAGAAGGTCGGTACATTCTTTCGCTTTTTATATTTTTTTCAATTATTTTTTGTTCCTATATCAAATGTATGTATTCATATATTTCGATTTTCTTTGTCACAAATTATATGAAATCAGTTAACTACTTTTCTGAAACTTTTCAAATAAACATGAAAAGATATTATGTACCTTTAACAAAACAAAAATTAATTATCTTGGGAACTGACATTAATTACGAAAATGTTACTTTTATATATTAGAGATGATTATGATTTTTTTTTAATTTTTATGTCATAAGAATCCGGTTAATTTTGGCATGATTTTAAAATATCATTGAAATTATTATGTTTTTGTATATATCATATCAACCTACTTTTTTTATCTTTGTATAGTAACAATGAAATTTATTAATTTACACAACAAATATAAATATTTCAAATTTTGTAATATTATTATACCTTACAAAATACAACTCCCTCCAAAATAAATTTTCGTCAGTAATTTCATCCATAATTTCAACAAATTTAAATTTGTATTTTCTTTATATAAATTTTTTTAATGATCCTGATTTTTTTTCTCCAAAAGTATATCAAACATTTACGTCTTAAATAATGCTGCCCTATTATAATTATCTTTTTCCAAAAGTATATCCGTTTAATGAGGAATTTGATATAATAAAGGAAGTGAATGTTAATTAAAATGAGATATATGTTCCATAATTATTACATGAGTTTATTAAAAAAATTAATATCAAGGTGTAAACATTACACATTTTTAAAGTGAAATTTCAGAATAAATACAAACGATGATGTTGTACAATGAAATATAAAATTAAATAGACTGAAAAAAAAAACACTATTAAAGCAGTCAATCTTGAAAATAACATAGTTATGAAAAATTATAAAGTAAGATAAAAATTATAAGATATTAGGAGATTTGTAAAAAGTACATTTACTAAAAGCGTTACAGTTATTAGAAAAAATAAGACCGATAAGATTATTGAAAATACAATATATAAACTAAGTTATCACAATAGTAATGAAATGTCATTATTTGATATTTCATATAATTGAAAGATATATCAAATTACATTGATGATATACTAAAATTATTCAAAGTTGCGCAAAAACTAATGCAAAATTTTTGCGAACACCAAATAAATAAAAACAAACATAAAAGCTAACATTTATATTTATAATCAATTTAAAATAAACCAATCATGACTTAGAAAAGAATTTTCATTGATGATATACTAAAATTAAATCTATATAACATTTAACATTTTATAAATTATATTGCATAACTTTATTTGAATAAATGAAATACATGTCAATATTTAATGCAATAGAAAAAACAGTATATTGGTTGTCAATATATGTTTAAATTAGGTAACATTATTATGCAAGGAACGTTTAATTAAAATGCTTATAAATATATAAATATCATAACTATATGAGACGAGGAAAGTCGTTCAACTAATAAAACAAAAAATGATGTCTAAAAAGAGATCTTTCAATGATTATATATATTTATCGTGTTCAATGTATTTTCTACACATTTCAATAATACCAATAACCATATATTTTTTATAATCATTATAAAATATTTATAAACGATTATATGTTTTTTTATGCGTTTCTCGCGTTTAACGCGGGCTATAATCTAGTTTCTATATCAAAACAAAATTCTGTATAACATTTGTATATCCAAAAAAAAAAATTGCATCTATATCAAAAGAAAATTCTGGATAACATTAATTTTTTCTTTTTTTGCATAACATTTCTATATCAAACAAAATTTTGCATTACATTTGTATATCAAATTTTTTTTTGCATAACATTGCTATATCAAAAGAAAATTTTGCATAACATTTGTATATCAAAAAAAATCTGCACAACATTTCTCTTTCAAAAAAAATGTATGCCCAATAGATTTCTCTTTCAACTTTAGATACAACAAAACACAAGCAAATACAACAAAAAAATCGGAACTTCAAATGGAGATAATCGAAACTTGAATAGAAACAAATCAAAACTTCAATATGAATAAAATTGGAACTTGAACATAAAAATATCCGAACTTGAACAACACAAATGGATACTTGAAGCATAAAAATGAAATTGAGAAGAGGGAGAACCATACCTGATGAGAGGAATCAGCAAGATCACAAATCGGTAGTGGGTGTAGAGGCGCAAATCGTCGATCGATGGGGGGCACAGATTCGTCGATTGCTTTAAAGAGAGAAAAACGGGATGGAGGCGATGGAGGCGTTGAAACTTGGAACGTATTAGGGCAAGGACTCTTTTAGAAATTGTCTCTCCCTTTCTCGGTCAACAGATATCAATAATCCTTTTCAATTAGCTCTATCTTATCGAGTCAGACATCCCGTATGTGTTTATCAAACAAGTTCAGCTAACCGAGTCAGCCTAATACGTCCGACTCGACTCAGTCAGACGTATATCAAACAACACCTAAGACCATCTTGAATACCCTCCATAAACGGTCGTGGTTAGCCACGAGGCATCCACCACAAAGGTGAACACCACCCCGATACACCGTGGTCATTTGTGATCATTGTTGGTTGTGGTGTGGAGGATGAAAGAGAACACCAAAATTAAATGGTTTGATGCATTTGATTGTTCTAGTCGTTGAATTCAAACATTTTTTTTAATTTTACATATAAATAAAACCTCATACAACCCTATATTCACATCATTCTTCTATTTACTTTCTAATATCACATAAATGGAATTCTTTTACAAATTTCGATTCAGATGATGATGGAGAGCTTATCACAATCTTCTTTAATGTTGCGCAAAACATATCTGAAGAATGTTATGTGTTGCTACGTCAGGTTTCGTAATTGGATACCTAAGTGTTGCTTTAGCTCGTATGTCCATCGGGTGTGCATCGTTGTTCGATTCCGGCTATAAAACATGGGAACCATCAAGAAACATGACCGTTAAACTTTCCTCGAGGAATGTGACCTAGGAGTAAGCTCATACGATCAAGTTAGATCTCTAGTGTAATGAGAGTCGACTCCACCTAGTAGGATGGAGCCAACTGTGCGAAGACATAGATGTCTCTATAAAAGAGAGAAAAAAGGTGAAGCGAGTAAGGAACACTTACCTGGAGTTGGAGTGTTGAGCGGAGCTTCTATTTATAGGAAGGGAAGGGAAGACTTTATCTAATATTATATTAGCTAGTGTACTAGCCTATTAATATAATATTAGATCTTGTACAGGAGCTAAATATCCTTTTACTGTGCATGAAAGAATTATTGCTTTTCTATTCGGACGTCATTTTGTCCTTCCATGTATATCGTTCCTTTTAGCAAGGCTTTGGCAGGTTATGTAAATAATTGTCTTGTGTCGAACTGTTGTTGTGTATGGGCTAACCTCATACACCATTATTACACATACAAGAACGGTCGTCAATTGAGATCGTCAAGCCACACATGAACTTTTTGTACGTGATTATTTTGCTGCTAATTGCCTTTTTGATGATGATGCATTATATTGTTCTTGTCTTTATATAGGGCATTATTTTTACCTATTAGTAATGTTTTAGAGGCACGATACAAATGTTTTCAGCAAAAACCAGATGATATATGTGTAATGGACTTTAATATTATACAAAAATGTGTAGTTGGGCTTATGTATTTAAGATACGATATAACCTTTAATGCATCAGACGTCTTTGAATGTATTTGAAAGTATCTGAGAGGACCACACTCATAGTTAACCTGGATCAATAATTCATTCCTGGTTTGACTGAATTTTTAACAAGAGTAGGTGAAATTCAACATGTTGAAACGTATTTCACTCTTCGAAAAGACCTAGCGGAGCATGCGTACCAAAACCGCATGAACGAAGAATAGCAATGTCTTTGAAAAAAACTACATTTTTAAAGTAATAAAACCATTCCATAAATTTCATAAGTCAAATAATCCAAAATATGAGTTTGTTGTTTTCATGAAAACATCAGAGAAATCCCAAAATCACAAAGTGTGGAAACCTCGGTGGATGCGGTGCAATCAAGTCGGCTCTTTACCCTTGCTACTAGAAGCACCTGCAACAAATAAAATTTAAACCATAAACACAAATCTTAGTGATTTTCCCAAGATACCACATACAAATACGATCCCCGCCCATCATACATAACGGGCCATGACCAACATACATAACGGATCCCACCTTACATACAACATAGGCCCCGTCCAACCTGCATAATGGGCCAATCCCAACATACATAACGGGCCCTACCAACATGCATAATGGGCCCTGCTAACATACATGCAAGAGTCACAAAGACAATCTAGCATTGTTATGTCCCGTTTTCACAACAAAAATTTCTATTTTTAATTTAGGTATAACTCACATTTATAAAATCCAAGTTAAGAAAACCATTTGTTCCAAATAAATGTGTTTCAAAATCAGAGTAATATAATAAACGCGAACTCTCCATGGTTGTTGATTAATGTGTACAGTCACACATTCACTTTCCAAAGATCACCACTAGTACCTGAAAAATATTTAATCCGCAACTATAAGCCAAAGCTTAATGAGTTCCCCCAAAATACCACACACCACAAAATACATACAATACAGGCACACACATGAGCCTACAGTCTGACTGGACCGCCTTACAAGGCCTAGAGGATGCCTGGACCGCTCTTAGGCCTACAGTCTGACTGACCCGCCTCGCAAGGCCTACAATCATCTAGACCGCTCTCTCCCTCAGCATATAACTGACCCACCATTGGCCTACAACACACCACTGGCCCACTCAAAAATACCAGGATTTAACAAAGCATGCCCGCCTCAACCCACCCCACCCCAATATGTCGACAAATGCAAACAAACAAACAAACAATAACATGCAATACATGTAATCATAACAGATCTACCACAGTAACAGATTACTACAACATACCATACATCATACATTACACTACACCACCACTGACAGATCTCTAAGGAATGCATAGCTATATGCAACCAGAGGTGATATAGACATCCGAACAGGAGATCCCACTTTAGAGCCACAACCAAACAAGGAATATGCAAGAAAGCCTATATCAAGAGTTCTCAAGCTATCCTACATGCTACATACAACCCCTAGAGCCCACCACTATAGGATAACCATCCTATTGGTACTCTAACAAGTACACCACTAGTCTTATATCCTAACATACAAGGATATACATTATAATACATAGTATAGTGAGGAAACTCACCTAAATCGAAGATCCGAGGAAACACAACAACACACTCACTCCCTGAACTAATCATTCCCGTGAACCGATTAGCACCTAACCAAGGTGGAACCTTAATCAATACCATAATTCCTTCAATTTTAAGCCAACGTCAAACTAGTCAAAAGTCAACAAAAGTAAATTGTCAATAGGTCAACGACCCCCAGGTTGTGGCAAGCTCATGGCCATGTTGTGGCCAGCTAAGGACAAAACAGTTGATCATCAGAGCACCACCACGACATGGAAAGCCCTTGGCCACATCATGGGATTTGGCAGAATGCCAAATTCTTCATTAAGTGCTTAATCCCTATAGATCTAAGCCCAAAACTTCAGATCTACTTCTTTTCAATGACTAATGGATAAAGTTTCCAACTTTATCCATTAGGACTCCATTCAAAGGCTAGAGCTACAACCGTAAGTCCATTAAGTCCTTAATTAGGCTATAATGTAACTTTCCAAAAATACCGAGTGAAAATTTCATTTTAAATAAGTCTAAACCATTAATGTGCAAAAATATATCTATCAACTTTTAAATTTATAAACCTAACTACTTAACTTCTTATGTACCTATAAGCATTCTATCTAGTCGAGTTATACAATAGCTTGGGTAATTCGGGTGTCGATCTCAAGGAACGAAATTTCAATTTAGAAAATAACTACTTCTAATTAAACTAAGAAAACAAACCTTAAAATGGGTTTTTTTTCCTAATTTTTCAATTTCAATAACTTAATTCAAATTACTATCACTTAGTGAAACTAACAAGCAATGAAATGATTTTTACTTCAAGATTAAAACGTACTTCTGTTTAGTTCTGATTTCCCTTCTCCTATGGTTCTTTTCTAGTGGATGGATTGTATTGATTACCAATTCATTAATTTACTAGCTATTGTGATCAAATACCTAGATGTACCAACATAAAATCAATATAAGCATGGATTTGACAATAAATGAGAAATCTAAGAGTTACTTTCCTATGATCAAGTCAAGTAACCAAGCATAAATTATGATTAATTAAGCTCTTTAACACAGTTAAAGTTATTAGCTTTCAGTTACTTAATCCTAGGATATGATTAATCACTAGCTCTAATTATTTAATGATCATAAACAATTAGGTAACAAATTCATGCAATTAGAATGATCATCTATCACAAAGAACTTGATTAATAAGCAATAAAAAACTACAACTTCAACATGCTTGGGGTTTGATTATCAAACACAAGTAAAATCAACATAAAACGTCCATAAATAAAAATCAACACATAAGATCCAGGTTCATCTTCACTAAACATAAGTATAGGTTTGATTAGCCCATAACTAAAAATAAAACAAACAATAAATTGAAGTTAACTAGAAAAGACATGGTAAAATCTAGCAAACTGAATGATTTAGTGATGATCTTTCTTTAGTTCTCTTCAAATCTTGAGTGCAAATCGAAATATTCATTTTTGGAGGTTTTCTACGGGTTATAGTTGTAAACCTTAGTTTATTCCGTATATATATATATATATATATATATATATATATATATATATATATATATATATATAGTTTTGCTAAAATCTTATCGCCACGACGTGGGAATAGGTGCCACGCCGTGGGCATCTTTTAAATATCGTATCACTTACCGGAAGCTTCTAGGTCTACACAAATGGCCATGTCGTGGCCTTTAGATTGCCATAGCATGGCATGCAATTATAAACATCTTCTCTTCTTTTTCCATGCTGCTGCTAGCTTTTGTTGGAATAGTGTCTAAGCCTGTAACCATCTTTGTCAAGTACTTGACTCGATTGTGTATGGTCGTTTTGGGTTGCCTTCACCAAAGCAACTTGACTGGAGAAATAATAGAGAAAGAGGTTATTATGATTTATTAATACGTTATAAGAATAATATATTAAATGAGAAATCATATTTGTTTAATTAATATTGGTCATTAATTAATTAAGAATTAATTTTGTGATCAAGTGTAATTAATTAAACTAGAGGGGCTAAATTGTAATTATGTGATAGTTACAAAATATGGTAATGGTTATCCTTGATATGGGTTGGACGAATTCAAGGGATAAGATATCCTTGAAATCGTCCAAAGGATAAAGGATAAGGGTATTCAAGGCTTATCTTATGGTTACTTGGTGGGCAAGCAACTAGATAAGGATAATGACTGAAACCCTAATCCCTACACCTATAAAAAGACCCCTTGGCTAATGAAATTCGTCCATGCCTTGTCTAGGGTTCCTAGGAACGACTTTTATACCTCTTCCCTCTCTCTCTTGGCTCTCCATTTGCTCTTGGTGTTTGTGAGCCATTAGAGGTACTACACTTGTGGTACTTGCTTTCAAAGACAAGAAGATTCAAGATTCAAGTTGTTATTACAATATAAAAACAAGAGGTATGTATTTCATCTTTCCTTGTGGATTTCAAAATTCCTAGAAGCTTTTTAGGGTTCTTCAAGTGTTCATAATGTTGTATAACTAATAGTGATAACATAGATCCAACTCTAGGGTTGCATGCACACATAAGATTGTTTGTATAAAACCTATTAGTGGTATCAGAGCCTTTGGTTAACTTTTTTTTTTTCAATTAGTATTATACAATTGTATGAACTTGACATATTAGGGTTTATTGCCAATAAACCCTAGGAGGCTAGAAATTTCGAGATTAGGGTTTCTATACCCTAATTTGCGAAAATTTGAAAGGGTTTTCAAATCCTTTCCTTAAGCCTCAAGATTTCGAAATCTAGGGTTTGTAAAACCCCATGATTTTCGAAATTAGCCTCCTCCTAAAGATAAGATCATAAATTTTAGGGATTTGGATTATCCCATATCTTGTAATTATCATTTAATGGTTATATATGGTAATTAAAGATTTTGAATTATCCTATCCCATGATTTTCGAAATATAGAGGGATTAAAAGGATTAGGATAAATTAATTGTTTATTTGGTCATTATCCTTTATGATTTAAATAATCCCTATGATTTAATAATTTAAATTAATAGTTTAATTCAAGATAATTATTAAATCAAGAGTTTTAATATTTAAAATTTTAATTTAAATAGTCTTAAATTAGAAAAATTTTAAAGTGAGATTAGAACCTAATTGTTTTGAAAAGTTTCAAAAACTTGCCCTCAAGTTTTGGAATTTAAATTGTTTGATTAAAAGTTTAATTTTGAAAAATGTTATATTCTAAAACCCTAAATTTGAAAAGTTCAAATTACACCCTTATGGTTTTATTAAATTAATTAAGTGTATGATTAAAAGAGAGTTAATAAATCCATAATGATAAGGTTTATATTTTAAGTGTAATTTATAAAATTTAAACCACCTAGTATTTTAAAAGTGTAATATTATATATGTATAACTTAAAATGCTAGTCTTACCGTTAGTAGGCCTCAGTCACGAAACCGATCTATAGGGGGGGGGGGTATAAGGTTATGGCCTATAAAATGGCTATTTAATGGGTGTCCACTCTCACCTACCGCTTGCTTGATTGGTGAAGGGTCGTTAGCCGAACGGGTAGGATAGGGCAAACCCTTTTAATTAAAAGTATAATGAAGTATAAAGTAATTAAATGTTTTTACAAAATTCTCAATCCTAGTTACTTTAGGAAAAAGTGAAATTGATGCAATCCCATGAAATTACACTGTGTACCCTTGCTAAGACGTTAGTGGAGCGCGTGTGGTTAACCGGCACACTAATTGGGTTCTAAGCAAATGTGGTAAATGGTGACTCAATGTTTGTCGTAGTTCGATGGAGCATGTGTGGTTTACCGACACAACGAATAGGTGACTGTGACAACGAGGGCACCATGTAGATTTGCATAGTTATTCACACCCACTTTGTGATCCTCGGCATCCAAGTCACAAACGAGAGGGGCATATCGAGATCTAAACATGCCATTGAAAAGTTCAATGAATCTCAAGGAAATCTAGGAATTCTTAATACATTTAAAAATTAAGCCTTTATGTTTTTCATGGTGAAGAATTAGTGAATCGTCATTCACTTACCTCCGAATTTTTTGCATGTTGGATTACGGCATCTCTCTTCTAATGTGTAAATAATGTTGTTGGATCCTAGCCTTAATGTCTCATTTGGGTGATTCATTAAGGATTCAATCAACTAACTTGAAATATCTCCCATTTTGTAGATGTCTGATTCTAACCGTGGTCGTCCCGAATCCCAAGGAAAAAGTGTTCCTGTTGAAAGTGAAAGCTTGTTCCAAAGTGAAGGATCAATGTGGACTAGCTTGATTTCACTTCCTCCTTCTCATCCCGTTGTTCTCCCCGACCCACAAGATCGAAGATTTGAAAGGTTCAAGATCACCGAAACCCTATTGGCAATGGAACATGAAGATGGTAAACCTGTGTGTGCTCACGTCCTAGGGATGAAATCACACATTGATAGGTTGATTATGCTGGGTGCGTCTTTTCCCAATAAGTTGGCTGTGGACTGGGTTCTTCAGGCACTCCCTAAATCATATGATAAGTTCATAAGAGAGTATTATATGATGGATCTTGACGCAACCCTCATTGACTTAACTTACATGCTTATTGCTGCTGAACCAGAAATGATTTGGCAAAGCAATGGAGCATATTTGTCTAATAATTCAACCAACCATGCTTCCGTGGACACTCTAGAAGAACCCACCTGCTTCTGTTGCCAATAAAAGGGGAAATGGATATGAAGCTGCCCAAAGGACCCGAAGAGTCTAAGAGATGGCAGAGTCAAGAAGTATGGCTCTGCTTAAGGTATAAAATCCACTATCTAACTCCATTAAATTCCTATTCTTTATACATAATGTGATAAGATTACATTTGCATGTTTTGCAGAATTAGAGAAAAGAGAGGAAGTTTGATGGAAAAGCAAGATGAGTCTGATCACGAATAAATGGATTACGATCGCATGGATTCCAAGATCAGATTTTGAGCTTAGGATGTTATGATAGATTTGTTAGGAGTATTTGAGTACATAGTTTTTCAGTTGAATTTTGCATTGTAAGGACATGTTTTCCGCTGATTTTATGAATAAAATAAATTTTGGTTTTATCTTATTTGTTTATCCTTACAATGGCATATATGGAAAAATTGATGTTTGTGTACTTCTATTATTAGCAAAATGGATTTGATTCTTAATTAGGTTATTTGTGGAAGTGTCTAGAGTTTACCAAATAGGGAGAGTTTCTCATCGCCCAAGTTTCAAGTGGATAGGAACTTGGAATCGTATAACAAGTATTATATGATGAATGGAAACTTTCACATTTGGGAAATTTAGACTAATTTTTGACAAAGTGCCAATTTAAGGACTAAGAGATCGAGTACACTAGGTCGTACGTTGATCAAGTCTACCACAAAAGTAACAAAGATTTTCGTCATGATTTACTAAAGTTTAGTGAATATGGTTATACTTATAAAGATTGAGTATAAGTCTGGGTTGATTAAAAGAGTTTCAATCAATAGCAGAACGAATAAGAAGAATCAAGGAGGCAGAAAGATAAAAGTTTCTCTATTCTAAGAAGAAAGGAGAGTACATTTTTATTATGTTTTATGATAAGTCTTAATGATTAAGAACCTTATCTCAATTGATCCTCTAAATGAGTCTTAGTACAATTTGTATGTCTAAAAAGAGGAATCAAGAATTGTGGAAATGGTTAAATCAAGAAGTCAATCATACTTCATTCCATTATCAAGTCTTAGAGTAATACTCCAAGATTGTGAATTGAGTGACAAGTCTTAAGAAGGTTTATAACATTCATCAAATGTGGAATTTGGGAAAAGGTTTTCTTATTCTTGCACATTTGAAATTGGTAAGTTGTGATGTCTTAGATAAGACAAAGACCAACTAGGACCAATCATGTGAAATGTTTTGTATTGATAAAACTACACTAACTCTTGAATATTTGTTTGTCAAGAAATGTTTCTTGACAAGAGAATCTTATATGTCAAGGAGTCAGTGGGAGTCTTAATGGTCTTGAAAGGTTTCAAGAACAAATCAAGAATAAACCTTATCAATCATCACTAGCACACGACTTGAGGTTTACAACCTATCGTGTTGACACTAATTTTGTTTCCGTTCCATTCCAATTGAGTTAATTATGCATGTGAGTTCTACGAGTTCTCAATGGATTGTATAGGGGAAAGACACCTTGTTCAATGGAAAGTACATTGAAATGAAGGGGTGGGCTGCTCAATAACTTGGAAGTAATGGTGGGACCCTTGACGACAATAAATTAAGAAGAACAAGCTCTGTCCATAAGAGTTTGGATTTGTCACTGACATTATCTTGTGATTATGGTTATGATGAATTCACATGGATGGGAACGTATACACCACAAAATCTAAGTTTCATAAGGTTTCTTTCATTCATGAGAATGGTTGTGAGGAAACGCTTTCACTAAGAGAGATTTTGAAGATAGCATTATGTAATTTGGGTTTCTCAAATTCAACTATGATTACGGCATACCTCTTCACATTTCGAATTGTGGGAAATGGCAAATGGGTCTGAACATTTTAGACTTGTTGATATGAGTCCTAGAATCGTTTAGACATATACATATGAGTTGTCCAAGGAAAAGTGTATGAGTTTAAGAAGCTTAGATAAAGTCTTATCAAAGCATCTAGTATTAGAAATATGAACTTAAGAAATTGTTTTCTAAAAGTTCAGCTGATTTCTGAATACATGTCGAAGCTAGTGGGAGCATAAGTGTTATGCTGGTAAAGAAATAATCATGTAAGTGGGAGCATGATTATTATGGTAAGTATTGCTAGTTAGCAATATTAATTATAGAAAACAAGAGTTATACTTTGCAAAGTCGTAAGGGTTGAAAAGTTGTTTTGCTATAATTAAGGGAGAGAATATTGTGCTTCATTTCAAATCTAAAGGCTTAGATTGTGGAATGTTAATAAATTTAGTCGAGGATACATAGTGTGTTCTCAAATTTCGATTATGATTAAGGTATCCCTCTTCATAGTTCGAATTGTAAGAACGTGACACATAAAATATTATGGCAGAAGATTGATAAAGTATCATATCTTTATGTAAGACATTATGCATCATGTCCCATACACTTCGGGTATAGGAATAATTGCATATGCTATAATATTTGACCATTCTAAAATTTTCAAAATGTCTAGCACATTAAGAGGGAAAAAGGACAAGAACCGGTTTTGACTAAGATAATTAAACAACTATCAAAGGACGATCCAAAGTTCGCTGAGGATTGGTCACTTGTGAGTAGTTAGAAGTATGGTATTGAATGGACTATATCGACATTATTATGAATAGATAAGATTCTATTAAGAATGAGTTGTCATATGGTAAATATGGAAATTTTTCCATAATTGGGAGTTGGAAATTAAGAATTTATGTCTAGATTAGAAAATTTTATGCAAAAGGATGTTCAAAGGAATGTACTTTGAGTGAGAGACATCACATCTATAGAATTGTTCTGTAACAATTTTTGATAGAGTACCTTGTGATTTCGTTGGTCGAGTCTTTGTGATTTTTGTGTCGTGACTTCACAAGAGGATCATTGCATAAAATATTAGAATTTGACATATTCTAAAAGATGGCAAGAATTTGGTATTCTTACACTAATTATAAGGATTGGAGATTGTGAAATGAGTTTCATTTGAAAAGTTTTTCAATTGATCTATTTCACAAAGTATGGACCATAGGAAACCAAAGTGTGCATGCTTGGAGCATGGGACAATTGTGGTTATGATTCGAGTTATAAAGTTGATTATCTGAAACATTAAACAATGGATAATGAGTAATCGATATCGTGATGAATAAAAGGTGTTTTATTTATACTCAAAGGTCTGGGACCATATAGGATTAGTATTATTCTTGTGTTTCACTTTGCATGTTTTGACTTCCAGAATAATTGAGTTTATTAAGAATAATCGAATTATTCAAACGGTCCACAGTCGGTCACACGTTGGAAGTAGGTGTGAATGAAGACTATCATGAATTGGTTTGTAGATTGTCTAAAGTGTATTAGACATAGCAAAGGTTTGCTGCAACGTTCATGAGTGCTTATGAATATGATTTTGAGCATTGGATTAAACCCACGCTCACTTGGATCGCTTCATGGATTTTATCACGAGCGATTGGTGAGACGATAATATCTTGTATTCTTGAAACCGAGATGTGTGAGTTGTATCTTGCGAATCGGTTACACATTGATAATATGTAAATGTACCAGTAACTTGGTGTTATAAAACTTATTGTTGTGTAAGATTTGCTGAGTGAGTGCAAGCAAACATTGAGTCAAAGTTTATCCGTTCCTTTTACCCAAAGTGGGATAAAAGCGATATCTGTGGGCCCCTTGATGATTTAGTGATGACAAACATAAATGCTCGGCCGGGCTAGGGCTAATTTGATTTGTTCAATTAGTCAGTCGTCGTAAATCAAAAATCGGGAGACAACACATAGACTGAGAGAATGATTTCAATCCATGTCTCACGTCTATACGATATCTAGAATGGAGGAATATATGATCCCTTATCTAAAGGACAGGTTACTGATAAGATCAGAGTTCGACAGCGTCTTTGATAGCTACGATTGCTAATCGAGTTATATTTGCATTTGTGGTTACTAGACTTATCCAAGTGGGAGACTGTTGGAATAGTGTCTAAGCCCGTAACCATATTTGTCAAGTACTTGACCCGATTGTGCATGGTCCTTTTGGGTTGCCTTCACCAAAGCAACTTGACTGGAGAAATAATAGAGAAAGAGGTTATTATGATTTATTAATATGTTATAAGAATAATATATTAAAGGAGAAATCATATTTGTTTAATTAATATTGGTCAATAATTAATTAAGAATTAATTTTGTGATCAAGTGTAATTAATTAAACTAGAGGGGCTAAATTGTAATTATGTGATAGTTACAAAATATGGTAATGGTTATCCTTGATATGGGTTGGACGAATTCAAGGGATAAGATATCCTTGAAATCGTCCAAAGGATAAAGGATAAGGGTATTCAAGGCTTATCTTATGGTTACTTCGTGGGCAAGCAACTAGAAAAGGATAAGGAATGAAACCCTAATCCCTACACCTATAAAAAGACCCATTGGCTAATGAAATTCATCCATGCCTTGTCTAGGGTTCCTAGGAACAAATTTTATACCTCTTCCCTCTCTCTCTTGCCTCTCCATTTGCTCTTGGTGTTTGTGAGCCATTAGAGCGAGGTACTACACTTGTGGTACTTGCTTTCAAAGACAAGAAGATTCAAGATTCAAGATTCAAGTTGTTATTACTATATAACAACAAGAGGTATGTATTTCATCTTTCCTTGTGGATTTCGAAATTACTATAAGCTTTTTAGGGTTCTTCAAGTGTTCATAATGTTGTATAACTAATAGTGATAACATAGATCCAACTCTAGGGTTGCATGCACACATAGGATTGTTTGTATAAAACCCATCAGCTTTGACCTCCAAGTTTCCAGCTTTTTTCTTTTTTGGTCCTTTTCCTTCACGAATGTCCTTTTTGGCTGCAAAATATAATTTAACTCAATAATACCAATTATCTTTGAATTTTACTAAATTATAGCTTAAACATATTAAAATAATGCCTAAGCATATGTATAAATATGGCAATATAAACCATTCATTCATTATCCCAAAAGACGATAAGGATAAAAGTATTCTCAAAACATCAGTGTAAAATTATAAACAGACAATGCAAAATAAATCTCTAGGGGATGTAGTGTGATGATCGTCAAGCCACACATGAACTTTTTGTACGTGATTATTTTGCTGCTAATTGCCTTTTTGATGATGATGCATTATATTGTTCTTGTCTTTATATAGGGCATTATTTTTACCTATTAGTAATGTTTTAGAGGCACGATACAAATGTTTTCAGCAAAAACCAGATGATATATGTGTAATGGACTTTAATATTATACAAAAATGTGTAGTTGGGCTTATGTATTTAAGATACGATATAACCTTTAATGCATCAGACGTCTTTGAATGTATTTGAAAGTATCTGAGAGGACCACACTCATAGTTAACCTGGATCAATAATTCATTCCTGGTTTGACTGAATTTTTAACAAGAGTAGGTGAAATTCAACATGTTGAAACGTATTTCACTCTTCGAAAAGACCTAGCGGAGCATGCGTACCAAAACCGCATGAACGAAGAATAGCAATGTCTTTGAAAAAAACTACATTTTTAAAGTAATAAAACCATTCCATAAATTTCATAAGTCAAATAATCCAAAATATGAGTTTGTTGTTTTCATGAAAACATCAGAGAAATCCCAAAATCACAAAGTGTGGAAACCTCGGTGGATGCGGTGCAATCAAGTCGGCTCTTTACCCTTGCTACTAGAAGCACCTGCAACAAATAAAATTTAAACCATAAACACAAATCTTAGTGATTTTCCCAAGATACCACATACAAATACGATCCCCGCCCATCATACATAACGGGCCATGACCAACATACATAACGGATCCCACCTTACATACAACATAGGCCCCGTCCAACCTGCATAATGGGCCAATCCCAACATACATAACGGGCCCTACCAACATGCATAATGGGCCCTGCTAACATACATGCAAGAGTCACAAAGACAATCTAGCATTGTTATGTCCCGTTTTCACAACAAAAATTTCTATTTTTAATTTAGGTATAACTCACATTTATAAAATCCAAGTTAAGAAAACCATTTGTTCCAAATAAATGTGTTTCAAAATCAGAGTAATATAATAAACGCGAACTCTCCATGGTTGTTGATTAATGTGTACAGTCACACATTCACTTTCCAAAGATCACCACTAGTACCTGAAAAATATTTAATCCGCAACTATAAGCCAAAGCTTAATGAGTTCCCCCAAAATACCACACACCACAAAATACATACAATACAGGCACACACATGAGCCTACAGTCTGACTGGACCGCCTTACAAGGCCTAGAGGATGCCTGGACCGCTCTTAGGCCTACAGTCTGACTGACCCGCCTCGCAAGGCCTACAATCATCTAGACCGCTCTCTCCCTCAGCATATAACTGACCCACCATTGGCCTACAACACACCACTGGCCCACTCAAAAATACCAGGATTTAACAAAGCATGCCCGCCTCAACCCACCCCACCCCAATATGTCGACAAATGCAAACAAACAAACAAACAATAACATGCAATACATGTAATCATAACAGATCTACCACAGTAACAGATTACTACAACATACCATACATCATACATTACACTACACCACCACTGACAGATCTCTAAGGAATGCATAGCTATATGCAACCAGAGGTGATATAGACATCCGAACAGGAGATCCCACTTTAGAGCCACAACCAAACAAGGAATATGCAAGAAAGCCTATATCAAGAGTTCTCAAGCTATCCTACATGCTACATACAACCCCTAGAGCCCACCACTATAGGATAACCATCCTATTGGTACTCTAACAAGTACACCACTAGTCTTATATCCTAACATACAAGGATATACATTATAATACATAGTATAGTGAGGAAACTCACCTAAATCGAAGATCCGAGGAAACACAACAACACACTCACTCCCTGAACTAATCATTCCCGTGAACCGATTAGCACCTAACCAAGGTGGAACCTTAATCAATACCATAATTCCTTCAATTTTAAGCCAACGTCAAACTAGTCAAAAGTCAACAAAAGTAAATTGTCAATAGGTCAACGACCCCCAGGTTGTGGCAAGCTCATGGCCATGTTGTGGCCAGCTAAGGACAAAACAGTTGATCATCAGAGCACCACCACGACATGGAAAGCCCTTGGCCACATCATGGGATTTGGCAGAATGCCAAATTCTTCATTAAGTGCTTAATCCCTATAGATCTAAGCCCAAAACTTCAGATCTACTTCTTTTCAATGACTAATGGATAAAGTTTCCAACTTTATCCATTAGGACTCCATTCAAAGGCTAGAGCTACAACCGTAAGTCCATTAAGTCCTTAATTAGGCTATAATGTAACTTTCCAAAAATACCGAGTGAAAATTTCATTTTAAATAAGTCTAAACCATTAATGTGCAAAAATATATCTATCAACTTTTAAATTTATAAACCTAACTACTTAACTTCTTATGTACCTATAAGCATTCTATCTAGTCGAGTTATACAATAGCTTGGGTAATTCGGGTGTCGATCTCAAGGAACGAAATTTCAATTTAGAAAATAACTACTTCTAATTAAACTAAGAAAACAAACCTTAAAATGGGTTTTTTTTCCTAATTTTTCAATTTCAATAACTTAATTCAAATTACTATCACTTAGTGAAACTAACAAGCAATGAAATGATTTTTACTTCAAGATTAAAACGTACTTCTGTTTAGTTCTGATTTCCCTTCTCCTATGGTTCTTTTCTAGTGGATGGATTGTATTGATTACCAATTCATTAATTTACTAGCTATTGTGATCAAATACCTAGATGTACCAACATAAAATCAATATAAGCATGGATTTGACAATAAATGAGAAATCTAAGAGTTACTTTCCTATGATCAAGTCAAGTAACCAAGCATAAATTATGATTAATTAAGCTCTTTAACACAGTTAAAGTTATTAGCTTTCAGTTACTTAATCCTAGGATATGATTAATCACTAGCTCTAATTATTTAATGATCATAAACAATTAGGTAACAAATTCATGCAATTAGAATGATCATCTATCACAAAGAACTTGATTAATAAGCAATAAAAAACTACAACTTCAACATGCTTGGGGTTTGATTATCAAACACAAGTAAAATCAACATAAAACGTCCATAAATAAAAATCAACACATAAGATCCAGGTTCATCTTCACTAAACATAAGTATAGGTTTGATTAGCCCATAACTAAAAATAAAACAAACAATAAATTGAAGTTAACTAGAAAAGACATGGTAAAATCTAGCAAACTGAATGATTTAGTGATGATCTTTCTTTAGTTCTCTTCAAATCTTGAGTGCAAATCGAAATATTCATTTTTGGAGGTTTTCTACGGGTTATAGTTGTAAACCTTAGTTTATTCCGTATATATATATATATATATATATATATATATATATATATATATATATATATATATATATATATATATATAGTTTTGCTAAAATCTTATCGCCACGACGTGGGAATAGGTGCCACGCCGTGGGCATCTTTTAAATATCGTATCACTTACCGGAAGCTTCTAGGTCTACACAAATGGCCATGTCGTGGCCTTTAGATTGCCATAGCATGGCATGCAATTATAAACATCTTCTCTTCTTTTTCCATGCTGCTGCTAGCTTTTGTTGGAATAGTGTCTAAGCCTGTAACCATCTTTGTCAAGTACTTGACTCGATTGTGTATGGTCGTTTTGGGTTGCCTTCACCAAAGCAACTTGACTGGAGAAATAATAGAGAAAGAGGTTATTATGATTTATTAATACGTTATAAGAATAATATATTAAATGAGAAATCATATTTGTTTAATTAATATTGGTCATTAATTAATTAAGAATTAATTTTGTGATCAAGTGTAATTAATTAAACTAGAGGGGCTAAATTGTAATTATGTGATAGTTACAAAATATGGTAATGGTTATCCTTGATATGGGTTGGACGAATTCAAGGGATAAGATATCCTTGAAATCGTCCAAAGGATAAAGGATAAGGGTATTCAAGGCTTATCTTATGGTTACTTGGTGGGCAAGCAACTAGATAAGGATAATGACTGAAACCCTAATCCCTACACCTATAAAAAGACCCCTTGGCTAATGAAATTCGTCCATGCCTTGTCTAGGGTTCCTAGGAACGACTTTTATACCTCTTCCCTCTCTCTCTTGGCTCTCCATTTGCTCTTGGTGTTTGTGAGCCATTAGAGGTACTACACTTGTGGTACTTGCTTTCAAAGACAAGAAGATTCAAGATTCAAGATTCAAGTTGTTATTACTATATAACAACAAGAGGTATGTATTTCATCTTTCCTTGTGGATTTCGAAATTACTATAAGCATTTTAGGGTTCTTCAAGTGTTCATAATGTTGTATAACTAATAGTGATAACATAGATCCAACTCTAGGGTTGCATGCACACATAGGATTGTTTGTATAAAACCCATCAGCTTTGACCTCCAAGTTTCCAGCTTTTTTCTTTTTTGGTCCTTTTCCTTCACGAATGTCCTTTTTGGCTGCAAAATATAATTTAACTCAATAATACCAATTATCTTTGAATTTTACTAAATTATAGCTTAAACATATTAAAATAATGCCTAAGCATATGTATAAATATGGCAATATAAACCATTCATTCATTATCCCAAAAGACGATAAGGATAAAAGTATTCTCAAAACATCAGTGTAAAATTATAAACAGACAATGCAAAATAAATCTCTAGGGGATGTAGTGTGATCAAGTTAGACCTTTCCTTAGCCCTACTCTAGCATGCAATTCACATAACATGCATACTAGTCATATACTTAGGTATAGGTATTTTGGGAATCACTTACTTGAGCTCGTTTGATTGCACATATCTCACCCCTTTTTCTTTATAGAAATCTTCGTAAAAAATTTATTTATTTTTTGAAAAAAAATACCAGTTCCTCAGTTTGAGTTCAGACACAGCCGAGAGTGTGCGCAAATTCCCCAAACCAAGGCTGTAATACCAACTTGTAATGTCCCAAAAATAATGAGTGAAAACATTATTTTAATTAAGTCAAAATTGTTCATTTATTATCCTCAAAGATGATCAGGATAAAAGTATTCTAAAAACATTAGAGTGAAATCATAAACTATCAATACGGAATAAATCTCCAAGGGATGCAGTGCGATCAAGTCGGGCCCTTCCTTTTGAAACCAGAAGTACATGGGAACATTTTAAACATAAGCTATAGGCACAAAGCTTAGTGAGTTCCAAAAAAATACCACATACCATACATATAATTTCCATAGGCTACCCCCATGGTCTTTTCCATGGAATGACATGGGCTACCCCCAAGGTCTTACAACCATGTGCCATGGGCTACCCCATGGTCTTTCCTTGGAATGAAATGGGCTACCCCTAGGGTATTACAATCAAGTTCCATAGGATACCCCTATGGTCTTTCCTTGAAATGGCATGGGCTACCCCCAAGGTCTTACAACCAAGTGCCATGGGCTACCCCATGGTCTTTCCCTGGAATGCCATAAGCTACCCCTAGGGTCTTACAACCAAGTGTCATGGCTAACCCCATGGTCTTTCATGAAATTGCCATCGACTACCCCATGGTCTTGCATACAAATGTCACAGGCTACCCCCGAGGTCTTCCATGAAAACATCACAAAGACAACTAGCATTCTACATACCAAAATCCTATGGGTCAGCATTGGTGCCTTCGACCCATGAGTACAGTGCGTAGACTCACCTGAATTATTCAACATAAGCCCCAATGTAACACTCGTTCTGATGCACGGTGCTAAACATATTATCTCCCTCAAACTAAGGAAGCTTGTGTTTTTTTTTCCATGATTTCACTGTGACAGGGAAGCCACAAATACACTAAAACATATATTCGCTCAAATAAACATTGAAATTCTCATCGGATCGTGTCACACCCCCAACTGGCGGTGGAAACACCGGGTGGTGTAACGTCATTCCTTGTATCACAGTTATATAACATATATTGAACAATACAAAAAAGTTTTATAAACTATATACCGTTATTGATGATACAAAGTTGCATTATTCTTGTTTCCTAGTATTTATCACATAATGTCCGAACTATCGCACATGTCTTAACAGATATATGTTCTTTACGAACAAAAAATATAATAATAAAACTTCTCCTATTCGAGTAACAATCCAGCTTATCAAATTCCTGAAAACACATGCGTTTTGAAAATACGTCAACATAAAGTTAGTGAATCCATAGGTTTTGACTCTGAGTAAATATAGTACTTTTCCCAAGTTTGAAAAGTATAAAACATAATTTGAAAATATCATTCTGACTCATACTTGTTTCTCACATATAGTATATATATCCTAGGTAAAATGGTTTACTTACTAAATAATCATTATACCTATAAGTTTCATATACTATGAATACAAGTGTTTGTAATCCTATACAAACGAAGGTCGCTACATATAAATATTATTTCAGATCTATACGATTAAAAATCGCTGCATATAAATCTTATTTCAATTCTATACAAGTGAAAACCACTACTTATAAATCATATTTAAATTCTATGCGAGTAAAAATTGCTACGTATAAATCTTATTTTAATTCTATATGAGTAAAAACCGCTAGGTATAAATCTTATTACAATTATATACGAGTATGTGTGCTAGGTATAATTGTTTACTTAATGAATAAGTAGAATACCTACAAGTTCCTTGTACTTACAGTATAAGTGTTTGGGAAAATTATACTTAACATTAATTGTGACATCCCCAAAATCATGGCCAAAAAAGACCGGTTTGTTTATGCTTTGTTTAAAAATCAGAGTAACATTTTAAATAAAAGTGTTGCGGAATTTGTCCCAAAACAAAATATGATAAAGATTTATCAAAAGCATTTCCGTAGAAATGTATTTCATTAAAAGACCCGGGATGTCATGTTCGTACAAATCAAAAGCATAAACAGTACAATATAAGCCTTACTACATTATTTCATATCTACAGGTCTATATCCGTAATCCCTCGTCCAAACATCATATCTATGCTCAAGCGCCACTACCTGTAATACAAGAAACTGAGTGGGTCAGGCTTGGGAGCCTGGTGAGCACATAGGGTTTTCAACCCACAATAAATAAGTTTATTAATTTCATCAATCAACAATAACCCGATTACCCGTTCCCGTTATCCTCACTTTACGTCCCTAAACACCTATCATAAGGGACCTAGCCTAAGGATCATCATCGGGACGGACACTACTGCTAAGGGGATTCCTCAGTAATAAATGTCCTAAAGGCAACCATGTGGGGGATGGAGTACACCGGTGAACACATCGTTAACAAACACCTACAGGTTGTGAGCCTGCTAGTGTTCCACTGGATTGTCTAGAAGAGTCCGTGGTCGTCATCCATACTCCGCTAGATGACAGAATCAACAACATCAACATTGAGGCCTCTCATCATTTTATCACACATCACCTATTACATCTACCCATGTTTTACCCCAACATTTGCGTAGATATAAAATACATATACAGTTTAAATTATTGAAAACATGTATAACAACGTTCATCCAGCATAGATAGCAAGTATTCAGATAATATGCACACATAGCATGTAATTTATATAAAATACTTCATATCTATGTGTAAGCTGAAAGTAACTATGCACTCACTTGATTAGGTGGTGACTCAGCACTCGGACAGCGCTTCGATACTCTCAAAACGATATTCCTTTGATAAAACCTAGTATCGATACCACTAGGGTTTAGTTTAACGATAACCGCGACAAATTCATTAGTCCGAGTATTATTAAGTGTTAATAATACTCGATATAACTCATTTTAATAGCCCAAATAATTATTTTAAGGACCTAATAACATTCCTATAATTATATGAAAGCTATATTAAAAATTGCGTAAGCGTAGCACACTTACATCGAATTTTATCGAAAACCGGGACTTAATTGGAGCGGCGTTTCGAAACCGAAAAACTCCTTTTTCTTGGGACTCCGAGAGCCTCGGGGCTTCCCTAGGGTGCTAGGGGTTTTATCTAGGGCTTACGGGGTGGTTTGGGGTTGTAGAGAGAGAAAGAAGTTAGAGAGAGAAGTGATTTTGGTGTGAAAAATGAAGAACCATCGGCCCCATTTATAGCCCTGTGAGGCCTCGGTACGCTGAGCGTACCTCGGACCTACGCGGGGCGTAGCCATTAGATAAGAGCGCCAGCGAGCTTCCAGCTGTTAGCCACTTCGGAGTACATCAGGGCGAGCGTACGCGGGGCGTACAGACTTCGGACGCGGGGCGTATGCGAAGGGCGACGTGTCAAGATCCGAAGCGCGTTCCTTCATCAGCGATGGACGGCCCAGATGCAGCCACGTCATCAACCTCGCAACAGACTTCGTAGATTCATGCTTCAACTTTAAAAATTCGTAACTTTCTCATACGAACTCCGTTTTTAGCGTTCTTTATATCCACGCGAAGGTGGGAACGTACTCGACAACTTTCGTTTAGACTCTGTCGGCTAATTTTGGCTCGATTTTAAATTTTATATTATCAATAGGCCGGGACATGCATGGTCCGTTAAATCCTCATAACTTCTTCATCCGACATCCGTTTTCGCCCATATTTTTCTCGTTACGCCACTCTTAATGAGATCTACGATTCTCGTTCAGGTCGTGTCGGCTAAAAATCGCTCGATCTAATATTCAAATTTCGGGTTGTACACTACTAATCCGAAACTTCGAAAAATCATAACTTCTTCATACGAAGTCAGATTTGGGCGTTCTTTTTATCGATGTTCTTAGTTTAACATATTCTACGACTTTCGTTTAGATCGCTAAGGCTAAATCTCACTCTATCGTAAATTCACTATTTACGGTCTCCGGTATCGTGTCGGTTCTGTCGCGAAACTTCGACGGGTCATAACTTCTTCGTTATAACTCGGATTTCGGCGTTCTTTATATGTACGGAAACCTTGAGACATATTCTACAACTTTATGTAGAGATATAGGGATTATCTAACGCTTTAATTTTGACCCTCATTTTTTTATTCTTTATTAATTATACATTTATAATTAAATAATAAACACATAAACACACATAATACTCAAATATTTCATCTTTATTACTTCAAAAAGAGTTACAAGAGTTGACCTAGACTATTACATTGACAAAAATGATTAGCCCCGAAACCCGGGCGTTACATTAATACTTGTATATCGACAAAGTATAATTCTTCTAAAATTGTGTTACCATGAGTCCATAATCGCTACTATACGACGCCACTACCTCTGAATGGTGCTACAAGTGTCGCACCATGTGATAGATTTTCGCATGCTTCATCGACGTGAGAATATAATATATTGGGCAAGTTCGTCACCCGCAAACTGTTGGTTTGTAGCTAGCAACCACGGGTGGGGTTGTCAACCCGCATAGATCTACACACAACTTCCTTGTTAGAAAAATGGACAACTTTGTCACCTGAAAAACCGTTGGGTTGTAGCTAGCAACCACAGGAGGGGCAATAACCCGCATAGATCTATACACAAGTTCCTCGCTCACACGAGATTAGCGGTTACAGGTCAGAGGATTTCCCCTACGATTTCTAATCTTAGTTAATGAATAAAATAGCTAGCTCATGTAGACTTTGTCGAGTTCCGTTAGTTCCAATAGTGAAAGCATATACATGTCTAAAACCCTAAGGTACTAGACTATGCTTTAAATGTTACTCCTAATTTTTATAATACTTAGGCAGTACAACAACTGTAACTTGAAGTAAAAGCAAGTTTTATCTAACATAAAACCAATAACAACAACATACTTAACAATTAGTGTATATAACTCCCGAGTATAACTCCAGGGCTATATCACACATAATATATATAGAACTCCCGAGTATAACTCAGGGTCTACATTAGTATAATCTATAATAACAACATGCTAACAAGTAAAATAGTTGTATGATTTCGATATATGAGATATATTCTAAGTATATATGATACAAAACAACTATATCCTGGTTAATATAACTATTTTTGTTGATACAAATATACTATCATGTAAATATAATATTAACTTATATACAATATTTAGCATGTGTTTTCCCCCGAAAACATTAAAAAGTGGGGTCGTGAAACTCACCCTAGTAGTGTGATCTATAGAATCTAACTAAAAAACGGTCATAGGCTCGTCGTTGCCAGGCTCGGGAAGGGAAACGACCTTCGGAAAACGAGAGAGAATGAAAGTAAAAGGTGTAAGGAGAGAAAGGGACTCACTTGATATTTATAGGATGTCCAGGGCAAGTTCACGTTGTGAACATGCATGTTCACGTCGTGAAGCATGGTTGCATCACTTCATAGACTTGTCATTTGCGTTCTAGCTTCAAAAGGTGTCTGGATGACATTTTGATGTCGTGAAAGTGTTATGTTCACGTCGTGAGATTCCATGAGTCATCTCGTAGCCTTACCACGTGTTTTCTAGCCTCGATTAGTATCCTAGACGACTTTCACATCGAGGACTTAATGTTCACGTTATGAACCAAGGTAGCTAGGGTTTCTGTCACGTGTCATGCACTCAGACGGCTACATCTTCGGAAGATGTTCAAATGACCTAGATGGTTCACGGTCGTATATGGTTCACGGCCGTCATCAGTTCTCGGCTGTACACATAATGTAATTTCACGGTCAAATATTGAACACAGTCAAACAATTGTTCATGGTTGAAAACAATGAATGTTTCACGGTCAATGAATGAAACACGGTCTAACAACAGTTTACGGTCAAAGGAGTTGAATGGTTCACGACCGTATATTCTATTCACGACCGTACACACTTCAACAGGTTGAAACCATGAACACTTAAACAAGAGTTTTTCTAGCAGATTCTGATCCTTTAGCCTTGAATACTCGAACAAATGCAGATATCCAACAACCTAACACAAATCAACCACGAAAATGAAGAGAAAACTTGAGCCGTAAACACCAAAAACGAGTTTGACACCGGATTTGGCTCTGATACCAATTGTAAAGTCCCAAATCCAAGGAACCAAACCAGTGATCAAACAATGAACAATCAAAATGAATAAGAATGGAGTATTAGAAGGATTTAATTAAGCAATGCACACGTTTATTGATCAAAACGTCTGGTACACCTTGACACACACACACACACGACCGTTTGACTTCGATAAACTCTCACATTGACACATTCTGAGACTATTTAAAGGACCAAGACCGAACACAGTTAACGTCCGTGAACACCTACACGGCCGCAAACACTAAAGCAACAAGACCAAAACCCTACCAAGACTTATACATAAAGAAACCTAGCCTAAACCATAAAATGTGACCTAACACTTAATATATTATTGACCGGAGGGTCTTAGTACATTGTAGACCGGATAGTCTTGGTACACTATTGACCGGAGGGTCTTAGTACATTATTGACCGAAGGGTCTTATTTGTTATAATGTGATATGTGTTATTGTGCATACTGTCTTTGTGACTTATGCGGTTATAGTATTTTGTGTATATAATGATCTTATGTGCTTATACTGAGACATGTGTTATCATGTTTCTGTCTTGTGATATATGCTATATTATTTTGTGCCTTATTGAGTAGGACCGGAGGGTCCGAACCGAGTTATGAGACCGGAGGGTCTCCATTGAGATACATGACCGGAGGGTCCAACCCGAGCTGTGAGACACATGACCGGAGGGTCCACACTGAGTCGTGAGACCAGAGGGTCCTCACCGAGACGCATAAGACCGGAGGGTCTATGCTGAGTTATAGCGATGAGAGGCTTATTATTTGTGTACGTGGTATTTTAGGGAACTCACTAAGCTTTATTCTTACCGTGTTGTGTGATATGTGTTTCAGGTACTTCTTCGGATCGCAGGAAGACGTCGACTTGATTGTACACACTGATTCGAGACTATGTGTGGATGATTATAGGATAGTGACATTATTATGTGGATTTGTGTTAACACTTGAAACAATTATGTTTTTGAGAAATATACTATGAGTTTTTATGTGTTTTAAAAATGAAAAATTTGGTTTAAAAATTTACGTTGTTACATCATACCCCACTATTTTTGTGTTTTTCACACTTTTTGGGGGGAATACAAGTCAAATCTTATTTAACCATTGGATAATTGCATGTACCATCGTGTTTATATGTTTAACCTTTGGGCAATAAAGTTTTTATCATGTTTTAGCTACATAAAACTATGGTGTACATGTTTGACTAGATATTGCTATAAAAAATTTCAAGGTTATTGTATGTATTTTGGTAAAATTCGTGACTTGCTAGAGTCACAACAAAAATAAAATGTTTGTGTTACAAAACTTGATTATTTTACTAAAAATCATGCTTACTACTAAAATAGTTGTTATATGTTGTCACCATTTTAATGGTTTAAAAACTTAGAGGATTATGCTATTTTCACAACATATATTACAAGTATACAAGTCCATTAGTGATTATTTATAAAAAGGTGTTATAAACAATTTAACAAAAACGGTATACAAAACAAAATTTTACGACAGAAAACGTTGTGTGTCATAATCTGTCTATCATAAAGCTATTAAAGCATGAGCAATAAGTTGTATGTCGTAAAGATGTAAAACGCATGTCATAAAACTTCAGTCATAAATTTACACTAGTAATGTCATTCACACCATTCAATAAAGGGGAGTCAAAGTTTGCATAAATCTGTTAAGGCTCTTGTGAGACTCTCCTTCACCGTACCTACCTAGCGTACACCATAAGTCCTGTAGTTATAACCAGAGTCTCTAGGAGGGAGAGTGAGGTAATTGTGTATAGGTCTATACGGGGTTGACACCCCCACACTTGAGTTGTTCACTACAGCTAGACGAGCTAGTCTAGGGTGACAAATATCTTACCTAAACCGACACCTGAAGAACGTCATGATAGGCATATCAGTCACATCAAGCATGGTTGTAACGACTCGCATAGGAATTAACAATACGATTTTGGTTTACGGGAAGCTTACACTTCATCGGTTTTATTAAACTATAAATCTACATATTATTTTCAAGTATACGGTCCATTATACTTTTGGTCTTAGGGTTTACGACTACAGTTTCATGCATCAGAAAATATTGGATTTTCTGGGAACACACTCTTTACAAATACAAACAAAAGAAAACAAAGGACATGCATTCATATGTTCACGATTTTAGAATGAGACTTACAAACTATTTTCATAGAAAATATCAGATTTTCTAAAAGTACTACAAGAATTATTCTAAACAAGTACAAAACCATTTTATACAAAAATGCTTATGAACTCACCAACTTTTTAGTTGATGCTTTTCAAAATGACTTGTATTCTCTGGGATCTAGTAACAAGTAATCAACTCTGCTATGAAGTCAAGTGGTGCAACCTTACGAAATTTCACTTTTTGTCACTTTTATGTAACTGACGAACAACTACAATATGTAAACAATGTAAGAATGTATTTTCAATGTATGTCACTTGTAATGCTATGTTTCATTCATATTCAATTGTTATGGTACTATATAATGATGTCATCTGCCCCCGGACGTTTCCGCCGTCCTGGTTCGGGGGTGTGACAGTTCGGGATGGTCGAGGTCTTTTGACACAGTGTGGTTGGGTGTGGGTACCGGTAACCGGGGGTGTGAGGTAGAAGATCTTGGAGGAGTTACACAAATCCAAGTTCTCTATTCACCCGGAGGCCACAAAGATGTATATGGATCTGAGGTTGAATTACTGCTGGCCCTACATGAAGCGAGATATTGTATGGTTTGTGGAGCAGTGCTTGACCTGCAGGAAGGTCAAGGCTGAACATCAGGGACCTCATGACAAGGTTCAACCATTACCCATTCCTATGTAGAAATGGGAAGAGATCACCATGGACTTCATCACGAAGTTACCGATGACGACGAGGGACGAGGACTCCATTTGGGTCATCGTGGATAGGTTGACGAAGAGTGCCCATTTTATTCCGATACCCAAGAGCATTTATGTTGAGAAATTGGCAAATATATATGCAAGAGGTGGTGGTCAGGCACGGAGTGCCAGTATCGGTGGTCTCGGACCATAATGTTCGATTCACCTCCAGATTCGGGAGGAAGTTCCATGAGGAACTGGGCACCTAGTTGCACTTCAACACTACGTACCACCCCCAAACAGACGGCCAGAGTGAGTGGACGATTCTGACGCTCGAGGATATATTGTGGGCATTCGTATTGGACTTTGGATGGAGTTGGGATACATACCTCCCACTAACAGAGTTTTTATATAACAACAGTTATCAAGCTAGTATCGACCGACCACCGTTTGAGATGTTGTATGGTCGGGGGTGTAGGACTCCTGTTTGCTGGGGTGAGGTAGGGCATCGAGTCATGGGGAGCACTGAGGTGGTGCTCAAGACTACCGAGTTGATTCGGCAGGTGCACGACAGGCTACGAGTCGTGTAGAGCCATCAGAAAAGCTATGCTGACCGGCGCTGATTGGACCTCAAGTTTCAAGTGGGGGACTTTGTTTTGCTGAAAGTATCTCCATGGAAATGAGTCATCAGGTTTCAGAAGAGGGAAAGTAAAGGGCCCCGATATATTGGCCTGTTCAGGATTTCTGCTCGGATGGGCAAAGTGGATTACCGTTTGGATCTGCCGAACGAGATTAGCCAGATACACAACACCTTCCATGTGTCTCAGCTTCGGAAGTGTGTCACAGACGAGGCTACGACCATTTATCTGGACGAAATTCAGGTAGATGAGATCATATACTACATTGAGAGGCCCATTGCGTTTCTGGATAGGAAGACTAAGGTCCTTCGTAACAAGGAAGTGAAGCTAGTGAAGGTGCAATGGCAGACCGAAGAGGCTCCGAATGGACATGGGAGCCGGAAGATGAGGAGATCCAACTCAGTGAGTAGGTTATGGTTTTTCCCGGTTTCCTGAAAGCGGAAGGAACTCGACGAGTTTCTAGATGCACTCGACGAGTTGGGTCAACATCAACTATTGACCTTGACTGCTGACTTTGACTTTGACCATGGTTGGCTAAGTTTGACTTTAAGGGTATTTTTGGTATTTTGGGATTTTGACAAGTTAATCACATGATGGTTGTAGGCAGTGAGTTGGAGCTGCGAGTTGGGTCATATCTTATCAGTTCAACATTTCTTGAGAGGTGAGTCTTCTCACCTTACCAATGGGTCTAAGGCACCACGGTCGGCCCATTTTATGATTTGTGGATTGTTGGTTGATTATGCGTTATGTTAGTATGACATTTGCATGGAAGACCCCGAGGGCTTCCCATGGCAGTAGATTAAGACCATGTGGGGGTTCCCATGGCATTTGGTGTAAGACCTTGGAGGTTTTCCATGGCACCCTAGTATGTTTGTATGTTTAGCTTGTGTGATATTTCCTTGGTTAGTGAAGACCAAGTGGGGGTTCCTATGACAGCTAATGAAGGCCATGTGGGGGTTCCCATGGCAGGTAGTTAAGAGCACGTGGGGGTTCCAATGGCATTAGGTATAAGACCTTGGTGGGTTTACATGGAATCCTTATATGTTTTATGCATGGCTTATGTGATTTATGTAGATGCTATAGCTAATATGGACTATGTGATTATGTGGATTGTGTGGAGTATGATCTGGGGAACTCACTAAGCAAGTAAGCATTATCTTATAGTTTGTTGGTTGTTTTAGGTACTTCAGAGCCTAAGGGCAAGGGCCCGACATGATGGCGCGACATACACTCTCTCCGACATTTTATTTGGGGACACTCTGATAATTTGAATAAAATGTTTGATGTTATGGATTTTGAAAAAAATTGTTATTAAGATTTCATATTTTATGGGAATGTTTTGGTTATTTAAAAATGAAATATTTATTTGGAAATTTGGGTTGTTACACGTCAGTACCGATTCCGGTTAACCGCTGGTTTCGGGTACCCGGTATTAGAATCGAAACTGGCGAGTATCCAATGGGTTTCGGTTTCGTAAAAATTAGAATTGGAACCGGAACCGCTTAAGGCGGTTCCTAGACTTTAGGAACCAGAACCGCCTAAGGTAGTTCTTGTTCCAAGACTGGTAGTTTCGAGGCGATTCCGATTCTGAAAGCAAGTACCCACTTTCATAGCTCATCCCTACTGGAGGTTATATGAGGTGAAGGTGGGTGGGTGTGGATGTGGATTTTGTGTGAGGTAGGTGGCATGAGTGTTGGTGGGGGATAGAGTTGGGTGGATGGGTGGTTGTTATTGGTATGGTTGTAGGGTGTGGAGGTGGGGTAGGGTAGGTTTCGGTTGGTCTAATAGGAATAAGCTTTAAGCTCTAAGCTATAAGCCTTAAGGGTTAAGCCATAAGATATAAGCATTATGTCATCAGCCATACGACATAAGCATTAAGCCATAAGTCAATATCATAACCCACAAGCCCTAAGCCTTAAATCATAAGCCATACGCCTTACACCATAATTCTAAAACCTTAAGCATTAAGCCCAAAGATATAGACCATAAATCTATTAGCCTTCAACCCGATGATATAAGCTCTAAAGCCTAAGGTATACACCTTAAGCAACAAGCCATAAGCCCTATGTCATAAACATCGGCCCTAATCATTAAGCCATAATCCATAAGCCCTAAGTTATAAGTCGTATGCTCTAAACCCTAAGCCTAAAGCTAACCGTAAGTCATAAATCATAAAACCTAACGCCTAAATCCTAGCTCCTAATGGGATAAGGCTTATTCCCTAACCATACAACATACACCATAATCTATAAGCTATAAGCCTCAAGTATTAAAATATAAGTCCTAAGACATAAATTATAAGTCATAAGCCCTAAACCCCAAACCCTAACTCCTAGTGCATAAGCCTTAATACCTAAGCCTTATGTACTAATCCCTAAGTATAAACTCAAAGCTAAAAGCCAAAAGTTGTAAGTGATATGCCTTAAGTCCTAAAGCATAACACCAGTCTATAAGCTTTAAGCAATAAGCAATATGTTTATGTATACACTAACATACATACACACTTACTCCCCCCCCCCCCCCCCCCCCCAAACCCCCCATATATATAATCGAATATTATAACACATAGGTACATATAATTTAAAATATTTTATATTTAATTATAAGTAAAATATTAAACTAGAGACTTTTTATTTTTTGATATTTGTTTTGTTTTCTTGCTAGAACGAAAGGAATACTTTTAAAACCATTATTTGTTTATGAAATATATATATGTATATAAACACTTCAATTTTTAAAAACCAAAACCTAATAAAAATAAAAATTATATTATTTCATATAAACATTTTAATCCAAATAATTTCAATTCCCCTCTCCATGAAATGGACAAGCGCCACAAAAATATTATTATCCCTCTTTCATATAAATATGAAAGGTGAACTTTCCCCCCACCCCTAAATTTTGACTGCCCTGCATCTGAATTGTTCCAAGTTCACCCAAAAATCAATTTTTCCATCTCTTAAGATTAAGAGATTAAGAATACCACACCATGCTCTTTCCCTTCATTTATCTATCTCTAAATAGTTTTAATTTTTCATCTCTTCCCCACCTACACAATAGCAATGATGACATTATCGACGTCGACCAACACCTACCATGTTACAGAAGGATATATTAAAATTAAGACAATTGAAATCGAGAGGACATCGATTCATCCATTTTTCACCTACTCGGGTTGTCATCATCTTGCGGGACATTGAATTTATAGGTAACATGACACGTAATCATCTTTTTCTGCTTTTCCTCTCCGCTTTCTTCCTATTATTCACTGATTTCCAATTGCTCATGTAGTCTTGCTTTAATTCACTGATTGTAACAACCCAAAATCCAAGACCAAAAATTTCATTTTTGATTTAATAATTTATATAACGGTTTACTGAAAACACTTTAGTAACCTTGTTCCAACCATTGGAAACATTTAATGAAAACTAATATCAGAGTCAAATCCCAGAGATCACATATTGCAGAATAACATGGGTGAATGCGCTGCGACTGTCCTGGGCTCCTATATCTAAAAAACGTAAGCACCTGAAACCAAAACTATAAACCGTAAGCACGAAGGTTAGTGAGTTCCCCAGATACTACATACCGTACATATCAACTGAGCCATACATAACTGTGAGCCATACATATCAATCATATATCAAGTAAGTTGCTATGTGCCCCACATAGTCTTGCCGTTATGCCACGGGCCGCCACGTGGTCTTTTTTGCCAAGCCGGGGGGCATCCCCCTGGGTCTTACAGACAGGTGCCAAGAGCCGTCTCCTAGTCTTCCATGCCAGTATCACAAAGACAACTAGCATATATACTACTCTACTTAGCTGATGAGCACGCAGTGTGCCATGAGCCACCTCCTGGTCTTTCATACATATTGCCTAGGGCTAACCCCTGGGTCATCCTAGCATACATAATAGCATACTGTGTGCCAGGAGCCGCCTCCTGGTCTTTCATACATATTGCCCAAGGCTAACCCCCAAGTCTTTCTACCATACACAATCTAAATGGTTCGACACTGTGGCCGTAGACCCATACACACAATGAGGAGACTCACCTCGCACTACTGAAGTCCTGCAGATAATCCTCTAGTTGCTAACTGGAAATTCCACGAACTGCTAATCCTTCAGCTCCCCGAGCTATCAATACCAAAATAACACTTAGTCCAAAATGCCCTCAAAAGTCAAACTAGGTCAACCTTGGTCAAAGTCAAAGTCAATGGTCAAAGTCAATGCTCTGAGTTGACTCAACTCGTCGAGTTATCTTCTAACTCGTCGAGTTCCCATGCTAATCAGAATTGATGTGTCGCGACCCAATTCGTCGAGCTTACACCCAACTCGACGATTTCTACCTTTTTAGGACCGGGACATTTCCAAGCCAACTCGTCGAGTTCCTCCATGAACTCATCGAGTTCTCTAGTCTGTTATCTCTTCTTGATGCATTAATCCCTTATACTTCAAATCTACACTCTATACTCCGAATCTAGGCTGGAAATGCTACTAGAAGGATAAAGTTTCCAACTTAACCCATTACTACCTCTCCTAAAGGGATTAAGCTCTAACCCTAACCCAAAAAGGTCAAGGTCTTAATCTAAACTTTACCAAAACTATAAGATAACCCATGGGGTTGTAGATTTGGACTCTAAGGGCAAGAAAATCACGTAAAGCTTCAACCTTTATCCACATGCATGGCCCTTTGGAGTTAAAAAGGCTAAAATAGAGGCTTAGAGGTTACATGAGACTTCCATGGCCATAAAGTTGACACCTTTATGCCATGAGAGTCCCTCTAGACACTAGATCTGAAGTGTTCCTCACTTGGGACGTCCAAATCCCAAGAGTCATAACATTTGGACCAAAAACCACATAAAGATGCTAAGATAGAGATCTAATCAACTACTAGTCAAGTTTGAGGCTTGATTACCAGAAAGTAATGGAAATGAAGTGGTGTTTTTGGATCTACTAGCTTCTTCTTGAATCCCCCAAGCTTCTCCTTCTTCCTCAAGCTTCAAAGCACCAAAGAACACTAAAAAAATGGCTCACTATAACATTAGGTTTTAGAGATCTAGGGTTTGGAATGTGGTGGATGGAAATGAGGCTGAAAGGTGGGGATTAGGATGCTTAAATAGGGTACAAAACATGGATTTAGGTTTCTGAAACCCATACCAACTCCTTAAGTTGGTCCTCCCCAACTCATCGAGTAGGTCCCTCCACCCTCGTCTCAAACTTGCTCATACTCGTCGATTTATCCCCTTTGGATTCGACGAGTAGACCTTCAAAATGCAATGTATTTTTTTTCCTTCATTAGAACTTCCAGATTCCGGGTGTTACACTGATTGTAATTGATTTGTGAAAATAAATCGGAAAAGAAAAAAAATTGAAAAACGTATTATGATTGTTTCACTTATTGCCATCGATTTTTTCTCCTTTGATAATCTATTTGCGCCATCGTTTGATAATTGTCACTTGCTCTGGTCTATTGCTGCGATGCTGAAATGGTTTAATTGAGTGATATCATCTATGAATCCAAATCTAATATCTTAGAAATACTAAACCTACAAAAATAGTGTCAACTAAAGTTTTAAATCCCTCCAGCTTTTTTTATATATTGATGTTATTTCATCTTTGATTTATGTAAGGGATGTATATTCATATTCAAATTCATCTTCTTCATGGATATTACTTCGTTCACGATGCAACTCATAGTCATAGTACATTCTATTGTTCTTATAATTTTGTATTTATATATTCACTTGTTTCTTGGAAGATGCTTTTTAGTTTGATTTCCAAGTTTGGGCATTTTTGTGAATATCGATGTGGCTTTACTGACACTAGCAACCACCATCCGAAGTGTCAACTCTCTTTAATTTTTTCCTCATTTTGTTGGTAATTGATAAGGATCATTTGCATCAAGGAAACTGGTAAGGTGATGATTGGTTTTAAGATTATCTATTTGGTTGTTATTGCTTTACTCAGTTTTTTATATTATTTAGGTATCGATTATGGTGAACTAATGGAATTCGATGATTGAAAATGTTGGAAAAGGTATTGGTAGAGTAATTTGGAGTATAAACTATCTTTGGATCTAGGAAAGAGCCATTATGGTCAATATTGGACCAACATTGCATTACCCTTCATGAATCAATCAACCTGGTCCATACTTAATTCAACCACTTGAAAATAGATACAAAGGTACCACCATGAGAAATTTAGTCATTAGCCAATCAGTTGGTAATGAAGGATCAAGAACTAGAATCAAAGGGTCTAGAATATTGAACTCAATTGATATTAGTGGTGTTAGTGAACCAAGTAACAGTAAATAGAAGTCTAGAATTCGTGTTCATGAGCCAGACTCTTCTACTCCTTTTTTTTATACTTTATATGATTGAAGACTTGATTTTTTGTAACAGTGTTAACCGATTATTGTGTTATCAGAAGTTGAAAATGTGCATTTTAAAGATTAATGATATTGTTGAATATTCTACGTGAAACTATTTTGATTTGGATTTTCATCTCTAAAATGGATTATAAGAAAGTTTGGACAATTTTACTGCTAAAGAGTAATATGGCCTTTTACTTTTTTGGGGGTTCTGGATGTAGAAATTAGTACAGATCGTTGCAACGATTTATGTCCCCTTCAAGAGGGTATTTTGGTGGACTTAAAGGAGCCCTTCAGATAAAACTCTAACCATTTGTTTTGTACATGTTCACATCACTCCAACTGTTATATGACCAAAATAGGTCCCAAAAGTCAAACTGATATATAACCAAAAGTCATTTGCTGTAGATCATTCATCATTTTTTGACACATATAATAAAAAGCACATGACCATAAACCACTAAAAGTACCTTTTTGAAAAAAAAAATATTATCAAGATATTATTATTGTTAAGGATTTAGGCGAGGAAGAACAAAATATATTAATAAGGCACTAGTGAATACTTACAATGACTTATTTTCATTTTATGAAGACTATTCTTTAAATTTAGACATATAGTAGTACAAAAAGAATGACCATTACATAATTATAGTCCCACATTCAATGACTACTATAATTATATTGATCAAACATTTTTCACTTCTATAACTATATTTACTTATAGACACACATAATAATTGTAAATATAACCAAATGCAACTTACACTCACAATATTTGTTTTTTTCAAAGCCAAATCATCATATTTTGATACACATAATAAAAGGAACATAACCATAAACCACTAAAAGTAACTTGTTTTCTTGCTTTTACTAAGGCACTAGTAAACACTACCCTATAGACACATAAATATTTAATGTGGCCATATGTATCACATGTTAGCTACATTGGATTTTAAGTGTCTAAAAAGGCACCATGATACAGAAACATATACAATTGCATCATATCACCATATATGTAACACCCAGTCGAGGTATTATTTACATTTAGTCCCTTATATATTGAATTATTGCTTTTGAACCTTGAAATTAGTAAGTTTGGAGGAAAGAGTGATTGTTTCTTCCAATTCAGGATTTTGGGGGTAGAGCCCGAACGCGGGGCGTTCCCCTGATGAACGCATTGCGTTCCCGTGCTAGATGCAAACTCTAGCTTTTAGGGTCTAGGACCTATATAAAGAACATTATGTCCCATACCTTAGCCTCCTTACCAGCCCCTCAACCTCAGGAAACCTTAGAAAGCCTAACACTCCTCATCCTTGTGTGATTTTGATCTTGTGAAGCTCATTTTGGTGGTTTTAAGCTTGGAAGGAGAAATAAGAAGTTAGTAAAGAAGAACTTGAGTAGCTTTAGCTCAAAGAACTGGGATAGCATCATCATTTTGTACTCTTTTGAGGTAAAAAGCTCACAACTTGCCTCATGTATGCTTAGATCTATGGAAATGATGTTTTGGACCTTTTGGTCCCAAGAATGGATTTTTATGGTTCAAATATGTTTCTGGACTTAGGGTTACCACCCTTGATGCTATTTGAGTCCCTAAGATAGGAAAGTTGCCATCTTTAAGGTCTTAATGGGTTCATGCAAGAGTTATGGCTATCTTTATGGAAGTTGATTGCTATTTCTTGAGATTGGGACTCTTGGGTGCATGCAAAGTCACTAAGTCTGTGACTTTATGATTCTAGGGGTCCTAGATAGCTTGGATCTATGTTTTGGTAGCATGGCTTAAGCATTAAGTGCTTAATGGCCAGTTTTGGAGTCTGGACATGAATGACCCACATAAGGCTCGGGAACGCGTTGCGTTCCCGTTAGGACTCGCGATCTAAATCGAAGAGGAACGCCCAGTGTTCCACAAGGGAACGCCTTGCGTTCGTTACGTCAGTGGACCTCTTTGGGCCATTTCCTTGGACTATACGACTATAGGTCTTTGGATCATTCTTTTGGGCTGTTATTGGACTATATTATGTGTTGGGCTTGAGCGAAGGCCCATTTGAGAAGTTGGGCCCAATTTAGAAGATTGCGCCATAAATGGGCCATCAGTGGGCTTGGAAAGACTATATGGAATTGGGCCCTTCACGTTATGGATTTGGGCCTAGGTCATGGACCAAAGTAGATTAGGGGTAAAATGGTCATTTTAACCTAAGAAGGATTATTAGTTTTCGATTAAGTGTTATTGTGGTAATAATAGCTCGGGGAGTCAACAAAACTACTGCTAGAGATTTCTTACCGTGAGATTCTGCTTTCAGCTTTGCGAGGTGAGTTACCTTCCTGTATGAGTGGGTCGAAGGCACCAATGTCGGCCTACTGGTAGTTGTTGTAGTAGAGATTACTATCTTTGTGATAGTTGTCTGGTTTGCCACTATCTGTTATGTTTTATGTGTTTACTTGTTATGATGTTATTTGGTAGTGGTAGGGGTGAAATAGACCCAGTATCCAGTTGAAATAGACCGAAGGGGAGGCCAACACCCAGATATGCTTGGCAGTATCCGGTTGAAATAGACCGAAGGGGAGGCCAGCACCCATATATGCTCGGTAGTATCCGGTTGAAATAGACTAAAGGAGAGGCCAACACCCAGATATGCTTGGCAATGTATTTGTTATATGGTATGTAGTATGATGAGGGAAATCATTAAGCTTTGTGCTTACGTTCTTTAGTTTTGGTTTCAGGTACCTCTTCTTCGAAGGGAAAAGGGTCAACATAATTGCAGTGCATCACACCATGATTTCCGCACATGAGATTCTTGGGAGATATACCCTGATGATGTTTTATTGAGACATGTTTCGATTATTGACATTTTGGTATTGTTATGGGATGACACGATGGATGTTTTTATGCTAATGATTTCTTTATTACTTAATCAAAAATAGAATTTTTAGTCTTAAATTTGGAATGTTACAATATATTTATCTATTGTCTCATATAAAAAAGTATCATAATGTAAATTAGTAATTGAAGTTTATGCTGACATATGGCCATAGTGTTCGAGTGTGGCTAATAATTGTCATATTTGGTATAATTAAGTGTGGTTAAAGATTTGATTATCAACAAAATGGCCATACGAACTAATTTAAATATATCCAAAACAAGTCTCTAAATTTTTTTAGTGAATTTTAGCCACACTTTTAATAAAAAGTGTGACAAACCGTTTTTCGGAAAGTGTGATCATAAGTCATTTTTGTATTAGTGCTAGGCACCACCAACTTCAAGCTCTTTCAAAATGGGACCAAAAGAAGCAAATTTTAAGCTCACACACTCAACTTGGGATAAGATGCACGAATTCTAGGGTTTTCTAGACAGATGGGCGACTAGGGAGGCCATCAATGGGACTTAAGGCCTTTAAATAGGGTGCAAGACCCTAAATATTAGGGTTTATTAATCAGCCATCAACTCGTCGAGTTTTCCCTTACCAACTCGTCGTGTTGGTCCAAAAATATACGCGACCCAAAAGTCTTCAACACGTCGAGTTTATTCAAAAAACTCGACGAGTTCCAAAGGGAATTTGCCTTTTAAGAAATAAACCTCATATCTAGAAATTGGGAAGTTACACCGAAGCAAAGATAGTTGATAGTCACATTTACGTTTGCGATTATTACTTTTCATTGGAGGTCATTTTAGCATGTCTCTATGTAACAATTTGAAATGCACATCAAATGTTCAATGAAATGCCCAAACATATATCTTATTTAGGTATGAACTCAAATTCCATCTCTTTTCTTGTTAGATTTTTATTTGGTATTGATATTACTTATTAGGAGTAACGTTAATATGTGCCTTTCGTTTTGAGATATGTAGTAGGATGTGATCAAATGAGGTTCACATAACAAAGTAAGTAAGATCTGATGGAATAAATTTGAAGTATAAGAAAACAAAGAACATGTTGATGTTGTTGATCAACCAAACATGCATACCAAAGCGCTTCTAGCCCAGCGGTATCTGGTGTTGCCCTCCGTTCTTGAGGTTAAGGGTTCAAGTCCCGTCGTGGACATAGATGGATTTAAGGAGTGGTTTAGAAGTAGGTTATATTTGAAACATGCATGAGAAACTAAGCTAAAACTCTGTTAGAATATCTCAACAACTTGATCCACTAAGCTAAAGACCAGGTCAAGTGAGTAGGATACTTACTGACTCGATCAAAACTAGACCAACAGTTGGAGTTATGACACTTCCCCTCCATTCAAACTTGGACAATCCCATGTGGAAGCAGAATTCCACATGTTTTGATATTGGTAGACTCTTTGTCATAAATAATTAAATTTGATCATTAAATTACCCATCATATAACAGCTCCCTATTACATCAAGACAAAAGGGCTGTCTATTTAGGTTGACTAAACAGAGGAGTTGTTGAAGACTAAGTCAAAAATAAATAAAAAAAAAAAAAGTAAAGTGTCGTAAGAGTAATGATGATAAAAATCACATTAATGCAAGAGCTTTTGTGTTCAACAAGACCACATATTGTCATTCCACTTCTTCCTTTAAAAAAAATGGCAGACAGAAGCATCTTCCTCATCTTAACTTTCTCTTGCTATTTTTTCAGCAATCCTTGTCACTCAGAAACAGATACCTTACTGCAAGGTGAAGAGCCGAAGGACTGGGACTATTTGATTTCATCAAATCGGGTCTTTACTTTGAGGTTTTTTGGGTTTGCAAGTACCATCAGCCCTTATTTAGGGATATTCTACAATCCCATAATTATAAGAAGCAAAAGCGATGGTTTTGGAAGAAGAATAATGTTTTATGATGATAGTGGTCAGGAAAGAGATGAAGCAGTTTGGGTAGCAAACAGAAACAATCCAAGCACAGATATATATATATATATATATATATATATATATATATATATATATATATATATATATATATATATATATATATATATATATATATATATATATATATATGGAAAGCTGACGATAGATATCCATGGAAAGCGGAGCATTTAATTGTTGTTGATCTCTTCAATCCTTCTCCATTAATAACACGCAACGCAAGTGCTACACTGTTGGATACAATAGTTCCTCATCTTTATGGCTTTCAATACTTGTCAAGACGAACCCATTATTGTACTCTCTGTACTTGAAACATACTAATGAATTAATATTAGTGCAACCCAAAAGAAGCTAATTAACTCAAGGAATGTTGTTACAAAAAGACTTGTTAAAGAACGTTGGGATTTAGTTAATATAGATATGGTAGAGACATTCTATCTATCATCTATCTAATCAACCACTCTTTCTCTGTTAACAAAATAGGGAAAGCAGTTAAACATGCCATGTTGGATGTTTTTTCGGAAGTGAAGGACATCCAAAAGCTGTTGCTGCATCGACTGAGGCACTTCTACAGTTATATACAAACAGATAAGAAGATCAACCCTGAGCTGCATTATTTCACCTTTCAAACCATCTCATCTGCCACAAACAATTTCTCAAGCACTAATAAGCTAGGACAGGGTGGTTTTGGATCAGTTTATAAGGTAAACTTTCAAAGTTCAAACACACTCAGTCTCTATTTATAATTAATTAAGAAGGATCCAGATAAAAGCTGATGCATGTGATGGATTAATTTCACAGGGAAAATTAGTTGATGGGCAAGAGGTTGCTGTAAAACGACTTTCAAGAAGCTCTGAACATGGAGTCAAGGAGTTTAAGAATGAAACCGAAATAGTCCATAACCTGTCTTTTGTGAATATGAGTCCCTAGCTAACACAAACTCCCAAACAATAACTCTTGGTTTGAAATAAAACAATGGTCCACTTTTGAGTTTTGAAGTTTTTTTTCTTCAACTTTGACCTTAAATATATTTATTTGTATTACATATTACTTGATAAAACTTATAACAATGAAAAAACATTTAAAATACAATCTATTCATATATTTTGCATCAAGTATTATCTACCAAAAACAAAAATATTTAAGGTCAAAGTTGAAGAAAAAAGACTTCAAAAGTCAAAAGTGGACTATCAAATTGGGACGGAGATAGTATATAAACAACTGATTGAAGAAAATGTTGGATGGCAAACCAATTTTCACAACCGTGTTCTGGATACGTGGCTGTTTGAGTGGAAAAGTGAATATACTTTCAAGGGTATATATATATATATATATATATATATATATATATATATATATATATATATATATATATATATATATATATATGGAAAAGTGAATATACATTTAAGGGTATATAAGCTTTAGATATTCAAACCTATCATAATACGTCGTTTTAGTTGATATGTTCATTATAATGTTCTTAAACTTCAATCTCTAACTTGATTTACTTTCAAGATTTTCGGAATTTCACTATCATCTTTTTCTTACATCACATCTTTTTGTCGAACACCTACTAGACTATATATATTCCAATTAAAAATGAAAATTATGTAAGAAGCAGATAAATATGAAATTTAATTATAAAAATCTTGTAAGTAATCAAATTAGAAGTTGAATTATAAGAACATTGGACAGTTACAATCCTACCTAATAAATAAAAGTTTTTTTTACAACATGTCACATTCTCTTTCACTATGCCACATGTAGTTTTGTGGATTAAAATAAAAGCCACATGTCGTTTTGTAGTTTGTTTGAATTATATATATTTAATTTAATTTAATTAATGTCATCATTCCATTAATAAATCTGTCAATTAAATAACATATATGGTATCTTGCCATTTCTTTTGCTAATATATCGTAAGTCATCAAAACTTCATTCTATGGTCTCCAAAATCACAGCAAATTGTAAATCCTTTCCTAATTGATGGAATTTTCTTATATGGTATTTCAATTGACCATATATTTACTCATGCCAATTTTTGAATCATACAAATCAATGAACTCTAATGTATAAACAACATTCCTTCATCACAGTTAGCCGATTGTTTCTTTTGAAGTTGAATTCCTAATATCACATTCGAACGACATATAAATAACTACATCTGGTATGTAACTCAACTTTTTTTTTGTTTTGTTTTCAGAAGATGTGGTCATTTATGTGGTGTTGCGATTCTACTTCAACTCATTCTCCATCCAGTTTTGTTTTTTAAATCCTTCTTCTTATACATAGCATCATATAATCATATTGACAGAGCAACCAGTATGCTGTACAGTATAACTACAGATACATGTTTATTTCTACTTTGCTAATATGCCATATGTTGCACTGTATGTGTTTTATAAATTGCTTCAGAAAAAAAAAATCCTATAATATCTATTTTCTCACAGTTTCACTGTTGTATGTATGTATCCATGATTAAGGTTATTGATATGGACTGTTTAACTCAACTGAAAATGTATAAAACAGATGTAATGCAAGTTTGACTGTATTGGAAATGTAATTGGATGTTGATGAAATGGCTAAAAACCACAAAGCTTAGGAAGAATTTACAATAAAGAAATTGGTCTGCTCATACTCCGTTTGTGCCAAACATTTTCTAATATTGTATCATGGTTTTTCATAAATGTTTAATGTTTTTTTAGTTAATATGACCATTATGCCCTTGTTGTCATATTTGGTCAATTTATTGTTTTTGTATTTGTAGTAATACAAACGAATAGCAACGAACTTTCATTAATTTTTTTCTCCAATCATACAACAAATAGCATTCTAATTAAATATAATTTCCTTTTATTTTTTAAATGTACAATTGGTAACAAAGTTGAAGTATTGTTAGATAATTTGGACTAGTGAAACAAACATATGATTTATAACTTTATCCCTTTAAATTGTCATTTTAATCATATTTGTGAATTTGTCACTTTCTGGTGTGTACATGCATTCATAGCCCAAATATCATAAATTTTGTTTGTTTTTATATCTGTAGTAATATTGAGGAATAGCATTGAACTTTCATTAAATTATTTCTCTCCAATCATAGAACAAATAAAATTGTACTTGATTATTATTATTTCTTCATTTTAACATGTCCTAATAATAAGAAATCCAATTCCTATGGTAAAGTACTTCGTATTTTCTTTGGCTTCTCAAAATTATGTTCTTGATAAGCTTTTTGATATTGTATCAATCATAGAAATTCAAAGAAACAATTTCTCATACTATAATCATTTCCAACATTATGCATTTTTCCTATCAGTATCAGAATTACTTTCCCTTATTTTGAAGTCGTTTCTTCTACTTAATCATCTTCGTCGACTGCAGCATCTAAAGAAGGTTAGCAATCTTAATTCCTGTGCATCTGTATCATAGTAATAGAATGAACCGGTGATATATACGATAACAGCTTGATGTATGAATAATAATATTGTTTTGTGTTTACTTCTTTTGGATCACTTCATTGCTCTCTGAAAGTTTGTTTATTTAGTGTTGCTTTGTAATGAATTTTCGTTAGTTTCAACGAAAATTTGAATTGATACGTTGAATCTGTTACGTTTAAGTTTTGTATTTGTGCTTATTATTCATCAAATTTTAGATTAGTCGATTTTAACACATCTTCATTAGCTTTAGAGGAAAATCAGATTTCATTAATTGAAGAAGCTAAACCTGACTTGCAGAGCTTAGTAAGCAAGTCAACAATTGTGGACAAGTTAGTTTAGGCATTCCAAGGGGCAAAATGGTCATTTTTTTATGGATATACATCTTAAAGGTAACCTACTTTGATATATATATATATATATATATATATATATATATATATATATATATATATATATATATATATATATATATAGAAAACATAAATGGTCATTTTTTTCATGGATATACATCTTAAAGGCTTAAATTGCTATGAAAATGGAATTTTAATGTTGTGTTGTGAAAACATGATTAAAATGCTGTCAAGAAAACATAAATGTGCTAAAAACATTTTTTAATGTTGTAAGTTCAAATATAAGACACTTCAACTTCAGATGACATATTTTTAAAAAAATGAATAAATAATATTTTGATGAATATGCTTACAATAGAACATCATTTTAGGCTATAAACTTGAATATGATAGTAAAAGTAAAGAGGATTGCAAAGGAGTGACATCTATGAAATATATTTCCAACGAATTCGGTCACCAGTTAAGTTTTTGGATTAAAGTTCTTGAAATTAATAAAATATTTATTTAATAGCATAAATATATAATGAACAAGAAGGTATCTTAATGTCTTATATTCATAACAATTTGTATAGTTACATAGATGTTAGCCAATATTTCTTTTTATATCACATAAATTACCACATATTTCGATCATTTTTTACATTTGAGGAATTTTGGTAAATTATATAAAAGTAAAAAAAAATATATGAAAAATCGAAATTTATTTTATTAATTGGAAAATCTTTATGGACAAATAAACTTGGTAATGAATATTGTGATTTTCATTACATAAGATAACGAGTACAAGAATATATATATATATATATATATATATATATATATATATATATATATATATATACACACACACACACACACACACAAAACATATTTCCACTCTACATCCTCAACATATATTTACGTCTATTCCCCATCAAGCTAAGGCCGAGTAGCGACCTGTAGCTTGTCACGTAAGAAAAGAAATCGCTGTGAGGATAGAGGTTTTGTAAATATATCTGCAATTTGATCATCTGTGGAGATATGCTAAACTGTTAGTTGTCGTTGGGCAATCTTCTCTCGCACAAAGTGAAAATCAACTTCAACATGTTTAGTACGTGCATGGAAGATAGGATTCGCGGATAGGTACGTGGCTCCTAGATTGTCACACCATAAAATTGGAGCAGAAGGAGTCGAGACACGAAGTTTACATAAGAGTGCTTGAAGCCATGTAAGTTTTGCAACCGTATCAGCAAGAGCTTTGTATCCAGACTCTGGATGACCGCGAGACAATCTTTTGTTTTCGTGCACACCATGAAACAAGATTAGAGCCAAGGTAGATAGCATATCCCGCAGTGGATCGGCGGTCATCCGGGCATCCAGCCTGGTCCGCATCAGAAAAAGCATTCAGCGGGATGTAAGTTGAATCTGTGTAGGCATGTAAAAGTGTACCTGACTTTTGTTTAATTAGGAGACCATAAGAGACAGTACCTTGCAAGTATCTTAGAATTCGTTTCATAGTGGACCAATGATTTTGAGTGGGAGAATGCATGAACTGGCAGACTTTGTTAACTGCAAACATAATGTCTGAACGAGATAAAGTGACATATTGAAGACTCCAACTATCTGGTGATATTTTTTTGGATTATCAAACTATGGACTATCGCCAAGTGAGAGGTTTGTTGTGGTGGTAAGAGGCGTTGAAATTGGATTTCAGGTCCTTGTTTAACAATTTCCATGCCCAAAAAATAGGATAAAAAGCCCATATCTTGAAGTGAAAAAGTCCAGCTAAAAGTCTGAATAACACGCTCAATGTCAATAGGGTTGTTTCCCGTTAATATAATGTCATCCATATAGACAAGCATGTAGAGAAGAACGCCTCTTGAAGGGTAAATAAACAGGGATGGGTTTGTTTTGGAGGCCTGAAATCCGAGAGTATAAAGTGTTGTAGAAAGCCAATGAAACCAGGATCATGGAGCATATAGGGACTTGTGAAGAAGGCACACATGATCACGTTTGGCATGATTAACAAATCTTTCAAGTTGTCGAAGATAAACGGTTTCATGGAGATCTCTATACAAAAATGTATTTTGAATATCAAGTTGTCGCAAGGGCCATTTTTGTGTGACTGCCAATGATAAAATGACCCGTATGGTGGTGGCTTTAATGATCGGGCTAAAAGTTTCCTGATAATCGATACCATGTTGTTGTCGAAATCCCTTGGCAACTAAGCGTGCTTTGTATCGTGACACTGCCCCTGTTTGGTCCCGTTTGAGTTTATACACCCATTTGCAGTCAATAATATTCAAGTTCATTACCATTTTGTAGAAGTGCTGAGTATTCATCTGTCATGGCTTTTTTCCATTTTGCGTCCTTGTGTGCAACTTTGAATATGGAAGGTTCTAGTTCAGGTGTTCTAACATGGGTGTGAAAGGAACGTTTAACTATTTTGGGATATAGGCGAAGGTTTGAGGGACGAGGAGGAGGCATATCTGATTGCATGGTTGGTGTAGTTTTGGTAGACCGAGAATGGGTGTTGCGAGCATAAGTATAGAAAAGGGGTGGCAGAGGTGGTGACGGTGGTGGTGGTGGTGTTGTAGCCAGATCTTACGATTATGATGGTTGATGTTGTATTGGAATCGCTGGCTGATGGTCAGGTGATGGTGATTGATGCTGTGGTGAGGGAGGTGTGTTTAGTAGTTCAAATCGTGTGGTATGTTGGGGTAGGATGAGACATACGAATTGGATGATGTAGTTAACGGTGGGTCTGGTGAGGAGATGGTATGGTATGGAAATGAGTCTTCATGGAAACGCACATATTGGGCAATGTATATTTGCTCAAATTTGGGATCAAAACACTGGTAACCATGATGAGATGTGTTATAGCTAAGGAAAACACACGGCATGGATCAGAAGTCCACTTTATGTTTGTTGTATGGATGGAGATGTGGGTAACAACGACATCTAAAAACCCATAAAAAAGAGTAGTCGGGGTGTGTTTGAAGACATGCTCAAAAGGTGAGATATTGGAGTTTGTCCAAGATGGCATGCGGTTAATGAGATAGACAGTCGTATCAAACATGAAATGCCAAAAACGATGTGGAACAAGAGATTGGGAAAGCAAGGTGAGATTGGTTTCGACAACATGACAATGGCGGCGCTCAACGAGACCGTTTTGCTCACTTGTGTGTGGACATGAGAGTCTATGAGTGATGCCAAGTGTTGAGAAGAACCGTGAAAGGTTGCAAGATTCACCACCCCAATCTGTTTGAACAAACTTTATTTTAGATTGGAATTGTCTTTCACTAATAATCATAAATGCCTTAAAGGTGTCACATACATCAGCTTTGGTTGCTAATGGAAATATCCACTTAAAGCGAGAAAAATGATCAACACATAACACGAAATAACGGTGCCCATCAAAAAAGGTAACAGGAGCAGGGCCCCAAACATCACAAAACAATATATCCAAAAAGTTTGAACTTTTTATTAGTGGAATATAACAAATGAAGTTTCGATGACTTCCCAAGAACAGGAATCACAACTAAAAGAACTAAAATTCTCTAGTAAAGGTAAATGGTATTTATGGATAGTATTGACTTCAATAACTGAGAGTGAGGATGTCCTGAGCGTTGATGCCAAGTGATGGAAGAAGCAAGAGTAGTGGAGAAAGCAACTTTTGAAAATGATTATATCCGCGGAAGCTGGAATTAATAAAGACTGGCTTTACTTGGACCCGTGAGGAGGGTGGTGTGAGTTATCTCGTCCTTCACGGCAAAAAAAGAGGAGTGAAATTCAAAGTAGACATTATTGTCTTAACAAAAGTTTTGAACAAAAAGTAGATTTTTGTTTAATTTTGGGAACACGAAGGATGTTTGTAAGCGCGAAAGATTTTATGGGAGCATAAATTTTAGAGGAACCAATATGGAGAATGGGAAAACCTCTTTCCACTCTTATATACATAGAATCAGAAGACTCTACTCTCTGATGCATGGAGAATAAATCAGGTAATGTTGATTCCAAATATTAAGATTGTAGTTAAGTTGATTGTTTAAGAATATATATAACTCTTTTCTTTGCCTTAATTATACTTTGCAGCTGCAAAAATATCTTGGTGAAGAAGGTCATCCATACCACAAGTTCAGTATAGGTTAGTAATTCACTTACTTGTTTAAATCTGTACAATATCATTTATAATGGAATCTCTCTCTCAAATTTAGGTTTCTGCAACATACTTTTTAATATTTGTTTCGTGTAACATCTACTTTTTACCATATGGTTGCATACTTTTTTAGGTTAAATGCAAGATATACATGCATATTATAACATCTTACTTTCATTTTGTCTTATAGTGTTGTACTTTGAAAAAAAATTCTCAATTATGATTATAATAAACAAATAAACTAAAGTACATTGCTATATTTGTATTTTTTTGTGATAATTGATTATGGAGTGTTGAAACAGGAACACTATGGCGGCCTTTAATTCAAAACTCAAATTGAAGAACAATTGTCGGGGTTTATCGGTTCAGCTTAGCCTATAATTTGTCAAGTAATCCACCAAATAATTCTCAATTTTATGTTTTTAAGCACTTAGTTAAACATTTATAGTTGACACTTTTAATGTGTATTGGTAGACACATTTAGTATATTATTAGACAATGTTCACTAATAATGCATTTGTATTTGATACTTTTGAAGGTATTAGATGATGTTTATTAGTTTTATTGTAAAGTTATTATTTTTGTGGTTGAATTTCAATATTATTATAAGTTTAATCTAATGAGTTTTGTCAATATCTTGGAGAGAAAAAATTGGATTTTTTTTTTCATTTATTGCTGTTTAAATAAAAAAAAAAGAGAGAGAGATTTAGTGACGGAATACCTATGGAAAATCCGTCGGTAATACGAGCCGTCGGAAATCCGTAGGTGATAAAGTCAATGTCAATCAAAGTGGGTCCCATCGGTAATATGTAGGTAATCTGTCGCTATAACGTTCTGTAGGTAAAATACTGACGGAAAAATGTCGTCAGTATTCCGTAGCTAATCCATTGGTAAAATTTACCCACGAGCATTTATGCTACGGCCCGATTTCCGTGGCAATTCCGTAGGTAACACCCTATACTTACGGATTTTGCCGTAGGTATTTTCAAATTTTTCTAGTAGTGTAATTTGTTGAAGAGAGGAATTGTTAGATACTTAGATAGAGAGACATGAGGAAGAAGAAGACGATGAAGGTGGGAGGGGGTGGTGATGGGATTAGGGTAGGGTTGAGGTGGGCTGGTGTAGGGCGGGTGTCTATTTATTTATTTTATATATATTTTAAATACAATTTTATAGTAAAAAAAAGGAAAATGAAATTGAAAAAGGGTACACTATTAATTTTAGATCAATTGTGCAAATAATATGAAACCACATGGATCAACCATACAAGATTTAGAAACCATAAAAATCACATCCATAAAAAAAAGTCAATAATAACTAAAGTTGTGACATTTAATTTGTTAAACCATAAGGATCATTTATGTAATTTTGTGTTTCCTTGATATATCTCTGAGTGGTCAACGTATGTCCTTGATATATCTCTGATTAAATCAACTGTTGTTAGTAGGGATGGCAAAACGCCCCATACCCGATGGGGAACCCAAAACCCGCACCCGTTTTGACCGGGGAATCCCCAAGTTGACCGGGGATGGGGACGGGGATGGGGAATCCCCGAATAAAAAAAGTGGGGAAGGGGATGGGGATGGGGACACCCCTAATCCCCGACTCTGGACCCGCCCCCGATATATATTAATATATAAAAGTAATACAAAACATATATTTATAGTACAATTTACAATAAATAGAATTTTATCCAAGTAACCTAACTCATTAGTAATTTTTGGTTGAAATTATACTTTGTTTTTCTTTTTATCTTATTTAAACTCATGTATGATTTTTTTTTGTATTTTGTTCATTTATTTCACTTCAAATATCACTCTGATAATTTTTTCTACTTGATTTCTCATGTATATATTTAAATATGGTAGAAAATTTATTTATATTTTTTATGCAATCTATATATTTTTTTATATTTTGTAAAATCTTTAAACTTATGTTGGTAAACTTGAAATTTAGATGTTTTCTTTACATAAATTTTTTCATATTAAAAGAGAAAACGAAATCCCCGATTCCCCGTTGGGGGTGGGGATGGGGGTTTATTTATATTCCCCGGTGGGGATGGGGATGGGGATGGGGATTGGAATGAGGATTCGGGGATGGGGATGGGGATGGGGATTGGGGTCCCCTATAAAACCCGCCCTCGTTGCCATCTCTAGTTGTTAGGACTTCTGTGTTCAACTAGTTTAAAAGTATTGGTGATACTGATACTGGAAATGAATATTTATTATTGATCTTTACAGTGGCTTTTATAGCCAATAATACATACATGGAAAGGAGCTATTACAGGAAAGCATTAATACTAATATGACAGCCAATGTACATTTAGATGACACTTAAGACTATACATGTATAGCTTTATTTTGTGATCTTGGAGATATTCCTAATAACTAGATCACATCTTGTCGATCCACTTCTCCCTTGAAAGAATGGCAGACAATAGTATATTCCTCATCATCTTCGTCACTTTAACTTGGTATCTTTTAATCCGTCCTTGTTACTCAGAAACAGATACCTTACAACAAGGTCAAGAGCTCAAGGACTGGGACTATTTGATTTCATCAAACAAGGTGTTCATTTTAAAGTTCTTTAGCTTTGACACTAGCATAAGGCCTTATTTAGGGGTATTCTACAACCCCCGGAGAAGCAAAATTTCTGGTGGATATGTATGGCAAGCTCATGATAGATGTCCATGGCAAGCTGAGCATTTTATCAAGTGGAGTCAGTGTAGTTGATCTCGTTAGTCCTACTCCAGTAGCACGCAACGCAAGTGGTACCCTGTTGGATAATGGAAATTTCATACTGCAAGAACTATATCCAGATGGGTCTGTTACACGGGTTTTATGGCAAAGCTTTGATTACCCAACAGACACCCTTCTTCCTGGGATGAAACTCGGGATCAATCTCAAGACTGGGCATCGATGGTCACTCACTTCTTGGCGGAGTCGCGAGCTTCCAGCCGATGGATCTTTTAGGTTCACAACAGACCCCAATGGCACAGGTCAAATCGTGATCTTGAGGCGAGGGAACATCCACTGGAAGAGTGGATCTTGGAAGAATCGTGGATTTCAAAACACTGCTCTACAAAATTATTGCCCTGATGTCCGCCTCTACTATATATCTAACGAAACTGAGCAATCCTTTATGTATTTAACAAAAACATACGATTCATCGCCAGCTCTGAGGATGCATTTAGGCGGTCAGCTTAAGGCTTCAGCTCTTTACGTTTACATCCAATGCCGCTCAAGCTCAACCTACAATACAGGTGTTGGTTGTGCTGAATATGAGTTTGAAGAGTTAAGTTGTAGGAAAGGCTATTACTTTGAGAGGAGAATTGGCAACGTATATATATATGGGGACGTATATGAATATGATGAAAGCTATAACTTGACTTCATATGATTGCCAAAGAATATGCTGGAGTAATTGTTCTTGCATAGCTTATACTTATGGAACAACAAACAGGTCAGAGTGCAAGACTTATGGCAAAAGGATATACAACCCAACCCATGCTGAAAATTACCCATTCAGAGTACATTACACCATCGTTTCTGAGAAAGGTTAGTAAGTTCACAATATTGATGCTTTACTGTTGGTCAAATTTAAGTGCCCTTTATTAATATACATAATCTGTTTTCTTTCCTACGTATTTGTTTCATTTCGGATGTTTTTTGTAGGAGTATGGAAAATTTAATCTTGCCCATTAATATAACTGTAAAACAAATCAAAGAATTGTTTATTTAGTTAATTCTCGTTTAAAGATAAAATATGCGTGCGCTAGCATTTGCTGCAAATGATCATAACAGTTATTGGCATATAAGAAAAGAGAATTTTTAAATGCAGAAAAGAAGAAGTGGATTTGGTTCATCATCGGGATAGGATCATTGGCTTCACTCCTATCATGCTACTTGGTATGCAAGAAGCTTCATATTAGAGGTATAAACCTCAACTTTTCACTCTGTTATCTTCCTGGCTTTCAACAATATAATTTCTCTATATTTTTAAAGAAATGTTCTATAATTCCCAAATTAGACTTCGAGTTGGTGAACAACGGTAGAAAGTTTTGACTTCAATACTAATCATTCTACCTATGTAATCAATTGTTTTTTTATTAACAAATTAGGGTTTTCCAAGAAAATCCAAAAGTTGTTGCTGCGTCAGCGGAAGCGCTTACAGAGGTATGTACGAACAGATAAGAAGATGAACACTGAGCTGCATTACTTCACCTTTCAAAGCATCTCATCTGCTACAGACAATTTCTCAAACACTAATAAGCTAGGAGAGGGGGGGGGGGGGGGGGGGGTTGGAGCAGTTTATAAGGTAAACTTTCAAAGACACCCTATTAAAGAACAATCCAGATAAAAGCTTAGGTGCTGGATTTCACAGGGAAATTTAGTTGATGGGCAAAAGGTTGCTGTAAAACGACTTTCAAGAAGCTCTGAACAAGGAGTCAAGGAGTTCGAGAATGAAACCGAACTCATTGCCAAACTTCAACACACTAATCTTGTCAGGCTTATAGGGTCTTGCGTTGAGAAGAAAGAGAAAATCCTTGTATATGAGTACATGCCTAATAAAAGCTTGGACTCCTTTCTATTTGGTAAGATCTAACATTTGCTACATTTTGCACATGAGCTTGGTTATTTCTTTGGATGCTGCTACTTATTTGTTAACAGATCCTAGGAAGAAAGGATTACTGGATTGGAATAGTCGCTTTGTAATCATTGATGGCATTGCTCAAGGACTCCTATATCTCCATAGATTTTCAAGGTTGAGGGTTATTCATAGAGATCTAAAAGCAAGTAACATATTGCTAGATGACTACCTGAAGCCAAAGATATCTGATTTTGGTATGGCTAAATTAATTGAGATCAATGAGTTTGAAACAAATACAAGTAGAGTCGTTGGAACACGGTGAGTCCATAACATGTCTTGTCTGCAGTAGGAGTTCCTATAACAAACTCACAAATGATAACGCTTGATGTGATATCCAGTGGTTATATGCCGCCAGAGTATATGATGAAAGGCACGGTTTCAACCAAGACAGATGTCTTTGGTTTTGGTGTTTTGTTGCTTGAAATTGTGAGCAACAAGATGAATCATGGGAGCTATGATGTGGAACACCCACTCAACCTTCTTGGGCTAGTAAGTTAATCCTATCCAAGACTGGTTTTTTTCATTTGATGCAAGTTATTTATTGTTTGAGAAGAAAGTCATTAACTCAATGTGTAAAATATATGTGGAGTCCAAGATCGTCTCTCCAAAAGAAAAGAACCCTTATGGATAGAGGGGGAACTCCAATATATAATGACACTTATAGGACCGTGTCATATCGATGTGAGATAACTAATACTTCCATTTAAAGATGGAGGCTCGATGTGGAATTGTGTGTAGACATGGATGTGTTAATCCATGTGGGTAGAGTCAAAGATTGTCTTTCCAAAAAGTATGTAGAGTCCAAGATATATAGGACCCCAACACATCCATGTTAGTCCTCATCGAACCCCCATCTCTGTGGGGGGGTGTTAGTGTATCCCACATTAGTGTGACATGGTTCTATAAGTGTATATATGTTTGAGTCTTCCCTTTCGCCATAAGGGTTTTTTTGGAGAGACAATCTTGGACTCCACATATATCTTAAACAATGTTGCATAAATGCTTAACCTGATTCAGGCATGGGAATAGTGGAACGAAGGCAGAAGTTTGGAGTTGATGGATCCGATACTGGAAGAGTCATGCAATCCCAAGGAAGTAATGACATGCATCCATGTAGGTCTCTTGTGTGTTCAAGAACATGCGATGGACAGACCTACCATGTTAGAAGTTATTTCTATGCTCACAAATGAAAAAATGCATTTACCAAAGCCAAAACGACACGCATTCTACATTGAGAGGCATGAGGCAGATTTGGTAAGAAATGCTAATTTGGGAAATGGCTCTGTAAATGGGCAATCAATTTCGATTTTAGTAGCAAGATAGGAGGCAGAAATAAACATATGTAATATCGGTATTTGTCATGTGATCTATAGAGTCGCAACATGGAAAGAAATATGGTCGGTTGCTAACAAATTATTCACTGTTTTAATTGTTTTATAAATATTTAGAGTATGATGTGTTTATAAAAGTTGTACTAATATAAAACAAAACTCGTTATCCGACTGACTCTACTTGTTTGCTTTGTTACTTCTACCAAATTAAGTATGATAAGATAGTTGATGAACCTGCATAATTATATTTAAGAGTGACTTGATAACATAATTGCACCAACAACCGAATATAAGTAGTATGGCTTGTTGGTTAATTGTTTCACTAATTGTATTTAAGTGTAATGGATTGATTTGTTGACCAAAATCAATCTTGATAAATATTAAACAAGTAAGAAAGATGCGGAGTGAACACTTGTTTAATTTTATTCAAGATTCAAAATAAATTGTCATTTATGGGCAAAACCCCTGAACGAATGGGTGTCCAAGGGCAGCGCCCCTAGGAGTGTGTCCAAGGGGCAGAGCCCTTGGCTTGGGTTGAATCATTGAAAATGAACCCTATTTTTGACTTTGTTATTATCCTTACTAAAATTCCTGTGTTTGTGACAAATTTTTTATTGTTAGAAACAGTTTTGAGTCAGAAAACTATCTTGTGACAGTTTTTAGACAAGAGAGATATTTAACCATATTTCGGTTAGAATTTTGGTACTTATGAAAAAAAAACTTTCTTATTCTCTTCTTCTGTTTTTGAAGATTAGGGAGTATCATCCAAATACTCCAAAGTGATTACACAATTCTTAGAATTTACAAGTGCTATTTCTTACCCGATATTTCTAACATGGCCTGATGCAATCCGGTCTCTGATCCAGTTTGATGTAGTTTATATTTTATACAGGTTATTTCAACTCTCTATAAAGACCTCTAATGAATTTTGTATAAAATAAAATTTAAAAGTAGATGTAAATTAAATGTTTTGCAGACTTTAGGGGGTTAAATGAAAAGTAGGCAAATTGTGATTGACTGATGCTATTGAGGTGGGGCATAGCATGCAATCAACATTGATCCACCCGGGTAATTGGTGCATTTTTTATATTATAAATAATTAAACTTCATGATTATAATTAAAAAAAAAAAGAAAAAAGAAAAAAAAAGAAAAGACCAAAGAGATAAGAGCTGTGATCCGATATAATTAAACCGTGAAGAATGGGGCAGAAGGGCGAAGACTATGGGAGCTTTGAAAAACAGGGTTCTAATCACATCAACACTAAAGGGATGTCTACTTCAGTTGACTAAGTCTTAGGTAATTAAACAGGAGTTGTGGAAGGTTAAGTCAAGAAAAGTGTCGTAAGAGTATTGATGATAATAATCACTTAATGTTAGAGCTTTTCTGTCCAACCAAAATCTCGTCTTTTTATTCCGCTTCTTGTTTGAAAAAAAAATGACAGACAGAAGTATATTCCTCATTCTCACCCACACTTCATCTTTCTGTTTTTTCAGCAATCCTTGTGCTGATAAAAATTAAAAAATAATAATAATAATAATAATAAAAATAAAAATATAAAAAAAAAAAAAAAAAAAAACCTTACAACAAGGGAAACATCTCACGGACTGGGATGATGAATTAGTTTCGTCAAACAAGGTCTTTAGTTTGAAGTTCTTTAACTTTGGCACTAGCATAAGCCCTTATTTAGGGATATGCTACAAGCCCTTAATAACAAGAAACTATGGTGAATATGATACTTTGTACAACAGATATAACCCAGTTTGGGTAGCAAACAGAAATAATCTGATCATAGATAGATACGGCGAACTCATGATAGATGTCCATGGCAACCTGAACATTTTATCTGGTGGAGTCACTGTTGTTGATCTCTTCACTCCTACTCCACACAACTAGAAAAGAGGATATTACCGACAGAAATTTAGCGACAGAAAAATCCATCGGAAACAGAGACCATACCAACGGATAAAAAAAACTTAATTAAAGGGATTTAGTGACGGTTTCCGACAGTTTAGCAACACAACACATTTTGTTGGCAATAACGTTACAACTACCGACACTTTACCAACACTAATGAACAATTTTTCATTCCGTCAGAAACCTCGTTGGTAAATTTTGATTTTCTATTTTGATTTTTTAATAATAAGCGCAATTTGGTAAATATGAGAATGTTAAAGGGTGAGCTTCAATGCATCGTTGTGGGTTGGATTTTGCCTTACTTCCACTTTCCTTCTTCCCTTTCTACTTCACACGATATCTCTTGTTCATCCCACTGCATCCTCAATCCACCTCCATCCGGCCAGCCCCTCCGCCTCCATCCAGCCACTGCCTCCACCAACGACGCCAACTATGCGATCACTGCCGACAACAAAGCTCTCCAGCTCCTTCAAAGTCGTCGACACAACATACGTTCTCCCTGCCACTGTCGGTCCGACCTGCAACCCACCGCCCGTTAACCGAGTAAAATTTCGTCGACGACCAGCATCGCCTCGCTCTCTTGCCGTCACCACCACCGTCGAATTCGCTGATTCGATTTCATCTTTTTTCTCCACATTTTGGTATAAAAACCCTAACTTATTTTTACCATTGGATCCGATTTCAGTTTTTTTCTCCAAGTTTTGGTAAAAAAAAAAAACCTAACTTATTTTTTCTATTACATTGATTGAGTTTTATGTTTATATTTGATCCATCGGCAAGTAACTTCCAATGTGATTTAGTTTTTTGATTTCTCCATTGAATTTTCTTGTTGATTTGGAAGTTTTGTTTACCTATAGAAATCAAACCTTAGATTGATTAATGATGCTTTTCACAACTGGGAGATTATGGCATCTTATGCTTGGTATAATCAACAAACTTGTGTCCTCACCCACCAAAGAAGAACAAGGATTCCATCTTCTAAACACGGTGATTCGGTGAAACACTCAAGAATCACAATAAATTAAAATTTTCAAAAATCAACCATTCATCAGCATTGTCTACAAAATAGTCATTGTTTCAAAGTATTATTTCAACTCAGAGTTTTTTTTCCCAAGATCCAATGTCAAAACAGAAAGTTGTGTACGATCATGCATTCGTCTTCCCACGATCCTCGGAAGTACCTGAAACCATAAACTAAAATTGTAAGTCAAAGCTTAGAGAGTTTCCCAAGAGTACCACCACACAAACATATAATCAAATAAATAACGGGTCCACAACCTACTAGTTGGATTACCCCCGGCCCACAACCTTACGGTTGGAATGCCCCAACCCACAACCTTACGATTGGAATGTCCAATACATAACCACTACTAGAAAAAAGGCCTTTTACGACGCTCATTGCGCGTCGTAAAAGGCTCAGACGACGCGCAAATGCGTGTCAAGGAAGGCCATGTCATAAAGATAGACGACGCGCATTTACGACGCGCATTTACGACGCTCTCTTATGATACGCAATGCGCGTCAAGGAAGGCCGTGTCATAAAGATAGACGACGTGCAAAGGCGCGTCATCTAGAGACGACGCGCCCTTATGATACGCAATGGGCGTCAAGGAAGGCCATGTCATAAAGATAGACGACGTGCAAATGCGCGTCATCTATAGACGATGCGCTTTTATGATACGCAATGCGCGTCAAGGAAGGCCATGTCATAAACGAAGATGACGCTCAAATGCGCGTCGTCTAGAGACGACGCGCTCTTATGATACGCAATGCGCGTCAAGGAAGGCCATGTCATAAAGGAAGACGACGCTCATTCGCATGTCGTAACCTTACGTCTCTCGTTTTTACTACGCACCTTTACGACGTTTTTACGACGTGCATTTACAACACACATTTACAACGTGAATACACATAATAAATGACAAATATACCAAAACATTCATTTTCATCTAAACGTCAAATATACCAAAACTTTACATATATGTTGAATTACCTAAGTTGTAACTACATGTTACCTTAAGTAACATTACTAAAAGTTAGCAAAAAATTGTACATGTGTCTCAAAAGACTACCTAGCATTACACATGTCAAAAGACCATACCTAGCATTAGTGGTTAACCATAACATTGTTTTGCGGATACATTGTCAAAAGACCATACATATCATCGATAAATGAAGCCTGTAACAAACGTTGACCATTCTTCACGTATCTCATCGATATCAGCAGTTGTGTACTCAGCTTTGCCATCCCCGATCTGTGAAAACATTTGCATATTGTTTTTATTAATAAAAATAGCATATTAAAATATTCTGTAACAGTAAGTTGCTATATTTTAACAGTAAGGATGCCATAAATTATAGTAATGAAAGTAGAATGCTATATCCTTACATTGTCTTTGACCAACACTTCAATTCCTTCTTCCACTATCTCCTTCATGAACCTTAGCATGTAGTAGCCACATTCGGTAGATCCGGGCTGAACTGGACACTACAAAGTTACATATAAAATGATCATTTCAATTGATCCAAAAAATAAAGTTAAAACTACAATTTCAATAAGGAATTAAGTGCTGACCGTAACATTAACCCAATTTAGTTTAACCCTTTTGTTGGATCCACTTTGTGTAGTGTACAAAACCATTGCCCTATAAAAAAACATTAACAAATATGTGTTTATTGTACTCACATCAAGTGTTTTGATAATTTATATTACTTACGAATCAACAATTTGCTTCAACTACATATTGAAATTGCCAGAGCTCAAGGAATCAAGATAATAGCAAGTATCCGATTTCATGTCTAGTACACCCAATACCCAATGTCTTCTACAAAAACCACAAAAAAATGTCAAATAACATAATTGCAGTCATTTTAAAAATAAAATGTCAAATAACAATACCCAGGATTGTAGGGCATAAAGATGATGTCATTGCCCTTTCTTTTAGACAATCGATCTGCTAAACCTCTGCTTGCATCGTCAATATTCTTAGATTTTCCTTTACGCGTACTTGGTGAGATTACTGCCGGGTTCACAAAGCAAATTCCATGGTCTCTTTCTGGGGAGCCATACTTCAATTTGTTAAACAACACCCTGTTATCATACAAACACTAAATTCATTAAACATTTTTTTTAAGACACATTGTTATTTAAATTAAATTTCTTGCACTTACATCATATAAGACACAATAACAGCACCAGTCAGCTCATCCATTGTAAGAACTGCTTCAAAATCATCCCAAGTTAAGTACGTGTAACTATCGTACCCAAAAAGATCATTCTCACTCTGCACTCTTATAGAATCAACCTTTGTAACTTGTCCATCAGCCATCATTGCAGTCATTTTCAAAATACTACTGTTCTCAATCCTTATCCTTGTCTTCATCTGTGCTCTGGTCCACCTTCTTTGAACGGTCACATTTTGTTTCTCCTTTTTAATCTTCTTTTCTATCCCAATCAGTACTTCTTCCACATCATTCCCTTCTTCCACATCATTCCCTCCTTCCATATCACATGGTTGTTTTTCTTTCTTATTACTTCCTATTTCTTCTTTTGGAGGTGTTGCATCTTCCTTCACTGGTGTTACATCTTCATTCACTGGTGTTGCAGCTTTCTTCACTGGTGTTGCATGCTTTTTCACAGATTTCGCCACCACTTTTCCCTACAAATGCAATCAAAAATACAAATAGTATTACCAAAAAAATTAAGAACTCACTCAAATATCAGAAAAATTAAGATAACCAAGGGAAAATATGTTCAAATAGTATTACCAGGTCAGAGCATCGAATAACTAAGTGTCTTGGCCAGCTTAGTATGTGTCCCAGTGCATCTTTGACCTTCACAATGAACTCCTCTTCAAGTGGAAAGGGTACTAAAGCTTCTCCTTGCAAAATTGTTTCAATCATAACTTCAATGTTTTCATCTGTTACATAAACATAAAAAATAATTAAGATTCAATCTTCTAAAAAATGAAAATATATAAATAATAATAATGCAAATATATTTCAAAATACCCGATGCTTTCATTATGGTTCCTTTAGCAACCACATTTGCAGCAAATTCAACCGCAAGAAGACATGAATTATCCTGCAAAATATAGTATGTTAGTTTGTAGAAAAAGAAAATTATTTAAATATATTTTTCATAATTGTCTTCAAGGACTTACAAGTGATTCATTCTGTGGTTGTTTTTCAAAATCTTCAATGACGCCCCCTATTTGGCAACTTGCAGCTTCAGAAACATTAAGTACACCTCTTTTTAGTTTCTCCAAGTCATCTTCAAGTTTGTTTATTCGTTTATCCACCCTCTCGTTCTCAATCTCCAAGTAATACTTAACATTCTTGGGTAAATAAAAGTATTGTTGTGGCGTTATAAATCTACCCATCCCTCGTACACGCCCACGTTGTTCCTGAGTACCCAACGCCTCTGTAAGCACATCATGTGTTCCACATGTAACCTCTCCAAAGCTTCCCGATTTCTGAAGCTCATCCTGTAAAAAAATAAAATGGGACAAATGTTAGAAAAATAAAATGGGACAAATGTTATGTTTTTTTATATATTTGGGAATTAATGAAACTTACAATTTTATCAACAATCGTCTTCACATCTGCATCGTATCCTCCTGTCTTCAACTCTCTTGCTTTTTTCCACAGCACTGTCCTATCAATCTCCTCTTCCGTCTTGCCGGTTTCTTGCATCTAAATTATCAAGAATAACAAAATCAATTAACATAAATATATACAAATAAAATAATCAATATTCAGTGGGAATCATACAATGTCATTAATGAGTCCAGCATATCCTTTTCTGCTCAAACGATGATTGTATTTATGATGTGCACGAGTATTTTTAGCTTTCATACTTTTCTCCTACATTAGAAACATTAAAATTATAAATACAAACATTAAAATTGTAACTAAAAATGCATATAAGAAAAGTTTAACAAACCTCCCACTTCTTTGTAACTCTATGGGATACAAAAACTTTCCAATCTTCTTTCTTTATAAACGGATAATCTTTTGGAGGTTTGAATAGATTTGCCTTGGGATCTTTACTTCGGTTCTTAATGAACTTGGCATATAGATAATGCTTGAAGTTTCTCCACTTCTTCCCGATCGATTGGAGAATTTGCTTCCGGCTCTTTGGGTCAACTACAAACTTTTCCTGAAACATAAAAAAAAGGTTGGTTCAAAAACAAATCTGAACAGGGACAAAAACATATCTGAACAAAGGTAATAACAGGAAGAAAACAGAGACTTACCAAAACATATTGCCATAATCCTTCCCTTACTTCCTCACCAACTTCCAGCCACGAGTCATATGTTATGGGAACCATTGTTCTTGCAACCAAACCCTCAAAAGTAGACAGTTTTGTGGCTTCCTTTCCAACCGGGACACCTTTTTTATTGTAAGTTATTACAAGCTTCACTTTATTAGCTTTTGTCTTTGTTGTCGGACCTCCTTGTTTGGAGTCCTCGTGATCAGAAGCTGAATCTGATTCCATGTCACAAAAACACAACCTGTTTCAACAAGATTCAAATTAAATTAAGTACGTTGTTATTTGTTGCAGTTGGACATTGATTAATCACATTCAAAATCTGAAATAAAAACATACCAAAAACTTTATTATTCTGCAACAAAAAATATTTAAACTAATATGCCCTCGCCATCCGGACGCGTACATAAAAAATCATCATCAAGGTCTAATAAAGCGGAGTCTTGTGTTAAATCAAAAGTAACATCAAATTCCAACATATCATCAGTTTCACCATTTGATCCATACTTGTACATCCTATGAGGTGTGAATCCAACAACATGCAAATTCTCATCTTGTTGATCTTGAACATAAAAAACCTGTTTGACTTGACTAGCTAATACGAAGGGTTCAGACTTTTGACCAAGCCTATCAAAGTTAACTACCGTGAATCCTAAATCATCCTTTTTTACTCCACGACTATCAACCCAATCACACATGAATATAGGAATACTAAACATGTGATAATTAAGATCCCATATCTCCTTTATACGGCCGAAGTAAGTTACAGCACCATACACAGGATTGGAGTCTTTTGCACTAGCAATCTGCATGGTATGTGAAACTAAAGACACTCCACTGCATTGAGTTGTTCTAGACTCATCTCGAGATGTTGTATGAAAATGATATTCATTTATGGCAAAACCGCTATATTTAGTAACAACAAAATTAGGCCCTTTGGCCAACCAACGAACATCATCACAAATATCTTCCCCGTTAGCCAAACGTTTTCCAACCTAACAGAAAAATATATAATTAATGTAATTCAAAAAAATAATTAAAAATATTGTAATTCTAACTATCTTATTTTAAAAACAAACCTCTTTCTTAAACCAACTAATAAATGTCCGACTATGTTGGCTCTGCAACCATGTACTCTTGCGAGCATGACGGGGGTTCAGATCCTTCAATTCCAACATATGTTGCCTGAAGTGTATTACAAGTTAAAAGAATGTTTTATATGATAGATAATGGTATAAGAGTATACAGTTTCATGTAATTCTTACTCTATATACGGCTCCACAACAGCAGTGTTTCGTAATACATAAAGATGAGCTTGATCAAGTAACTGAGCATCTACAGCATCAATTGTAGCCTTTGATAAAGGCTTGCCACTGCGGATTCTTTCATCAACACGCTCATGAGGATTGCCAATTGATTTCTTGTTTTTTAAGTAGTCTGAACAAAATTCTAAGGCCTCCTCTGCCACATAACACTCTGCAATGCAACCCTCGGGTCGATGATGATTTCTTACATACCCTTTAAGTGTTTTCATGTATCTCTCAAATGGATACATCCACCTAAAATGAACCGGGCCACACAACCTCACCTCTCTAACTAAATGCACCATCAAGTGAGTCATGACATCGAAAAATGAAGGAGGAAAGTACTTCTCTAACAAACATAATGTTAATACGATGTCACTTTGCAACTTGCCTAGCTTACTAACATCAACAACTTTACTACACAACTCATTGAAAAAATGACACAGGCTTAGGATTGTTCTCCGCACCTTCACATCTAACACCCCTTTGATTGCAAATGGAAGAAGTTGTTGCATTAGTACATGGCAATCATTAGACTTCAAACCATTCATCTTTGAAACATCATCCGACACGAGATTCTTGAAATTAGAGCAATACCCATAAGGAACTTTTATGTTAGACAGGGTTTCATAAAATAGATGTTTCTCTGCAGAATTCAATGTGTACTTGGCAGGCGGAAGCCAATGTCGATCCCCTTTTGGTTCAGGTCGTAATTCAGTCTTGATGCCCAACGCTTCAAGATCTTGTCGTGCTTTTAATCCATCCTTCGTCTTGTGAGGCAAATTCAACGCTGTCCCATAAACACTCTCGGTCACATTTTTTTCTATGTGCATGAGATCTAACTGATGGCGAACAGGCAACTTCTTCCAATATTCAAGTTCAAAAAAAATGGACTTTTTATGCCAAAATTTAGATCTCTCGTCGATACTTTCTTTTTTCTTCTTTGTCTTCTCCTTCTTTGGCGTTTCCTTCTTTGACGCTCCCTTCCTTGACTTTATCTTCTTTAACTTTATCTTCTTTGATCCTACCTTCTTTGATACTACCTTCTTTGGCTTTATCTTCTTACCCCATGTAGTCTCAAATCCCGCCAGATAGTCATAAATCTCTTCACCTGATGATGGTTGTGGCATAAAATCGTGCTCCTGTTGATTGTTGAAATGTTTTTTTCTTTTGCGAAAAGGATGTTCAAGTGGTAGGAATCTTCTATGCCCAAGGAAGCATACTTTTTTGGACTTTGGCAACCATTATGAACAAGTATTCTTTGAACATATTGGACAAGCATAATAACCTTTGGTAACACACCCCGAAAGATTACCATACGCGGGAAAATCACTTATAGTCCAAAGTAATATTGCTCTTAAATTGAAGTATTCTTTCTTATGAGAATCAAAAGTCTCAACGCCAGTTTCCCACAAGAGCTTTAGATCTTCTATCAATGGTGCCAAGTAGACATCAATATTGTTACCAGGTTGGTTTGGCCCGGATATCAACAGAGTCAACATCATGAATTTTCTTGACATACACAAATAAGGGGGTAGATTATATGTTATTAGGATAACTGGCCAACAACTATGCTTGGAACTTAATGACTTGTGTGGATTGATACCATCAGCAGACAAGGCTAATCTAAGATTTCGTTTTTCCTGTCCGAATTCTTTCCACGTGTTATCAACAAGCTTCCAAGAAGGGGTATCGCGAGGATGAGTAAGCTTCCCACTATTGACCCGACCTTATGCATGCCAAGTTAAGTCATGAGCAATTTGTGGTATTGAAAACATTCTTCTAAATCTAGGGATGATAGGAAAATACCACAAAACTTTTGAAGGTACGTTTTTGGAATTCTTCTTCCAACGAGAAGTGCCACAAGTTGGACAATGAGAAGCATCTTTATGTTCTTTCCAGAATAGAACACAATCATTTTCACATGCATGAATCTTCTCATATTGTAGACCTACTCCTTTTAGCAACTTCTTGGACTCATATATCGAGCTAGGGATGGTATTGTTTGATGGTAAGATATCTTTTAGGACAGACAACAAAGCATCAAAACTAGCATCAGACCATCCAAATTGACCCTTCAAATGTTGGAATTTCAATAATCCACTAAGTGCATTATACTTTGACCCTACATAAAGTGGCTTATCACACTCTTCAAGAAGTGATTTCAACGAATCAGGTTCATCGTCTACGTATTTGAAGGCATCATGAAGCATATCCTTTGTATAAATAGCATCAGGAGGAATGGAATTGTTAGGGCATCTAGAATCACTATTGGGTTGTTTTTCTCCATGGAAAGACCAAATCTTATAATTCTCATCGAAGCCGTGGGCAAACAAATGATAACGGACATTGTCAATTGAGTGGTGACACAAATTGATGCAATTTACACAAGGGCATGGAATAACATCTAACTTTGGATTATTAGTTTGTGCAAACTCTAGAAAAGCATTCACACCTTCATCATATGCATTTGATAATCTACTAGAGGAAATCCATGATTTATCCATTAAACATTTGTTGCCAACCTACATAATTATTTACCATTTAAAGCAATAATGATTACGCATGTTTAGGGACAAAAACTATGCAAAAACAAAACTGTACAGGGCCAAAACTATACAGGGACAAAAAAATTGTACAGGGGCCAAAACTGTACAGTGACAAAACTGAAGCATGGAACAAAACTGTATAGGTTATCATTTACTTTTTAGCATCCAGTTACTTTTTCAGCTTGTTTGAATATTTTTATGTGTTTGTTATAAAATTTTATGAACTTTTACAGAAATTTGAAAATTAGAAATACTTTTCAAATTTTGAATATGATCTTTTTTGCAGAAATTTTAAAGTTAGAAATGGGCTAAACAGGTGTCCAGCATAAAACCACCTGCAAACCCGTTATTTCATAATTTATGGGTTTGACCTTTTTACCCTTGGGTGGTCAATCTGTTTAAAATTAGGTATTAACTGTCAGTTGACAGTTACATTCTAAAAATGTATAAATATTTATGTTTGATGTTAATTGTGATTAATACTGCATAAGAACTTCCTATAGGTATGGCTGTTCTTTGTTGTTTTTTTCTTTCTTTCTTTCTCTTCTGTCTTTGTTGGTTAATGAGTTGATGTTTCTACAAATGTATAAATATTTATGTTTGTTGGTTAATTTATAGTGGTGTTTCCATTCCTGATTTAATGTGGCAGATTGAGGTTAGTAAAATTTTCATCACAAGTCGATTAATTATCATTTTATTATTATTTAAAGATGATTGAATTGATTTGTATGAATCCTGTGAAAGGGTGAGTAATTATTGTTTTTGTTATAAAATTTTCATCACAGGTAAACTCTCTGTTTCTCAAGGTTGTTTTTAGAATCTGTAATAACTTTAGTTATAGATTAATTATTGTTTTTGTTATAATATGATTGAATTGATTTGTATGAATCCTGTTAAAGGGTGAGTACCTAAGATCTATAGGTATGGCTGTTCTTTGTTGTTTTTTTCTTTCTTTCTTTCTCTTCTGTCTTTGTTGGTTAATGAGTTGATGTTTCTACTTGTTTCCATTCCTGATTTAATGTGGCAGATTGAGGTTAGTAAAATTTTCATCACAAGTCGATTAATTATCATTTTATTATTATTTAAAGATGATTGAATTGATTTGTATGAATCCTGTGAAAGGGTGAGTAGTTATTGTTTTTGTTATAAAATTTTCATCACAGGTAAACTCTCTGTTTCTCAAGGTTGTTTTTAGAATCTGTAATAAGTTTAGTTATAGATTAATTATTGTTTTTGTTATAATATGATTGAATTGATTTGTATGAATCCTGTTAAAGGGTGAACATGATGGATCTGTTAGAAAAGAAGAGGTGCAAGTGTTATATGTATTGCTTGTAGAGTAGCAAGAAGCTTTTTGGATGACATTCTTTTTAATCTCATTCTGTTGAGCTATATGTTATATGTATTTATTGTAGAGTATGTACAATATATGTTAGGCTTTTGATTTTTTTTAATGTTAAGTTAAAAAGGCTTGGATATTTTAAACGAATATTCACAAAAGTGAATTTTTAATCAAAATAATATAATAGAATCTATATTAGAAAATGAAAAATAAAAAACTTATGTACCCTAAAAAATAGATAGATTAAAAATAAATACCTTTTCTTACCTGAGTATGTGGAATATCAGTGTAATTTATAGCAGAAACTGTTGCTTTATCACCCTTTGAGCCTGCAGCAAGTAACAAAAAAATTGTAACTCATTGTAACTACATGCATATTGCAATGCACAATTATGAAAAAAATTAACGAACAGCATTTAGTGTACAAACCACAGTCAGATTATGTCAAAGCCTAGAAACATCTCATTCATCAATCCTATTATAAGTATACAAAATGCAAAGCTAGAATAATAATTTTTGCCATGTAAGCTAATTTTTTTGGCAGTGCCCATCATACCTACTTGCATGGGAAACCAGGGACATCAACCTTCTAAATGACTAAAAGTAGGTTCTACTCCTAATTGCATTTGATCATAAGTGAAAATGTTTCTTGTAAGAATAAATTAATAATTGGAGATACTAACCGTATAATATGCACAGCACCAAGCCACATACAGCTGTAGTTACCACCCAGATCAATGCACTTTTAATCCTCTTGCCAATAGTCCTACAAGCAAAAATAGTTAGAAGCATAAATACATACACTTTCAATGTTTAATGAGAAGCTTCAAGTTACAGATGATGAATACAATACAATGTTAAATGGGAAGCTTCAAGTTACAGATGGCAGTGGTTTGATACAGGTGTACAGAAAAGAAGTTGAAGATAGGCTTGCCTTATTAGGCATGCTCATGTTTATACAAATTATAATTATTTAAGAACCCATGTTTTAATGTAGTTTTTGAATCTGACCCTTGGTTGTAAATAAACATTGTAAAGTGGTTTAATACTAATATTCATAAAACAAGATAGTAAGATAAGTTAGTGTATATATTTTGGTTTTAGAAAGGTGTGAGAGACCAAAAGAATTGAACATGTGTGTGGCTATGTATTATGTATGTATGTATGTTTGGAAGTAGCCATTAGCCAAAAGAATGGATCTTCTTTGAAAACAAGGGAAAAGTGGAGGGACCGAATTGTAATATTGTGTGCTTTCTGTTTTCATCGACCCACATGCAAGCAAAATACTCCAATTCAGGAGGATTGATTGTACCTGCAATCTCCTTGCCATCTATTTATAACTCGGTCTACCTTGATAAGCCTAGGTGTAAGATTAAACTACTCTTCTTTACTGAGATTGGTACATGGGTGTTTGTCAGTGAAGTTAAATCAACTTCAGATATCTCCACGCAAGGAGTCAATGATCCATCTAAGGGGCTAATAGGAGGCTTAACAAATGAAGCCTTGTACAGCTTCGGAGTCCAATTGGAAAAACAGATAGAGTTAGTTCATTCTTCATACAGAGGTTTGTATGCTTTAGGGGAATTAATACCTCCTAAACCTCCGGATCACAATGTTATTTTGGTTCCCTGTTCCACTGTTGAATTGAATTGTCTAGTGGTTGATGTTTATTGGTGTTATATATTAGTACAATCAACTAATAAAGAGTTGTTATTGATATACAAACATGAACAATTATTAATTAGCTTTGTATTAAGGCAAAGAATCGACTTTATTTTTAACAAGATGAGATGAATGTTTTGTTCGTTTGTAGCCAGAAGATTTGTTGCAATAAAATCAGAATTTTCTTTAGCTAGCAGTTTTGTGTTTGTCTTTTTTTGCAAATTATGCACCTATTTGAAAATTGAATATGATAATTCTGATGAGTATATCATTATTTACAAGCCTCTACTTCAAGATGGTGGTATTGATAGAGAATGTGATAAAGAATGGACCTTCTTTGAAAACAAGGGAAAAGTGGAGGGACCGAATTGTAATATTGTGTGCTTTCTGTTTTGCTCTTATGCAGAAACATCCCTACGTAGCACTGTTATTGAAACAAAACAAACTGCTGAAGGTAGTCATAAGAAAAGGTAGGCATTAGGCAAAGGGTAATTTGGTCTTTGTGCATTGGGTGTTACATTTTCACTCCTGAAATTTTTTGTATGTGATGAAAATTGACAGGGATTATTTTTTTGCATAAAATACTTGAGGCCTGAAGTATCTTAACTAAAAAATATATGTAAGAAAGTACAAATACGTGAGTTATTATATGACCTTAACCTTTTAATAATTTGCCAAGTACATGCCACGTAGGTTGCATGTCAGCAAACACTTATCAGATAATTTTTTTTTCATTGTGTGTGAAGGTTGGATCTTCCAAAAAAAATCAAAGATGTTAACAAACGTAGTAGTTTAATTAAAATATTTCCAACAAAAACACAAGTCGAGAGCAACTATGTGAAACCTTAACTATGTTGGAAAATTAAGTTGGGATCGGAGTGGAATAGGCGTAACAGAAGAACATATATGAAGTAAAACATAAGACAAGTATTACCTGGTCAATTTTTTCCGAGGTTCATGATGTCTTTTCTCTTCCTCCGCTTTTCAGATCTAATCAACAAAGATTTCTCATTTAGAGGGAGAGGGACGGTTATAGAAGTGATGAAGAGGTGAGATAATGAAATTCGAAATCAAAGAGGTTTATTTCTATTTTTGCAAACACACCCACAGATAAAGAGAGATAGAAAGGGTAATCGGGGTATTTTACATCTTTTAATTCGAAAGGGTGTTCGTGGAAGACTGGGAAGCTCAGATGATGACAGCAAATTAGCAAATATTATATCTGAAAGGCATCGGGATAAAACAATTGGGTTGCACTCTCCAATGAACGCACCTTGATGATTGCAATGGTTGCTGGTATTGGTGGAGAGTAGCAGCTCTAACCTGATAGTTGATACCCAGTTCGGAGAAAGATTGTTGGGTGGGTTTTTAATACGTGATTTTTTTTGGAAGATCCAACCTTCACACACAGTGATGAAGAGTGGTGTTCCTAACTTCTGTGTTGTTCTTCTAGCACTAAATGATCTAGGGTATTATTGTCTTTTTCTATTTTATGATACACAAGGTTTAAACTTTAATGATAATAATTAATATGTTAATTGATGTATTTATTTGTATAGGTATAAAGCAAGGGGAATTCGGTTGGATTTTGGTGATCTTGCTTATCTTTCATGTGACAAAAGAAAGTTCTTTGAAACAATTGGAATGGAATTTGGAGTTCCGAGGTTTGGAAAGACTGGAATCACTGCTGGTAATGACCTCAATGAAGAAACTTTGGATGCTTTAAACAAACAGGCAAGCTTTTTATAGATTTTTAATTCTTAAGAGTATTGAATCATTTAGTATTTTGTAACTTTGAGTATCGACTTTAGCTTGGGCAGGAAGTTTCTCTTGAGAGAACTTTTCTGATTAGGGCAGGAGGATAATCATTTGGATTTCCTTTCTGATTTGTTCTTATTTCCATTTAGTAATCAAATAGCTTCCTAGATCTATATATCTCATATTTGAGTTTCATTTATCTGTTATTGGATTTTGGTTTCTATCAAAGAGGTTGTGTGATGATCAAAATGCAAAATGAATCAATGGCTGATTTCATAAATACATACACTTTCAATGTTTAATATGCTCTAACTAGTCTTTTGGTTCCAGAATAAGATGCTTTTTGACTAATTAAGTGAAACAACTTAGAACTTTTTTCTATGTTCTTAAGAAGATCAAGTGTCCTTGCAGAATTTCTTAACAGTTAAAAAATAAATCTAGACTCAGACATCTACATTTAGGGTTTAATGAATGCTTCAACCATGATTTCATAATCTCAATCCCTATTACAAATCGTCCATACATACCCCCAATCGAAATGAAAGATACAACATGATTTCATAATTTCATAAGTACAATCAGAAAACATAAAAAATTATGTTCTACCAGACCAGGGTTCGAAGAACCTGAAGAGAAACATCTCACAGAGGAGTTTGATTAAGAGTACTTTGAGGGATTTTTCGACTCTTTTCTTAGGCAACTGTCATTATGTATACACGGTTAGTCAATCCTTTCTTCACCTTGAGAACAAGGTGAAAGTTTGGGATAAAAAGTAGAGAAAATGTTCGCAAGATGAAAGAAGGGGATAAAAACATTACATATAACTTGAGAAGCTTAAGATTTTACCTTGTGTTCGACTTGAGAAGCTTCAGTTGGTGAGAAACCCTTGAATGTGTTCAACTTAGCATTAGATTCATGGCTACCAGGCGCTTCTTCCCCTTGTCTCGACTTTCTTCTGCTCTTTCTCTTCTGTTACAACGTTATATGGCCAACCGGGAAGCTCACTTGGGTCGATGATCGGTTCAACAGGAACACCTTAATCGGACCTAGGGCACGTAAATTTTAGCAGTCTCCAATGATGTCAGTTGAACCCACGGTCGTCGGCGAGGCGAAATCAGCCAGAGAAGTAACCTAACGATCGGAGGAGGAGACGTTGTCTGCAAGGGAAGGCGAGTCGAGGTCTCACCGTCGATAGAATCGTAGTAGAGAGTGAAGTGACTGATGAATAGTGATTGTTAGATATTTTGTTAGTAACCTCGATTTTTGTGAACAGATGCGCGCCTTTCACTAAAATTATAATGCGGCATTTTGAGACGGCGCACATTTTACATTAAGTGCCCTCCGTGTTTTTAAGTTTTTTACATTAGACACTAACTCTAAGGGCACTCAATAAAACGCGACATATATACTTAAATTTTTTGAAGAGATGACATTTTTTTAATGTCACTCTCTCTTGCGTAACATAGATCAATGAGCGTCGTATTTTGCGCGTCGTAAAAGGCCTTTTTTCTTGTAGTGAACGGGTCCACAACCTCCTGGTTGGAATATCCCCTGCCCACAACCTTCCAGTTGGAATGCCCTGGCCCATAACCTTATGGTTGGAATGCCCGTTCTGTTGACTTACAACACAAAGCAATACAGTCTCAACCCCACCATACCATGTCGACATGTACATAACAAATAGCATATATTCGACAACAGAGAATCATATAACCGGTTAACAGACTAGCAGGAAGATCTACATATTACTATTGTATAGAAACATCCTATATACCAGGATACATAACTAAAGGGGCCAACATTGGTACCTTCAACCCCTAAGAACAGTGAGCAAACTCACCTCACAGTCTGACGAATAACTAAACAATACATTACTCCAAATACCGTCTCTACAGGTCACTTATTCAACAGATAGAGACCAAAGCTTAACTATAGCTCAAAATACCCTTAATTCAAACTTGGTCAACCCTGGTCAAAGTCAAAGTCAACGGGTCAAGGAGTCAACTTGGTCCATTTAGCCGAGTACGTGGGACGTACCCAGCTTCTACGATGGGCGTACTCAAGCCTTAACCAAAGTCGGGGGATTGACCACATATGCGCAAGGTACGTTGAGCGTAATACACAACGTACGCTCAGAACCTCAGATCAAAGGCTAAAATACCACTAAGAGTCATAAAGTTTCCAACTTTATGACTTCGCATGTCCATTAAGTACTTAATACACAAAATTTCAACATCTTAATGCCTTAAAACCTTCTAGAGCATGCATGGAGGAAAACTAAGCATCTAAACCACATATTTATGACTGAAGACCCCTCATAAGATCTGAAAGTACAACTTATTTGGTTAAGAGCATGTCATACTCAAGAATCACCATATTTTGGACCAAAAGTGCTATAAATGAAGAAATGGCTAGATCTACAAGATAGGGTGATCAAGTTATGAACTTTTTACCTTCTGGAGGTTGCTAGCAAGGAGATAATCTCATATCCCAGTTGCTTCCTGTGACAACCCGATATTTCAACTCTATGTAATGACATAAAAAGTCAAGTATTGTAACCACTTTTGATATAATGAAATTAACTTCAAAAATAAAATGTCCAAAAAGTTTGTATCAATTACCTACTATGTTTGATGTCATTAAACCGTGATCGTACGTAAAAAGAATGCCAAATCCGACTTCGTATATTGAAGTTATGATTTTTCCAAGTTCGGCTTAGCGACAAACAGCTAAAAACTCGAATCGAAGATCGAGCGACTTTTGGCCGGAATGACCTAAACGAGAATCGAAGGTCTTGGCAATGGTATTGCAATGGTAAAAAGTCTGGCGAAAACAGACGGCAGATAAAGAAGTTATGAATTTCTAACGAAATTTTCTTACCGCGACCTTTTAAAAATAAATAATAAAAATATTTTCAAAATTTGCCGATGGAATCCAAACGAAAGTTGTAGAGCGTAGTCTCACCTACGCGTGGATATAAAGAACGTCGAAAACGGAGTTTGTATGAGGAAGATATGAATTTTTGAAGTTTATTAAATATTAAAAATATAATTTTTAATAAAAAATTCGGTATTATCCGAAGGCTAAGTCGCACACGAGTACGCCCAGCGTACTCAAGGCCTAGACCTCGGATCGTCCACGTCGCGCCCTATGCGAGCCTATGTCCAGTCCCATCCGGAGTCCGAAGAAGTCGAGGATGCGCTCATGCATGACGCATGAGTACGCCCAGCATACTCGCGTACGCCCAGCGTACCCGCATACGCCCAGCGTACCAAGGCGGTTCCCAGCCCCTATAAAAGGGATGTGAGGGTTCCAATGAAAGGGCTCATTTCTCTCTCAACTTTCTTGCGTTTTGCCTCGTTTTCCGTGCAATTGATATCCCGAAGTCCCGGTTACCTTGCTCAAGTCCTAAAGGTCGTTTGTGCTCCCGAGATTCCCGAAAATCCCGAGAAAATCCGCTTTCTCGAGTCGAAGTTCTGCTCGGTTTTCATCTCGCCTTTTCCGATCTTTCAAGTGAGTTCATACCCTTATAATCCACACTTTTAAATGTTTTATAAATACTTTTATATGCTTTTAAGGGGAGAATACAAGTAAACCACACGATTATTATCGTGTGTTATATAAAGTTTCATTATACATCTTTTTATCAATGAAATCATATGTGATTTATAACTATTATAGGGAAACTTTGGTATGCAAAATATATCACGATAACATAATATCCTTTGAAATGAAAAATGTTGTTATATATGTACAAATCAAACCCTCTGCTTAGACTGTATGTATATGTGTCCATCTTAGACATTATAAAAATTTATACTTTCATAACAAGTGATTCATTTCTTTCTAGGGATTTCTATACAAACGAGACACACTTTTAGAAAACTATAATAGGTATAGTTTTACGAGAACATCACGAACTTTCACATACTAGAAACACTATTTCAAGAAGTTTACTTTCACCTACAAGAACAAACGAACATTTTCACAAGTAAATCTGTTTTATACTAAGTTTTGTGAGACATTAACTTTATGTACGTTCGAGTACACATTTCAAGTCCATATTATATACCAGAATCCCTTGGAGGGGGAGCATGGTGTTTGTGTATAGATCTATACGGGCTTGACAACCCGCGCCCTGACTGTTAGCTATAGTCCACCATTCGGGGTGACAAACGTCAGAACATTCCAATGCCTGAAGAACGTTGTGTATAGGCATTTCTAGTCAATAGGATGGTTATAAAACTCACATGGAGTATTAAAAACACATTGATTTACGGGGTTTTTCAGACGTATTGGAAATTTTATATGTACATACATTTTCTAGAAACAAACATTGGTCTTGATAGAAGGCTACATTTATGCTAGTAGAAAATATAGGATTTTCTAGGAACAAACAGACAAGAACAAAACATTTCATTTCATACAAACAATGTCATTTAATACTTATGAAACTCACTAGCTTAAATGTTGATCTACTCTTTCAAAACTAATTGTATGTCCCAAGGATTCAGTAATTACAAGTAACAAACAGCTTTTGAAGAAGGGACGCTGCGACGCCAGTTTAAATTCATATTTTGGCATCATATTGTAATTGGCTTTTGAACATGTACCTTTTAACAATGTAAACTTTCAATTATATATATGATGGTTGTATTGCTTTCTTTACTATGTATTCATTTGTTACGTTACCACATGAAGTCATCCGCCCCCGAACGTTTCCGCCGTTCCGGTTTGGGGGTATGACACTTCCGAGCTCCAAGTTCTTCTCAGCACATTCTTCTTCTTCAAGAATACCACAAAACACAAAGATAAACTCAAGATGCACTCTTCTCACTTAGATTTAGCTAAAGGGTCGTTTTTCTCAGATGGTGGCTAATGAGGGAATGAAAAATGAGAGACAATGATGCTTATATATGGACAAAACCCTAAATTAGGGTTTGAGGATTTACCACGTACGCGCAGCGTACTCCTAGCGTACAAAACGTACAATCAACATACTAACCTCCTGGCCAAAATTACCAAAATGCCACTATGGGCCATTCTTGCAATCTTTCTCAAACCCAAGGGTCAAAATGCAATATTATTTCATACTTAGGGTTAAAATTGAAAATAACTCATCATCGGGATGTTACAATTCTCCCCCACTTGAACTGGACTTCGTCCTCGAAGTCAGTTGCCGCAAATAACTCAGGATAATGCTCCTGCATCTTCGCCTACTGCTCCCAGGTCTACTCGGTTCTTTTCCGATGTTGCCACTGAACCTTTACCAAATGTATCTCCTTGTTGCGCAGAATCTTCATATTTCTCTCCATTATCGCTATCGGTCTCTCAATATAATTCAGGCGTTCATCGACCTGAATATTGTCCAAAGGGACCACTACCTCATCGTCCAACGCGAACTTTCATAACTACGAAACATGGAAAGTATTATGGATCTGGCCGAGCTCACTTGGAAAATCCAACCGGTAGGCCACCCTGGCTATTACACGGAATGGTCCAATATACCGGGGACTCAACGTTCCCCTCTTCATGAGCGTATCACACCCTTCCAGGGTGAGACCTTTAGTAGTACCATATCACTGACCTGAAACTCTAACTCTGATCGGCGCCGATCGGTATAACTCTTCTACCGACTCTAAGCGGTCTGCAATCTCTTTATGATCTGCTGGATAAGCTCCATGGTCTGGAGGACTACTTTAGTCCTTCCCATGACTATGTGATAAACCTCTCCCCAACAAACAGGGGTACGTCATCTGCGACCATACAAAAGCTCAAAAGGCGAGCACCAATGCTGGAGTGATAGATATTATTGTAAGAAAAATTCGCAAGTGGTAGGTAGGAATCTTAACTCCCATCGAAATCTATGACACAAGATCGCAACATATCCTCAAGTGTTTGGATGGTCCGCTCACTCTGGTTGTCGGTCCGCGTATGATAAGCATTGCCAAAATGCAGCTTCGTACCCAGTTCCTCATTGAACTTCCCGGTCTAATACAATGGAGACCGGAACCCTATGACGAGCAAAAATCTCCCGAACATACACATCGGCCAACTTTTCGGCTGAGGAGCTCTCCCAAATGGCAAAAAAAGTAGGCATTATTGGTTAATTGATCCCCGATGACCCATATAGCATCAAAAACCTTGGCAGTCTTTGGTATCTTGGTGATAAACTATTGTGGTGATTTGTTCCCACTTCCACATAGGAACCTCCAATGGATGCAACTTGCCATACAGCCTATGATGCTCAGCCTTGACCATCCTACAAGCCAAGCACCTCTCAACATACCAGGTTATCTCCCTCTTCATACACGACCACCAATAACTTAGTCTCAAATCCCGATACATCTTGGTGTCTCCCAGGTGTATCGAAAAGTGAGACTTATGAGCCTCCTCCAAAACTATCTTCCTGATCCTACCAGAAACCGGGGCCCAAACCCGACCACAAAAACTAACTCTACTTTATGAACTTACCCTATTTATAGGGTACAACAGACTCACAAAAATTAACAACGACTAGACATTAAGTATCAAAACCAAGATGCTTTGTAAATACGTACATAAAGTGTCGAAACCATATTATTTTCGACTCTACACAGACACAAATTGCTTTCAACTCCTCACTATACACATTCTACCCCAACACAAGATCATGCTATGATTAGAACTACCATGTCAAAAGTTATTTCTTTGCTCGCAAATGAAAACATGCATCTACTTGAACCAAAACGACCAACATTCTTCATTGAGTGGCATGAGCCACATTCAGCAAGATATGATAATCTGGAAAATGGCTCCGTGAATGGGCAATTGATTTCAATTTTAGTGGCAAGATAGAGGAGAAAAACCATGTGTAATATCGTTAAATCGGGTAGTATTACATTGTTCACAATCTTAATGATTTATAAATTTGAAATGTTCAAGATGGCTAGAAACCTAGTTTGCATGGCGCTATGTTGTTATTACAACCTTTCTTTAAAAGCTTTTCATTTAATTGTGCTATATTAACATATAATTTTGTTTGTATGTAACCGTGTCCCCATAGTTTCATGATTTATAGTTCATGTAAATTCTAAAATTATCATCTAATATGGACATTTGGCCAAAATGTGGACTTCTATAAGAATAAAAAAATGGGTTTAATTCTATTTGGTATTTTGGCCAAAATACCTTGAATCCTCGATACCCAATCAAATCCATTTTCGTTAACGATTGAATTTAGTTCTCTAGTCTCATATATAGTAACTCTCGAGCTCTTTCTTATATATCGAGGATCATGGAAATAAGCAAGAATATTATTTCTACAAGACTACCATTTATGGGGATTTCCATTGAGATACCTGAATAAGGTATTAGTTGGTTCTCACTCTCTTAAATTGATTCGAGTGGGATGATGAATCTATTTATTCGCCTCTTTGACAATAAATTAGAATTACTGTCCAGAACGACCGAATATATGAGATTACAACGACCCGTACATGTCATTCGATTCAATTCTGAATAATTAGGAACCTTATCTCCTTTTTTATTTTTACCAAAAAAACGAACTAAAATTATTTTTATTATATGGTTATTAGGACATCATTTGTTTAGGAATATTTCCTAATTATTAAATTTATTTGAGTAAAATTATGAGACTTTGTGAGGTTATTATACAAAAAATGGAGATTAATTTTGAAATTATTAAATTCCAAACTCTAGAATTTTGATATGTTTCAAAACTTGCCCTCAAGTTTTGGAATTTAATTTTTTGAATTAAAAGTTTAATTTTGAAATTATTAAATTTCAAACCCTAGAATTTTACAAGTTTAAAATTCACCCAATACTATTATAATATTATAAGAATAATTATTATATATGTATAACTTATATGTTAATCTTACCGTTAGTAAGCCTCATTCACGAAGTCGATCTATAAGGAGGGTATAAGGTTATGGCCTATAAAATGGCCGTTTAATGGGTGTCCACTTTCACCCACCGCTTCCTTGATTGGTGGAGGGTCGTTAGTCGAACGGGTAGGATAGTGTTGGGGCATGTAAGTGCTCCATAAATAATGAGTGTTTATTAGGTTTTATATTTTCCCTTTATTGTATTTATCGTGTAAATACTCTCCCTCCTATATAAAGGGAGAGTTGGTCATTTAAAAAGTAAGCTAGCTCATTTCTCATTTCTTAGAAGAGTTACTTCTCTCACAATGTAATTCTAGAGAGAGAGAAAGTTGGTGGGTTCTCCCCACCTAGGGAGAGTTTATCTCCCACCATGTTCTTCATGCTTCATCAATAGTATTCTCTCTTATTCTTAATTTATTTTTATGAACTCATATTATGTTCTTTGTGTTCATACTTCCAAAAACACGATTAATCTCAAGATATCTTTCTTCCGCATTCACCATTCGTTAGAAAAATGGGTCTCTACAATTGGTATCGGAGCCGTACCTTGAAGATCTCACGATTAGTTCAAGGGAACGACTCCCGTTCGGTGATTATCTTGTGATTTTTCCGTGTTTCTGCAAGAAAAAAATTTCGGGATGCAAACCGGAATTTTTTTTTATGATGTTCTTTGTTATTTCTATCTTTTGGGTGATTCTATCTTAGCAAAAATAAAAGTTGCTGCTGCTGATCGTTCTATTTTTGCTGGAAAATTTGATGTTCTTCATGTTCTTATTACTTTTCTGTTGAAGAAGTGTACAAAAATGGGAGAAGAAATTATTTTTGTGGTCTCCAAAATGTTGAAGAAATTGTTCCAGGAGGTATATGTTCTTGGAAATGAGAAGACACAAATTTAATGGGTTTATTTTTCTTGAAGAAAGTGGAGAAAAACATTTATTTTTGAAGTTTTTCTTTCCCAGCAACTCTTCTCATTATGAGGTAAGAAGCTCTTGATTCTCATATTTTAGTTGTTGTAGATCTTCAATTGAATTGTTTGGACGTAATGTGTTGTTTACATAAAGCATATTGTCCTTGTTACTCTTTTGGGTAAAGAGTACTCCACTATTTACTCCCTCAAAAAGACAAAAACCATGTGACATTGTCCAATCTCATCACATTTTGTCCCTAAAAATACCCCCTGCACACTCCTCTTTTGCCTTCCCAAGACCCTCTTTTGACTTAGAATGCTTTATAAAAAGATTCCCTTATTAAAATATGAATAAATGGCCTTTGCGGTACCATTTTTCATGAAAAAAGAGCATTTTTCGTCACCTGTTCAGCCCCTTCCGGACCCCCGAACCGCAACCAAAAACTGCCTACCGGAGTTCCCTAAGAAGCCTCTCAGCAGCCCCTCTTAAGCCTTGATCCGAGGTCATCATTGTCCCATCAGCAGCCGAGGTCAGCAGCCCTTGACCCGCAGCCAAAACAAAAAAACTATGCTGCCTTTGGTTCGGACCCCTCTTGCTCGGACCGCAGGCATTCCCTACCGCAGTTCACATGCGTATTTGCTCCTCGCACTGCAGTCGCGCCTGCTTGCTTGATCCGCAACCAACGTAGACTTGCGTTCTTCATCTGATCAGCAGTCCCCATCCAAAGCCTCCATCCGAAGCCAAGACCCCACCGCACCCACCATCCGCACTCAGCTTGACCCGTCCGCACCCATCTCCTCTGATCCGCACTCACCTCCTACCGCAACCACATCCCACCCAAATCTCCTCCTCTCATCAGCAGCCTCCGCCCAGCTCCTCCTTCTCCTCTTCCTTCCTCCTCCTCCCCCCTCCTTTCCTCCTTCTTTTTCCTCCCCTCCCCTCCTTTTTTCCCCTCCCTTTTTTAAACCTTTTTTTTTCAAATTCTTTTTAATTCAGATTTTTTTTCTTTCTACATTATTTTTTTTAATTAATTATCTTTTTCAGCCAATTGTTTTTTATTTAGCCATTTTTTTAACACCAATTTTTTTATTTAGCCATTTTTTTTTATTAAAACCAATTTTTTTTATTACACCAATTATTTTATTTAACATCAATTTTTGCCACAACCGCACCCTTGGATTGTCACATTGGTTCATTTTATGCCGGTTATTATTATTGGAATAATATTCCTACCGCAGTCGGACTTCATATTATTTTTTTGTGATGCTTGCACCACAGCGGCGATTGATCAACAAAGTTGTTTCGCATTCTTCACTATATGGGATATTATCACTTGGCGCTCTTGATTTTTGGTTGATGAATCATGTATCTTGAGCATGTGGACTTTATTCTCTATTGAAGACCACTTCAAATGTTCCGGCACCGCAGTTTGGATATTTGGATATTTTTTGGCACAACAGATTTTCTCAGCACAGTTTCAGCAACTGTCACCAGCTTTCTCATGACCGCAAGAGTATTTATTTTACTCTTTTTCGTTTCTTATCGAGACCCTTCATACATCTAGGGAGAGCTTCTCTTAGCTCTTGGTATCCGACACTCTCCATCCGATGATTTATTGATTTTTGATATCCGGTCATTGGTTGTCAAAAATAGGGAGAGAATATCATCCGGATTTGGTTATTATTGCTTGAGTTTGGATTCTTGAAGACTTCTGAAGACGATTATTTAGTTAGTGATGCGATGTGGCACTTATTTTTGGTCTTCACGGATCAATTTTTTGGCATTACTCGATGTTTTCTGATTCAAATTATTTATTATTCGGACTCTACCACAGGATGATTTTGTGTTCGCATCTAGTTCAGATTTTATGGTTTTACGAGTTTAGATTTGTGATATGTTGAAGACGAATATTATTTTGGCGATGTGACGTGGCACTTATTTTTGATCCTTGGATCAAATTTTTGGTATCGCTGGACCATGTTTTTGGACTCACATTATTTTTATCCGGACTACATTTTATGGATGCTTCACATGTTTAGCAGGTTATTCTTTGAAGAATTTCGGTGTATTATGATTCGAGAACTCGAGATGTTTTTCAGACTTTTGAAGACGAAGTGTTTCTTTTATTGGATCTTCTACTTGCTCATGGTGACCTCCTTCTTCGGGTGATTATGACTGGTTTGAAGATTTGGATCTTATTTTTTCTGCTTCATTGGTTGTGCTTTGAAGCCGAAGACCTTCATTTCAGAGATTCATGGCCAGTTTCAGACTTCACAGACACTTCAGAGTTTCAGAGATATTTCAGCACTTGATTTCATTTTATTACCACGCTTGCTAGTTGGATTACTGTATTATAGCATTGTATCACTTATTGTATCTCTCATCATTTGTAAGCATTTAGGGAGAGAATGTTGGGGCATGTAAATGCTCCACAAATAATGAGTGATAGTTAGGTTATATTTTCCCTTTATTGTATTTATGGTGTAAATACTCTCTCTCTTATATAAAGGGAGAGTTGGTCATTTTAAAAAAAAAAGCTAGCCATTCTTACTTTTCTTAGTTAGAGTTACTTTTCTCAAAATATAATTCTAGAGAGAGAAAGTGGTGGGTTCTCCCCACCTAGGGAGAGTTTCTCTCCCACCATGTTCTTCCTGCTTCATCAATAGTATTCTCTCTTATTCTTAGTTTATTTTTATGAACTCCTATTATGTTCTTTGTGTTCATACTTCCAAAAACACGATTAATCTCGAGATATCTTTCTTCTGCATTCACCGTTCGTTATAAAATTGGGTCTCTACAGATAGGGCAAACCTTTCCTCATTAAAAGTATAATGAATTTATAAAGTAACTAAAAAAATTTTACAAAATTCTCAATCTTAGTTACTTTAGGCAAAAGTGAATTTGATGCAATTCCATGAAATTACACTTTGTACCCTTGCTAGGACGTTAGTGGAGTGCGTGTGGTTAACCGGCACACTAATTTGGCTCTAAGCAAAGGTGGAAAAGGGTGACTCGATGTTTGTCATAGATCGATGGAGCGTGTGTCGTTAACCGACACGTCGATTAGGTGACTATAACATTGGGGGCACCATGTATATTTGCATGGTTATTCACACCCTATTTGTGATCCTCGGCATCCCAGTCACAAACTTGAGGGGCATATCAAGATTTAAACATGCCATTGAAAGGTTCAATGAATCTCAAAGATCTAAGAGTTTTCAATTCATTTAAAACTTCATTTTAATTTGTTTTTCATGGTGGAAATTAGTGAATCGTCATTCACTTAACTTCAAATTATTTGTTGTTTCGATTACAACATCCCTCTTCTAAATTGCAAATAATGTTGTTGGATCCTAGCCCTAATTTTTCATTTGGGTGTTTTAATTTGGGATTCTTGTCTAATCAAACTTTAACTCTTTTCCTTTTCAGATGTCGAACTTGAACAACAACGCTTCCAGCTCAAATACCTCCGGCTCATTCTCACTCATGAATTTGTGTGGGAGGGTGATTTTCGACGGAAACAATTTTAATGATTAGATCCGTAACATAAGAATGGTCACCCGCTACGAGGACAAGCAGTATGTCCTCGACAAGGAGTTAAAAGAGGTGGACATGAACATTGCCTCTCCCGAAGAGATCGCTGCCTTCGAGGTCGATGAGCGTGATGCCACAAAAGTCCATTGCATCATGCTAGCGACAATGACTGTTGAACTCCAAAAGTCCTACGAGGACTTCTATCCCTACAAAATGCATTAGGACTTGGTTGAAAGGTATCACCAAAGTGCGAGGCAGGAGAGGTACAAGATCATCACTTCGATGATCACGACCAAGATGAGAGATTGAGAGTCTGTCACTGCTCATCTACAGAAGATGCAGAGGTATGTTAACCGCCTGCAGAAGTTAAATGTTATTTTCGATGAAGAGCTGGCGATTGACATCATTTTTCATTCGCTGCCACCCTGCTTCAACCAGTTTCGCATGACCTACCACATGAACAAAGAGGAGGTCACGTTGAGCAAGTTGCAAGGTCTGTTGAGGACTGTTGAGAGTAACCTCAAGGACAAGTCCGTTGCACAAACTCCTACTCCTACTGCTACCCCGGTCTTGGCTATTGGGCAAGGAAAGGGTAAGAAGAGGAAGGCTCCCTCAAAGAGCCACCATAAGGGAAAGTCCCGTGATAATACCTCTTCTAGTGGAACTAAGGTTGGTTCTGTGGGACCCACCTCCAACCCAAAGGATGCAAAGTGCTATCACTGCCACAGCTTTGGGCATTGGAAATGAAGCTGCCCGAAATATCTGCAAGACATCAAGGATGGGAAGATCAAGCCGTCCTTCGCCGGTATTTATACTATTCAACCTAATGATTCATCACATGCTATTTCTTGGGTACTTGATACTGGATGTGGTTTTCACATTTGTTCTAATTTACAGGGCCTAAGAAGAAATAGGGATGTTGAGCATGGGAAGATAAACTTGATCATGGGGAACAGAAGATCGTCGCCTGTCACCAAGATTGGAGTTTACACTTTAGTGCTTAGTAATGGATTAGGACTAGATTTGAATAATTGTTGCTATTCGTCAGAGAATGACAAGAAACATCATTTCTTTTCATGTTTTGTATAGACAAGGATTTAGATATTCATTTGATAATGAAAAGGGTTCTATTAATGCTTATCTTAACGGTGTTTTCTATTTTGAAGCATTGCCTTGTAACTGAATATATGAAACTATGATGGTTGTAGACAACTTAGGAAATGATGTGTTGCATATCGAATCTTCAAATAGTTTGGAAAAAGCATGCTTGTGGCATTGTTGTCTTGGGCATGTCAACAAGAAACGCATAGGCCAACCCCAAAAGGATGGATTGTGTGCGAGTCTTGTTTACTTGGAAAGATGACCAAGTAACCCTTCACTGGTACTTGTGAAAGGGGTGAGGGTTTATTGGATCTCATACACATCGATGCGTGTAGGCCCTTTTGATGGGTTTTAGGCATAAGAACAATCCTATGTGCTCATACAAACCCTAATGCTTGGATCTAGGTTTCTCTATTGTACATGCTTTGAAACCAAGACTAAGAAACTTAGATCTAACATATTATAAACTGAATTAGGGTTTATATAATTACCTTTGATTGTTATATAGCAATAACAATCAATTCCTTGCTTGGATTGGCTTCAAAAGCTTAGTGCCTCAAGTGATGCACCTCTAATGGAGTCACAAACACCTTATGCAACTTGGATGAAGAGGAGAAGAAAGGAGGCTACCCAAAAACGACTAGAACCCCTAGAGAATCAGTTGTCCACGTTTTTGGGGCCTAAGGGGTCCTTTATATACTTGTGTGGGCTGCTAGGGTTTCAGTTAAAACCCTAATGGACAGCTTAAACTCTAAGCAGCCCACGAAACCTTCTGGATAAGGCTATGGACGAAAATATGATGGGCTTCCATCATAATTTCCTTCACCCCTTACTCCTTTAGTATTCCATAGCCCAATAACTCAATTATCCAATAATTGCAGTCCAGTCCCCTAAATTTAATTAATCTCTTTTAGCCACAAAATTAACTCTTAATTAATTCTTGACTAATATTAATTAAACAATATGATTTCTCCTTTAATATATTATTCTCATAATATATTAATAAATCATATTTAAACCTTTCTCTCCTTAAATCATCCTACATATTGCTATGGTGAAGGCAACCCAAAAGGACCATGCTCATAATCGGGTCAAGTACATACCAAAATAGTTATGGACTTAGACACTAATCCAACAGTCTCCCACTTGGATAAGTCTAATAACTATTTTTCGTATGACTTTAGAACCTGATAAGCAATCGTATCTTTCAAAAGCCGCTGTCAACTCTGATCTTATCAGATAACGTGTCCTTTAGATAAGGGATCATATCTTCCTCCATTCTCAAGATATCGTATAGACATAAGATATGAATTTTATGTTGGGTTTTGAGCAATCCAACACTTCCTAAGTGTGCATGCAACCCTAATAAACCTTGAATCTATGTTTGTCTAAATACATGCAAAATAATAATTTTCCAAGGTTTATAACCTATCTAACATGGCATGGGGAACATTTCAACATAAAAGAGTTAGAAGAGATTACATACCTTTTGGTGTGTTGGGTTCTTAGGAGTTTGAGGGCCAAGCACCAATAGTGTGAATGCCTCAAATGGAATCACAAACACCACAAACTCTTGGAAAACTTTGAGAGAGTATATACACCTTGTATAAATCGGCCACACACATGCACACACACACTAGATCACTAGCTTTCTCTTAGGCTTCATTTCATGCCCCATAAGCATGCTTATATAGTATGCATGGTTAGGGTGAAACCCTAATAACCCATGTCTTTTCCTTTTCCAAGGATCCATGGGTTAAAAGCTCCATGGATCATCCATGGACTTCCACATAAGCCTAGCCCATTAACAAATGAGTATTAGCCCACACTATATAAAACAAATAGCCCATAATTTAATTAGTATTCCTTTTAATCTCTAAATTAATCCATGATTAATTTAAGACTAAAACTAATTAAATAACGTAACTTCATATTAATATATTATAACTCATAATATATTAATAAACATATGTGTATAACTCTCATAAAATTATCCATAATAGTTTGGATGAGATGCAACCCAAATGGACCATGCCGGTCGGGTCAAGTATATACCAAATAAGTTATGGACTTAGACACCTTATCCAACAGACTCCCACTTGGATAAGTCTAATAACTATATTTGCCTATAACTTCAGGAACCAACCAACAATCATAGCTCTCGAAAACTCCCTCGAACAGTGAAGACTCTGTCGAACTATGAAGCGCCATTTTAGATAAGTGATCACATAATCCTCTGTTCTCATGATATCAGCCGGACAAATACATGGAACAACGTCGTACTTATTGTCCAGCAGTTTGTTTCCCGATTTTCGATTTGTTTGACAAAGAACTTAATCGAACACATCAATTCAGTTCTGACCGGCCGGTACATAGGTCACAACAAAATCATCGAGGGGCCCAGATATCGCTTCTATTTCTAGAAGGAACAGATAAACTTCGACTCATATGCTTGTTCTACTACTTGTTGAATTGTACACAAAGGCACGTTTTATAACATCAAGTTACTGATGCGTTTACGTGCAATCAATGCACAACCGACTCATAGGTAACAACTCATATCTCTAGGTTTGAAGATTTATATGATATTACCGTCTCACGATCACTCGAGATAAATTCCATGAAGTGATACAAGTGAGCGTGGGTTTATTCCAATACTCATAACTTATGAGCACTCATGAATGTTGTAGCAACCATTGCCATGACTAAACTCATTTAGCCATCTACAAACCCGATTCATGACAGTCTTGATTCATACCTACTTCCAACATATGAACGACTGTGGATTGTTTAAATAACTTAGTCATTCGGAAAGAATAACCTAGCTATTTTGGAAGTCAAAACATGCAAAGTGAAACACGATAATAATTGAATCTAATATGGTCTCAGAACCCTTTTGAATATAAATAAAACCACTTTTTATTTATCACCATATTGATTACACATTATTCAATGTTTCAAATAATCAACTTAAGGCTTGAATAAAAAACAACAGTCGTCCCATGCTCCTAGCATGTACACTTTGTTTTTTCTAAACAATAGTTATGCCATACCCCAAGTATGCACACTATGTTTGTCTATGATCCTTACATTGTGATGTAGATCAATTGAACATGATTCCAATGATACTCATTTCACAATCCCAAATCCTTATTGTAAATGCAAGAATTCCAAATTTATGTCATTTACTGAAATCTGTTAGATTCTAAACTTATATGCATTGATCCTCTTGTAATGATTATGCACAAAGTCAGAAAGACTTGACAACAACCATTACAGAGCATTCCAAAGGAGATCAGCTCCTTGGGAACATCCTTTTTGCATTAAGTTTCCTAATCTTACATAGATTTAATAACTTCCACCTATGGAGACATTTCCATAGTCCCATTTGACTATCACTTCCGAACAAGAGTTACCTCTTTTCAGAAAATGTCAATATGGTCCTACCAAAATTAACACTAGACTTCCAAATGTCCCTGAGCAACCAATCTTTAGCGAACCTCAGATTGTCCTCGACAATTGCTTAATCACTTTAGTCATATCCAGTTCTAGACTTTTCCCTTCTAAATGCCTTAAGCATTTGGAAAATTTAGAAAGGATGAATATTATGAAATCGATCCTATATCCGAAGCATATGGGACACGATTCATGATGTTTGACATAAAGACATGATACTAGACCAGTCTTTTGCTACAATATTTTTCATTTGCCATGTTTTCAAAATTTAACTATGAAGAGGGATGCCGTAATCATAATCGAATTTTGAAAACGCAATATATATAGAATTTCCTTAAGTCGAACCATTCAGACATAAAATTCATATATATATATATTCTTGACTAAAGATGATTAAAAACTCAATCTAAGCTTTAGAATTGAAATGAAGTATAATTTCCTCTCCCTTAATTATAGCAAAACAACTTTTCAACCCCTGCAACTTCACGGATTGAAACTTTGTTTTCTATAATTAACATTGCTAGCTTGCAATACCAATCATAATAATAATCATGCTCCCACTAACATGATGATTATCAGCATAACACTTATGCTCCCACTAGCCCTGACATATTTTCAGAAATTTACTGGACTTCTGAAATTTAGATTCATACACCTTTCCGTAGATAGCTCAGCTGTGTGTCTAAGCAATTTCAAGAACTATGAAAAGGGATGCCGTAATCATAGTCTCAATTGCTTAGGCATTTGCCATTTTTCACAAGTCCATGTTAGTGTGCCGGTTAACCACACGCGCTCCACTAATGACTTTTGAAAATGCAAATGACACAATTGATATCTACTTAAAATCTATTTAGTGAAAGCGTTTCCTCACCATCATTTTCATGAATCGGAGAGAAACCTTATGACACTTAGATTTTATAGTGTATGAGTTCCTATCCATGCGAATTTGCCAAAACCATAATCACAAGATAAGGTTAGTGACAAATTCAGCCTTACACGGATTAAACTTGTTCAATCTTAGTTTCTTGTCACCTTGGTAACACAGGCCCACCAATGCTTCCAAGTTGAATTCTGATAACTCACATGTAAATTCAACTTATTTGAAGTAGGTACAGAAATAAGAATTATGTCAACACGATAGGTTGCAAACCTTAAGTCGTGTGCTAGTGATAAATTACAGGTTTCACTCTTGATTAAATCTTAAAACTCTTTCAGGATCTTTAAGGCTCCCACTGTCCTCTTGACATATAAGTTTTTCTAGTCAAGAACCATTCCTTGACAAAACAAATATTCAAGGGATAGTGCGGATTCTTATCAAGACTAACACTTCACACAATTGGTCTTAGTTGGTCTTTGTCTCATCCAAGACATCACATCTTACCAATCTCAAATGTACAAGAGTAGAAAACATTTTACTCTTACATTTGATAAGTGTTTTATACCTTACTTTATGTCACTCAATGTTATAATCTTGGAGTGTGACTCTAAGAATTGTTTTGGAACGAAGTATGACTCATCTTCTTGATTTTAACCAATCTAACAATTCATGACCTCTCTTCTTAGCCATAACAATGCACTAAGACGTCCATAGAGTATGAATTTGTGATATGGTTTCTAAATCATTAAGTTGATCATAAAACTGATACTAAAGTACTCTCCCATCTTTTCAGATTTGAGAAACTTTTATCCTTCTGCCTAATTTGATTCTTCTTATTTGCTTTGTCATACATTGTATCCTTTCCAATGTTACAGAATTATACTTAACCTTATAAGTATAATCATATTTACTAATCTTTAGTAAATCATGACAAATCAATCTTTGTGGTGGACCTTGACCAGCGCACACCCAGTGTACCTAATTCCTTAGTCCTTCAATTGACTCACATATACATGTGATCAAAGAATTAGTCTTAATTTTTCAAAGATGAAAATTCTCATTCATCATACAATACAACTTGTATGATTCCAAGTTTCTGTCCAATTGAAACTTGGGTGATGAAAACTTTCTTCATTTGGTAAATCCAGACACTACCACAAATGAAAGAATCAAATCCACTTTCCAATATTGCTATTACTGGAAACATATAAGCAACAATTTTCCACCGATGCCATTGTAAGGATATTTTTTAAAATAAATAAAATTAAAACCTTTTTTCCTTTTATTTTAAAACTTTGCGGAAAAACTTATCCTTACAATCCACATGAAAACTTGATTGTTATCTATTCCTAAGCAATATATTATAACTCTTAAGCAACAGCTCAAAATTCTGATTACCGAACCATGCGATCGACACCCATCTTCGCAATCAAAATCAGCATATACTTCTTTAAGCTTCCTATCTTTTCTTTTGATTCTTAAAACATCACCATGTGACCCAGTCACATCATGTATCAAGAATCTCATAATAGAAACTTAATAGAGTTATACAGTGTATTTTACCCGAAGTAGAGTCAAACCTCTTGACTTGATCAACCTTATGACCTTTCAGGTAAATAGGGCAGCTTTGCATCCAATGCCCCTTCCTTTGGCAACAAAACACATGTAGACCCTTTGATAATGGCACATGAGACTATCTCAGACTTAGCCTTTCTCTTTACCATTTGGTCAACCGAGTTGACTATGGCCGATCCCTTTCCATTGGGAAGAGAATGCTTTTCTGGATTTCCTGTGAAACTATTGTCAATGTCCATCAAGTTTTGAGGAAGTTGATCTTAACAAATAGATAAAATCATTAAGGGTCTTGTCATAGTCTTTTTCATAGGTGTTCCAAAAGAACTCACTATGTGACTTAGAAAGTGATTGAACCACCAACTTTCTCAAGACTTTGACACCCAACTCTCCCGGCTTGTCAATATGTGACTACATCTCCAAGATGTGACCACACCAAGACCTTTACTTGCCAATAGGGCTCGAGTGACCTTAAACTTTTCAAGAACTTGTGGGGTAGGGAGAATAATTGGAGGAGGTGGAGGAAGTGAAGCATGATGTTGAGGAACATCATCTTCAAGAGATTTGGGAAGATCATAAATGTCTAAACCAGACATGTTTTGGGAGATATTCAAGATAGTTGATTTAAAGTCCTTAATATGACACCCAATATGAAATATTAAGGCTAGGACCCAACAAACTATTTTATAACTTAGAAGAGGGATGCCGTAATCCAAGCTATAAAATATTTGAAGGTAGGTGAATGACGATTCACCAATTTCCACCATGAAAAACGAAATGATTTATTAGGTTTTAATTGGATTTGAAATTCCTAGATCTTTTGAGATTCATTGAACTTTTCAATGGCATGTTTCAATCTCGAGTGTGCCCTCTCAAATTTTGTGACTGGGATGCCGAGGATCACAAAACAAGGTGTGAATAACCATACCAATTCACTTGGTATCCTTAATATTATCACCTAATCAATGTGCCGGTTAACCACACACGCTCCATTGATCTATGACAAACATTAAGTCACCCTTCGTGGTCCTTACTAGTCCAAGTTAGTGTGCCGGTTAACCACACACGCTCCACCAACGACTTGGTAAGGTACAAAGTGTGAATTCCATGGGTTAGCACCAAATTCACATTTTTCCTAAAGTAACTAAGATTGGGAATTATTAAGATTTTAGTTACTTTAGTATTTATCATTAATACTTTTAATGAAGGGAGAATTTAAAGTCATTGTCCTACCCGTTCGGCTAACGACCCTCCACCGATCAAGCAAGCGGTGGGTGAGAGTATACACCCATTAAGTCGCCATTTTATAGGCAACAACCTTATACCCACCTTATAGACCGGCTTCGTGAATGAGGCCTACTAACGGTAAAACGACTTATTCTTATACATATATATAATAATTAACCATTAATGTTATAAATAGTATAAGGGTTGAATTTTAACTATTAAAACTCTAAGGTTTGGAATTAAAGTTTAAAGTGTGTGAAACTTTACAAATTCCAAAACTTGAGGGCAAGTTTTGTAACTTTGCAAAACTCTTCATTTCATAACTTATGAATTAAAGGTTCATAAAAATGAAGACTCTTCATTTTCATGTAACTTATGTGTTTTAAGTGTGTGTTAAATGAGAGTGACCTTTGGTAATCCATAACTTGAGGACAAATTATGGACTCCATTAAAACACATAAATGATAAAGAATTAATCCTAAACAATTCAGCAAATAATTCCTATCATTTTCTAAATTCATAAGAACATGAACATGATCATCAAAATTCAAGAAATATATGAACACATAAAATCATGGAATTTTGATATATGCTATTGTAAATGGATTAGAACACCCATTACACCAACTAAATAAGTTTTACAACACCAAAACAATTTAGGGTAACTTTTCTAGTCCATTTCCAGCAGCAAAAGTCGAGATTCTGCATTCTTTCGATCCTACTCGTCGAGTGCACGAACGGACTCGTCGAGCAGGTTGAAGTTTGCCTTGGACTCGGCGAGTCCCCCCAATGGACTCGGCGAGTCTAGCATGCAGACAGCAACGATTTCGACTTTTTTCACTATTTTGCATCAAGTATCAAACAAGCAAGCCTAGGCTCTGATACCACTGTTGGGTTTTGAGCAATCCAACACTTCCTAAGTGTGCATGCAACCCTAATAAACCTTGAATCTATGTTTGTCTAAATACATGCAAAATAATAATTTTCCAAGGTTTATAACCTATCTAACATGGCATGGGGAACATTTCAACATAAAAGAGTTAGAAGAGATTACATACCTTTTGGTGTGTTGGGTTCTTAGGAGTTTGAGGGCCAAGCACCAATAGTGTGAATGCCTCAAATGGAATCACAAACACCACAAACTCTTGGAAAACTTTGAGAGAGTATATACACCTTGTATAAATCGGCCACACACATGCACACACACACTAGATCACTAGCTTTCTCTTAGGCTTCATTTCATGCCCCATAAGCATGCTTATATAGTATGCATGGTTAGGGTGAAACCCTAATAACCCATGTCTTTTCCTTTTCCAAGGATCCATGGGTTAAAAGCTCCATGGATCATCCATGGACTTCCACATAAGCCTAGCCCATTAACAAATGAGTATTAGCCCACACTATATAAAACAAATAGCCCATAATTTAATTAGTATTCCTTTTAATCTCTAAATTAATCCATGATTAATTTAAGACTAAAACTAATTAAATAACGTAACTTCATATTAATATATTATAACTCATAATATATTAATAAACATATGTGTATAACTCTCATAAAATTATCCATAATAGTTTGGATGAGATGCAACCCAAATGGACCATGCCGGTCGGGTCAAGTATATACCAAATAAGTTATGGACTTAGACACCTTATCCAACATTTTAATCATTCTCTCTATACTGTTTCCCGACTTCCGATTTATGACGAATGATAACAGACTACAATTGAACATATCAACTTAGTCTCGGCTTGGCCAAGCGCTTGGGTGTCATCACTAAATCATCAGGAAGCCCACAGATATCGCTTTTATCCCACTTTGGGTAAAAGGAATGGATAAACTTCGACTCAAATGCTCGCTTGCATTTATTGATCGAATCACACACAACAATGAGTTTTATAACACCATGTTACTGGTGCGTTTACTTATTATCAATGTGCAACTGACCAACAAATAACAACTCACATGTCTCGGTTTCAAGAATATACAATATTATCGTCTCACTAATCACTCGTGATAAAACCATGAAGTGATCCAAGTGAGCGTGGGTTTAATCCAATACTCTAATCTTATCAAAGCACTCATGAACTCTGCAGCAAACTTGTGCCATGTCTAAACACTTCAGACAATCTACAGACAGATTCATGACAGTTTTTATTCATACCTACTCCCAACGTATGACCGACTGTGGATGTTTGAATAACCTAGTTATTCTGGAAGTCAAAACATGCAAATTGAAACATAACAATAATACTTAATCCTATATGGCCTCAAACTTGTGAGAGTAAATAAAACACTTCTATTACCACCATATTGTTTACTCATTATTATCGTTTACTGTTTCAGAAAATCAACTTATTACTCAAATTACAACAATAGTTATCCCATGCATAAAGCATGCGCACTATGTTTCCTATGGTCCTTACTTTGTGAAATAGATCAGTTGAAAAATCTTTTCAATGATGCTCATTTCACAATTCCTTAATCCTAATTATTAGTGTAAGAACACAGGGTTCTTGCCACTACTAGAATATGCTAGATTCTAACATTTAATGCAATGATCCATTTGTAAAAATCATAGCACAAAAGTCACCAAGACTTAGCCAATGAAATTACAAATTACTCTATCGGACATTGTTACAAGACAATTCTTTAGACGTGAAGTCTCACATTCAAAGTGCATTCCTTTGAACATCCTTCTTGCATAAAAGTTTCTAATCTAGGCATAGATTCTCAATATCCAACTCCCAATATGGAAACATTTCCACATTTTCCATATGACAACTCATTCTTAATAGAATCTTATCTATTCATAATAATGTCGATATGGTCCATCCAATACCATGCTCCCAACTACTCACAAGCAACCAATCCTCAGCGAACTTTGGATCGTCCTTTGATAGTTGTTTAATTATTTTAGTCAAAACCAATTCTAGTCCTTTTTCCCTCTTAATGCGCTAGACATTTGGAAAAATTTTAGAGTGGTAAATATTATAGCATTTGCAATCGATCCTATACCCGAAGCGTATGGGACACGATGCATAATGTCTTACATAAAGATATGATACTTTACCAATCTTTTGCCATAATATTTTATGTGTCATGTTCTCACAATTCGAACTATGAAGAGGGATGCCGTAATCATAATCGAATTTTAAGAACACACATTGTATCCTTTGACTGAAAATATTAAAATTTCTCAATCTAAGCTTTAGATTTTGAAACGAAGTATAATATTCTCTCCCTTAATTATAGCAAAAAACAATTTTTCAACCCATGCAACTTTGCAAATTGAATCTTTGTTTTTCTATAATTAATATTGCTAACTTGCAATACTCGTCGTAATAATCATACAAGCATAACACTTATGCTCCCACTATCATGATGATTATCATATAAGCATAACATTTATGCTCCCACTAGCTTTGACATGTATTCAGAAAACAAATGAACTTCCAGAAAACAATGCCTATTGAATTTCTGAAATTCATATTTCTAATACCAGATGCTTCGATAAGCCTTTATCTAAGCTTCTTAAACTTATACACCTTTGGCTTAGATAGCTCATATGTGTGCTTAAACAATTTAGAACTTATGTTACTAAGTTCCAAATGTTCAAACTAATTGCCAAATTTCACAATTCGAACTATGGAAAGGGATGCCGTAACCATAATCGAATTTGAGAATACAATTTTCACAACTGCTATCTTCTTAAGATCTCTCTTAGTGAAAGCATTTCCTCACAATCATTTTCATGAAGGAGGGAATCTTATGACACTTAGATTTTATGGTGTATGAGTTCATATCCATGTGAATTTTCCAAAACCAAGGTTTGCGACAAATCCAAACTCATATGGACTGAACTTTCTTAATCTTAATTTCTTGCCCTATGGTAACACGAGTGCCCACCATGTCTTCCAAGTAGTTTAGTAACTTGTCCTTACATATCAATGTACTTTCCATCGACTAAGGCTCTAGTATGCATTCAAATGAGAACTCATAGAACTCACATACACAATTAACTCAATTGGAATGGCACAGAAACAAAATAATGTCAGCACGATAGGTTGTAAACCTCAAGTCATGTGCTAGTGATGATCTATAAGTTTTATTCTTGATTTGTTCTTGAAACCTTTCAAGACCATTAAGACTCCCACTGACTCCTTGACATATAAGATTCTCTTGTCAAGAAACATTTCTTGACAAAGCAAATATTCAAGAGTTAGTGTAGTTCTTATCAAGACAAAACACTTCACATAATTGGTCCTAGTTGGTCTTTGTCTTATCCAAGACAGCACAACTTACCAATTTTAAATGTGCAAGAATGAGAAACCTTTTCCAAATTCCACATTTGATGAATTTTATAAACCTACTTAATACTTTTCACTCAATGTCACAATCTTGGAGTATGACTCTAAGACTTGATATTGGAACGAAGTATGATTGACTTCTTGATTTAACCATTTCTACAATTCTCGATTCCTCTTCTTAGACATGCAATTGCACTAAGACTCACTTAGAGGATCAATTGAGACATGGTCCTTAATCATTAAGACTTATCATAAAACACAATAAAAGGTACTCTCCCTTCTTCTTAGAATAGAGAAACTTTTATCTTTCTGCCTATTTGGTTCTTCTTTATTCGTTCTGCTATTCATTGAAACTCTTTCAATCAACTCAGAATTACACTTAATCTTATAAGTATAATCATATTTACTAAACTTTAGTAAATCATGACGAATATTTGTGTCACTCTTGTGGTGGACTTGATCAACGCACAACCTAGTGTACTTGATCTCCTAGTCCTTCAATTGACACTTTGTCAAAGAATTAATCTAAGTTTCCCAAATATGAAAGTTTTTCATTCATCATACAATACACATTGCATGATTCCAAGTTTCTGTCCAATTGAAACTTGGGCGATGAGAAACTCTCCCTATTTGGTAAACTTTTGACATTTCCACAAATAACATAATTAAGAATCAAATCCATTGTTGCTAATAATAGAAACATTCAAACATCAATTTTTTCATACATGCCATCGCAAGGATAAATAAATAAGATAAAATCAAAATTCATTTTATTGCGGAAAAAATTTGTCCTTACAATGCAATTCAATTGAAAAACTATGTTATCACATATTTCTTAACAATCTATTCTAACTCCAAGTAGTAGCTCAAGAATCCATTCTTCAAGTAATGCGATTGAAATCCATTTCTTCATGATTAGATTCAGCTCACTTCTTCCCTCAAGCTTCCTCTCTTTTCTTCGATCCTACAAAACATCAAAATGTAATCTTATCACATCATGTATTAAGAATCTAGAATAGGAACTCAAAAGAGTTAGATAATGGATTTTACATGAAGTAGAGCCATACGTCTTGACGCTCCCGTCTCTTAGATCTTTCAGGTAGTTAGGGCAGCTTCGTCTCCAATGCCCCTTCTCTTGGCAATAAAAGCAAATGGACTCCTTTGGCACAGCACATCGGACAATCACAGACTTAGTTCTTTCTGGACTTCCAATGTTGCCAGTGTCCATTGAAGTTTGGAAGTTTGATTCACCAGACAAATTTGCTTGACAAGCACGCCAATTCATTGCTGATTCAGCAGCTATGAGCAAATAGGTGAGATCAATTAGGGTCATGTCGTGGTCCATCATATAGTACTCTCTAACGAACTCACTATATGATTCAGGAAGTGACTGAAGAACCCAGTCAACAGCCAACTCACTTGAAATATCGACACCCAGCATGTTTAACCTATCAATGTGTGACTTCATCTCTAAGACGTGCGCACACACAAGTTTCCCATCTTCGTGTTTACTTGCCAAAAGGGCTTGAGTGAGCTTGAACTTTTCAAGCCTTTGAACTTGTGGGTCAGGGAGAACAATTGGAGGAGGTGGAGGAAGTGAAGCATGACTCTCATTTCCTTGATCGTATCTCAGAACGTCATATTCATTTGGAAAGCTTGTTCCAAAGGATTTGGGAAGACCATTGTAAGATGCAGGCATCTACAAAACGGGAGAAAATTCAAGTTAATTTGATTGAGTCCTTAATAAAACACCCAAATGAGTTATTAAGGCTAGGATCCAACACAATATTCTACAACCTAGAAAAGGGATGTCGTAATCTAGTTGCAAAATATTTGAAGGTAGGTAAATGACAATTTACCAATTTCCACCATGAAAAACGAAAAGGAAGATTAAGTTGTAAATGAATTGAAACTCCTAGATATGTTGAGATTCATTGAACTTTTCAATGGCACGTTTAATCTCGATTATGCCCTACTATTTGTGACTGGGATGCCGAGGATCACAAATAAGGTGTGAATAACCATACGAATCACATGGTGCGCCCAATGCTACTATCACCTAATCAATGTGCTGGTTAGCTACACACGCTCCATTGATCTATGATAAGCATCGAGCCACCCTTCGCCACCAATGTCATCCCCAAATTAGTGTGCCAGTTAACCACACACGCTCCACTAACGTTTGACAAGGGTACAAAGTGTAATTCCATGGGTTAGCATACAATTTCACATTTTGCCTAAAGTAACTATGATTTGGGAATTTGAAAAAGCATTTAGTTACTTTGTACTTCATTATACTTATAATGGAAGGTTTCTATCCTATCCTACCCGTTCGGCTAATGACCCTCCACTAGTCAAGAGTGCGGTGGGTAAGAGTGGATACCCATTCAATCGCCATTTTATAGGCAATTTCCTTAAACATCCCTTATAGACCACCTTCGTGAATGAGGCCTACTAACGGTAAGACTGACTGTTTACTCATACATATATAATATTAGACTTTTAATGTTATATATAGTATAGGGTGTATTTTACACTTTTAAAATACTAGGTGGTTTAATTTAGTAAAATTATACTTTTAATTTAATTAAATGTAAACCAAAACTTTATGGGTTTATTAAATCACTTTTAATTATACACTTTAATTAATTAATAAAACCATAAGGGTGTGATTTGAACTTTTCAAATTACTAGGGTTTTAGAATTTAACATTTTAAAATTAAACTTTTAATCAACTTTTAAATTCCAAAACTTGAGGGCAAGTTTTGAAACATTTCAAAACATTAGGGATCAAACAACAAATAATTCAAATTAAACAATTAATTTCATAATTATCTATATTTGACCTAATCTTATTTTAGTCATTAGATAATTACCAAATAACTTTAAATAATCCATATTTATCACATAAACAACCAATATTTAAAAGATTTGAAATTATCTATTGTTTTGGCAAGGATAAACACATAATTAATATAAATTTCGGATTTTAACTTCATAAAACAATTTAAGCATCAAATCCAAGTCAAAACAGCAGCTAAATCCCGAAATACCCTCTGCCTGACGCACTGACTCGCCGAGTCAGACCTGGACTCGCCGAGTTGAGTCGGGCAGAGGCCAAAAACTCGATTTTTAGCAAACAAAGCAGTTAAACATCACATACAACTGAAACCAATCAAGGCTCTGATACCACTGATGGGTTTTAGGCATAAGAACAATCCTATGTGCTCATACAAACCCTAATGCTTGGATCTAGGTTTCTCTATTGTACATGCTTTGAAACCAAGACTAATAAACTTAGATCTAACATATTATAAACTGAATTAGGGTTTATAGAATTACCTTTGATTGTTATATAGCAATAACAATCAATTCCTTGCTTGGATTGGCTTCAAAAGCTTAGTGCCTCAAATGATGCACCTCTAATGGAGTCACAAACACCTTATGCAACATGGATGAAGAGGAGAAGAAAGGAGGCTACCCAAAAACGACTAGAACCCCTAGAGAATCAGTTGTCCACGTTTTTGGGGCCTAAGGGGTCCTTTATATACTTGTGTGGGCTGCTAGGGTTTCAGTCAAAACCCTAATGGACAGCTTAAACTCTAAGCAGCCCACGAAACCTTCTGGATAAGGCTATGGACGAAAATATGATGGGCTTCCATCATAATTTCCTTCACCCCTTACTCCTTTAGTATTCCTTAGCCCAATAATTCAATTATCCAATAATTGCAGTCCAGTCCCCTAAATTTAATTAATCTCTTTTAGCCACAAAATTAACTCTTAATTAATTCTTGACTAATATTAATTAAACAATATGATTTCTCCTTTAATATATTATTCTCATAATATATTAATAAATCATATTTAAACCTTTCTCTCCTTAAATCATCCTACATATTGCTATGGTGAAGGCAACCCAAAAGGACCATGCTCATAATCGGGTCAAGTACATACCAAAATAGTTATGGACTTAGACACTAATCCAACACCTTTATTTTGGATTAGGTGTCTAAACCCTTAACTATAATTGGTATGTACTTGAATTGATAGCAACACAGTCCTTTTGGGTTGCCCTTAAACCTAGCAACTAGATAATGAAATTATGAAAGGAGAGATATTAATTTATAAGATTAATAAATTAATATAAATGATTTATTAATATGTTAAAAGATTAATATATTAATTAGAAATCATTATGTTTAATTAATAGTTAGCCAGAAATTAATCAAAATTAATTTTGGGGTTAAAAGTATTAATTATAAAGTGCAGGGACTAGTTTGCAATTATTAGATAGTTGAGTGGAAGGCTCCAGAACTCCTTGGAGGGAGGTGGACGAAATCTATAGGGGAAACCTTAAGGATTTCGTCCAAGGGGCTTTGGATTAGCTTAGGCCCCAAGAAAAGGAGTATTAGGGTTTTCCCAAAACCTTAGATCCCTCAGCTATATAAGGAGCCTCCTAGCTCCTAAATTCGGCCACTCCTACCTTGGAAGAAACCCTGGGCCGATTTTTTCATACCCTACCCTCTCTCCTTCAAGTTTCCTTCTTGCTAGTTCTTGGGTGTGATTCCATTAGAGGCATTACATTTGTGGTGCTAGGCTTCCAAGAAGATCAAGTTCAAGAGGATTATCAATTGTTTACTATAACAATTGAAAGGTATGTAACTCTTAAACCCTAGTTAGTTATTTTTGAAAATAGCCTCTCTCCTCTAGGATTCTTGTTTGCAATTCAAAGTTATATGTTCAATAGTTAAAACATAGATCCAAAGTAGGTTGCATGTGAACTTAGGAATTGTTTTCTAGATTATTTGTTTTACCTAAACCCCAACAGTGGTATCAGAGCGATTGTTTTGTTTAAATTCGATAGCTATAATAGTTGAATTGCAAATTAGGGTTTATAGCCATTAAATCCTAAAGGCCAAGATTTTCGATTTTAGGGTTTTGGTTCATAGGGTTTTCGAAAAACCCTAGCCTCCATGAACCCTAATCTAAATTAGGGTTAGGGTTTCGGAAACCGTAGTCTCCTCCCTTGAATTTCGAAATATGCTGGTCTTTTTAGGGTTTCTTTGTTTTGGATAATAGTTGCCTTATTGGATAATTGAGAAAAATAAGGAAATTATCCTATTGCTTAATTTTCGAAATCTAGAGGGATTTGTATTAGAATTAAATTGATTGTTTAATTTAATTAGATAATCATTACAAGATTTAATTAATTAATTAAAAGTTAATTAATAGATAAATATTAAATCTATTTATTTGGTTTATTTTAAATTTAAATTAAAAGTTTAATTTTCGAAAATTTTAAGATAAACCCCAAAGTTTTAAAAAGTTTAAAACACACCTTATATATGTATTATAATTAAAAGTTAAATATTATATATGTATAAGACTATGGTCAGTCAAATCACTAGTGTGTCTCGTTCATGAAGTTAATCTATAAGGGGGGGTATAAGGAAACTGCCTATAAAATGGTAGTTGAATGAGTGTCCACTCTCACCCACCGTTTCCTTGATTAGTGGAGGGCCGTTAGCAGAACGGATTTGATAGGACAACTACACCTCATTAAAAGTATAATGTTATTAAATTACTAGAACATTATTTTACAAGAACCATACTCTAGTTACTTTAGGAAAAATATGAAAAGTATGCTAATCAATGAAATTGCACATTATGCTTTATTGGTCGTTAGTGGAGCGTGTGTGGATTACCAGCACACTAATAGGCACTAATAAAGAGTAGTAATGGGTATCTCATAATTATCATTATGATGGAGCGTGTGTGGTTTACCGGCACATCAATAGTTAATGATAAAGACAATGAGGTTACCAAGCACATTTGCATGGTTATTCACATCTAGTTTGTGATCCTCGGTATCCCAGTCACAAATAGAAGAGCATAATCCAAGATTAAAACATGTCGTTGAATAGTTTCAATGTATCTCAAAAGGAATTAGGAATTTCACTTCGTTTATTTTGTCTAATGGTGGAATTGGTGAATCGTCATTCACCTACCTTTATGAGATTTAAACTTGGATCTCAGCATCCCATTTCTAAGTTGTAAATCTTCATAGTTGGAACCTAACCTTGATATGATATCTTTGGGTTATTATATTGAGGTGTCTTGAAATCTAACTAAAACTATCTTTCTTTTCAGATGTCTACTCCTGGAAACACTTCTGCTTCATCATCCTCCAGCCACAACTTCTCTTTACTCAACATTTGCTCCAAAGTCGTTATGGATGGCTCTAACTATAACGATTGGATGCGTAACATCAAAATGGTGCTTCAATTTGAGGACAAAGAATATGTCCTTGAAAAGGAGCTCAAAGAACTTGATGAATCCAAAGCCACACCCGAAGAGTATGCTGCCTACAAGAAGCATTATGATGATGCTACCAAAGTGGCATGCATCATGGTCGCAACCATGTCCCCAGAACTGCAAAGGTGCTATGAGGACTACTGGCCTTTTGAGATGAACAAGGACCTTATGGAAAATTACCATAAGCGAGCTCGTCAAGAAAAGTTTGAGGTAGTCAAGTCACTCATGGCTTGCAAGATGAAAGAAGGGGAGTCGGTTTTATCTCATGTGCAAAGAATGCAACGCTACATAGAGCGTTTGGTCAAGCTCAACATTCACTTTGATGAGGAATTGGCCATTAACATGGTCTTGAACTCATTGCCTGATTGTTATGGTCATTTTATCCTAACTTACCATTTGAACAACACTGAGCATACACTTGCCCAATTGCACAACTTGTTGCAGACTTCTAAAGCAGGGATGAAGGGTAAAAGTATAGCCTCCACTCCTGCGAGTGCTCTTGTCTTAGCTATTGGACAGGGAAAGGGGAAAAAGAGGAAAGGTCCTCCTAAGCAAAACTGGAAGGGAAATGTCCAAGTTGGGTCATCTTCTCGTTCATGGGTCCTTGATACAGGATGTGGTTTTCACATCTGCTATGATTTTCAGGGGCTAAAGGAAAGTGAGGAGATAGAGCGAGGAAGGATAAACTTGATCATGGGAAACAAGAAGTCTTCACCAGTGACCAAGATCGGAGTTTATCAACTTTTGCTTAGTAATGATGTTAGATTAGAGTTATTGAATTGTTTCTATTCGTCTTAGATGACGAGAAACATTATTTCATTTCATGCATTGTTCAGACAAGGTTTTAAATATTCTTTTAATGATTTGAATGGTTCAATTTCTGTTTATAAGAATGGTGTTTTCGTGTTTGAAGCTTTACCTTATGATGGTGTGTATGAAACAGTGACTTGTGTTCATAGCTTAGGAAATAGTGTGTTTAATACTGACTTGTCTAATAGTGTAGACAAGGCATGCTTGTGGCATTGTCGTCTTGGACACATTAACAAGAAATGCATAGTCCAACTCCAAAAGGATGGAGTGTTGGAATCATTTGACCTAAAATCTGATGATGTGTGTCTTTTGGGAAAGATGACAAAATCACCATTCACATGGTCTTGTGAAAGAGGTGAAGGTTTGTTGGACCTCATACATATAGATGTTTGTGGACCCTTTAGATCAACCACAAGAGATGCTAATCGATTTTATGTGACTTTCACTTATGATTATAGTAGATATGGTTATGTATACTTAATCAAACATAAGTCATAAACCTTTGAAAAGTTCAAAGAGTTTAAACATGAGGTCGAAAATCAATTAGGCAGGAAAATAAAGATACTTAGATCCGATAGAGGCGAAGAGTTCTTAGCATTGAGTTCAACGGCTATCTAAAGGAATGTGGGATAGTCTCACAATTGACTCCTCCTAGGACACCACAGTTAAATGGTGTGGCCGAGAGGCATAATCGAACCTTGTTAGACATGGTTCGTTCTATGATGAGTCATGCTTCACTTCCAATTCATTTATGGGGCTATGCCTTAGAGAAAGCCGCCAACATCCTCAATCTTGTCCCAACAAAGAAGGTTGCCAAAACACCTCATGAAATGTGGACAGGGAAAGTTCCCTCTTTAGCACATATTAAAGTCTAGGGTTGTGAACCTTTCATAAGACGAGAGACTCATGACAAGCTAGCACAAGAAGTAGGAAATGTGTTTTCATTGGTTACCCAAAACAGTCTTTTGGATATTTGTTCTACAGACCTAGTGAGAACGTGGTTTTTGTAGCACGAAGAGGAGTCTTTCTAGAAAGAGAGCTCATATTCAAAGAGGACAGTGGGAGTACCATTGACCTTGAAGAGATTCAAGAGTCAACTACTGAAGGAACCTTAGATGACACTAGCACTCAACCATAGGAAACAGTTCCTGTTGAACCAGTTGATAAATCATTACCTCTTCGAAGATCCACTAGGGTGAGTGTGCCACCTGAGTTGTATAGTTTTCATATTACTTCAGACGGTGACACATTCATCAGTGATAGGACACTGGTGAATTTAGATGAACCAGTCTCTTATAAGGAAGCAATGGCAGGCCCAGAGGCTTCCAAGTGGAAAGAGGCAATGGACAGCGAGATAAAGTCCATGTATGACAACCAAGTTTGGAATTTGGTTGATAATGCACCGGGTCGTAAGATAGTTGGGTGCAAATGGATCTTCATGTTGTATTAGGTGTCTAATCCCATAACTATAATTGGTATGTACTTGAATTGATAGCAGCACAGTCCTTTTGGGTTGCCCTCAAACCTAGCAACCGGACAAGGAAATTATGAAAGGAGAGATATTAATTTATTATAAGATTAATAAATTAATATAAATGAATTTATTAATATGTTAAAAGATTAATATATTAATTATAAATCATTATGTTTAATTAATAGTTAGCCAGAAATTAATCAGAATTAATTTTGGGGTTAAAAGTATTAATTATAAAGTGCAGGGACTAGTTTGCAATTATTAGATAGTTGAGTGGAAGGCCCCAGAACCTCCTTGGAAGGAGGTGGACGAAATCTATAGGGGAAACCCTAAGGATTTCGTCCAAGGGGGCTTGGATAAGGCCCTTGGGTTTACTTAGGCCCTAAGCAAGGAGCATTAGGGTTTTTCCTAAACCCTAGAACCCTCAGCTATATAAGGAGCCTCCTGGTTCACATTTTGGCCACTCCTTCTTTTGAAGAAACCCTAGGCCGAGAATTGCATACTCCCTCCCTCTCTCTCCTTCTAGTTTCCTTCTTGCTAGTTCTTGGGTGTGATTCCATTAGAGGCATTACATTTGTGGTGCTAAGCTTCCAAGAAGATCAAGATCAAGATCAAGATCAAGAGGATTGTCAATTGTTTGCTATAACAATTGAAAGGTATGTAACTCCTAAACCCTAGTTTGTTATTTTCGAAAATAGCCTCTCTCCTTTAGGGTTCTTGTTTTGCAATTCAAAGTTATATGTTCAATAGTTAAAATATAGATCCAAAGTAGGTTGCATGTGAACTTAGGAATTGTTTTCTAGTTTATTTGGTTTACCTAAAACCCATCAAGGGTATCAGAGCCATTGTTTATTTTAAATTGAATTGCTATAATAGCTGAATTGCAAATTAGGGTTTGTAGCTATTAAAGCCTAAAGGCCAAAATTTTCGATTTTAGGGTTTTGGTTCAAAGGGTTTTTCGAAAAACCCTAGCCTCCTTGAACCCTAATCGAAATTAGGGTTAGGGTTTTGGATAACCCTAGCATCCTCCCCTTAATTTCGAAATTTGCTAGTTATTTTAGGGTTTTATCTTGGATAATTGTTACTTGATTGGATAATTATTGCCTAATTGGATAATTGAGAAGAATAAGGAAATTATCCTTTACCCTAATTTTCGAAATTTAGAAGGATAAGGATTAGGATTAAATTAATTATTTAATTTAATTAGATAATCCTTACAAGATTTAATTAATTAGTTAATAGTTAATAGATAAATATTAAATCTAGTTATTTGATTGAGAAAAATAAGGAAGTTATCCTATCCCCATATTTTCGAAATTTAGAGGGATAAGGATTAGGATTAAATTAATTGTTTAATTTGATTAGATAATCCTTACAAGATTTGATAAATTAATTAAAAGTTAATTAATAGATAAATATTAAATCTAGTTATTTGGTTTATTTTAAATTTAAAATTAATGGCTTAATTTTCGAAATTTACATATAAATCCTAAAGTTTTAAAAGTTTAAAACACACCTTATATATATATATATATATATATATATATATATATATATATATATATATATATATATATATATATTATAATTAAAAGTTAAATATTATATATGTATAAGACTATGGTCGGTCAAATCGCTAATATGCCTCATTCACAAATCTAATCTATAAGGGGGGTATAAGGAAACTGCCTATAAAATGGTAGTTGAATGGGTGTCCACTCTCACCCACCACTTCCTTGATTAGTGGAGGGTCGTTAGCAGAACGGATTTGATAGGACAACTACATCTCATTAAAAGTATAATGTTATTAAAGAAAGTACTAGAACATTATTTTACAAAATCCCAACTCTAGTTACTTTAGAAAAAAATGTGAAATAGTATGCTAATCCATGAAATTACACATTATGCTTTATTGGTCGTTAGTGGAGCGTGTGTGGTTAACCGACACACTAAAAGGCACTAATAAAGAGTAGTAATGGGTATCTCATGATTGTCATTTTGATGGAGTGTGTGTGGTTTACCGGCACATCAATAGTTATTCACATCTTGTTTGTGATCCTCGGCATCCTAGTCACAAATAGAAGAGCATAATCCGAGATTAAAACATGCCATTGAAAAGTTTCAATGTATCTCAAAAGATCTAGGAGTTTCCAATACATTTAAAACCTAACCTTCTTTTTCATTTTTCATGGTGGAAATTGGTAAATCGTCATTTACCTACCTTCAAATATTCTGCAAATTGGATTACGGCATCCCTCTTCCAATTTATGGAATATTGTGTTGGATCCTAGCCTTAATATCTCTTATGGGTGTTTTATTAAGGATTCAATCAACTAACTTGATTTCTCCCGTTGTGTAGATGTCTGAATCTAACCATGGTATTCCCAAATCCAAAGGAAAAGATCAATCCCAGCCATGTGGACTAGCTTGATTTCACTTCCTCCACCTCCTCCCGTAGTTCTCCCAAACCTACAAGACCGAAGGATTGAAAAGTTCAATATCACTCAAGCCCTTTTGGCAAGTAAACACGAAGATGCGAAACCTGTGTGTGCACACGTCTTAGAGATGAAGTCACACATTGATAGGTTAAGCATGTTTGGTGTCGAGATTTCAAGTGAGTTGGCTGTTGACTGGGTTCTTCAGTCACTTCCTGAATCATATAGTGAGTTCGTTAGAGAGTACTATATGATGGATCATGACGTAACCCTCATTGATCTCACCTATTTGCTTATAGATGCTGAATCAGCAATGATTTGGTGTGTTGGTCAAGCAAATTTGTCTGGTGAATCAAACTCCCAAACTTCAATGGACATTGAAAATGGTGACATTGGAGATCCAGAAAAGTTTTACTCTGACATAGTTCCTTGTGTCATTCCAAAAGAGTCCATTTGTTTTTATTGCCAAGAGAAGGGACATTGGAGACAAAGCTGCCCTATCTACCTGAGAGATCTAATAGATGGGAGAGTCTAGTGTTATGACTACTCTTCAGGTATGAAATCCATTATCTAACTCTTTTAAGTTCCTATTCCAGATTCTTAATTCATGATGTGATAAGATTACATTTTGATGTTTTGTAGGATCGAAGAAAAGAGAGGAAGCTTAAGGGAAGAAGTAAGCTGAAATTAGACTAATTCTTTGACAAAGTGTTTGTGCATCAATAATGGATTTGATTCTTAATTATGTCATTTGTGGAAATGCCGAGAATTTGCCAAATAAAGGAAGATTCTCATCGCCCAAGTTTTAGTTGGATAGAAACTTGGAGTCATGTAACTTGGTTGCGTGATGAATGAGAAACTTCATATTTGGAAATTAGACTAATTCTTTGACAAAGTGTCAAGAGAAGGACTAGGAGATCGAGTACACTAGGTTGTACATTGATCAAGTCCACCACGAGAGTGATAAAGATGTTCGTCATGATTTACTAAAGTTTAGTGAATATGGTTATGCTTATAAGATTAAATATAATTCTGAGTTGATTGAAAGAGTTTAAATCGATAGCAGAACGAATAAGAAGAATCAAGAAGGCAAAAAGATAAAAGTTTCTCTGTTCTAAGAAGAAGGGAGAGTATCTTTTATTGTATTTTATGATAAGTCTTAATGATTAAAAAAACCAGATCTCAATCGATCCTCCAAGTGAGTCTTAGTGCATTTGTATGACCAAGAAGAGGAATCGAGAATTGTAGAAATGGTTAAAATCAAGATGTCAATCATACTTCGTTCCAATATCAAGTCTTAGAGATACATTCCAAGATTGTCAATTGAGTGACAAGTCTTAATTAGGTTTATAACACTCATCAAATGTGGAGTTTGAAAAAGGCTTTCTTATTCTTGCACATTTGTAATTGGTAAGTTGTGTTGTCTTGGATAAGACAAAGACCAACTAGGACCTTTCATGTGAAGTGTTTTATCTTGATAAGAACTACACTAACTCTTGAATATTTCTTTTGTCTAGGAAAGGTTCCTGACAAGAAAATCATATATGTCAAGAGGTCAGTGGGAGTCTCAATTGTCTTGAAAAGTTTCAAGAACAAATCAAGAATAAACCGATAGTTAATCACTAGCACAGGACTTGAGGTTTCTAACCTATCGTGTTCACATATTGTTGTTTCTGTGCCATTCAAGGTTAGTCAACTATGCATGTGAGTTCTATGAGATCTCAATGGGTTGCATAAGGGTAAGACACCTTGATCAATGGAAAGTACATTGAAAGGTAGTGGTGAGTTGCTAAATAACTTGGAAGCAAAGGTGGGACCCTTGATGGCAAGAAATTAAGAATGAACATGTTCGATCCATAAGAGTTTGGGTTTGTCACAATTGTTGTCTTATGATTATGGTTATGAAAAATTCACATGGATAGGAACACATACACCTCAAAATCTGAGTGTTATAAGGTTTCTCTCCTTCATGAAAATGATTGTGAGGAAACACTTTCGCTAAGAAAGATTTTGAAGATAACATTATGTAATTTGTATTTCTCAAATTCGATTATGATTACGGCATCCCTCTTCATAGTTCGAATTGTGGGAAATGGAAAATGGGTCTGAACATTTTAGACTTATTCTAGAAATGTTTAAACACACATATGAGTTATCTAAGGAAAAGTGTATGAGTTCAAGAAGCTTGAATAAACACTTGTCAAAGTGTCTCGGTTTCAGAGTTCTGAACTTTAGAAAATAAAGTCAATAAGTAATTGGTTTCTAGAAGTCCAACTAATTTCTGAATACATGTCAAAGCTAGTGGGAGCATAAATGTTATGCTAGGATAGATATAATCATCATGTTAGTAGGAGCATGATTATTATTATTTTAAGTATTGCAAGTTGGCAATATTAATTATAGAAAAACAAAAAGTTTCAATTTGCAAAGTTGCATGAGTTAATAAGTTATTTTTTCTATAATTAAGGGAGAGAATATTATACTTTGTTTCAAAATCTAAAGCTTAGATTGAGAAATTTTAATAAATTTAGTCAAAGGATGCATAGTGTGTTCTTAAATTTCGATTATGATTATGGCATCCCTCTTCATAGTTCGAATTGTGAGAATGTGACACATAAAATATCATGGCAGAAGATTGATAAAGTATCATATCTTTATGTAAGAATATTATGCATTGTGTCCCATACGCTTCGGGTATAGGATTGATTGCAAATGCTATAATATTTGACCATTCTAAAATTTTCCAAATGTCTAGCACATTAAGAGGGAAAAAAGTACTAGAATCGGTTTTGACTAAAATAATTAAACAACTATCAAAGGACAATCCAAAGTTCGATGAGGATTGGTCGCTTGTGAGTAGTTGGAAGTATGGTATTGGATGGACCATATCAACATTATTATGAATAGATAAGATTCTATTAAGAATAAATTGTCATATGGTAAATATGGAAATGTTTTCATATTGGGAGTTGGATGTTGGGAGTCTGTGCCTAGATTAGAAACTTTTATGCAAGAAGGATGTTCAAAGGAATGTACTTTGAATGTGAGACTTCACGTCTATGGAATTATCTTGTAACAATTTCCGATAGAGTACTTTGTAATTTCATTGGCCAAGTCTTGGTGACTTTTGTACTATGACTTTGCGAAAGGATCGTTGCATAAAATGTTAGAATCTAGCATATTCTAGTAGTAGCAAGAACCTTGTGTTCTAACACTAATAAAAAGGATTGGAAATTGTGAAATGAGCATCATTGGAAAAGTTTTTCAATTGATCTATTTCACAAAGTAAGGACCATGGGAAACAAAGTGTGCATGCTTGGAGCATGGGACAATTATTGTTATAATTCAAGTGATAGGTTGATTACTCGAAACATTATACAATGAATAATGTGTGATTAATATGGTGACTAAATAAAAGGAGTATTATTTACACTCAAAAGTTTGGGGCCATATTGGATTCGATTATTATTGTGTTTCATATTTTGTATGTTTTACTTCCCGAATAATACGATTGTTTAAACTCCACAGTCGCTCGTACTTTTGGAAGTAAGTAGTGAATCAAGACTGTCATGAATAGGATTGCAGATTGTCTAAGGATAGACATAGCAATAGAATTGTTGCAATATTCATGAGTACTCAGAGAGTGAGATTTGAGTATTGGATAAACCCATTCATCACGAGTAATACTGAGACGATAATATCTATGATCTTGAAACAGAGATATAAGAGTTGTAATTTGCAAGTCGGCTATACATTGGTGATACGAAAACGCATCAGTAACTTGGTGTTATAACACGTATTGTCATGTATGGTTTGATGAGTAAAAGATACAAGTATATGAGTCAATGTTTATTCGTTCCTTTTGCCCTAACGGGAAAAGCGATATCTGTGGGCCTCTCGATGATTTGGTGTTGACTTTTATGCTGGGCCCAGCCAGGACTAAATTGATGTGTTCGATTAGAAGTACTATATCATCACAAATCAGAAATCGGGAAACATAGATTCTGGACAAAGATATTGATTGTATTCCATGTCTTATGTCTAGAGATATCTAGTAGAATGAAGGATCATGTGATCACTTATCTTAGGACACGTAACTGACTGGGTCAGAGTTCGGCAGCAGCTTTTGGAAGCTACAATTTGCTGGTCAAATTTAGAAGTCATACTAGCAATTATAGTTACAGACTTATCCAAGTGGGAGACTGTTGGATTAGGTGTCTAAGCCCATAACTATAATTGGTATGTACTTGAATTGATAGCAGCACAGTCCTTTTGGGTTGCCCTCAAACCTAGCAACCGGATAAGGAAATTATGAAACGAGAGATATTAATTTATTATAAGATTAATAAATTAATATAAATGAATTTATTAATATGTTAAAAGATTAATATATTAATTATAAATCATTATGTTTAATTAATATTTAGCCAGAAGTTAATCAAAATTGATTTTAGGGTTAAAAGTATTAATTATAAAGTGCAGGGACTAGTTTTCAATTATCAGATAGTTGAGTGGAAGGCTCCAGAACCTCCTTGGAAGGAGATGTACGAAATCTATAGGGGAAACCCTAAGGATTTCGTCCAAGGGGTCTTGGATAAGGCCCTTGGGTTTGCTTAGGCCCTAAGCAAGGAGCATTAGGGTTTTTCCTAAACCCTAGATCCCTCAGCTATATAAGGAGCCTCCTGGTTCACATTTTGGCCACTCCTTCTTTTGAAGAAACCCTAGGCCGAGAATCGCATACTCCCTCCCTCTCTCTCCTTCTAGTTTCCTTCTTGCTAGTTCTTGGGTGTGATTCCATTAGAGGCATTACATTTGTGGTGCTAAGCTTCCAAGAAGATCAAGATCAAGATCAAGAGGATTGTCAATTGTTTGCTATAAAAATTGAAAGGTATGTAACTCCTAAACCCTAGTTTGTTATTTTTGAAAATAGCCTCTCTCCTCTAGGGTTCTTGTTTTGCAATTCAAATTTATATGTTCAATAGTTAAAACATAGATCCAAAGTAAGTTGCATGTGAACTTAGGAATTGTTTTCTAGTTTATTTGTTTTACCTAAAACCCATCACTTCAAGAAGAAGACAGACATGGATGGGAATGTACACACATTCAAGGCTAGACTAGTTGCTAAAGGTTTCACACAAACCCAAGGGTTGACTATGATGAAACCTTCTCGCCAGAAGCCAAGATTAAATCTATCAGGATATTGCTCGCCATAGCTGCCTTTCATGACTATGAAATCTGGCAGATGGATGTCAAGACTTCTTTCCTTAACGGGAAGCTGGCTAAGGGTGTTTACATGAATCATCCAGAGGGTTTTGTTGATGCAAAGTTTCCCAATAGAGTGTGTAAGCTTGAGAAATCCATTTATGGATTGAAACAAGCATCTCGCAGTTGGAATCTTTGCTTCGATGAGAAAGTCAAGGAGTTTGGCTTCTATAGGAGTGAAGATGAGTTATGTGTGTATATCAAGGCTAGTGGGAGTATAGTGACTTTTCTGGTGTTATATGTCGATGACATATTACTCATTGGTAACGACATTCCAACCTTGAATGAAGTTAAATCTTGGCTTGGAAAGTGTTTTGCCATGAAAGACCTTTTAGAAGATGCCTATATTCTTAGGATTAGGATATTGATAGATAGAAAGAAGAGACTAATTGGACTTATTCAGAGCACATACTTGGATAAGGTACTAAAGAGGTTTAGTATGGAAAATTCCAAGAAGGGAGAGCTACCTATCCAGAGCAACACAAAATTGAGTAAGACTCAATACCCTAGTACAAATGAGGAAATAGCTGACATGAGTCGTGTACCTTATGCTTCCGTTGTCGGATCGATCATGTACGCTATGACATGTACTCACCCTGATGTGGCCTTTGCTTTGAGCATGGTCAGTCGCTATCAGGGAAACCCAGGTAGAGCTCATTGGATAGCAGTAAAGAATATACTCAAGTATTTGCGAAGAACGAAGGACTGGGTCCTTGTACTTGGTGGCAATGATACTTTGAGAGAAGATGGTTACAGTGATGCTAGCTTTCAAATGGATAGAGATAACTTCCGTTCTCAATATGGCTGGGTATTTCTACTGAATGGAGGAGCAGTTACTTTGAAAAGTTCCAAGCAAGATACAGTGGATGATTCTACTTGTGAATCAGAGTACATAGCAGTGAGTGAAGTGTCTAAAGAAGCAGCTTGGTTAAGGAACTTCATCGGGGATCTCGTAGTTGTTCCAACCATCCAGGAGCCTATGGAACTGTTCTGCGATAATGAGGGAGCGGTTGCCTTAACTAAGGAACCCAGAGACCATGGTAAAACCAGACATATCGACAGAAAGTACCATTTCATCAGGCATAGAGTAGAAGAAGTCCATCTTGTTGTAAAGAGGGTGTCATCTGAAGATAACCCAACATACCCCTTATAAAGGGTCTGAGTAGGGTTAAGAATAGTCAACATGCTCGAAGCATAGGGCTGAAAGATGATATTAGTTTTGGTGGTTAGATTAGTCTAGTTCAAAAACTTGTTACAAAGTAAATGTAACTGACTTTTGGTGATTAAATAATCAAGTATTATTTATGAGTTTGTTTACTGCCTTTTGTCAATTGTTTATTATTGTGTTTCATATTTTGCATGTTTAACTTCCCGAATAATATGATTGTTTAAACTCCACAGTCACTCGTACTTTTGGAAGTATGTAGTGAATTAAGACTGTCATGAATTGGATTGTAGATTGTCTAAGGATAGACATAGCAATAGAATTGCTGCAATGTTCATGAGTACTCAGAGACTGAGATTTGAGTATTGGATAAACCCACGCTCAGATTATTACTTCATGGAATTCATCACGAGTAATACTGAGACGATAATATCTATGATCTTGAAACAGAGATATATGAGTTGTAATTTGTAAGTCGGCTATACATTCGTGATACGAAAACGCATCAGTAACTTGGTGTTATAAAACGTATTGTCATGTATGGTTTGATGAGTAAAAGATACAAGCATATGAGTCAATTTTTATTCATTCCTTTTGTCCTAATGGTAAAAGCGATATTTATGGGCCCCTCGATGATTTGGGGTTGACTTTTGTGCTGGTCCCAGCCAGGACTAACTTGATGTGTTCGATTAGAAGTCCTATATCATCACAAATCAGAAATCAAGAAACATAGATTCTTGACAAAGAGATTGATTGTATTCCATGTCTTATGTATAGGGATATCTAGGAGAACGAAGGGTCATGTGATCACTTATCTTAGCATACGTAACTGACTGGGTCAGAGTTCGGCAATAGCTTTTGGAAGCTACAATTTGCTGGTCAAATTTAGAAGTCATTCTAGCAATTATAGTTACAAACTTATCCAAGTGGGAGACTGTTGGATTAGGTGTCTAAACCTATAACTATAATTGGTATGTACTTGAATTGATAGCAGCACAGTCCTTTTGGGTTGCCCTCAAACCTAGCAACTAGATAACGAAATTATGAAAGGAGAGATATTAATTTATAAGATTAATAAATTAATATAAATGATTTATTAATATGTTAAAAGATTAATATATTAATTAGAAATCATTATGTTTAATTAATAGTTAGCGAGAAATTAATCAGAATTAATTTTGGGGTTAAAAGTATTAATTATAAAGTGCAGGGACTAGTTTGCAATTATCAGATAGTTGAGTGGAAGGCTCCAGAACCTCCTTGGAGGGAGGTGGACGAAATCTATAGGGGAAACCCTAAGGATTTCGTCCAAGGGACTTTGGATAAGGCCTTTGGATTAGCTTAGGCCCCAAGCAAAGGAGTATTAGGGTTTTCCTAAAACCCTAGATCCCTCAGCTATATAAGGAGCCTCCCAGCTCCTAACTTCGGCCACTCCTACCTTGGAAGAAAACCTAGGCCGATTTTTTCATACCCAGCATCTCTCCTTCAAGTTTCCTTCTTGCTAGTTCTTGGGTGTGATTCCATTAGAGGCATTACATTTGTGGTGCTAGGCTTCCAAGAAGATCAAGTTCAAGAGGATTATCAATTGTTTACTATAACAATTGAAAGGTATGTAACTCTTAAACCCTAGTTAGTTATTTTTGAAAATAGCCTCTCTCCTCTAGGATTCTTGTTTGCAATTCAAAGTTATATGTTCAATAGTTAAAACATAAATCCAAAGTAGGTTGCATGTGAACTTAGGAATTGTTTTCTAGTTTATTTGTTTTACCTAAAACCCAACACTTTAGATCCACCACAAGGGATGCGGGCCGCTTCTATGTGACTTTAACCGATGATTATAGCAGATATGGGTATATCTACTTAATCAAGCACAATTCAGAAACCTTTGAAAAGTTCAAAGAGTTTAAGCAGGAAGTGGAGAATCAGTTAGGCAGGAAAATCAAGATGCTTCGATTCGATCGAGGTGGAGAGTACCGTAGTCTTTAATTCCACGACTACCTCAAGGAATGCATAATCATTTAGCAGTTGACGCCACCTAGGACACCGTAGTTGAATGGTGTGGCTTAGAGGCACAATCGAACCTTGCTAGACATTTTTCGTTCCATGATGAGTCATGCTTCACTACCTATCTCATTCTAGGGGTATGCCTTAGAGATTGCCGCCCATATCCTTAACTTAGTCCCTACAAAGAAGGTTGCCAAAACACCTCACGAGATTTGGACAGGGAAAGCTCCCTCATTGGCACATATCAAGGTTTGGGGTTGCGAGGCTTTCGTAAGACGAGAGACTCACTACAAGCTCGAGCCTCGTAGTGAGTGGTGTGTTTTCATCGGCTATCTGCAGAAGTCCTTTGGATATATCTTCTATAGAATGAATGACAATGTTGTCTTCGTTGCGAGGAGAGGGGTTTTTCGAGAGCGAGAACTCATAAGCCAAGGGGACAGTGGGAGGCAAATCGATCTTAAAGAGCTTCAAGATTCGAGCGATGAAGAACCTCCAACGCTGGCGCTCAACCCGAGGAGGAAATTCTGGTTGAACTGATTGGCGAATCCTTACCTATTAGACGTTCCGGTAGAGTTAGTGTTCCACCTGTATTGTATGGTTTTCATATAACAAGTGAACGTGATACATTTATTAGTGATGGAACACTAATAAATTTGGATGAACCTAATAGCTACAAGGAAGCCATGGCAGGCCCGGAGTCTGCAAAATGGAAAGAGGTTATGGACATCGAGATTTAGTCCATGTATGAAAACCAAGTTTGGAATTTGGTTGACAATGTGCCAGGTCATAAGACGGTAGGGTACAAGTGGATCTTCAAGAAGAAGAACGACATAGATGGGAAGGTACACACCTATAAGGCGCGATTGGTTGCGAAGGGCTTTCCTCAAACTCCCGGAGTTGACTATGATGAGACCTTCTCACCGGTTGCGAAGATAAAAATTTATTAGGGTGATTCTATCCATTGCTGAATTTCATGACTATGAGATATGGAAAATGGATGTCAAAACCGCTTTCCTTAATGGAAAGTTGGTTGGGGATGTTTACATGAATCAGCCAGAGGGTTTTGTCGATGCAAAGCACCCCAATAGAGTGTGTAAGCTTGAGAAGTCTATTTATGGATTGAAACAAGCATCTCGCCGATGGAATCTTAGTTTCGATGAGAAAGTCAAAGAGTTTGGATTTCTGTGAAGCGAGGATGAATCATGTGTATATGTCAAAGCCAGTGGGAGTATAGTTAGCTTCCTCGTATTGTATGTCGATGACATACTGCTCGAAGGAAACGACATTCCAACGCTGCAGGAAGTCAAGTCCTGGCTTGTGAAGTGTTTCGCTATGAAGGACCTTGGAGAGGCTGCTTATATTCTGGGAATAAGGATAGTGAGAAACATAAGTAAAGATTAATAGGACTTAGTCATAATACTTACTTGGACAAGGTACTAAAACGTTTTAGTATAAAGAATTCCAAGAAAAGGGAGTTACCAATCCAAAGTAATGCTGAGTTGAGTAAGACTCAAAGCCCAAGTACCGAAGTCGAGATAGCAGAGATGAGTCGAGTATCATATGCTTCCGCAGTTGGCTCGATCATGTATGCGATGACTTGTACTCGCCCTGATGTGGTCTTCACTTTGAGCATGGTCAACAGATATCAAGGGAACCCTGGCAAAGCACATTGGACTGCAGTCAAGAATATTCTTAAGTACCTTCAGAGGACCAAGGAATGGTTTCTAGTCCTTGGTGGGAGTGATGACTTAAGGGTGTGATGGTATAGTGACGCCAGTTTTCAGACCGATCGAGACAACTACCGTTCTCAGTAAGGTTGGGTCTCTACTCTTAATGGAGGAGTAGCGACTTGGAATAGTTCCAAGCAGGAGATCGTAGCTAATTCAACGTGCGAATCAAAGTATATAGCGGCGAGCGAAGCGTCAAAGGAGGGGATATGGTTGAACAACTTCATTGGAGACCTTGGAGTTGGGCCAGCCATAAAAGAGCCCATGGAAATTTCTGTGATAATGAAGGAGCGGTTGCCTTAACCAAGGAACCAAGGGATCATGGAAGATCTCGACATATCGACAGGAAATATCATTTTATTCGACATTGGGTGGAAGAGGGACTTCTCATAATGAAGAGGGTATTGTCGGAGGATAACCCAGCAGATCCCCTTATGAAGGGACTGGGTAGGGTTAAGCACTTGCAGCACGCTAGGAGCATTGGGCTGAAGGACGATATTAGTTTAGATTAGATAGCTTCAAAACATATAATAGATAAATGTAACTGACATTTGATGATTAAATAAAGGAGTGTTACTTATAAGTAAAGTTACTGTCTTATGTTGATTGTTTACCTATTGTTTCACTTTGCATGTTTTGACTTCCTGAATAATAAGATTATTCGAACGTTCCACAGTCGCCCATACTTTGGGAGTGGTTATGAAAGAAGATTTTCATGAATTGGTTTTTAGATTGTCTAAAGTGTATTAGACATAGCAAAGGTTTGCTGCAACGTTCACGAGTGCTTATGAATATGATTTGAGCATTGGATTAAAACCGCGCTTGCTAGTATCATTTCATGGAATTTATCTCGAGTGATCACCAGACGATAATATCATATGGTCTTAAAACCTAGATATATGGTTTATTATTTGCAAGTTGGTTGTGCATTGATATTGCGTAAACGCATCAGTAACTTGATGTTATAAAACGCATTGTTGTGCATGATCTGATGAGTTAATGGTAAATGCATATAAGTCGAAGTTTATATGTTCCTTTTATCCTAAGAGGGTAAAAGTTATATCTGGGCCCCTCGATGATTTGGTTTGACTTATGTGTCGGGCCCGGTCAGGACTGAATTAATGTGTTCAATTAAGTTCTATGTCAAACAAATCAGAGATCGAGAAACAAACTGTTGGACAATAAGTATGACTATGTTCCATGTAATTGTCTGCACGATATCTAGAACGGAGGGCTATATGATCCCTTATCTAAAGGATAGGTTACTGATAAGATCAGAGTTCGACAACGTCTTTGAGAGCTATGATTGCTAATCGGATTGTACTTGCATTATAGTTACTAGACTTATCCAAGTGGGAGACTGTTGGATTAGTGTCTAAGCCCGTAACTATATTTGGTATGTACTTGAACTGGTTGTGCATGGTCCTTTTTGGGTTACCTTCACCAAAGCAACTTGACAGGATGATTTATGGAGAGAGAGAGAGAGAGAGAGAGAGAGAGGTTATTATAGTTTATTAATATATTATATGAATAATATGTTAAAAGAGAAATCATATAGGTTAATTAATATTAGACAAGAATTAATTATGTGGCTAAAAGAGATTAATTAAATAAAGTGGACTGGAACTGTCAATTGTGTGATAGTTGATTTGGACTGTGAATCCTTGTGGATTACGGCATGGACGAAATTAAGATGGAGCCCATCTTGAAATCATCCAAGAGGCCTTATGCTAGAAGGTTCTCAAGCTGCTTAGGGCTTAAGTCATCTAATTAGGGTTTTCACTGAAACCCTAGCAGCTCAGCTATATAAGGGACCCCAGGGCTTCAAGTTTCGGCTACACCAAGAAACCCTGGAGTTACTATAGTCGAAATTAGCTTCTCTCCTTCTCTCTTCTAGATCATCCTCTAGCTTGTGGTGTTTGTGAGCCATTAGAGGTGTTACATTTGTGACACTAAGATTCTTAAAGATCAAAGGATTCTTGCAACTATTGAAAGGTATCATCTAAACTAATTTGTCATAGATTTTGATTTCAATGTATTCTAGAATAAGGTATTCAAGTATTTGATGAATTGCATGTACAATAGAGAAGCCTAGATCCAAGCTTTAGGGTTTTGTATGAGCACATAGGATTGTTCTTTTGTGTAAAAATCCATCAAACATCTATGTCCTTTCCAGGCACTTTAGGGCTGGGAATGAACAAGGCCAACATGAATTTCATACAAAGCCATGGTGGCAGGTTGTATGTGGTGAGTACTCCTGGCCACGTACTATGCGGATTAAACATGTTACAAAATGGATTAAAGCCATCAGTTGCCAGCCCTAGGAGTACGTTGAGAAGTTCACTCGAGAAGTTTGGGTAATCTACATCAAATTTTTGCCAAGACTCCCCTTCAACAGGATGACACATCACACCATCTTCTGATCTCCCGGTACTATACCATATCATATTTCCGGAAATGTACCTTGAACAATACAAACGGCGTAGTCTAGGGGTCACTAGAAAGTACTCTAACACCTTATAAGGCACCTTCTTACCCTCGGTGTTTTTATCAATCCACTGACTCTCTTTACAAATGGGACAAATTTGCAATGACTTGTGTTCCTTCCAGAAGAGAAAACAATCATTTTTGCACACATGTATTGACTCGTACCCCAAACCTAACTTCTTCAATTTCTTTTTGGCTAAATAATATGAACAGAGAACCTTTTTGTCTGGTGGAAATGTTGAATGCAACAGCTCAAGGAGTTTATCAAATGAACTATCAGTCTATTTGTTGTTGACTGTGACATCCCCAAAATCTCGGCCAGAAAAGACCGATTTTCATTTATGCTTTTAAAATAATTTCAGAGTAAATCCTTTTGATTTGAAAGAGTTGCGGAATTTGTTCCCAAAAACAAAACATGATAAAACAATGTTTACCAAAGCATTTCATAAAAGAAATGTATTTTCATTATATAATCAAAACTCGGGGTGTCATGTTCCGATACAGACCAATAAGCATAATCGATAACATTACAAGTCATTAAACAAATATATACATATACAGACTTGTAAACAAAACAACTTGATGGTTCATCCATCTTATACCCTCGCGCCACTTCCTGTAATACAAATAAAACTGAGTGGGTCAGGCTTGGGAGCCTGGTGAGCATATAGGGTTTTCAACCCACAATAAATAATTATATTTAATTTCCACCAACCAACAATAACCCAATTACTCATTCCCGTTATTCTCACTTTATGTCCCTAAGACAACTAACATAAGGGACCTAGTCTAAGAATATTTCATCGGGGCGACAACACATGCTTCGGGGGTTCTTCAGCAATATAACTCAAATAAGGCAACCATGAGGGGGATGGAGTACAGCGAATGAACACCCAAGTTCATTAACACCTACAGGTGGCGAACCTGATAATGATTCCACAAGACTGTCTAGAAAAGTCCGTGATCGTCATCTAAACTCCGCTAGATGACTAAATCAAACAACAACGAGGCCTCTCATCTGTTTATTACACACCACTTATCTACCCATGTTCTACCCAACATATTAGTAGATAAAAATATACATTTTTATACATAGTTTAAAAACCTGTATAGCATGCTTTAATCAATACATATTCCACATAACAGATGAGGCACACACACATAACACGTATTTCATAGAAAACAATTCAGATCCATGAGATAGAAGAGAGTGAATATACATTCACACATATAACACAAAATATACACATAACACGTATTTCATATAAAATACTTTATAATTATGCGTTAGAAGAAAGTGACCACACACTCACACCTATAAACAACAATATACTTAATACACTCAAACCATACTTGTATTATTATCGTGTTTATGAAAGGTAGTATACACTCACTTGATCAGAAGATGATCGGACAACACTACGACTTGCAGAAGTAGTATTCTTCAGCATATCTGGAAGATCTCTACAAAAAAATCGAACTTCTCGCAGGCAGAGCTTCGGCTCGGGAATCGCACTTCTCGAGATCTTCGGGATCTCGGGACTTGCTTCGGGGATCGAGAATATTACCAAGGATTCGGGGTATTTCTGGCACGCAAATCGAGGTAAAAAGGGAGAGAGAAGAGAGAAAAATATCAAAGGAGTCGGCTGCCTTCGGATCCTATTTATAGAGGCTGGAACCTCGGAGTACGCGGGGCGTACTGCTCCGAAACGTCATTGCTTACGTATGCAAAATACTCGAGTGCGAATGTCGACATACCTCGGTGTACGCGGGGCGTAGGCTAGTACGCGGCGCGTACTTCGGATGAGTCTGATTACTCGTCTTCGGATAATACCGGGATTTAATAATTAAATTTAATTATTAATTATTTAATAAACTTCGAAAATTCATATCTTCTTCATACGAACTCCGTTTTCGACGTTCTTTATATCTACGCGAAGGTGAGACTACGCACTACAACTTTCGTTTAGACTCCGTCGGCTAATTTTAACTTTATTTTTATTATTTATTTTTAATAGGCCGGGACAGAAAAACTTCGTTATAAATTCATAACATCTTCGTTTGACGTCCGTTCTCGCCTAACTTTTTATCGCTTCGATACCAACAACGAGATTTTCGACTCTCGTTTAGATTGTTTCGGCTAAAAACCGCTCGATCTCAAATCGAGTATTTCAGGCTGCATACCGCTAAGCCGAAACTTCGATAAATCATAACTTCTTCATACGAAGTTAGATTTGGGCGTTCTATATATATTCGGAAACCTCGTTTCAACTACTACAACATTAACCAAATATATCAAGTTTATTTTACACTTAAATTTTGACGCTTATTTTTATTCTTAATTAATCAAACCACATAATTAAGCAATTAAGCACAAAACACATAATACTCAAATAATACAATCTTATTATTTCAAAACGGGTTACAAAGGTTAACCTAGACTATTACATTGCTAAAAATGGCAAGCCCGGAAACACAGGCGTTACATTGACCTTGATATGCATCAGCTTTGCTAAAAAAATCAAGGAAAGAAAACATACAGCCATGATATAACTTGGTTTCGACTGCCTCTAACACTATTCAAAATCATCATCTACACCGCTGCCCCCTGTATTCGAGGATCCTTCATCGAGGTTGGTATCATTTTCTCTCGACTCCCATATAACATCGTCAATAACATCAGTCATTTTGTTCCTTGGCGATACGACATCTACAACTGGAGGAATTAAAGGTTCGTCATGATATATCCATGTTTTGTATGACCGACTGAAGCCATATATACAAACATGACGTCTCATTGCTTTCGAATCCATAAAGTAACGATTATCACATTTCTCACGCGGACATCTAGTTTCACCTTTACAATCTAGGTGTAACATGGATCTCTTGACAAAAGAGTCAAGTCCTAGCTGGAACTCGAGAGATTGACGATGTGGATTAGTAGTCCAACTTTTATCAATAGACATGATGCAACTGAAACACAGTTTAGTGTTTAAGGTTTACTCTACAGGAAACAAAAATCAAGTAGAGTGTTCATAAAGTCGATGATTCAAAAAGTATCCCCAACACGGGAATACATGAACAAATAATCAGAAATAGATAGAGTATTCACAAAGGTAAGCTTCTAAACCCACTTTTTGAATACCTTATCTCATATGTGAACGTGTATTACATGATTGTATGTTTAAGAAAAATTCGGCAGCATTTCCCCTTAGCTCCCAAGCATATATATATATATATATATATATATATATATATATATATATATATATATATATATATATATACCTGAGGAGCAAAGAGAAAATGACAACCGAATCTTTCTTAAACAAACAATCATGTAATACATGTTCACATCCTAAATGAGATAAAGTATTCAAAAAGTAGTTCCAAAATGGGGACAGCCCGAAATTAATTTCGAAATCAATTTCAGGCGGGTATTTCAAGGCTCTTGATGATTATGAAGAAGAAACTAAAACTAAAGTATGATGTTATGATAGAAAATAAACAAAAGTATAATGTTATAATTACAAAAGTATCATAATTTTGTTAATTATAACATCAAACTTTTTTTATTTTCTATTACATAATATTATGGTTTACAATTAATTTAATATTTTCTTTTATTGATTTTTGTTAATTAAAACATCATAATTTCAATTTAAAATTAATTTAATATTTTCTTTTGTTATTTTTTAATAATTAATTTAACTTTATTTTATAATTAATTTAAAATTACTAAAAGTATGTTGCTATTAATAACTTAATTAAGCAAAAGTGGTAATGACCAACATTAAGTCACTAACAAAATTAAATACTTTGATTTTAAAATTAACTTAATTTGATTTTATAATTAATGTAATACTTTCTTTTATGTTATTAGTTTCTTTTTAACATTAATTTAATTTAATTTTATAATTAATTTTATTTTATTTTAATATTAATATTAATTTGATTTTATATCTAAATTTAATTTGATTTTATAATAAATTTAATTTTATTTTAAAATTAATTTAATATGATTTTAAAGTTAACTTAATTTTATTTTCTAATTAATTTAATATTTTATTTTTTATTAAAAGTTTAATTTTTTAAACTATTTTTATTTTATTTTAGTATTAATTTTAGCTTGATTTCAAACTAATTTAATTTGATTTTATAAATAATTTAATAATTTCTTTTTATTGATTTTTTTTAAATTACTTTAACCTTACTTTATAATTAATTTAAAATTACTAAAAGTGTGTTGCTATTAATAACCTAATTAAGCTAAAGTTGTAATGACCAACATTAAGTCACTAACAAAATTAAACACTTTAATTTTAAAATTAACTTAATTTGATTTTATAGTTAATTTATTTAATATTTTATTTTTTGTTATTAGTTTTTTTATAACTAATTTTATTTTATTTTATTTTAATATTAATATTAATTTTATTTTATTATTAATTTAATTTGATTTTATAATAAATTTAATTTGATTTTAAAATTAATTTAATTTGATTTTAAAGTCATCTTAATTTGATTTTTTAATTAATTTAATATTTTCTTTTATGTTATTAGTTTAATTTTTAAAACTAATTTTATTTTATTTTAACATTAATATTAACTTGATTATAAATTTAATTTAATTTGATTTTACAATGAATTTATTATTTTTTTTATTGATGTTTTAAAAATTAATTTAACTTCATTTTCTAATTAATTTAAAATTACTAAAAGTATGTTGCTATTAATAACCTAACTAAGCTAATGTTGTTATGACAAACATTAAATCACTAATAAAATTAAGCACTTTGATTTTAAAATTAACTTAATATGATTTTATAATTAATTTAATATTTTCTTTTTTATTATTAGTTTAATTTAATTTAATTTAATTTGATTTTATAATTAATTTGATTTTATTTTATTATTAATATTAAATTGATTTTTTAATTAATTTAATATGATTTTAAAGTTAATTTAATTTGATTTTAAAATTAATTTAATTTGATTTTAAAGTTAGCTTAATTTGATTTTTTAATTAATTTAATAATTTCTTTTTTGTTATTAGTTTAATTTTTAAAATTAATTTTATTTTATTTTAATATTAATATTAACTTGATTGTAAAACTAATTTAATTTTATTTTACAATGAATTTATTATTTTTTATTGATGTTTTAGAAGTTAATTTAACTTCATTTTGTAATTAATTTAAAATTACTAAAAGTACGTTGCTATTAATAACCTAACTAAGCTAATGTTGTGATGACCAACATTAAATCACTAACAAAATTAAGCACTTTTATTTTAAAATTAACTTAATTTGATTTTATAATTAATTTAATATTTTCTTTTTTGTTATTAGTTTTTTTAATTTAATTTAATTTGATTTTATAATTAATTTAATTTTATTTTATTATTAATATTAAATTGATTTTATAATTAATTTAATATGAATTTAAAATTAATTTAATTTGATTTTAAAATTAATTTAATTTGATTTTAAAGATAAATTAATTTGATTTTCTAATTAATTTAATATTTTCTTTTTTATTTTTAGTTTAATTTTTTAAACTAATTTTATTTTATTTTAATATTAATATTAATTTGATTTTAAAACTAATTTAATTTAAGTTTACAATTAATTTATTATTATTTTTATTGATTTTTTTTAAATTAATTTAACTTTATATTTTATAATTAATTTAAAATTACTAAAAGTAGATTGTTATTAATAAATTAAGTAAGCTTAGGTTGTAATGACCAACATTAAGTCGCTAATAAAATTAACCACTTTGATTTTAAAATTAACTTAATCTGATTTTATAATTAATTTAATATTTTCTTTTTGTTATTAGTTTTATTAACATTACTATAATTTGATTTTATAACTAATAGTATTTTATTTTAATATTAATATTAAATTGATTCTATAACTATTTTAATTAATTTTATTTTATTTTCTAATTAATTTAATATTTTCTTTTTTTTGTTATTAGTTTAATTTTTTAAACTAATTTTATTTTATTTTAATATTAATATTAACATGATTTTAAAACTAATTTAATTTGATTTTACAATTAATTTATTATTATTATTATTGATTCTTTTAAAATTAATTTAACTTTATTTTATAACTAATTTAAAATTATTAAAAGCATGTTGCTATTAATATCCTGATTAAGCTAAAGTTATAATGACCAACATTAAGTCACTAACAAGATTAAGCACTTTGAAACCATATTAACAAGAAAATAAAGACATAATAAACAGCTAATACAATCATACATGTAAATACGAACACGTTAACTTATTAATTAAGCACTTTACAATACAAACAATAACATCTAAATACAAAAACTATATTTTATAAATTAAGAACTTTATCACTTCATCTTATATACACCAAAGTATTAATCCAAAATATCACATAATCATTCAATTCCAATTTTTATTTCATTTTAGACATACCATACAACTTTTATATTCCAATTTCATACAATTAAGCATACAATACATTCAATTCAAATTCCAATTTCAAACAATTAAGCAATACATCCAATTTCATACAATCATATCTTATAGCACCTACCATTTTAGACATCCAATCTCAATTTCATACAAATATATACATCTAAATACAAAATCAAACAAACCATGTTTAATTCCATTTTCATGCCAATACACCACAGCGAGCATAAATACAAATCAATTATACAATAGGTTGCATAAATCCGAGAAAACATATATAATCACTCAAAATGCATAAACACTTTCATACCTCAAAATTCATATAGAATCACTCAACCAAACAAAATCTTAGAAAACATATAAATCAATGATACAATAGGTTTCAATACTAAAACTAACATTAAAACAAAAGAAGAATAGAAATTAGGGAAAGAATTTGACCTTAGATTGTCAAATTTTCCAAAATTTAGTTGTGTCGCCCTCTTGGTCCCTGGATGCCCGGTAATGAAGATCTTGTCGCTGGTAATAGAGGTCTGGTCGGCGGCAGGGCCGGTCCAGACGGTGGATCCCGGACGATGTAGTTTATATATATAATTTTTTTATCTAAATGATTTTTAGAGCTTAAAGTTAGTGGAACGCATATTAACTCAAAATATAAATAATTTAGTTTGCTTTTTATTTCTAATTGAAAACGTCTATATTGAAGAGTAATGATATTTTTTTGAATCTTTATTATATTTGTATTTGAGGGGCCCTTTTTTTCTTTTCACCCCAGGCCCCCCGTATATGTTTGGACAGGTCGGCGGCAGCAACCGACGGTCGTTGGTCGGAATCGGCAGGGAGCAGTCTGCTGGGAGGATTGTGAGAGAAGAGGCAGACAATACAGGAAAGAACGAAGACAGGGGGGAGGGGAGGAGGGGAGGTTATTTGTAAAGAGATAGCGGCGACATCTAATTATTAGCGGCGACAAGGAGGTGTTAGCGACGACACCCCTAGAGGTATGAAAGTGTTTTAGGCCTTTACAACCGTTGGATGGAATACAAATCGAAAGGAAAGAGCTCATTTGACGCGGATCGCTACTGTGTGGACATTAGCGGCAACGCCTTTAGCGGCGATGCAAGGCATTAGCGGTGATATGTAACGCGTCAATTACATGTCGCCGCTAATGCCTTGGGTTGCCGTTAATGCCCACATTTCTTGTAATGGTAATATACAGGTCTTACACTTAGTATATTATAAAAGAAAAATAGGAATTAGCAGTGGGTAATTAGTGCCTTTTTTTATATACTATATATCTTTAAACTTGATCATTAAAAACAGAAAGACCAAATTATCCATCATATAACTAGGTCAAGAATTAGCAGATGTCGTTAATAATTAACCACATAGGACTACTTGGGAGCAAAAAGAACACCCTGCAATGGCATCATGTATCATGTATCATGCATGCTTGTGCGTCGCCTCTAAAATGCTTTGGAACTCCTGCATATAATCAGACCGCGAAGAATGGGTCAGAAAGCTAGCTATGGGAACTTTTGCAATTAAGACAGCGTCAGCATAAAAGGGCTGTCTATTTCGCTGACTAGGTGTTACGTAAAACAGGAGTTGTGGAAGGTTAAGTCAAGAAAAGTGCCTTCTCTAAAATAATATGCAACTCCTGGTCCATATAATAACTAAAACCTAATGAAGCCTCTTATCACGTCAAGACATTAATTAATTAAAGGGCTGTCTATTTCCGTTCACCAAGTGTAACCTAAAACAGGAGTTGTGGAAGGCTAAGTCAAAAAGAAAAAAAGTGTCATAAGAGTAACGATGATAAAAATCACATTGATGCTTCAACAAGACCACACTTGACACTTGTCATTCCACTTCTTCCTTGAAAAAAAAATGGTAGACAGAAGCATCTTCCTCATCCTCACTTTGTTTTGCTGTATTTTCAGCAATCCTTGTTACTCAGAAACAGATACCTTACTGCAAGGTCAAGAGCTCAAGGACTGGAACTATTTGATATCGTCAAATAAGGTCTTTGTTTTGAATTTCTTTGGCTTTGAAACTACCATAAGCCCTTATTTAGGGATATTCTACAACCCCCAAAGAAGCCAAAGTTATGGTTACGGAAGAAGAGCATATTATAATGGAGATGGGTACGCATATTATAAAAGAGATGGGTACAAAGGAGATATGGCAGTGTGGGTAGCAAACAGAAACAGCCCAAGCAAAGATATATATATATATATATATATATATATATATATATATATATATATATATATATATATATATATATATATATATATATATATATATATATATATATATATATATATATATATATATACACGTAAAGCTCGTGATAGATGTCCATGGCAACCTAAGCATCTCATCTGGCGGAGGCACTGTGGTTGATCTCTTCAGTCCTACTCCAGTAGTAACACGCCATGCAAGTGCTAAACTGTTGGATACCTCTTGATGAATTTGTATTTCTATTGGACGATTCGGTTTTGGAATAAAGTAATTTATTTTGAGTATCGATTATTTTGTCTTCACCATTGATTCTTTCTTCATAAGCTTTTAAGAGACCAACCACGTCTTTAAAGTCTATCGTTTTAAGGTCCAAAACTTGTTCAAGGGCTGCAACTATGTGAACAAATCGCCTAGGGAGGCTTGTAAGAAACTTCTTCGCAAGCTTCTGTTCGGTCATGACCTCTCCTAGTGAAGAGGATTTTGAAGCAATTCCGGATAATTTTGCAGCGAATTCATCTATTGTACTGGTATCACTCATCTTTAGATTTTCAAATTCCTCGATTAGAGTTTGGAGTCGGGCTTCCTTCACACAATCAGCTCCTAGGTTACAACTTTTAATCGCTTCCCACATCTCTCTTCCGGTTTTCAAATTACCGATTTGAAGGATTAAATCCTCTGGAATCGATTGAAACAACAATCCTTTCACAATGTTGTTTTTCTTCACGTCATCTAGTCCGGGATCAATCACATCCCAAATGCCATGAATCCCGAGTAGCACCTCCATGCGCATCCTCCAAATTGTGTAGTTTGTCGATGTCAAAGTCGGACATTGGAACGTGAACGACGTACGTTCCTTAGCCGGAGGTTGGGACGATTCTCCTCCTGACATCGCGATTCAATGTTTGATTCCTCCACACAAATCAAAAATGGTTTATTTTTATTAATATTTCTCAAATGAATTGAATTAAAGTCAATATCGCTTAGCAAATCAAATAATTTAGGTTCTATATCAAATGACCCAAAATAGATAAGAAAAGGTCAACATGCAATCTGGGTTTCTGCTTTGTGCAAGGCCCAGAACAAAAAAAAACACGCTTATTATTTTGTTTTTAGGGTAAAACACGTTCACCGATCAGCCGCAGGTTCAAGAACTCGTGTCGCAGGTTTCTATGCGTTCGTGATGTTTCTTTCCTTTCAGATTCTCCACACGAGAAAAGCGGAACAGCAACGAATCACACGAGAACTCTGAACAATTTCACCACATGAGAGCTTCAAGCAATCGCTGATTTCACCAACACAGAAATGGTCGATTTCGCTACTTCAGTTGTGAACAGCTGAGGAGATTAGATGGCAGGAAAGTTATCTCTTCGGTCTCCACCCGAATAGAAAGACAGAAAAGAATGTCACGAGAGAAAAGAAGAGAAAGGAAAGAAGAGAAAAGAATGTCACGAGAGAAAAGAAGAGAAAGGAATAGGAAACCAAAATTTTCTTTTGTGTTCCCGAGTTGGAGAGAAGTGGAAGAAAAATTAATTATTTTCTTCTTTCCTTCCAAATGCTCCCAAATCGGAAGGAAAGATAGGTGTAACGCCCGTAGATCCGGGCTAGTCAATTTAAAGGCAATAGGGGTCGAAAACGACTTTTCGACAAAAGATTATTTAGAATAAATAATCTTAACCAAGTTGTAGAATATGTCACAAGGTTTTCGTACATATAAAGAACGCCGAAATCCGAGTTATAACGAAGAACTTATGATCCGTTGAAGTTTCGTGACGGAACCGACACGATACCGGGAAGCGTAAATAGTGAATTTACGATAGAGCAATATTTAGCCTTAGCAATCTAAATGAAAGTCGTAGAATATGTTAAACTAAGAACATCGATAAAAAGAACGCCCAAATCTGACTTCGTCTGAAGAAGTTATGATTTTTCGAAGTCTCGAGCTAGCAGTGTACAGCCCGAAATTCAAATATTAGATCGAGCGGTTTTTAGCCGACACGACCTAAACGAGAATCGAAGATCTCGTTGAGAGTAGCGTAACAAGAAAAAGATGGGCGAAAACGGATGTCGGATGAAGAAGTTATGAGGATTTAACGGACCAATCGTGTCCCGGCCCGTTAATAATATAAAATTTAAAATCGAGCCAAAATTAGCCGACGAAGTCTAAACGAAAGTTGTAGAGTACGTTCCCACCTTCGCGTGGATATAAAGAACGTCAAAAACGGAGTTCGTATGAGAAAGTTACGAATTTTTAAAGTTGAAGCATGAATCTACGAAGTCTGTTGCGAGGATTGATGACGTGGCTGCATCTGGGCCGCCCATCGCTGAGGAAGGACCGCGCTTCGGATCATGCCACGAAGCCTTCACATTACGCCCCGCGTACGAGGTTCGGTACGCCCCGCGTACCTTCGGTCTTATCCGGGTCCTGTCCGAGTGCGAGCCAGCTGGGTCATACGTGTCCGCCTTATCCGAAGTTACGCCCCGCGTAGCCAAGGATTACGCCCAGCGTAGTCCGAGGCCTCGTAGGGTATAAAAAGGGGCGAGGGCCTTCGCATTTTTCACACAATTTTCCTTCTCTCTCTAGATTTCTTTCTCTCTCTAGGGTTTCTAACCCCCCCCCCCCTAAGCCCTAGTTAAACCCCTAGCACCCTAAGGAAGCCCCGAGGCTCCCGGAGTCCCGAGAAAAAGTAGTTTTTCGGTTTCGAAACGCTGCTCCAATTAAGTTCCGGTTTTCGATAAAAACCGTTGTAAGTGTGCTACGCTTACGCAATTTTTAATATAGCTTTCAAATAATTATAGGAATGTTATTAGGTCCTTAAAATAATTATTTGGGCTATTATTATGAGTTATATTGAATGTTATTAACGCTTATATAATAATAATAATAGTCAGACTAATTAATTTGTCGCGGTTATCGTTAGACTAAACCCTAGTGGTATTGGTACTAGGTTTTATCGAAGGAAAATCGTTTTTAGAGTATCCAAGCGCTGTCTGAGTGCTGAGTCATCACCTTTCAGGTGAGTGCATGGTCCCCTTCAACTTACACATAGATATGAAGTATTTACTACGTGCTATGTGTGCATATTGTCTGTTTACTTGTTGTCTATGCTCGGTGAAAGATTTTATACATGTTTTAAATGATTTAAACTATATATGTATTTTATATCTACGAAAATGTTGGGGTAAAACATGGGTAGATATAATAGATGAAATATGAGTTGGACGATGAGTCGAGAGGTGATATAGACTATGAGGTGCGGGTGAGAGGTGTACGATGTGAGAAACCTTTTTCCCAAACGATGTCCCCGTCATTCAGCAGAGTATGGATGACAACCACGGACTATTCTAGATAGTCCAGTGGAACACTAGCAGGCTCGCAACCTGTAGGTGTTGTGAACGATGTGTTCACTCAGTGTACTCTAAACCTTGGTGATCATGCAGACTTGATACCTAGACCCTGGTGATCATGCAGACTTGGTGCCAAAACCCTGGTGACTATGCAGACTTAGTGCCTATTGTATAAATTCTGGCGACTATGCAGACTTAGTGCCTAAACCCCGGTGACGATGGACTTCGTGTCGATTTCTTAGGATGATCCTTAGGAATGTATGAACGAGGAATGGTTGATTCTTAGGGTAGATCCTTAAGAATAAAGAAGATAATGGGGATGGGTAATTGGGTTGATTGCTTGATTGTTTGAACATAATAATTATATTATTGTGGGTTGAAAACCCTATGTACTCACCAGGTTTCCCAACCTGACCCACTCAGTTTATTTATATCACAAGTGTTGATATGAAGTCACATTGCACTGAGAGATTTAAAGAGATGTAGATCACTAGTGTAAATAAATGTAAGTTCTGTTTATGCTTATGTTTCTGTATTAACGAATGACATCCCAAACGTTTTAAAAGGAATAAATTACGTTTCTTCAAAAATGTTTTAATAATGTATTTATCGTGTTTTTCTGGGAACAAATTCCGCAACATTTTTATTAAAAGAAGTACTCTGATTTTTATAAAGCATAAACAAAATCGGTTTTTTCTGGCCGTGAAAATGGGGATGTCACAGTTGGTATCAGAACATTAGTTTAAGCGAACTAGGAATATGGATTTATTTCTAGACTTAAACTTAGAATGCTAAGCGATGATTGTGAGGTGTGAGCATTGGCTTATTTTAGGAATGATGCCTAAATTGCTTTTATGTGCTAAATGATTTGTTATGCTGTAGTTTGATCGGATCTATGGTCTGTTGCCGACCGGATCTGGAAACCTTATGTGTTTAGGATTCTAAACGTACGAATACGATATTAGAACTAGCATGTAAATGTTTTCGGAGTGATAAGGATGATTTAAACGTCAATCCTAAGTAAAGGTCTAGATTCACCTCATTCGGTGTATAGATCAAGATGGTAAGAACACGTAGTGGAAACGTGAATGCAAATGGGAACCAAGATCAGCCCCCAGTGATTGAGCAAATACCGGTTGTGGTAGCCGCTGCTGAGCCAATATCGATGACCGGAGTGCAAGCAATGATCCAGGCGATGTTGGATCATAAAATGGAGGAAACCAGACGTTTGCTCCAACAAAATCGAGAGGAAGTGACCATACAGATTGAACAGCCCGAGTTGAACGAAGGGCAGACTGAGGAGGGAAACTACAGTGGGACTGTTGGTCAAGCCAACCCACCGATAGTTAGGAAAAACCACCAGGATGGAGGAAATGATGGACGTGGATGCAAATACAAGGACTTCATGGCATCCAAACCACCGAGTCTATCTGGAAGCCCGACGCCGGTGGAAGTCATGAACTGGATCTCCGAGATGGAGACGATGTTTGAGAGTTTCGAGTGTAGCAACAGGCAAAAGACCGCTCTCGCGGTTCCTTTGTTGAAATCTGGAGTACTAAACTGGTGGAAGCTACTAGCCGATTCGATGCCCAAAGGAGAAGCGAGCAAGATGTCATGGGAGGATTTTCTGGTGCAGTTAAAAATGTAGTACTGCTCTGAACAAGATCTTCTGGAGATCAACAACGAGTTTCAGAATCTAAAGAAGGGAAAGATGAGTGTCGTCGAGTATGCTGCAAGTTTTACGGAGAAAATGAAGCTTGTTCCTCACCTCGTCCCAACTGAACTCTCCAAGGTTAACAAATTTGCCCTCGGATTACCAACGGACTTCGGTCCAATGGTCAAGCAAACTACCACTCTGAAAGCCGCCATCTGGGCTGCTAAGAATGTGGAGACCCAGATACGAGAGAATGGTCTGGAAAGAGCTGAAGTTGGCGAGAAAAAGAAGCATGAAGGATCTTCAAAATCCAACAAGGAAAAGAAATTCTCAAAAACGGAAGAAGGAGGAGGAGGTGAATCCAAGTGGTGCGAGAAGTGTAAAAAGAAGCACTTCGGGAAATGTGGCGAGGAGGTGACTTGCTACAAATGTGGAAAGACAGGGCATTACGTCAGCAAGTGTGCGTCCAACAAGAAGGTGTGTTATGGATGTAACAAAGAAGGGCATATTTCTAGGGACTGCCCGGGGAAAAATAAAGTGGAAAGACCAGAAACGCCACCAAGGCCAAGGGCATTCCACATGATCCTCGACGAAGCAGAAAACCGTGCGAGGAATCAAGGATGAGGACTTCATATTCGAAGATCAAGTCATGTAGTAGCCATAGTATCTTATGATGTAGCCCATCAGAGGCATAGTCTAGGGTGAATTTGAACACCTATGTAATAGTTTCAAGAAATAATAAAGCCTCCGTTTTATTATCGGATGTGTTAAACTGTTATGTGATTCTCTTGTATGGTGACTTGGAAAACTGTGAGACAATACTTGGGACGAGTATGAGTAGGTGTGAAAGGTAGTGGATGCATATACTACTGGAAGCACAGGACTCACGCTTGGATCAGGGAAAGTCACAAGGTTACCAAGAAACTAGTAAATGATTTCGTTTCATTTAAGTATGTCGTTACCATTGTTTCGGTAATGACTAAAAAGATTGTTGATATTCCGACCCGAGTGGTCATATCAAAATTTAGTCCGACTACGATAAGTATGTTACGTGGTTCAGAGAACCAAGTTCGATATAGCACCGACTTAAGCCAAAAGAATTAATCAAAGCAATTAGTAGAGGTATCACGACGGTTGCTAGAAATGCTACCTTTTTAAAATGTGATCTAGAACATGAAGGAAGGTATAGTCTGTTCTGGAATTTGACTCTAAGAGACTTGAGTCTAAGCTTTGCAACATACGATGATAGGTCATTAGAATATGACACATCGATCCATAGTAGTAATAGAATAAATCATCTCAAGTTCGTATCCAGTAAGGATTGAGATTGTGACTTGAAGGTTATAATTGGGAGTCTATCCTGAGGTAGAGAGCAGGTACACGATCGAGTACTGCTTGCAGTTAATGAGTCTAGGAGATAGACTTAAAGGAATGTAAAAGTTATAATTATTACCTAAGATGAAGAGATGATGTATGGATTCATTATACGACCCTGTTTCGTTGATGATTCCGGGACGTAATCATCCTAAGGGGGAGATAATTGTAACGTTCGTAGATCCGGGCTAGTCAATTTAAAGGCAATAGGGGTCGAAAACGACTTTTCAACAAAAGATTATTTAGAAAATCTTAACCAAGTTGTAGACTATCTCACAAGGTTTTCGTACATATAAAGAATGCCGAAATCCGAGTTATAACGAAGAAGTTATGACCCGTTGAAGTTTCACGACGGAACCGACACGATACCGGGAAGCGTAAATAGTGAATTTACAATAGAGCGAAATTTAGCATTAGCGATCTAAATGAAAGTCATAGAATATGGTAAACTAAGAACATCGATAAAAAGAACGCCCAAATCTAACTTCATATGAAGAAGTTATGATTTTTCGAAGTCTCGAGCTAGCAGTGAACAGCTCAAAATTCAAATATTAGATCGAGCGGTTTTTAGACGACACGACCTAAATGAGAATCGAAGATCTCGTTGAGAGTAGCGTAACGAGAAAAAGATGGGAGAAAACGGATGTCGGATGAAGAAGTTATGAGGATTTAACGGACCAATCGTGTCCCGGCCCGTTAATAATATAAAATTTAAAATCGAGCCAAAATTAGCCGACAAAGTCTAAACGAAAGTTGTAGAGTACGTTCCCACCTTCGCGTGGATATAAAGAACGTCAAAAACGGAGTTCGTATGAGAAAGTTACGAATTTTTAAAGTTGAAGCATGAATCTACGAAGTCTGTTGCGAGGATTGATGACGTGGCTGCCTGGACCGCCCATCGTTGATGAAGGAACGCGCTTCGGATCATGCCACGAAGCCTTCGCATTACGCCCCGCGTACGAGGTTCGGTACGCCCCGCGTACCTTCGGTCTTATCCGGGTCCTGTCCGAGTGCGAGCCAGTTGGGTCATACGTGTCCGCCTTATCCGAAGTTACGCCCCGCGTAGCCAAGGATTACGCCGAGCGTAGTCCGAGGTCTCGCAGGGTATAAAAAGGGGCGAGGGCCTTCGCATTTTTCACACAATTTTCCTTCTCTCTCTAGATTTCTTTCTCTCTCTAGGGTTTCTAACCCCCCCCCCTAAGCCCTAGTTAAACCCCTAGCACCCTAAGGAAGCCCCGAGGCTCCCGGAGTCCCGAGAAAAAGTAGTTTTTCGGTTTTGAAACGCTGCTCCAATTAAGTTCCAGTTTTCGATAAAATCCGCTGTAAGTGTGCTACGCTTACGCAATTTTTAATATAGCTTTCAAATAATTATAGGAATGTTATTAGGTCCTTAAAATAATTATTTGGGCTATTATTATGAGTTATATTGGGTGTTATTAACGCTTATATAATAATAATAATAGTCAGACTAATTAATTTATCGCGGTTATCGTTAGACTAAACCCTAGTGGTATTGGTACTAGGTTTTATCGAAGGAAAATCGTTTCTAGAGTATCGAAGCACTCTCTGAGTGCTGAGTCATCACCTTTCAGGTGAGTGCATGGTCCCTTCAACTTACACATAGATATGAAGTATTTACTACGTTCTATGTGTGCATATTGTCTGTTTACTTGCTGTCTATGCTCGGTGAAAGATTTTATACATGTTTTAAATGATTTAAACTATATATGTATTTTCTATCTACGAAAATGTTGGGGTAAAACATGGGTAGATATAATAGATGAAATATGAGTTGGACGATGAGTCGAGAGGTGATATAGACTATGAGGTGCGGGTGAGAGGTGTACGATGTGAGAAACCTTTTTCCCAAACGATGTCCCCGTCATTCAGCAGAGTATGGATGACAACCACAGACTATTCTAGATAGTCCAGTGGAACACTAGCAGGCTCGCAACCTGTAGGTGTTGTGAACGATGTGTTCACTCGGTGTACTCTAAACCTTGGTGATCATGCAGACTTGATACCTAGACCCTGGTGATCATGCAGACTTGGTGCCAAAACCCTGGCGACTATGCAGACTTAGTGCCTATTGTATAAATTTTGGCGACTGTGCAGACTTAGTGCCTAAACTCCGGTGACAATGGACTTCGTGTCGGTTCCTTAGGATGATCCTTAGGAATGTATGAACGAGGAATGGTTGATTCTTAGGGTAGATCCTTAAGAATAAAGAAGATAATGGGGATGGGTAATTGGGTTGATTGTTTGATTGTTTGAACATAATAATTATATTATTGTGGGTTGAAAACCCTATGTACTCACCAGGTTTCCCAACCTGACCCACTCAGTTTATTTATATCACAGGTGGTGATATGAAGTCACATTGCACTGAGAGATTTACAGAGATGTTGATCACTAGTGTAAATAAATGTAAGTTCTGTTTATGCTTATGTTTCTGTATTAACGAATGACATCCCAAACATTTTAAAAGGAATAAATTACGTTTCTTCAAAAATGTTTTAATAACGTATTTATCGTGTTTTTCTGGGAACAAATTCCGCAATATTTTTATTAAAAGAAGTACTCTGATTTTTATAAAGCATAAACAAAATCGGTCTTTTCTGGCCGTGAAAATGGGGATGTCACAATAGGAGGGAAAGTGATCATTCCATTTCTCTCCACTTCCTTCCTTTAATGAAACTTGGGAACACCATTTTTTTCATTTTCTTCTCATTTCCACCCATTTCATTTCCTTTCTCTCGTTAAGTTGAACGCGGGAACGGGGTGTACCTTCTGTCACAAGGCTTATTTCACTTGTTGTACAGGTTCTCTTCAATCACAGATTCTTTACACTCCCAAATTAAATTCACTTGCTCTGATACCAATTAAAGGAGTTCTAGAATAACTTGGACAACACACCAAGTAAATAGATGATACGGACAGAACACGCATACATGCCACATCTGTTTCATAAATTCGCCAACACAGTGTTCTATTATACCATCTATGCTAGATTTTGTCTCTTCTTTGTATCTCTTGTACATCATCTCTTTCTCTTTGACCTTTTGGTCATATTCTGCTTTATTCACATTCACATGTTGGTGTTGCACGTGTAATTTGAACTATTGAAGCTCGGCTAGAGGTCTACAGATTTGCTGAGGTACTAGAATTAGATCCCTGAAAATCAGACCAAGTTAGAATTTTTCAAAGAAAAGTTTATGGCTAGACAATAGCGTACTTTCATTTATAAATATACATCAAGATGAAATAAAAATGTTGTAAATATAATAAATAAAAAGTACATTGCTATTTCTTTTACTCAACCATTTTTTTTCTTATTGTTTCAAGATTGGCATAGGGACAATAGCAACGACTTTCCATTTATTCTTAGTGTTTCAAGATTTTTTTAAATGCAATACTGTTGTAATTGAAAAAATAAAAGTAAAATATGTAAATGAAAGTACTTTGTTCTTTATGGCCTTTATTTTTTTCTTATTCTTTTAAGATTGCTTGAGCTTTGAACAATCTCATCTTAGCCTCTTCCGCTTCTGTCCTCTTTCTTTCTTCCATCTCCTTTTGCATTTCCTCTTCATGTATGACCACGCTCTTAACCGAAATGGATGATGATGGCTAATCAACATCATGATTATCATTACCATTATTTTGGTGCTCTCTTTCTTCTTCTTCCATTGTTATATCTTTTCTTTTTAATTTCCCCTCTTTCTTATATTCTTCTTATTATTATACTCCATCAAGTCTACCCGTACGTCTTCAACCTCAATATAAGCCTTCTTAGAATAAGCCATTGGTTTCCTTCCTTTTCCACTATTATCAAGATTAACATTTTGGTAATTGATGTGGAAAATCTAATAACATATTGGTTTAGATGATACCAAATCATAGAAGGATTGCATCAAAATCTTTGTTGTAATCTATGTAATCCTACCTTCTTTCAGCATCAGCCAACCCAATAAGTATCCTACATATGTAATATGTAACATAAATATGGAACCTGATAAGAAAAGTCAAATTTGTTTTTTCTTGGACCAAGTACAATGTTGATTGTAAGTTATTATATTTCACCTTCCAATTGTAATTAAAAATCTAACTTTCAACTATTATGTCATTTGAAATATGCAGATGGTTTACATATTTGGTGTTAAATTCAATAAACCAAATTTGATAAAGACGAAACCATTGATACATCAAATTTGCTCAGAAGATTTCCGAAAGATTGAACTCTTTGAAAACTAAGAAAACATGTTGAATGAAATCTATAACTAATCGAATTTGAGGCTCAAACGTACTTACATAATTAGTGAGTCACTGCCTTGTTCGTCGATGAATTCAGAGCTTTTAGTTTCGTGGGACTGCATATTTCAAAGTCTATTGTCGATACCTACAATTACAGAAAACCAGATGTAAAATTCTTCAATAGAACATGAATGTGTTTTAAGCCATTCATAATGAATGTTTGTAAGGATAAGGGAAACTGGCCAATCGATAGTATTTCTTCTATTCAAGGTAGACGAACAATCAATTAGGGATTTGTGGGGGTGGTGGCAGGCAAAAATACGATCACGTGAGAAAATCAAACAACAATAACAGAAATGAAATTGAAGAAAAGAAATGAAATTGAAGAAACAAAATTTACCTGATGCGTGTGTGACTGTGTGTGATACCGGGAGAAACACCGATTGGAAGCAGTGATTGGAAATAGTGATCGGAAGTATCAGTGAAGCCCAATCGTGATTTTGGGATATGGGGGAAAACATGAATTTGGTAAATTTCGTAAATTTGTCATAGGTAAATCTGAAGATAATTCTCCACTTTTTGCAGCATCGTTCAAATATCTCTAAAGAATTTGTGATTTTTGAAGCAGAAATCAGTAAAAATTGAAATAATTCAAAGATGTCAATCAGAATATGTATTCAAATTTCGAACTTGAAAATCCTTGAAGTTTAACATGATTTTCAATTTGAAATTCAAAACTCAAAATTTAAATTCCCTAATGTTTGAATCGATTGTGACTTCTAATTTCAAAAGTGTTAATAATAATTGATTGCAACAAAGGCTTTACTAATATACCCTTTTGAAGACGTGTTGGAAAATATTTAGACATTAGACGAATTCTGGCGTGTTGCGCGGTGCAGGTTAAAAATATATTGTTAGAATATAGTTTTCAGACACTTTTTAGTTAATTCGATTCATCAATTTAGGTTTCTTTATTATTATTATATTTAATGTTTTCCTTTTAACTATGTTAAAAATATATATATTGAATTTTTTTTAAACATTATTTGATACTTTACTTTAGATTTTAAATTTTACACTAAATTTTTAAACTTATTTGATATATTAATGTAGGTTATTTATTTAACTATATATTGAAGTTAACAAATTAAGTATATCATATTGATAAGTCAAAAATTCTTCCATTTATTATAATGTTTACAACTAAAAACATATTTAAGTTATTAAATTAAGTATATTGTATGGAAATATGAAAAGTTTAGAGTTTCAAATGAATGTGGTGAAAGAAAAAAAATCATTTATAATACAGTATGATATGATGATTATAGTATTAATTTTTAAGTCATTGTGATATATACAATCATCTAATAATTTTATAAACTGTTTAAAGTTGTGTAAATTATATATCAAACGTATGATAATCTATATATAACGGGTAACAAAATGTATGAACAAAAATATGAACTAAAACTTTTAGTAACATAAAAATACAAAAACATCTATTATAACATTTGTATTAAAAAAGATATTTATACAACGAATAATAAAAAATATGAAAAATAAACACTACAAATTTTAATAACATACAAACACTAAAACATTTATTATAACATTTACATTAACTTTTCATATTTAAATCACAAATCTCTTCAAATACATTAATGTTTTTATTGAGCAAAACTTTAAAACCTTATAAACGAAAGGAAAATAAAAGGTTATTAATGATTACTAATTAATAATCATAAGTTAAAAACTCTTGAGTTGTAACTAATAAATATACATAAATTAGAAAACTATTGAGTTTTACTGTGAGTTCAAATAAATAAAATACTTGGAAATGTGTATTTATTATTATTATTATTATTATTATTATTATTATTATATTAGTCTAAATAATTGGTTTTGATGCATCATTTTAATCCTTTCAATTATTAAGCATAAAGATATTTAATTATAAATTTATAACATACATAGGTGCATATATATGTTAAACAAATCACATATAATATATATTTTCGTAAATATCATATGTAATTATTCTCGTAGTAATATGGATAAATGGCTTTCATATGAAGAACATATCATGATAAGTCATCATAATTACATATCAAATGTTAAAAATTATGTTATCTTTTAAATATTATCTTGTAAATATGTTGTGTATGATAACCCAACAAAAAAATAATATAAAATAAACATAATCAAAATAGAAAAACTACAATCAAATAAATAAGAACATTAGATGGCTGAATATATAATAAAAATGTTACATAAATATACGTTTAAATCAAAAGAAAAAACTAACATTCTTCTAATTTGCTCAAAAAAACATATATCCGTTTTCTGAATCTTCTTTCTTTATTGAACACCATTCAACCATAAAAACTTGATGACAATTCTTCACTAACCTGCAGTCAAAATGTTTTTCTTGAAAAAGAAGAATTATAAAGATACTCCAATCAAAACACTGATGTTTGGAGAGTCACATTCAAGATTGAATAATACATACAAATCACATATAAAGGTTAAATGAGAAATTGAATATAAAGAAAGAATAGAAAAGCTTCATTTGTTTTGATTGAAAGAAAAAATCATATTACAATTACCATCGATGCGAAATAACTCAATTCTTCAAATCATCATATTTGAATCGTGAATGCTTCAACTATATAAAAACTTTTGAATCATAATATCTTCAACTAAATGACGACTTTTTGTAAGAAAAATGTACTAATATAACTACATATATAATGAAGGTGAAAGGGTGTGGTGGTTTGAAATGCATGAGGTGTTGAACTTATAGAGTGTGTGATTTTCTTGGAATGAGATTATATTTGATTAATTACTTTGAAGGTGAAAGGGTGTGGGGGTTTCAAATGCATGAGGTTTTGGCAAATTTTTATGGGGGTTTCAAATGCATGAGATTCAAGAAAAAAGACTAGCTTTATAAGTATGTATGATTATAAACAACCTATGTTTTGTCAATTGTTGATTGGCTTTTTTTTCCAAATAACTTTTCCATATATATATATATATATATATATATATATATATATATATATATATATATATATATATATATATATATATATATATATATATATATATATATATATATATATATATATATATATATATATAGGATATAGATCCGGTAAAAAAAAATTTGGTAGGAAGGTAAGAAATTTTTTTTACTTATTTTTTTGGAGAACAAAACAAATGAATCACTAAATGAATCAATAATAACATGATTCACCAAAAAAAATCCCGAAAAAACATTCATTTTTATGATGATTTTTTTTATATTCACTAAATTTGTCATAAAAGTGAATTTTTTTTCTTGATTTACTTAAAAATGAATCATGAAGGTGTTTTTTTTCGGAATCTTTTCTTATGAATCATCTTACTTTTGAATCATCTAATGATTCATTTTATTTTTTTTTGCTAAGAAAATATGCATATAAAAAATTTCTTACTTTCCTACCAAAATTTTCCTTCTTATTTGATCTTGACTCTCTCTCTCTCTCTCTCTCTCTCTCTCTCTCTATATATATATATATATATATATATATATATATATATATATATATATATATATATATATATATATATATATATATATATATTAACTTGATTTTAAAACTAATTTAATTTGATTTTACAACTAATTTTTTATTTTTTATTCATTTTTTTTAAAATTAATTTAACTTTATTTTATAACTAATTTAAAATTACTAAAAGTACGTTGCTATTAATAACTTAATTAAGCTAAAGTTATAATGACCAACATTAAGTTACTAACAAAATTAAGCACTTTGAAACCATATTAACAAGAAAATAAAGACATAATAAACATCTAATAAAATCATACATGTAAATACAAACACTTTAACTTATTAATTACGCACTTTACAATACAAACAATAGCATCTAAATAAAAAAAAAACTATAACTTATCAATTAAGTACTTTATCCCTTCATCTTATATACACCAAACTATTAATCCTAAATATGACACAATCATACATGTATATAATACATTCAATTCCAATTTTCATTTCATTTTAGACATACAATACAATTTTCATATTACAATTTCATACAATTAAGCATATAATACATCCAATTCAAATTCTAATTTCAAACAATTAAGCAATACATCCAATTTCATACGATCATATCTTATAGCACTTACCATTTTAGACATCCAATTTCAATTTCATACAAATGTATACATCTAAATAAAAAATCAAACAAACCATGTCTAATTCCATTTTCATGCCAATACACCACAGTGAGCATAAACACAAATCAATTATACAATAGGTTGCATAAATCTGAGAAAACATATATAATCACTCAAAATGCATAAACACTTTCACACCTAGGGGTGGCAAATTGTGCTATCGTTTCGTGTTTCTGTCTGACACGACAAGACACGACAAGGTTTTATGTAACACGAACACGACACGACATGATGTCGTGTTTTTTTTAACTAACACGAAAACGAACGAATTAAAAAACGACAAACACGACACGACACGAAAAATATATCATATACTAAAAACTAGTTTATTTAATGAATACTTTATCAAATATGACACGGAAAACACGAAAAACACAATAAAGAATTGCTATAGGGAAAATACTGGCAATAGGCAAAAATGGGGGGTATTTTCAAAAAATAGACATAAAATAGACTTTTCCGGATATATACATGCATTTCGTGGAGGTAGCTCCGCGGAATCTACTGTAGCTCTGCGGAATGGCAAAATCGTAAATAAATCAATGTATTAAAAAAAACACTAAAGATCCATTCCACAGAGCTACCTCCGAGGAATGAACTCATTCCGCGGAGGTAGCTCCGAGGAATGGATCTTTAGTTTTTTTTTTCACATCGATTCTTCGGGGTTTAGATTCATTCCTCTAACTAATTATTTTTAAGAAAAGATTATCATACTATTATAATCTTATTTGAAAATAATTAGTTGGGGAATTAGTATAAATCCCGAAGAATCGCTGTGAAAAAAAAACACAAGATCCATTCCGCGGAGCTACCTCCGCGGAATGCATATCTATATCCGGAAATGTCTATTTTTGTGTCTATATTTTGAAAAACCCCTCCATTTTTTGACTATTGCCGGTATTTTCTCATTGCTAAATTATGTCAATTTCGTGTTAAATTTTGAACACGAACATGACACAAAACGATATCGTGTTTTTTTTAAAGTTAACACGAACACAAACTCAAATTTTAGTTTCGTCCCAATTTTGTTTTGTGTCGTCTATTTTTGTCGTGTCGTGTATTTTTGTCGTGTCGTGTTATAAATTGTCACCCTTATTCTTACCTCAAAATTCATATAGAATCACTCAACCAAACAAAATCTTAGAAAACATATAAATCAATGATACAACAAGTTTCAATACTAATTAAAACTAACATCAAAACAGAAGAAGAATAAAAATTAGGGAAAGAATTCGACCTTAGATTGTCAAATTTTCTGAAATTTAGCTATGTCGCCCTCTTGGTCGCTGGACGCCGGTAATGAAGGTCTTGTCGCCGGTAATGGAGGTCTGGTTGGCGGCAAGTGTTGTGGCAGCAACCGGCTGTCGTTGGTCGGAATCGGCAGGGAGCAGGCGGCTGGGAGGATGGTGAGAGAAGAGGTAGACGATACAGGAAATTAAGAACGAAAACGGGGGTAAGAGGTAATAGCGACGACAGGTATTAGCAGCAACACTTACTTATTAGCAGCGACAAGGAGAGCGACAAGGAGGTATTAGTGGTGACACCCCTGGAGGGAAAAGTTAGTGTCATTTTTAGGCTTTTACAACCGTTGGATGGAATACAGATCAAAAGGACAGGAGTCGTGGAAGGTTAAGTCAAGAAAAGTGCCTTCTCTAAAATAATATGCGACTCCTGGTCCATATAACTAAGGCCAAACGAAGGCTCTTATCACGTCAAGACATTAATTAATTAAAGGGCTGTCTATTTCAGTTGACCAAGTGTAACGTAAAACAGGAGGTGTGGAAGGCTAAGTCAAAAAAATAAAAAAATAAAAAAGTGTCATAAGAGTAACGATGATAAAAATCACATTGATGCAATAGCTTTTGTGTTCAACAAGACTACACTTGTCATTCCACTGCTTCCATGAAAAAAATGGTAGACAGAAGCATCTTCCTTATCCTCACTTTGTCTTGCTATATTTGCAGCAATCCTTGTTACTCAGAAACAGATACCTTACTGCAAGGTCAAGAGCTCAAGGACTGGGACTATTTGATTTCGTCAAATAAGGTCTTTGTTTTGAATTTCTTTGGCTTTGTAACTACCATAAGCCCTTATTTAGGGATATTCTACAACCCCCAAAGAAGCAAAAGTTATGGTTATGGAAGAAGAGCATATTATAATGGAGATGGATACGCATATTATAATAGAGATGGGTACAAAGAAGATAAGGCAGTGTGGGTAGCAAACAGAAACAGTCCGAGCAAAGATATATACGTAAAGCTCGTGATAGATGTCCATGGCAAGCTGAGCATCTCATCTGGCGGAGGCACTGTGGTTGATCTCTTCAGTCCTACTCCAGTAGTAACACGCAACGCAAGTGCCACCCTGTTGGATACTGGAAATTTCGTCCTGCAAGAACTTTATTCAGATGGGTCGGTTAAGCGGGTTTTATGGCAAAGCTTTGATTACCCAACAGACACTCTTCTTCCAGGGATGAAACTGGGGATTAATCTCAAGACCGGGCATCGATGGTCACTCACTTCTTGGAGGAACGAAATTCTACCAGCCGATGGGCCTTTTACATTAAAAGCAGACCCCAATGGCACAGGTCAAATGGAAATGGTGATCCTGAGGCGAGGGAACATCCACTGGAGTAGTGGATCATGGCTGATCAATGGTGGATTCGAGAACGCAGATCTACAGAATTCGGGTCCCGATGTTCGCCTTTACTATATTTCTAATGAGACTGAGCAATCCTTCACATATTTAACTAGAACCTATGATTCATCGCCAGCTCTAACGATGAATTTAAATGGCCAGCTTAATGCTTCAACTCTGAAGTTAAATGTCCAATGCCGCTCAATCAGCTGGGACAATGATTCTGGTTGTGCTGAATATGAGTTTCCAGAGTTAGACTGCAGGAAAGACTACCATTTTTATAAAGGGTTTTACGATATATATGGGAATGAGTATGTATATGATGAAAGCTATAACTTGACTTCATATGATTGCGAAAGACTATGCTGGACCAATTGTTCTTGCATGGCTTATACTTATGCAACCACAAACAGGGCCACCTGCAAGACCTATGGCCCAAGGACAGGGAAAGCTAAAGATGAGTCGTACAGAGAATATTATGGCATCGTGTATCGTGGACCTTATCCTGAAGGTTAGTAAGTTTCAATTTAATGCTTGTGAAGAAAAAAAATGAGCCACAGAGAAGTTGTAGAAACTGATTTCACAGTAAACTTCCATATGTGTTAGTGCTATATATGTTGCAAGTTATTGCTGTCTTTACAATAATAAAATTAATTGTACACTTGATATGATAATTAAGCCAGGTATATATCTCTTATATTGAGCTAACCTTCTATGCAATATTTCTGTTGATTTCGACAAATTTATTTTCTTTCAAAGTTTTTGTTGGGATCGGGCAAAAATCATCCTGTCAAACAAAATGTAACGGACGGCCAGTACTTTGATTATTTGTTCTAAATAAAAATTAATATTCTCGCATTTGTTGACAATGATCTCGACAAGATAATAACAACAAAAATGTGTCGACATGCATTAAAAGAGAACAAATTTTCTTCATTTGCAGAAAAGGAGAAGAAGTGGGTCCGGATTTGGTCGATCATCGCGATTGCATCTTTAGTTTCATTCGTATCATGCTACTTCTTATACAAGAAGCTAAATATTAACGGTAATTACGTCAAGGTTTTTTTTTTACTTTGCACACAATCTATCGATGTATCTAACACTCTTTCTTTGTTAACAAATTAGGGAAAGCTGTTAAATATGTCATGTTGGTTGTTTTTTTGGAAGTGAAGAAAATCCTAAAGCTGTTGCTGCATCGTCTGAGGCACTTCTACAATAACATACGGGCAGATAACAAGGTGAATGCTGAGCTGCATTACTTCACATTTCAAAGCATCTCATCAGCCACAAACAACTTCTCAAGCGCAAATAAGTTAGGGGAGGGGGGTTTTGGAGCAGTTTATAAGGTAAACTTTCAAACACACTCTATTTAACTAAGAAGATTCAAGATAAAAGCTGATGCATGTGATGGATTAATTTCACAGGGAAAATTAGTTGATGGGCAAGAGGTTGCTGTAAAACGACTTTCAAGAAGCTCTGAACAAGGAGTCAAGGAGTTTAAGAATGAAACCGAACTCATAGCCAAACTTCAACACACTAATCTTGTAAGGCTTATAGGGTGTTGCATTGAGAAGAAAGAGAAAATCCTTGTATACGAATACATGCCTAATAAAAGCTTGGATTCCTTTCTATTTGGTAAGATGATCTAACACATGCACGCTTTGTTAACATATCTAATAAAAAAAACTGCTTCATTTCGTACATGAGTTTGGCTATTTTTTCTCATTTAACTTGTAAACAGATCCTAGGAAGAAAGGACTACTGGATTGGAATACCCGGTTTGTAATCATTGACGGCATTGCTCAGGGACTCCTATATCTCCATAGGTTTTCAAGGCTGAGGGTTATCCATAGAGATCTGAAAGCTAGTAATATCTTGCTAGATGACTACCTGAAGCCAAAAATTTCAGATTTTGGTATGGCTAAGTTATTTGGGATCGATGAGTCTGAAGCAAATACAAGTCGAGTCGTTGGAACTCTGTGAGTCCATATATAACCTGTCTTTTGTGAATTAATATGAGTCCCTAGCTAACACAATCTCCCAAACATTAACTAGATCTTGGTTTGAAATAAAACAGTGGTTATATGCCGCCAGAGTATATGTTAGAAGGCTCTGTTTCAACAAAAACAGATGTGTTTGGTTTTGGTGTTTTGTTGCTTGAAATTGTAAGTAGCAAAATGAATCACGGGAGCAACCAACATGATCCGGAACATCCACTCAACCTTCTTGGACACGTAAGTTAACCTATACAAGACAGATTTTCTTCATGCGAGACAAGTTATTTCATTGTTTAATATATAAGAAACTCATTAACTCATTGTGGCACAAATGTTTAAACTGATTCAGGCATGGGAACTATGGAATGAAGCAGGAAGAGGTTTGGAGTTAATGGATCCGGTATTAGAAGATTCATGCACTCCCAAGGAAGTAATGACATGCATTAATGTGGGTCTCTTATGTGTTCAAGATCATGCGATGGATAGACCTACCATGTCAGAAGTTGTTTCTATGCTCACAAACGAAAATATGCATCTACCTGAGCCAAAACGACCAGCGTTTTTCATTGAGAGGCATGAGCCAGATTTGGCAAAAGATAATAATTTGGAAAATGGCTCCGTGAATGGACAATCGATTTCAATTTTAGTGGCGAGATAGGAGGAGAAAAGCATGTGTAATATCGTTATATAATGTGCCACACTCTGCACAAAGAAATCTATAATTCACAATGTTAATGACGGGGATATGTTGTTTGCTAATGCAACCCCCTTTTTTTTTATAAGTTTTTCATGTTCTATTAGCATAGCTGTTAGGAAGTAAATTAAGAGGATAACTAACAAAATCAAAAGCATGTAAGACCAAATATTTATGTGGTTCGGTCAAAGTAACCGATGTCCACAGGCATGTGGTTCGGTCAAGGTGACCTACGTCTACGGGCAGGAAGGGGTATTCTTTATTTCAAAGCTCTCAAACAGAGGTTACAAGTATAATTTTCATAGAGATTCGCATAACACTGTAGAATTCAAGATACAAAATGACTTAGCATGCATCTTTATTTATACTTGAGGGATTAGACCTAAAACCCTTATGGGCTAAGCCCATAGGCCCATGATTGGTGACAGTCAATCATATTCCGCCATGCCGTATCTTCTAAAACATTCTTCTATATCATACAACTCATGCTAATCGAACACAAGACTGATCCACATAGATCGAAGCCCGCATATATTCTATTTCTTCTTTCCCCCATTGTCTTCTCCAATACAAAACTTAGGTTAGATAGATTACGTAAAGAAATGAGGGAGAGAGCATATGGGTACTGGTAATGAGGGGCGGGGCAGGGTATTTTTTTCGTTTGATTTTTTGTGAGATTTAATTGTCATTAATAGAATTTTTAATTTAATCATTTTATTTTTGGTAAGATTTAATTGTTATTAATAGAGTTCCTAATTTAAAACATAATATACGTTTTATAAAATTTGTGGACAAAATAAAAGGGTTTACAAAGATGATGTCAGGAAATAATCCAAGGGTGGAAAATATATGATTGAAATACAATCAATGGTCATGATTTCTTCAGTTTCGAATTAAGGGTTTTCTTTTAATAATATTTAGAGATTTGTCAAACTCTGCATGAAAAGAAGTCTGAGTAGGTAGTAATAAATTATTTACAATGTTAATGATTTATAAATTTAAGTGTTCAAGATGTTGATCACAACCTAGTTTGCATGGCCATATGTTGTTGCTATTACAACCTCTTTTTTTATAAGTTTTTATGTGCTATCAGAGTATTACTTTCCTTTTATGTAACCTTTAACACTTTCCTAGTGGCGGATCCAGACTACGATGTAGCAGGGGCCACTTTGTATAAAAATTAATTAGTACATGAATAATAGTAATTATCTATTAACTTTCAAGGTTTTTTTTCTGATTTTTAGCCAAATTGGGTGCCAAAAATGTTAGAGTGGGAACCAAATATGTAATGTTTTTCTAAAAAAAATCTTTTTTTTTTGCCTATAGTATATGATGGTACACACTTTTAAAGTGGCAGCAATGCACCCACTCAAAGTGGCTGCATCCGCCACTCCTTGTACTTTTTTACATTGTTGCATTATTTATATTTCAGGTAAATTCAGAAATTATCATATAATATGGAGTTATTAGATGGTTATTAGGGCTCCATTCATTTTGTAACACCGAAAATTTTAAAACAAATTTTTCGTTTATCTCTTTAACACTTTTTGTAAAAATCTCATTTTTATTTAAAGTACAAGGACATAACTCCCTAATCAAATAAATAGAAATCCAGGATCCTCTAAAACATAACTTTTTCTCTGGTGTGTACAATTGAGCCGGTGTCGTCACGTGATCCTGAGAAAACCTGAAACACAAAGCACAAAACACTGTAAGCACGAAGCTTAGTGAGTTTCCTCAAAATACCACACATTACACATACTAGCCTATCGAGGCTATAACTCTGTGGGCCCTTGGGCCCTAACTCTGTGGGCCCTCTGGTCCTACCTCTATGAACCTTCCGGTTCTAACTCTGATATACTCTGATATACACACGGCATAAATCACATAGAAATAATGCAGTGCAACACATCACATAAATAGCATACAATAACTCTGTCACATAACTCTAATTACGACTCAAGGTAAGGTATAGTGAGAAGACTCACCTGAAAGCATAATGTAGTTATCTTTACACTTGAATCTCGAACTCGCCACCGCCTAACACATAAGGCAAATATCCCTAATTAAACCGACAATTTCTCTTTCCCTCTCTAATCAGTTAGTGGGTAAAAGACCATTTTTCCCCTCTATGATCTCCATTACTTATGTTGACCAACCCCAAAGTCAACAGAAGTCAACTCAAGTCAACGGTCAATTCTGACCAGACTCGTCGAGTGCACAAGAGTGACTCGGCGAGTCCATGTGTGTCTTCTGACTCCTCTAATGCCTCAATCGACTCGTAGAGTGAACCTTCCACTCGACGGGTCTCCACTGGATTCGAATCGCGGGGCAACCTGACTCGACTCGTCGAGTCTTCCCATGGACTCGGCGATTTTCCTCCATGGTTATGCTCATTCGACCTTCTGAGGCTAGATCCGCTTTACCAACTAGTAGATCTAACCTTCTAGCACTCCAAAGTCACGTAAAGGTTCAAACTTTACGTTCATGCAACCCACAGTTAGCCATAGATGGAGAAATAACCCTTAAAATGATCACCTAAGCTCCAAACTCATAAAGGACTGCATAAATCTGGGGAATAGGGACTCTCTGGACCTCTCAAGGTCCAGATCTGAAGATATAGACACAAGGGGACATCACATACTCTAGATCTATTACCCAAAAGAAGAGAAGAAACTCTAGATTCATGAAATCTATCACACAAACGAAGATGAACATGAATCCTTACCTCTCACAGCAGCTCTGAACGAAATGATGGAAGATTTGAGTCCTACAAAACAGCCTAACATGAAATCCATCCTTCCCCTTGCTAGAACACACCAAAATGTGATGAATTGGCCCTCCTCTTGCACCACAAGCTTTCTCTATGTTCTCTAGGTTTTCTCATGGTGTAGTGGCCGCAAATGAAGGCCATAAGGACCTTTAAATAGGTCCCAAACCCGAGAAATTAGGGTTTCTCTGCCTAGCCCCTACTCGGCGAGTCCCTCCTTTGACTCGTCGAGTCCACATATTAAATCCGCGTGAAAAACGTGTATTGACTCGGCGAGTTGGATCCTCAACTCGTCGAGTCTCTCCTTTAATCAAAAGATTAAACTACACAATAATAACCCTGAAAATCTGGATGTTACAATTCTCTCCCACTTGAATTAGATTTTGCCTTCGAAATCATCCCTTAACCACACATAGGTTTAATCATTAACCCGAAAGGCACTACCGAAATGATCTTCGTACCACACTGATATTTCCTCTATGGACATCCGAAACCACATAGAACCTCCAAAACCAAAGTTTAAACCAACTCTTTCGCCGCTAAAAATACCCTTTCCCAATAACCGGAAACTCTACTGGCCTGATCTGCCGTCAGACCGCCTACTTGAACGATCACCATGATTTTTGCTCCTTGAATATCAACCCAGTTTCCTCAATGGCTCACTGATTCTCATAAGACCACAACCAACAACCAGCTATCTCTCCTTCAAACCGATCATGCTAAAACATATGAATCATGCCCCACAAGTAAAAGGGCTCACACTCCACCGGGATACATCTACTAGACTGCTATCAGAAACCCTCCGAACAAAGAATCCCCCAACACTCTGTCCTTAGACACAAAAGCATAACCATGCTCGCTCAGAAGTGTCCTCAAACATCCCATTCATAAACCTCAGCTCCAAATTCCATATCTCTTTAACACCACACGAGGTCTGACCGTCGTCTATCCGCATAACTCTTCTGACGGCTCTGGGCCGTCGGCAACCTCTGCCTGATCTGCTGAATCTGTTCGGTCGTCTGAAGCACCGTCTTCGTACTACCCTTCACACGCTACCCTACCTCTCCCTAGCAAATGGGAGTCCGATACCTCCTCCCATAGGTTTAATCATTAAGTCGAAAGGCACTACCGAAATGATCTTCGTACCACACTGATATTTCCTCCATGGACATGTGAAACCACATAGAACCTCCAAAACCAGAGTTTAAACCAACTCTTTCGCCGCTAAAAATACCCCTTCCCAATAACCGGAAACTCTAGTGGCCTGATCTGCCGCCAGATCGCCTACTTGAACGATCACCATGATTTTTGCTCCTTGAATATCAACCCAGTTTCCTTACTGGCTCACTGATTCTCATAAGACCACAACCAACAACCGGCTATCTCTCCTTCAAACCAACCATGCTAAAACATATGAATCATGCCCCACGAATAAAAGGGCTCACACTCCACCGGGGTACATCTACTAGACTGCTATCAGAAACCCTCCGAACAAAGAATCCCCTAACACTTTGTCCTTAGACACAAAAGCATAACCATGCTCGCTCAAAAGTGTCCTCAAACATCTCATTCATAAACCTCAGCTCCAAATTCCATATCTCTTTAACACCACACGAGGTCTGACCGTCGTCTATCCGCATAACTCTTCTGACGGCTCTGGGCCGTCGGCAACCTCTGCCTGATCTGTTGAATCTGTTCGGTCGTCTGAAGCACCGTCTTCGTACTACCCTTCACACGCTACCCTACCTCTCCCCAACAAATGGGAGTCTGATACCTCCTCCCATACAACAGCTCAAAAGGTGGCATACCAATGCTCGAATGATGGTCGTTGTTATAGGAAAACTCAGCCAGGGGTAAGTACGTGTCTCAACTCACTCCGAAATCCAATACACATGCCCGAAGCATGTCCTTGAGCGTCTGAATCGTCCGCTCGCTCTGCCCGTCAGTCTGTGGGTGGTAGGCGGTATTAAAATGCAACCTTGTGCTCAACTCCTCATGGAATTTCTTCCAGAATCTGGAAGTGAAACGTACATCTCGATCTGGGACAATCGAGATCGGTACTCCGCGCCGCGATACCACCTCCCTCACGTACAACTCTGCCAGACTCTCCGCAGAATAGCTCCCACTGACTTCCTCTTCACACTAACTATCTCGGCTCATGTGACACACAAGTCACAAAATTCTCAAATGAAAATTACAATCCAACCGAAAATCGACTCAGCCTTGACAGAGACGGAGACCCCAGTATCGCCCCTGGTCCAACCACCATGCTCCAAAACTCAATACTAGGGTTACTCAAGCCTAAAACTCTTCTGCATCATACACTGATCGGAGAACACTCCACCATCACACTCTCTTGCCGTCTAGTGAGTACTATGGCTCCCCGCAACATCACGACAGCCTCTGACTAGTGAGTACTACGGCTCCCCGTAACACCACAACACCAACTGACTAGTGAGTACTATGGCTCCCCGTAGCAATCACAACACCCTTTGACTAGTGAATACTACGGCTCCCCGTAGTAGCACAACTCCCTATCTCCGACTTGTGAGTACTACGGCTCCCCGTAGCATCACAACACCTTCTGACTAGTGAATACTACGGCTCCCCGTAGCTTCACCCCATACTCTCATTCACATTACAACGCCACACTACGTCCACTAACTCATGCTCCGTAGACTATCATAGATAGCTACACACACCTACCCCACATATGCATCACAGACTCTGGCGGCAACCGCTATAACAAAAATACCTACCTCTGCGGAGATCCACTTTCTTAATTAATCCCTCTTGATGTCAATACCCGAAGGGCTCCTACTGGAACTGTAGATACATGATACACCACTAGTCGTCTCAAACTCAAGATTCTATATAACTCCGAAATAGGAACATTATACCCGAGTACCACGGAACACCATTTCAGAACATCACGATGTCCTGCCTCAACCACTGATCTCCTACTCCCAGCATCATACAGATACAACAATACATTTCCTCTGAACCCCATAAATAATTCTTCATATTACCCAATGCGCAACTTTAGTGTATCCAAACACTCAATTGGAAAACAAGGAAAACGCTAACGCCTCAGAACACGCTGATGATCCTCCGAAACCTTTTCCCCTACTGCTCAAAATCCAAGCAAGAGTACACATACCGGCCCGGGAGTTGGCTGCTCGATAATCTTCTATCCTCCCCAAAAAGGGGCATATATAATTCATACTTCGACCCAGACGTTTTCAACTGCCCATACCATCATTACGAGTCTTCCAATTGAAACGACCCTGACCACCACCAGATTCCTGACCATTGGCCACCTGCCGTGAAGACACCCATCCTTTCTCAGACACATACCACATGCATTATCTCGCTTTGTGCCTTTCATTGATCACCAATGACCCTGGTCTCATGAATTCGAGTCGCATGTCTCTATATCCAACCCTTAACCGCTCTTGCACAAATCTCTGGTTCCCTTAATAAAATACCCGGTTCTCCCCCACTTAGGGTTCGAACCATCACCAAATGACATATCAACACTCTACCCCCATAGACGGTTTCCTCCAGAAACATCGCACCTACGCTTGGAAGGTGCCATACAACGGCCAATGATCTCCCCACGCAGAGATCGAGAAACCTCAAATACCCTAAAGCTCAGAAGAAATCCTCAGGAACTTCTCATCACGACTGCCTCTAGCCATTCGAAGTCTCATACCAACCCAATATTGAACATCCCAACTGTCCAGTACTATCATGACTCTTAAACTGAAACAATAAATCATCATACTCCTCATCCTCGACTTCTCAACCCCCGATCCAACACGTGAATCATCACGAGCATAGGGACTCCAAAACCATACTCACTACCCATCACAGACAGAAGAGCCACCACTCTGATACACTCGATTGGATTACCCGATGATACCACTACCGCACACCCTACTATACTCAATTAGGGTGTAGTATGGTCCTTGACTATCTCAGTCCCCACTAACTACCTGCTCATGATAGATCATTTCCTTGCAGCAGACATGCTGCTTGATACTCTGGTGGAAAATCGTCATCAATGTCAACCCGTAGGGTTTACTCCTAAACCCAAAACTGAAATCTCATGCCTCTCCTACTTCCCACAGGAAACATAAATAGCACCCATCAAGTCACAGAAGGTGACATCTCCTCCATCGGTTGATTGCTCACTCAGACCGCAATCCCCCATAAATGCATGCTCTACTAATCCCTGAGTCTTGCGACCACATCTGACATCTTATCAAGATACTCTGAAATTCTCTTGACCTCCCTCTCAAGGGATGCCTCTTCAGACTCAATCATGACCCTCAGGCCTAAAACCCCATCGCGCCTTAACTCCACCAATCAATCCTGATCGGACAACCAGAGAATCACAAACATCATTTGCTAAGAACCATGGTACTCAGCCCCTGACATCTCTTCTCAATCTGCTAGAATATATGGTACTCGAACCATAACATCACTCCTCAATCTGCTCTGATGCATGGTACTCGAACCATAACATCACTCCTCAATCTACTCCGATGTATGGTGCTCGAACCATAATATCACTCCTCAACCTGCTCCGATGCATGGTATACAAACCATAACATCACTCCTCAATCTGCTCCGATGCATGGTACGTGAACCATAACATCACTCCTCAATCTGCTCTGATGCATGGTGCTCGGACCATAACATCACTCCTCATCCTGCTCCGATGTATGGTACTCAAACCATAACATCACTCCTCAATCTGCTTCTTAGAACCTTCAGAATACTCCGTGTATCGACTATGGGTCCTCTGCTTTTGGTAGTACGGGCCCATACTACCTGCCACATCTACCCATACTTTCCACACGGACCATCCCAAAGCTCCTAAGTAGCTGCTCAACCTTCTCGTTCACTAATTCCGCCACGCGTGCTCGCTCCTCAGTGAAATGCTCTACTCCGCCTGCGTACTCATCTGGCTAAGGTTACTCCCTTGGCTCTTCCTTGGTCCTCCCACTTCTCCGCCATTAGTTGCTGAAGAGCTCCTAATGATGCCATCCATCTACCTCCTGAATATCGTCATATTCACTTGGTAGCTGACTCCCATCATCGAGAGTTCTACAAAGCATGAAGCAAGCAGCATTCAGACATCGAAGAATACATAAAACTCGCTCTGGGTGATAACTCCGCTTGCTCTGCTCATTCTCAAAAGTACCACCAAACTCTGCACTCTACCCCTCGCGGTTTCTAACTATTCTTTCGATAAGCACCACAACACTCATCTAGGCATCTCTCCTAGATCACCCCTCTACTCAAATCCCCTAAAAGGATTCCAACTGAATACTCTCACTCATCACATTCTCAAAAGCACATCACATATAAACAGCAATCTCCTAGGCTAAGGCATCACAAATCAGGCCACTCTAGTCCTAAGATATGAAATACCTAGCCTGTCTCTAGCATGCATAATATCTCATAAAATGTATCATAAATATCTCATAATAGAAAAGTAAGGGTATTTTGAGAAATCACCATTCGGGCTCTGGCCGATTGTACACACTGCTCTTTCTTGCTTTCTCTTTGAACTCTTATTCACTTATAGAAAATCATTTCTTTGAAAACTCTTCTTACTTCCTCAGTTTGACTCCAGATTACCCGAAGGTGCATCCGAATCCCTCAAACCAAGGCTCTGATACCAAATTGTAACACCGAAAATTTTAAAACAAATTTTTCGTTTAAAAATTGTTTATCTCTTTAACACTTTTTGTAAAAATCTCATTTTTGTTTAAAGTACAAGGACATAACTCCCTAATAAAATAAATAGAAATCTAGGATCCTCTAAAACATAACTCTTTCTCTGGTGTGTACAATCGAGCCGGTGCCGTCCCGTGATCCTGAGAAAACCTAAAACACAAAGCACAAAACACTGTAAGCACGAAGCTTAATGAGTTTCCTCAAAATACCACACATAACACATACTAGCCTCTCGAGGCTATAACTCTGTGGGCCCTTGGGCCCTAACTCCGTGGACCCTCTGGTCCTACCTCTATGAACCTTCCGGTTCTAACTCTGATATACTCTGATATACACACGGCATAAATCACATAGAAATAATGCAGTGCAACACATCACATAAATAGCATACAATAACTCTGTCACATAACTCTAATTACCACTCAAGGTAAGTGTGACATCCTCAAAATCATGGCCAAAAAAGACCGATTTTGTTTATGCTTTATAAAAATCAGAGTACTTCATTTTATAAAAAGGTTGCGGAATTTGTTCCCAGAAAAAAACATGGTAAATACGTTATTAAAACATTTTCGAAGAAACGTATTTATTTCATTTAAAAATGTTTGGGATGTCATCGTTAATACCGAAACATAAGCATAAACAGAACTTACAATGATTTACACTAGTGATCTACATCTCTTTTAAATCTCTCAGTGTAATGTCACTTCACTTCGTCACCTGTGATATACATAAACTGAGTGGGTCAGGTTGGGAAACCTGGTGAGTACATAGGGTTTTCAACCCACAATAATATAATTATTATGTTCAATCAAACAATCAACCCAATTACCCATCCCTATTATCTTCTTTACTCTTTAAGGATTTAACCTAAGAGTCATCTATCCTGCATTCGTTTATTCCGAAGTCCCTTACTTCCAGGGTTATGGGACCGGCACTAAATCCATAGCTGCCAATGTTCGTTCATAAAGCACTAATTCCATAGCTGCTATAGTCTATTCATCGGGTACTAAATCCATAGCTACCAGTCTTTATCTAATAGGTACTAAGTCCATAGCTACCAATGTTCAACAGGTACTAAGTCCATAGCTACCAATTTCTACAGGTACTAAATCCTTAGCTACCAGCGTCTAACTAATAGGTACTAAGTCCATAGCTACCAATTCCCAACAGGTACTAAATCCATAGCTACCAACGTCTAAAAGGTACTAAGTCCATAGCTACCGGTGTTTGTCCCATAGGCACTAAGTCTATAGCTGCCAATGTATACTCACGTCATCTTCTATCTCTCATCATTCATCTACCCATCTCATACCCAACATTTTTGTATATATAAAATACGTATACAGTTTAAGTCCTTTAAAACATGTATAAAACGTTCAACCAACATAGACAACAAGTATTCAGATAATGTGCACACATAGCACGTAGTTTATATAAAATACTTCATATCTATGTGTAAGATGAAAGGTGTAGCACCTGGTTTCCGGTATGTGAATTTTATGTGAGCATTGCCCTAATTTAGCCTTAGACTCGGCGAGTCATAGGGTCCGACTCGCCGAGTAGGGACGAGACTCAGGACGCGTTTTAAGTAGGCGACTCGACGAGTCCATATCCTGGACTCGGCGAGTCACCGCTGCGGGATGAAACCCTAAGTTTCAAGGGTTTGCACCCTATTTAAACTCTCATTCCGCCCCAACTCGTCCCCATTCACCCCCAGAACTCCCCCTACATTGTTTTCCCTTGTTTTCTTGAGAGTTTGAGGTATTCTTGGTGTGTTCTTGAAGGTTTTGAAGAGTAAGAGGAGTAGATCAAGAAGAGGAGAAGGAGATCAGCCATCCTTGTGTCATTTCAACTTTTCCTTTGAGGTATAACCCGTTTTCCCCTTGATTCTATGCTTAAAACTTCATTTGGGTCCTTCTTGGTCAATTTCCCCAAGTTTGCATGTTCGTTATATGTTGTAATAAGGCGTTTGACCTTTGGATCTATGTAAGATTGAGCTCCAGGAGCTCAGATCTGTTAGCTTTTTGGCCTCATGAGGCTTGTTAGCCCTAGATCTACCATTTTGAGACATTTTGAGCCTTATAATCCATTTTGGTGAATATCCACACGTAAAGTTGGAAACTTTACGTGTGATTCGTGTCCTAGAAGTCCAGATCTATGAATGGCATGGTCTGGAACCGAGCAAATCGGTATATTTAAGGAGTGCATGGCGACGACTCGGCGAGTCGCATAGGTGACTCGGCGAGTCTGGTCGCGAGTCACCGATTTGGTCCCTTCTTCATGTGTCGAGTTGAGCCTTGAGTCACAGGGGGTGACTCGGTGATTTGGGAGCTGAACTCACCCATGTTAGGACTCGGCGAGTCAATGCCCTGACTCGGCGAGTCCAAGGCAATCTTCATAGCACAAGAACAGACTCGGCGAGTTGTTCATACAACTCGGCGAGTCTTAGCATAAAGTGTTCATCGGATGAAGATGAACTCGACGAGTTGTTCATACAACTCGGCGAGTAGGATGAAGGTGTTGAATGGCAGTTAGAAGGTGAACTCGTCGAGTCATAGCCCGACTCGACGAGTAGAACCAGGGACCCAGGACATTGGTTTGCTAGGGACTCGGCGAGTGGTGATCCACTCGGCGAGTCGGGTCAACTGAAAGTTGACTCCAGCTTTGGCTTAGAGTTAATCCAGGGGTAAAATGGTCATTTTACCTAAAGGACAGTTAGCAGTGTTTGATTGAGTATGTCGTGGAAATTGCAGCCGGAGGACTCCCGGAGCAGCCGCAGTCAGTTAGTTCCCGATCAGTTCAGCAGCTACTCCGAGGTGAGTTACCTTCCAGTAGCGGTGGGTCTAAGGCCACAATGCCGACCCACCAGTAGGAGTTGTATGATAGATGATTGTCTTTGTGATATCATCTAAGTTCGCTAGTACCTGACATGTTATATGCTAGCATGATATGCTGTATGTGATAGTAGTCGAGTTCGGTTGTTAGGACCGAAGGGTAGTCAGACACCCCAGATACGTCTGACAGTATATGATTATATGTTTGCATGCTGGCTTGTTATGTTATACGCGATAGAGGTAGTATGAGGGGACCAGTCCCTGTGGTCGGTTGTTAGGACCGACGGGTAGTCAGCACCCCAGAATGGCTTGACATGGGTAGTCAGCACCCCAGAATGGCTTGACATGGGTAGTCAGCACCCCAGAATGGCTTGACACGGGTAAGACGGCACCCCAGAATGGCCGTATGGGTAGGTCGGCACCCCAGAATGGCCGTACCGGGTAGTCAGGCACCCCAGAATAGCCTGGCAGTATATATGTTATGTGTTGGTATGGTATGCGGTACGTTGGGGGAAACTCACTAAGCTTTGTGCTTACGTTTTCAGTTTTGTTTTCAGGTACCTCTGCATCGAAGGGGAAGGAGCCGACGCGGTAGCGGCACGTCATACACACACTCTTCGGTTCCGCATTTATGAGTTTACTGGGATTGTACTCTGATATTTTGATGGGATGTACGGTTGGGCTTTTGAGAACATGGTTGCAATGTGTTATGGTGTGAACAAACAATGTTTCTTTTTATTTAGACAATGTTTTATTTATTAATGTTTTTCTAAAGTAATATCAAAAAAAAAAAAAAAAAAAAAAATTTGGGTCGTTACAAGTTGGTATCAGAGCCCTGGTTTGAGGGATTCGGACACGCCTTCGGGAGTGTTTGGACTCAAACCGAGGGATTGAAGGATTTTTCCAAAAGCAATTATTCTTTAAAACCCGGAAAAGAGTCGCGAGAAAGAGTAAAGTGTGTGACGTGCGCGACCGGCCGAGCTCAAGTAAGTATTCCCCATAGTACCCATACAAGTTTATGTTATGTTTATCAGCTTTATGAATATTGCATGCTAGAATAGGCTAAGGATCTAGGAGTGATGCCTTATGTGCCTGTTTATTTGTTGCAGCTTATTGAATATTGCATGCTAGAATTGAGTAGACAGCCGTAGGGTAGCCTGTTTAGGTTATGCCTGATAGTATGAGCTTAGCATCCTATGTTAAGTGTCGTTTCTTGTTTTAAGAACAGTTTTGGCTTGAGTCTGTTTTTCCTTATCCGAATGCTGCTTGCTTCGTGCTCGGTGGGATTCTGAGTAATGGGAGTGAGCCACTAGGTAAACACGTCACACCACATGTAATCGGGGTTGAATAATCCCAAAGTGTTGGAACTGGCCCTATTGCGCAGCTCTTGTTTGAGTCCAACCGTTGTAGGGACGGGCCTTTTACTTGAAGGATGATCTAATCCTCATCACAGGTGGTGGTGTTTAGGTGGTGGCTAACTGGCATTATGAGGAGACCTACAGCAGCTGAGGACCAGTTGTGTTGAACTTGAGTTCTCCCTAGGGCAAGCCTAGGATGAGAATATCGGAGAGTAGCAGTAGTAGAGGGGAGTTGGTGGAGTCGAGGAATTCCTCGGAGAAGGTACGGATAGATGTGGAAGGTAGTATGGGCCCGTACTACTGAAAGCAGAGGATCCGTACCCGAGCCGAGGAAGGCCAAGACGAGACCAAGGAACCTGTAAGTAGTTGAGATCCCTCAGAAAGTAGCAGTACCACTAATGATTATTATTGATGTTTTGCAGAATGGTGGTACTTCGACCGAGACCGACAGATGGCGGGTCAGGAGAGGGGTCAGGTTCGGGATCTGGCACCGAGCCGATTGAGGAGAGGCTACGTGAGTTCATCACGTCGGAGATCACTAGGGGCATCCTTGAGTCGACCCCCATCATCTTTGGGTCGATCAAGGAAGGGATCGTGGAGATGATGGAAGATCGCCTACGGGCATTCAGGAGCGACTTGGCCTCTAGCCAGTCAGGATCTCGCACACTGTCCTTCAAGGACTTCAGGAGCAGTGGTGCGCCGGATTTCCATGGGGTGAAGGACCCCATTGTCGCCAGGCGGTGGATTGCGGATATCGAGTCTGCCCAGTTGATCAGCTTCTGCCCCGAGGGGTCGAAGGTGAGGTACGCAGCAGGATGTTTACGGGACCGGGCCCGAGATTGGTGGGAGTCAGTGGGTGACTCGATGGGAGCCTCGGCTATCGAGGCAATGACCTGGTCGGACTTTGTGGCTAGGTTCAGGGCAGAGTTTGCGCCAGCAGTCGAGCTTCAGCAGCTGGCCAGGGAGTTCTTAGACATGCGGCAGACGACAGAGACCGTGGCGGAAATCACCGCCAAGTTTCGGGAGAGGGCTTTATTGGTGCCCCAGTATGCAGGTGACGAGGATATGAGGAGGACTCGTTACCATGATATGCTACGAGCTGACATTCGGGAGCATGTTAGTTTTTCGGCTTGCCCTACCCTGGACTCCATGATTGCCAGGGCTAGGGAGAGGGAGATAGACTTGGAGCACATCCGGAAACGGAAACTTGAGAATGGTCAGTCATCGGGGGCTTCGGGGAAGAAGCCCAAGGGATCAGATGGGAGGCCGAAAGGCCAGTCGGGACCGAGCCGCTGCGGGAGGTGCGGCAGGCCGCACGAGGGGGCGTGCAGGATGGGATCGTCAGGCTGCTACAAGTGCGGCAAGTTTGGGCATATCAGCAGGGATTGCACTGCTCCTGCGACCGTTATTCAGACATCGGAGTTGCTGTGTTTCCACTGCAACCAGAGGGGCCACAAGAAGGCCAATTGCCCCATGTTGACAGCTTCAGCGCCAGTGAAGGCGCCAGCTCCAGCGACCCTGCGGATCACGGATGGCCGTCAGGGCAAGGCAGAGGCTCCAGTGGTGAGGAGTCGGGCATTTCAGTTGACTGCCGAGGAGGCACGCGCCGCGCCCGACGTGGTGACGGGTATGATTCCTTCCTTCTATCTTTTATTTTACATTGTTATGATATTGATATGTGCTCCGTGTGTATACATGTGTATTAGGATCGTTCCATGAGAACGGCATCCCGGTTCAGGTATTGTTCGACTCGGGTGCATCCCGATCGTTCGTTTCTCTTGCTCTTAGCAAGAGATTTCATGAGACTTCAGGCGAGTTAGATTGCCCGTTAGAGGTAGAGATTGCCGATGATCGATCGGTGCGAGCATCGATGGTGTTTCGAGATTGTGTCCTGCGACTGTTTGAGGAGTGTTACCTGGTAGACTTGGTTCCCATTCCATTGCGTGGGAACAAGGTGATTATTGGTATGGATTGGTTGAGCCATAATGGGGCAGTGATAGATTGCGCACAGCAGCTAGTGCGAGTCAAGACCCCAAGCGGGGGAGAGTTAGTGATTCATGGAGAGCGGCCGCAGTGTGGACCCACTGTATGTTCAGCAGCGAGGGCTAGGCGCTACCTTCAGCAGGGATGCGCGGGTTATGTCGCGTACGTGATGGACACCCGGGAGGCGGGTAAGGCAACCGTGAGCGGGGTCCCGGTGGTTCGAGATTTTGCTGATGTTTTTCCGGAGGAACTACCTGGGATACCTCCAGAGCGACAGGTGGAGTTCAGGATTGACCTCGTTCCCGGTGCGGCTCCGATAGCCAAAGCACCGTATCGGTTGGCTCCTCCCGAGATGCAGGAGTTGTCTACGCAGCTGCAGGAGCTGCTGGATAAGGGATTTATTCGGCCGAGCAGTTCGCCCTGGGGAGCCCCGATTCTGTTTGTGAAGAAGAAGGATGGGTCGCATCGGATGTGTATAGATTATCGGGAGCTGAACAAGGTAACAGTGAAGAACCGTTACCCGCTCCCGAGGATTGATGACCTCTTTGACCAGCTTCAGGGCGCATCTTGGTTCTCCAAGATTGATTTGCGTTTGGGTTATCATCAGATGAGAGTCAGGGAGGAGGATATGCAGAAGACCGCGTTTCGGACGCGCTATGGCCATTACGAGTTTGTGGTGATGCTGTTTGGGCTCACCAATGCTCCTGCCGCGTTCATGGACCTCATGAACCGTATATGCAGACCGATGCTGGACCGGTCTGTGATAGTCTTTATCGATGATATCTTGGTTTATTCCAAGACCCGGGAGGAACATGAGGAGCATTTGAGAGAGGTGTTAGAGACCCTGAGGAGGGAGAGCTTGTATGCCAAGTTCTCCAAGTGTGAGTTTTGGTTGCGCGAGGTGCAATTTCTGGGACACCTCGTCAACCAGAACGGGATTCTGGTCGATCCGGCCAAGGTTGAGGCTGTGATGAGATGGGAGGTTCCGAAGTCCCCATCTGAGATTCGGAGCTTCCTAGGATTGGCAGGCTACTATCGGAGATTTATCCAGGATTTCTCCAAGATAGCCGTGCCCCTGACGCGGCTGACGAAGAAAGCCGTGGTCTTTCGGTGGGGACCGGAGCAGCAGGCTGCATTTGAGACGCTGAGACAAAGATTGTGTGAGGCGCCAATCTTAGCCCTGCCGGAGGGCGTAGAGGATTTCGTGGTTTATTGCGATGCGTCCATTTCTGGGTTGGGCGCGGTGCTGATGCAAAGGGGGCATGTCATTGCTTACGCTTCGAGGCAGCTCAAGCCTCACGAGGCGAACTACCCGACGCACGATTTGGAGTTGGGGGCGGTGGTATTTGCCCTCAAGATTTGGCGACATTACCTCTATGGGGTTCGGTGTACCATCTACACGGACCACAAGAGCTTGAGGTACCTCATGGACCAGCCGAATCTGAACATGAGGCAGCGTCGGTGGTTGGATGTGGTGAAGGATTATGATTGCGAGATCCTTTACCACCCGGGAAAGGCCAATGTGGTGGCCGACGCGCTTAGCCGCAAGACGGCGCCGATCAGGGACGCCTGTTTGAGGATGACTGTGGTGACTCCCCTGTTGGAGCTGATTCGGGAAGCTCAACAGGAGGCTATCAAGGAGGAGCATCGGAAGAGCGAGCGCGTAGTAGGTCAGGTTTCCTCCTTCGATTATGATAGCCGAGGGTTATTGACACTACACCGTAGGGTGTGGGTGCCGTATCATGGGGGCGTGCGCCAGATTTTGATGGAGGAGGCGCACAAGTCCCGATTCTCTATTCATCCCGGGGCGACGAAGATGTATAGGGATCTTCGTCTAGACTATTGGTGGCCCTGCATGAAGCGGGATGTGGCATGGTACGTCGAGCGGTGCTTGACCTGCAGGAAGGTCAAGGCCGAACATCAGAGGCCGCATGGCAAGATGCAGCCATTGGACATTCCACTGTGGAAGTGGGAAGATATCACGATGGATTTTATCACGAAGCTTCCCAGGACCGCGCGTGGAGTGGATTCGATTTGGGTCATCGTGGATAGATTGACCAAGAGTGCTCACTTTATTCCGATTCCGGAGAGCATATCGGCCGAGAAATTGGCTGACATCTATATCAGGGAGATTGTGGCACGGCATGGGGTGCCAGTATCGGTGATCTCGGACAGGGATGTGCGTTTTACTTCCAGGTTTTGGAAGAGATTCCATGACGAGTTGGGCACTCGTCTGCATTTCAGCACCGCCTTTCACCCGCAGACAGATGGACAGAGTGAGCGGACCATCCAGACTTTGGAGGACATGTTGCGGGCGTGTGTTCTGGATTTCGGTGGTAGCTGGGATACCTATCTTCCTTTGGCGGAGTTCTCCTACAACAACAGCTATCACGCGAGTATCGACCGCCCTCCCTTCGAGATGTTGTACGGACGGAGGTGTAGGACCCCGATATGCTGGGGTGAGGTCGGCCAGAGAGTTATGGGAAGCACCGAAGTGGTGCTCAAGACGACTGAGAGGATACAGCAGGTCCGGAGCAGGCTTCAGACTGCTCAGAGTCGACAGAAAAGTTATGCCGACAAGCGTCGATCCGATTTAGAGTTCCAGGTCGGGGATATGGTCCTCCTGAAGGTGTCACCGTGGAAAGGCGTCATCCGATTCAGGAAGCGGGGCAAGTTGGGCCCGCGATTCATCGGACCGTTCAGGGTCTTAGCCCGGGTGGGCAGGGTAGCATATAGGCTGGATCTGCCAGCCGAGCTTAGCCAGATCCACAACACTTTCCATGTTTCGCAGTTGCGGAAGTGCCTAGTGGACGATTCTGCAGTAGTACCTTTGGAGGATATTCAGGTTGATGACAGCCTGAACTACATCGAGCGCCCAGTCGCAATCCTCGACAGGAAGTCGAAGGATTTAAGGAACAAGAGGGTGGAGCTAGTGAAGGTGCAATGGCAGCACCGCAAGGGTTCAGAGTGGACTTGGGAGCCGGTAGACGAGATGATGGAGCACTACCCCGAGCTGTTTCAGGATCAGGCGGCAGACTTCGAGGACGAAGTCTAAAATAAGTGGGGGAGATTTGTAGCACCTGGTTTCCGGTATGTGAATTTTATGTGAGCATTGCCCTAATTTAGCCTTAGACTCGGCGAGTCATAGGGTCCGACTCGCCGAGTAGGGACGAGACTCAGGACGCGTTTTAAGTAGGCGACTCGACGAGTCCATATCCTGGACTCGGCGAGTCACCGCTGCGGGATGAAACCCTAAGTTTCAAGGGTTTGCACCCTATTTAAACTCTCATTCCGCCCCAACTCGTCCCCATTCACCCCCAGAACTCCCCCTACATCGTTTTCCCTTGTTTTCTTGAGAGTTTGAGGTATTCTTGGTGTGTTCTTGAAGGTTTTGAAGAGTAAGAGGAGTAGATCAAGAAGAGGAGAAGGAGATCAGCCATCCTTGTGTCATTTCAACTTTTCCTTTGAGGTATAACCCGTTTTCCCCTTGATTCTATGCTTAAAACTTCATTTGGGTCCTTCTTGGTCAATTTCCCCAAGTTTGCATGTTCGTTATATGTTGTAATAAGGCGTTTGACCTTTGGATCTATGTAAGATTGAGCTCCAGGAGCTCAGATCTGTTAGCTTTTTGGCCTCATGAGGCTTGTTAGCCCTAGATCTACCATTTTGAGACATTTTGAGCCTTATAATCCATTTTGGTGAATATCCACACGTAAAGTTGGAAACTTTACGTGTGATTCGTGTCCTAGAAGTCCAGATCTATGAATGGCATGGTCTGGAACCGAGCAAATCGGTATATTTAAGGAGTGCATGGCGACGACTCGGCGAGTCGCATAGGTGACTCGGCGAGTCTGGTCGCGAGTCACCGATTTGGTCCCTTCTTCATGTGTCGAGTTGAGCCTTGAGTCACAGGGGGTGACTCGGTGAGTTGGGAGCTGAACTCACCCATGTTAGGACTCGGCGAGTCAATGCCCTGACTCGGCGAGTCCAAGGCAATCTTCATAGCACAAGAACAGACTCGGCGAGTTGTTCATACAACTCGGCGAGTCTTAGCATAAAGTGTTCATCGGATGAAGATGAACTCGACGAGTTGTTCATACAACTCGGCGAGTAGGATGAAGGTGTTGAATGGCAGTTAGAAGGTGAACTCGTCGAGTCATAGCCCGACTCGACGAGTAGAACCAGGGACCCAGGACATTGGTTTGCTAGGGACTCGGCGAGTGGTGATCCACTCGGCGAGTCGGGTCAACTGAAAGTTGACTCCAGCTTTGGCTTAGAGTTAATCCAGGGGTAAAATGGTCATTTTACCTAAAGGACAGTTAGCAGTGTTTGATTGAGTATGTCGTGGAAATTGCAGCCGGAGGACTCCCGGAGCAGCCGCAGTCAGTTAGTTCCCGATCAGTTCAGCAGCTACTCCGAGGTGAGTTACCTTCCAGTAGCGGTGGGTCTAAGGCCACAATGCCGACCCACCAGTAGGAGTTGTATGATAGATGATTGTCTTTGTGATATCATCTAAGTTCGCTAGTACCTGACATGTTATATGCTAGCATGATATGCTGTATGTGATAGTAGTCGAGTTCGGTTGTTAGGACCGAAGGGTAGTCAGACACCCCAGATACGTCTGACAGTATATGATTATATGTTTGCATGCTGGCTTGTTATGTTATACGCGATAGAGGTAGTATGAGGGGACCAGTCCCTGTGGTCGGTTGTTAGGACCGACGGGTAGTCAGCACCCCAGAATGGCTTGACATGGGTAGTCAGCACCCCAGAATGGCTTGACATGGGTAGTCAGCACCCCAGAATGGCTTGACACGGGTAAGACGGCACCCCAGAATGGCCGTATGGGTAGGTCGGCACCCCAGAATGGTCGTACCGGGTAGTCAGGCACCCCAGAATAGCCTGGCAGTATATATGTTATGTGTTGGTATGGTATGCGGTACGTTGGGGGAAACTCACTAAGCTTTGTGCTTACGTTTTCAGTTTTGTTTTCAGGTACCTCTGCATCGAAGGGGAAGGAGCCGACGCGGTAGCGGCACGTCATACACACACTCTTCGGTTCCGCATTTATGAGTTTACTGGGATTGTACTCTGATATTTTGATGGGATGTACGGTTGGGCTTTTGAGAACATGGTTGCAATGTGTTATGGTGTGAACAAACAATGTTTCTTTTTATTTAGACAATGTTTTATTTATTAATGTTTTTCTAAAGTAATATCAAAAAAAAAAAAAAAAAAAAAAAATTGGGTCGTTACAAAAGGGACTATGCACTCACCTGAAAGGTGGTGAGTCGGCACTCGGACAGCACTTCGTTACTCTTAAAACAATTATCCCTTGACGAAACCTAGTATCATTACCACTAGAGTTTAGTCTAACGCTTGACGAGACTAATTTAATAGTCTAGCTATTATTACTATTATATAAGCGTTAAATAACACTCAATATAACTCATAATAATAGCCCAAATAATTATTTTAAGGTCCTAACAATGTTACTATAATTAAATAAAATCTATATTAAATATACTATAGGCGTAGCTCACTTACAGCGGGTTTTTATTAAAAACCGGGCTTCGCTGGAGCAGCGTTTCCGAGCCGAAAGCTTTTCTTCTCGGAGCCGTCGGGCGCTCCGGGGCTTTCTTCTCGTGATAGGGAGGTTCCCTAGACTTGGGAGGGGTTTAGGGAGGTTAGAGAGAAGTTAGAGAGAGAAAGAAAGGCTTATGGTGTGAAGAAAATATGAGGAGTTCACCCTTGTATTTATAGGAAGTGTATAGTAAAGTAGTCTCCAAGCTTCGTCCGTAACTTTTGCATACGAGCTCCGTTTTTGTCTGTCTTTTTACTGTTGAGTTCCTATTAATGAGATCTTCAACTTTCATTTAGACCTCGTTGGCTAATTCTCATTCTATCTCGGATTTACAAAACTGTATCAAATTCGCCGCGCTCGAAAAGTAGGGACTAAGCTTCGTCCATAACTTTCGCATAGAGCTCCATTTTTGTCTGTCTTTTTACCGTTGAGTTCCTATTAATGAGATCTTCAACTCTCATTTAGACCTCGTTGGCTAATTCTCATTCTATCTCGTATTTACAAAACTGTATCGAATTCGCCGCGCTCGAAAAGTAGGGACTAAGCTTCGTCCATAACTTTTGCATACGAGCTCTATTATCGACGTTCTTTATATCCACGCGTTGGTATTTATGAGTACTACAACTTTCATTTAGATCCCGTCGGCTAAAAATCGACCGATCTAAAATTCAGATTTCGGGCTGTGCACTGCTATGCTAAATCTTAGAAAAATCATAACTTCCTCATACGAAGTCAGATTTGGGCGTTCTTTTTATCGATGTTCTTAGTTTAACATATTCTACGACTTTCGTTTAGATTGCTAAGGCTAAATCTCGCTCTATCGTAAATTCACTATTTACGCTTCCCGGTATCGTGCCGGTTCCGTCGCGAAACTTCAACGGGTCATAACTTCTTCGTTATAACTCGGATTTCGGCGTTCTTTATATGTACGAAAACCTTGTAACATACTATACAACTTGGTTAAGATTATTTATTCTAAATAATCTTTTGTCGAAAAGTCGTTTTCGACCCCTATTGCCTCTATATTGACTAGCCCGGATTTGCGGGCGTTACAATTATCTCCCCCTTAGGATGATTACGTCCCGGAATCATCAACGAAACAGGGTCGTATAATGACTCCATACGTCATCTCTTCATCCTAGGTAATAATTATAACTTCTACATTCCTTCGATTCTATCTCTTAAACTCATTGACTGTAAGAGTACTCGATCGTGCACCTGCTCTCTACCTCAAGTTAGACTCCAAATTATGACCTTCAAGTCACAATCTCGATCCTTGCTGGATACGGACTTGAGATAAGTTCTTTTATTACTACTATAGATCGATGTGTCATATTCTAATGACCTATCATCGTATCTTGCAACACTTAGACTTAGGTCTCTTAGAGTTAAATTCTAAAACAGACTATGCCTTCCTTCATGTTCTAATGTGATATAATCACACTTTAACATTAGGCATTTCTAGCCACCAACTTCTTTAACAACGAGTGTGATAAAACTATTTATCGCTTTGATTTCAACCGTTTGGTTTAAGTCGGACGCTACATCAAACTTGGTTCTCTGAACCACACAACATACTCATCGTAGTCGGACTCGATTCGATATGACCACTAGGGTCGGAATATCAACAATCTTCTTAGTCATTACCGAAACGATGGTAACAACACACTTGAATGAAACGAAATCAATTACTAGCTTCTTGGTAACCTTGTGACTTTCCCCGATCCAAGTGTGAGTCCTGTGCTTCCGGTAGTATAGGCCTCTACTACCATTCACACCTACTCATACTCGTTCCAAGTATTGTCTCGCAGTTTCCCAAGTCACCATGCAGCGAATCAACTTAACACATCAGATAACGAAACAAAGGTTTTATATTATTTCTTGAAATGATTACATAGGTGTTCAAGTTCACCCTAGGCTATGCCTCTAATAGGCTACATCATACAATACTATGGCTACTGCATAACTTGATCTTCGGATATGAAGTCCTCATCCTTGATTCCTCGCACGGTTTTCTGCTTCGTCGAGGATCATGTGAAATGCCCTTGGCCTTGGTGGCGTTTCTAGTCTTGCTGCTTTATTTTTCCTTGGGCAGTCTCTGGACATGTGCCCATTGCTTCCACATCCGTAGCATACTTTGTCATTATGTGTGCAGTCTTTGGAATAGTGACCCGTCCTCCCACACTTGTAACAAGTCACTTCTTCGTTGCACTTCCCACCATGCTTCTTCTTGCATTTATCACACCATCTTGTTTCACGTCCATCTGCTCCTCCGAGTTTTGAGAATTTGCTTTCCTTGTTCGACCTCGAAGATCCCTCAAACTTTCGCTTCTCTCCTGCCTTATCTTTTTCTAGACCCTTTTCTCTTATTTGGGCCTCTACGTTCTTAGCTGCCCTAACAGCTGCTTTCAAGGTAATTGCCAGTTTGACCATTGGACCAAAGTCAGTGGGCAGTCCGTTAGCAAACCTATCAATCTTGGAGATTTCAGTAGGCACCAAGTAGGGAAATAGCTTCACCCTCTCGGTAAATGCGGTGGCATACTCATCAACACTCATCTTCCCTTTCTCCAGGTTCTGAAACTCGTTGTTTAGGTCTATCAGATCTACCTCCAAGCAGTACTGCATTTTCAACTGTTCCAAAAACTCTGCCCACGACATCCTTAAGGCTTCTCCTCGTGGCATTGTATCTGCCAATAGCTTCCACCAGCTCAAGACTCCAGTTTTCAGTTGTCTTACAGCGAAGACAGTCTTCTGTTTCTCGTTACAGCTGCAGCTCTCAAACACCATCTCCATCTCAGAGATCCAATCCATAATCTCAACCGGCTTCGGGCTTCCTGAGAGACTTGGGGGTTTCGCACCCAAGAAATTCTTGTACATCCGCCCATCCTTGTTGTTTCTCCCTTCTGGGCCATCCCTTTGCTCACCTTGAGTCCCAACTTGACTCACTTGGTGGCTGTAGTTCCCTTCCTCAGATTGCTCGGGAATCAGTTCGGGTTGCTCAATGGGCATAGTAGGTCCGTCCCTATTCAACATCCGTCTCATTTCTTCCCTTTGTTCAGCCAACATAGCCCGAATCATGGCTTGAACTCCAGCCATGGTGACTGGCTCAGGCGCAACTTCTTCTACAACAGGTATTTGCTGAACCACTGGGGGTTGGTTCCTGTTCCCATTTGCGTTTACGTTTCCGCTACGGGTCCTTACCATCTCGATCTATACACCGAATAAGGTGAATTTAGACCTTTACTTGACGTTTAAATCATTCTTATCACTCCGAAACGTTTACATGCTAGTTCTAATACCGTAGTCGTACGTTTAGAATCCTAAACACATAAGGTTTCCAGATCCGGTCGGCAACAGACCATAGATCCGAACAATTAACAACATATCATGCACAAAGCATTTAGCACATAAAAGCATTTTAGGCACAATTCCTAAAATAAGCTAGTGCTCACACCTCACAATCATCGCTTAGCATTCTAAGTTTAAGTCTAGAAATAAATCCATATTCCTAGTTCGCTTAAACTAATGCTCTGATACCAACTGTGACATCCCCAAAATCATGGCCAAAAAAGACCGATTTTGTTTATGCTTTATAAAAATCAGAGTACTTCATTTTATAAAAAGGTTGCGGAATTTGTTCCCAGAAAAAAACATGGTAAATACGTTATTAAAACATTTTCGAAGAAACGTATTTATTTCATTTAAAAATGTTTGGGATGTCATCGTTAATACCGAAACATAAGCATAAACAGAACTTACAATGATTTACACTAGTGATCTACATCTCTTTTAAATCTCTCAGTGTAATGTCACTTCACTTCGTCACCTGTGATATACATAAACTGAGTGGGTCAGGTTGGGAAACCTGGTGAGTACATAGGGTTTTCAACCCACAATAATATAATTATTATGTTCAATCAAACAATCAACCCAATTACCCATCCCTATTATCTTCTTTACTCTTTAAGGATTTAACCTAAGAGTCATCTATCTTGCATTCGTTTATTCCGAAGTCCCTTACTTCCAGGGTTATGGGACCGGCACTAAATCCATAGCTGCCAATGTTCGTTCATAAAGCACTAATTCCATAGCTGCTATAGTCTATTCATCGGGTACTAAATCCATAGCTACCAGTCTTTATCTAATAGGTACTAAGTCCATAGCTATTAATGTTCAACAGGTACTAAGTCCATAGCTACCAATTCCTACAGGTACTAAATCCTTAGCTACCAGCGTCTAACTAATAGGTACTAAGTCCATAGCTACCAATTCCCAACAGGTACTAAATCCATAGCTACCAACATCTAAAAGGTACTAAGTCCATAGCTACCGGTGTTTGTCCCATAGGCACTAAGTCTATAGCTGCCAATGTATACTCACGTCATCTTCTATCTCTCATCATTCATCTACCCATCTCATACCCAACATTTTTGTATATATAAAATACGTATACAGTTTAAGTCCTTTAAAACATGTATAAAACGTTCAACCAACATAGACAACAAGTATTCAGATAATGTGCACACATAGCACGTAGTTTATATAAAATACTTCATATCTATGTGTAAGATGAAAGGGACTATGCACTCACCTGAAAGGTGGTGAGTCGGCATTCGGACAGCACTTCGTTACTCTTAAAACAATTATCCCTTGACGAAACCTAGTATCATTACCACTAGAGTTTAGTCTAACGCTTGACGAGACTAATTTAATAGTCTAGCTATTATTACTATTATATAAGCGTTAAATAACACTCAATATAACTCATAATAATAGCCCAAATAATTATTTTAAGGTCCTAACAATGTTACTATAATTAAATAAAATCTATATTAAATATACTATAGGCGTAGCTCACTTACAGCGGGTTTTTATTAAAAACCGGGCTTCGCTGGAGCAGCGTTTCCGAGCCGAAAGCTTTTCTTCTCGGAGCCGTCGGGCGCTCCGGGGCTTTCTTCTCGTGATAGGGAGGTTCCCTAGACTTGGGAGGGGTTTAGGGAGGTTAGAGAGAAGTTAGAGAGAGAAAGAAAGGCTTATGGTGTGAAGAAAATATGAGGAGTTCACCCTTGTATTTATAGGAAGTGTATAGTAAAGTAGTCTCCAAGCTTCGTCCGTAACTTTTGCATACGAGCTCCGTTTTTGTCTGTCTTTTTACTGTTGAGTTCCTATTAATGAGATCTTCAACTTTCATTTAGACCTCGTTGGCTAATTCTCATTCTATCTCGGATTTACAAAACTGTATCAAATTCGCCGCGCTCGAAAAGTAGGGACTAAGCTTCGTCCATAACTTTCGCATAGAGCTCCATTTTTGTCTGTCTTTTTACCGTTGAGTTCCTATTAATGAGATCTTCAACTCTCATTTAGACCTCGTTGGCTAATTCTCATTCTATCTCGTATTTACAAAACTGTATCGAATTCGCCGCGCTCGAAAAGTAGGGACTAAGCTTCGTCCATAACTTTTGCATACGAGCTCTATTATCGACGTTCTTTATATCCACGCGTTGGTATTTATGAGTACTACAACTTTCATTTAGATCCCGTCGGCTAAAAATCGACCGATCTAAAATTCAGATTTCGGGCTGTGCACTGCTATGCTAAATCTTAGAAAAATCATAACTTCCTCATACGAAGTCAGATTTGGGCGTTCTTTTTATCGATGTTCTTAGTTTAACATATTCTACGACTTTCGTTTAGATTGCTAAGGCTAAATCTCGCTCTATCGTAAATTCACTATTTACGCTTCCCGGTATCGTGCCGGTTCCGTCGCGAAACTTCAACGGGTCATAACTTCTTCGTTATAACTCGGATTTCGGCGTTCTTTATATGTACGAAAACCTTGTAACATACTATACAACTTGGTTAAGATTATTTATTCTAAATAATCTTTTGTCGAAAAGTCGTTTTCGACCCCTATTGCCTCTATATTGACTAGCCCGGATTTGCGGGCGTTACAGTAAGGTATATTGAGAAGACTCACCTGAAAGCAGAATGCAGTTATCTTTACACTTGAATCTCAAACTCGCTACCGCCTAACACATAAGGCAAATATCCCTAATTAAACCGACAATTTCTCTTTCCCTCTCTAATCGGGTAGTGGGTAAAAGACCATTTTCCCCTCTATGATCTCCATTACTTATGTTGACCAAAACCCCAAAGTCAACCGAAGTCAACTCAAGTCAACGGTCAACTCTGACCAGACTCGTCGAGTGCACAAGAGTGACTCGGCGAGTCCATGTGTGTCTTCTGACTCCTCTAATGCCTCACTCGACGGGTCTTCACTGGATTCGAATCGCGGGGCAACCCGACTCGACTCGTCGAGTCTTCCCATGGACTCGGCGAGTTTCCTCCATGACTATGCTCATTCGACCTTCTGAGGCTAGATCCGCTTTACCAACTAGTAGATCTAACCTTCTAGCACTCCAAAGTCACGTAAAGGTTCAAACTTTACGTTCATGCAACCCACAATTAGCCATAGATGGAGAAATAACCCTTAAAATGATCACCTAAGCTCCAAACTCATAAAGGACTGTATAAATCTGGGGAATAGGGACTCTCTGGACCTCTCAAGGTCCAGATCTGAAGATATACACACAAGGGGACATCACATACTCTAGATCTATTACCCAAAAGAAGAGAAGAAACTCTAGATTCATGAAATCTATCACACAAACAAAGATGAACATGAATCTTTACCTCTTACAGCAGCTCTGAACGAAATGATAGAAGATTTGAGTCCCACAAAACAGCCTAACACGAAATCCATCCTTCCCCTTGCTAGAACACACCAAAATGTGATGAATTGGCCCTCCTCTTGCACCACAATCTTTCTCTCTGTTCTCTAGGTTTTCTCAAGGTGTAGTTGCCGCAAATGAAGGCCATAAGGACCTTTAAATAGGTCCCAAACCCGAGAAATTAGGGTTTCTCTGCCCAGCACCTACTCGGCAAGTCCGTCGTTTGACTCGCCGAGTCCACATATTAAATCCGCGTGAAAAACCCATCTCGACTCAGCGAGTTAGATCCTCAACTCGTCGAGTCTCTCCTTTAATCAAAAGATTAAACTACACAATAATAACCCTGAAAATCCGGATGTTACACATTTATAAATGTTCCTATTTATCAAGGCTATATGAGCGAAATTATGAGACTTGTAAGGTTATTATACAAAGTGATGGAGATTTTATTCCATCCCTCACATTTCTTCTCCTTATCTCCTTGGGTCATTTTCATAGCCAAGTAACCTCCATGCATTGTCGAATTAATTAAGTCAATAAGAGTACATTATGGTTTTTTTTGCGATAGTGTTCCGCCATGTGTTTGTTCTTATAAGTGATATTAGAGCCTACAATCCCAAAACTCACATACCTTTTGATCGGCATTCTTGAACATGGTTCTTTCTTGGTTGATCTTTTTTCCCTACTCTTGTTGGTTTTAGTATATCTTTCTAGGGTTTTCTGCAATAAACTTTTCCGCTCATTCTCTCATTGTATAGCCTACCCTTATAATTGATTTCACCATAGATCATCTCTAAATCCAAAATCGATTTTTCCTATAAACACAGCCGACTGTAACCAACATAGCCATGAACAACAATGACTCAGAGTCAATGAGTCTGAAGCAAATACAATTCGAGTCGTTGGAACTTGGTGAGTCCATAACTTATCTTTTGTCAATATTAGTCCCTAACCGGTAACTCTCGAGTCTTGAATGGATATATTGATATATAGTGGTTATATGCCCCTAGAGTATATGTTAGAAGGCTCTATTTCAACAAAGACGGGTGTGTTTGGTTTTGGTGTTTTGTTGCTTGAAATTATAAGCAGCACGATGAATCATGGGACCTATGATGTGGAACACCCAATCAACTTTCTAGGGCTTGTAAGTTATTTGAGTTTATTCATTTGATTAACATATCTATATATGATGCATAAATGTCTCAGGCATGGGAACTGTGGAATGAAGGCAGAGGTTTTGAGTTGATGGATCAAGTATTGGAAAATTCATGCACTCCAGAGGAAGTAATGACATGCATCCATGTAGGTATGTTGTATGTTCAAGATCATGCTATGATTAGACCCACCATGTCAGAAGTTATTTCTATGCTCACAAATGAAAATATGCATCTACCTGAGCCAAAACGAACAACCTTCTTCTTTGAGAGGCATGATCCAAATTCAGCAAGAGATGATAATTTAGGAAATGTCTTAGTAAATGGGCAATCAATTTCGATTTTGGTGGCGAGATAAAATGCATAATCCATTTGCGTTATGTGTCACTAAATCTATAAAATCGACTTGAAGTTTGATTTTCATGCACCTATCTGATGTTTTTATTTAGAACTAAAACTCATGCTAATGTCATTCTAAAAACGATCATAACATGGGGTTGTTTTTCTTTACTTTGTTCTGTGATGGGCTTATTACTGCAAATTACAAACTGCTCGAAGGGAGAGGGGTTTGTTCAAGTGGTGCATTCCAAACACAGTGTTATAATGTATCTATAAGAGTTAATAGATGTATTGATTGTATGATTAATACATGACGAAAATATCGATTCATACTAAAATTTATATGAAACTATAACCAATGCATACATCGTAGAGGGAAATGAGTTCATGCTCGAATGCAAAACAAAAGATAACTGATAAAGCATCTGTTACAAGGAAAGTGCCTTTTTGACTATTTTCACTCATAAACCCTTGTAACAGATTCATCAATGATCAATAAAGACAAACTTTATACAGAAAAGCAAAAGAATATAAAAAGATAGACAACGGATTGAAGAAAATGTTGGATGGAATATCCATTCTCACAATTATGAACCTGGACACATAGTGGATACGTAGTTTGCTTCGAGTGGTCATTCTTTTATAATTTAAACTAGGCGAATGCTCGTGCGTTGTGCAGAAACACCTATATAATTGAAATCTTTACAAATATAGGTTTTTTTAAATATAAAAATAACGTTGTTGTTAAATTTGATTTAATAATTCGTATATTAATTTGATATAAAATATTGATTATTTTGAATTATATGATAATATATACATCTATTATAATTGCATAATCTCAATCATTTGAATGACTTCTACTCGCAAGTTACTCGTGAATAAAATTAAATTTATTGTATGGTTTAATGTTATTTATATTTGTTGTTATTGTTAATTAAATTTTAAAAAATTTATTTTCTTAACGTTGTAATTTCTATCATTTAAAATTATTTAAAACATCAAACATTATTTTTTGATTTTAAAGGTAACAACATAGTCATTTATATAAAGTTATTTTTAACTATTGTTATTGTAAGTTATTTTAAGCTAATTATTTGAAAATTTTAATCGATTATATAAATATTTTAAAGAAATATTTTAGTTAAATTGAAATTATAATTTAGTTTTTGAATATAGTACTACAATATATCCCTTTTAACTATTCACAAAATATTCATTAGGTTTTTTTAAGTGGAACTGAAATTTATATTTAAGTTGACATTGTAATGTTATATTTAAATTAACAATTTAAGTATTTTGTCCAAACTGTTCAAAAGTTGTAACTTTAAACTGATAATGGTTTACATACAACAACATATTAAATCTAATAAATTAAGTATAATATGTTAAAAGTTAAAGACAACATTTTATAAGTAGAAATAAATATATTATTTTAATATTAAAATTTAGTTTATTTATGATTACACTTTAAGTTTGATATTTATCTAACCTTATAAACCAACTTATAATCATTATTAGAAAAACACTACAATTTATCATTTTTAACTATTTACAAAATTGTTTAAGTTATCTTTGCCGGGACTGTGGCCTCTTTCCCAAAAAAAATGTTTAAGTTAAACTAAAATTTATATTTAAATTGATATTGTAATGTTATATTTAAATTTATAATTTAAGTATTTTATACAAATTGTTCAAAAGTTGTAACTTTAAAATGATAATAGTTTACATCTAACAATATACTAAAACTAATAAATTAAGTGTAATATGTTAAAAACTAAAAATGCTCCAAGTTCTATGATAAAACCCGCAACGACTCCTTCCTACCTAACTGGAAAAAAAAATGTTTCAAGTTCTATGACAAAACTTTCGAGGGTTTTAGCCAAAAGATTGGTATCAGACCGGTCCCAAAAAAAAGATCTAGATTGAACCGGTCTAAGACTGGACCGGCTCGAAACCGTCTGCGATCAGTATGGAAAAAGAACGAATTGTTATGAGACCGGTCTCAAAGAACACCGGATCGTTTCAAAACTGATGCGGTCTTAAAAAAGATCGGAAGCGAAAGTTTATATATATATATATATATATAGAAAGAGAGAGAGAGAGAGAGAGAGAGAGAGAGAGAGAGAAAGAGAGAGAAAGAGATAGGTACATGTGAGACGGTCTAATTTTATGAGACCGTGAGACGGCCTAATTTTGTGAGACCGTGAGACGTAATCTTAGCCATTCATTTGGTAGATAAAACAAAAAACATTTTTAAAATACAAAATAATTGAAAATTTTTTGAAATTTATTTTTTTCAAATATTATTTTCGGAATTTATATTTTCCAAAAAAAATAAAAAAAAATACCTTCTATTTCATATTCTAGTAGAATAAATAAAATGTTCTACATATCTGAGAAATCTAGTGTAATAACATTCTAAAAATCATATTATAATATTTACAGTGTAATATTCTTTTAGAATATTTCACGTATTTTTCAACAAAAAATGGTAATTTTTTTTATTTTTTAAGTAATTAAATTTCCAAAAATAATAATTAAAAAAAAATTTGGATTTTTCCTTTTATTTGCTTTTTAAAATTATTTTTAGATTTGGTCTTACGGTATCATAAAATTAAAATGGTTTCAAATGAACCTGAACATATATATATATATATATATATATATATATATATATATATATATATATATATATATATATATATATATATATATATATAGAGGGAAGGTTTATATGAAAAACAAAAAAACCCTAAATATCATAAAAATGCATAAAAAAAATACTTAAAGATCACAAATCTTTTTTTTGATTTTATATTCTTAAAAACCGCAGCTTTTTTATGCATTCGCTGAAAAAAAAAATTAAAAAATCGATTTTTAGTTTTTATTTTTTTATTATATTTTTGGTTTTTTTTCAAAAAAAAATTCAGTGAAATTATATAAAAAGTTGCATTTTTATGCATATATATATATATATATATATATATATATATATATATATATATATATATATAGGGTTTTTTTGTTTTTATGTATATTTTTTATGCAAATATATACTTAGAGAGTTATATAAACTTTCTAAGTATATTTTTTTATGCATTTTTATCATTTTTAGGGTTTTTTTGTTTTTCATAGAACCTAAACTTTTATATACATATATATATATATATATATATATATATATATATATATATATATATATATATATATATATATATATATATATATATATATATGTTAATTACACATTATTTAATTGACTTCTTCCATAGTTCCATTCTTTCTTTTATTAAATTTTAGCATATATTTTTTATTAAAGCTTAATATATTATTTAATATATTATTTTGCTGTTTAATTACTGATTCAATATTAAACTATTACCAAAAGCAAACATATATTTTTCCTTTGGGCTATCGTCCTAACATAGTTAATTTGATATATCAAAATCCTGTATGTCATAGATAAAAAATAATAATAATAATAAAATAAAAATAAATAGTACATTACCTATGGTGAGGCCCTCCCTTAGATGATGCGGTATGTGTTAACAACGAGAAGCAACCAGCTGATGTGGCATACGAAAACGCCGCCGTGAAGGGGGAACACCCCCCCCCCAACTTGTTGCATCTCGTGGGCGTTATGACGAAGTGAAACGGCTAAATTTTTACCCGTTGCTTTTATGACCGTTTGCAAACGGTCGATATTCAATTTAAAAAAAAAAAAAAAAAAAAAAAAAAAAAAAACATTTTTTACCTTTTTTTATTAAAGGTAAAAAAAATTCTCTCTATATTTTCTACACTTTGTTAAAATTCTCTCTTCACCGGTATTTAAAGTTTACATATTTTCTCTATGTTTTCTACACTTTTTTATATATATATATATATATATATATATATATATATATATATATATATATATATATATATATATATATATATATATATATATATATATATATATATAATCATTCTAATTTAAAGTTTACATATTTTTTTTAAATTCTCTCTATATTTTCTACACTTTGTTAATCAAAAAATGGAGCAAAACTCAAACACCCCCCCCCCCATCATCAAACCCAAACACAACCTCGTCTCTCGGATTCACGGGTTATGAAAATTATTTCAACATTTTATCGTTTCAAGCTCACCACAAATCTCATACCAAAGCGCCGCTTTCAATCTCGCTTCACCGGTATTTACAACCGGCTTGAGGCGCAACAATAAAGCGGAACCAACGACTTTAATTTGTTCAAATTTGCTAAGGAGCAATATCGGGTTGTAATGAGTCATATTTTCGACTTTGAAAAATCATGGGAATGGTTCCGAGCGGATCCAAAGTGGAATAAAACGCCTACATCGCCGGAGGTTCAATCCCAAAGGTCTCGCAATTCTAGCTCGGTCGACGTGTCAGACGCACGAACTAACATCGACCTTAACGCCGACAACGATGAGATCCCGGATGATATCCAAGAGATATCGCCACCACGACGACCACCCGGACGCGACAAAGCGAGGCGCGCTGCAAGACATGCGGAGGAGGTGGAGACGAGAGCAAAAGAGGCGGCGGAAATGAGAGCGAAATTCAAAGAGCATAATTTATTAATTAAAGAAAAAAAATAGTTGAAACGTCGTCATTTGGAGTTCCTAGAAAGGCAGGCACGGGAGAAGCAGGAGCAAAAAGAAAGGGAACTAATGACACATCAGTTGTCAATTCTTCGGACGAGTGAGGAGGGTTTGGCTCCTACTGACTTAGCGGTCCTACAAGCGATGAAGGAACAAATTAGAAAGAAATATTTGAGTTAATTATGATTGTTATATGGTTTTAGTAGTAATCTAAATGATATTTTAGTTATAATATTAGGTTTAAAATTATGTTTTTTTTAATTGTAATCGTAATTTTAGATTTTAAATATTATTTTTTTTTAAATTTTATTTTTTATAAAAAAAAATATATTCATGTTAGTGATTAAAAAAAATGAAAAAGTAAAAAAAAAAAAAAAAAAAAAAAAAAACCAATTTCGGAAATAAAAAAATAAAAAAGAAAACATATTTATTTTCAAAAAGTTGGTGTTTAATCTTGTTGCTCATTTCCCCACTTGGTGTTATAACACCACTTGTTTATGTGGCATGTGAAGTGAAATTGATACTCACATGAGTTCCTTTGTATAAAAAATAATAAGTGTCAAAAACATTTAGGTTATATTTGACACGTTACAACTATTTTTTTTTTCGATTTTTTTAAGATGTTATGTTTGGCAAATCAAAAAATGATTTATATGATTTTTTTTTTTTTCAAATCTATTTAGACTAGCATTTCAACAAAATGATTGAGTTTTTTCTTTTTAATTTTCTCAAATATATCATTTATTAATTAGAAAATAAAAAACCGGTTAAAGTTTACACTTACTTTTCATCTAACAGCCAAAAATGTGGTTTTAACATATATAATTAATATAATAAAAGTATAAACAAAAGGACCTTTACGAATGCAAAGCTTATTAACAGTTTCGGCTTTGGTGGTTTTGGATCATATTTGGGCTTCTGTTCAGACCATACTTTGGAGTTTGGATGGTTTTTTTAATTGAAAAGCATGTCAGCTAAACCAGTGTAGGAACCGGGTGAGCCTGTTTAGGCTTTTTCAAACTTGGGCCCAACTTTGCTCATTTGCCGATATTAAAGACTATAAGGTCCGATTCTATGATTATACATTCGAATCAAACCATCTACTTTTTTTTAGAAAAGATTGGTATGACAGACAACAAATAAACCAAACATCTCAATATGACAAGTTAATTAAACACGAAGAAATCACAACTTGAATACCATGTCATAACAATAATTCAAACAACTGTCCCAAAACTGGATCTAGTCATCTTTGCTCTTAAATTTTGTTATGTCATAACGTTCTCATTATAATTTATTATAGAAATTCAAGATTACTTTGCAATAAAATATGGAATGGAGTGACCAATAAGAAGTGATGATGGCGTTTGATGGGACGGTGCCAAAAGTTGGATGCCATAATCATCCAAAAACACGGGTCCCTTTAAACTTTGTCTTTTCTAGAACATAATAATTCAAACAGCCTTGCCTGAGTTTCCTTTGTATTTGTATTTATCAAACTCCTAATCAACAATGTGAAGCAACTTTTAACATAATTTCGCCTTTTTAGTATAGAAAATGTATATAAAAATGTTATCAAAGTTCCAAACAACTCATCAAAATTAAATTAGTTAAAATCAATCATACAGTTCTAAATTAGTTTCATTCACATCAAACATGATCAAATATTTTATTACATTTTAACCGGTTTTAATACATAGGCAGACCTACAATTGGAGCAGTGGGATACTTTCCCCCACTAGGACTGTTCACTATTCGGATAAAACCGAATTATCCAATTGGACAATTTCGATTGGACTATTTGGTTCAGATATTCGGATTTTTGGATTGATTTTTAACAAAACCGAATTATTATTTTGGATTTCAGATTGGTTTTGGTTTATAAAATAACAACCGAATAGTCCAAAAAAACCGAATAAACTTTTATTATTTATCTATTTATAATATATATCCATAGTTATTTATTAATTTGGTAATTTATTTTTTCAAATAGGTTCAAAACATTTCACCCGATAAAAAAAAACATTAATATGCATTTTCTATCAAAAGTTTTCTATCTATAAAATATTTAACTATAATATATTTTCTTAGTAGTTGTTTATAAATTTCAAAACACAACTAAATAATTTGTTTTTGTTTCTTATGTAAAGTTGGGTAATATTATAATTATATGTCATTTTAAAATGTCTTGTTTTTTGAAAATCAAATTATAAAAAACCGATCCAAACGAATTGTATTTGGATCGGATCGGATCGGATTTGAATTTAGATTTGACTATTCGGATCCATGTTTTGAAAACCGAAATTAATTTGGATTCACTTGAGTGGATCGGATCAAACCGATCCATCCAAACGAACACCCCTATCCCCAACAACAAAAAAATAATAAGAATAAATAGGTATATTTTTTTTAAAAAAATTGTTTTGCTCTTTCAAAATAACATATTTTTACTCTTTAAAAAATTTTTTCCCCCATAAAGGAAATTAAATTATTTTTTGCCTCCTCTTCTAAAAATTTATGGGTCCGTCCCTATTTTAATATAGCATTTATAAGGTCTTTAGAGTCAATTACATAAACCATCCACTTGGTTTCTAAAAATTATGCATTGCATATATTCTTATTTTATAACTTTTGTGTCCATATGGTTTGTATCTTATGTCATGTGTGTAAGCAAAGTTGTCTAGAGAAATATAGTGTCGATATTGATTGGTTTTTTTTTCATATAAGATTGTTCCCCATATTTTAGCCTAAGGTTCAAGATACAGGAATTGTTGAAACAAAAAGGTGTTTGGCTTCCAATCGGAGGGGAGACACTCGGAAGTGTTGATGAAGCAAAGTTTAAGAAAAAAGAAGAAAAGACTAATTCTACGATATTGTTATTGCTTCTGGACGAAGTTCGTTATGATGTTGTCAATGAGGAGTGTGCATTTTATTGTTTAAAGGACATTTAATGCAAGTTGCTCGGTCCCTAGCAGGCTATCTGTTGTTAACGCGAAGAAGCGCACCAAGCCTAATATTGTGGTTTGCCATGATTCTCATCGATTTTCCAAATAGAGTGTAAAAGGAAATATATACATATAAATATGAATTTATTGTAACATTCCAATTTTCAAGTATGAGATTCATTATTTAAAAGCAAGTTTCCCTTTTTAAACTCGACGAGTTGATAGCCTCAACTCGGCGTGTTGAAGGGTTTTTGGGTCGTGCATTTTTGTGGACCAACTCGTCAAGTTGGTGAGGAAAACTTGATGTGTTGATGGCTGGATGGCAAACCCTAAATTTTTTTGCACCCTATATAACCTTCTTAAGTCCTTAAGGCTGATCTTTTATCAACCTCCAAACCCCCCATGCCGACCCTTGTGAACCCTAATCACCATTCCCTCTCATTTTCTGAGCTTGGAGAAAAAGAGAAGAAGTAAGAAGAAGGAGGCAAGGATCTAGCAAGCAAAGCTCTCATCTTTAGTTTGGCACTCTTCTGAACCTTTGTAAGTGTCCAAGATCTGATTTTTACTCCTTTATGTAGCTAGATCTTGAGTTATGTCCCTTTTTCTCCTTATTCTTAGATGTTGCCATGGATGGATTTCATAAAGGTTGCAACTTTATGAATCTCCTGGTCAAGGTGGCCTTATAGTGGTTTGGATCTGGTCTTTAGCCAAGTCTTGATGTCATGCATGGAGTTTAGGTCACATTTTCCCTTTTTGACCCATTTTGGTTTCAAGACATGCATGTCTATAATGCACCAACCTTTGGGACGTTTTTGAGGCTAAAATGTCTTCTGGAAAGATTGGTTTTCAGGTCTCTAGGTTTTGAGCTTAATGGTCAAGACCTTGGGTTTTCAAGCCTGGTGGAGAGGTTTTTGAGCACTTAGTATAGCCCCAAAGGATAAAGTTGGAAGCTTTATCATTTTAGACAACATTTGAGTTTAGATCTGAGCCTTAGACTCCCTGGAATAAAAGAATCAACTAAATGTTTTAAGCTGAGAAAACTTGGCGAGTTTTCTAGCCAACTCGACGAGTTGGCTAGGGTTTTCGGTTTTCCCGACCTTCTGAGTATTGTAGAAACTCGACGAGTTCATGGGTGCACTCGACGAGTTGGGTCAACATGGACTATTGACCTTGACTTTTGAGGGCATCTTGGGTATTTCGGGTTTTGATGGAATTGTTCATGGTGGTTGTGGGCATTGAGTCAGGAGTTAAGATTCGGAGTCAGACCTTATCAGTTCTGCACTGCTTGTGAGGTGATTTTTCTTCACTGTACTTTCGGGTCGAAGGCATCAAGGTCGGCACATTGGTTTGATAACCTAACATTGTTGATATGATGAGTATGGTATAGACATGCATGCTAGTTTTGATATGCTAGTCTAGTAGATTTGTAGGGCTACATGTGCTACTATTTGTTTATCTGTATATGATATTATATGTTATATGTCGACATATTGTATGAGTTGGGTTGAGGTTGTACTGCTCCTTGTTGTAGCCAGCAAACCTTGAGTATGCCAGATATGAGCGGAGGTCATTCCAGACTCATACTGAGGACTCATAAGCATTCCAAATACAAGTTGAGGGTCGGGAAGGGTATGACAGACTCGTACTGAGGGCTTAGAGGTATTTCGTCCAAGGACTGATCAGGATGTGGAGCAAGCTAGACATAGGTTGTGGGTCAAGGGCAAACCAAACTTATGTTGTGGCCTCAGGGGTAATCCAGTATGTTAAGTTGTGGACCCATTACATGTTGTTTTTATATTTGTGCTAATTGTTATGTATCGGTATTTTGGGGGAACTCACTAAGCTTTGGGATTATAGTTTTAGGTTGTGTTTTAGGTTCTTCGGATGATCACGGAAAGGCGAAGATGTGATCGTGCACCTCCTCATGTTTTTGTTTTACAGTTTTAGGAGGTATCTACCCTCGGATAAAAGAAACAACATCCTCGCGCATGATCTCCTTGACCCGGTCCTTAGTCAATGTTGGCCCATTCTGGCCATCTGATCCTCATCCTGATCCGGATCTTGCCTCTAATCGTCTTCTAATCTCCATACTAAAAATATACCAAGGAGATATTAGATAAAACACATATAACACCATGTAGCCAATTCCCAACAAAACCCTAGGGTTGTGACTTCCTTGCTACGCGTATGGGTCTTGTGCTTCCAGTAGTACGGTCCCATACTACCTTCCACACCTACACGTATTTGTATCAGAGGATCTTCGCAACAACCGTAACAATACTCACTAGAATACACATACACTCCATGCTCACTTCCTAGAGGAAAGCTAAACATTATGCAACTGGTCGACTGACCCCACAAAACCCATCCATGAAACTTTCACCAACCCTGCAGCACTCATGTATGCTAATCATACATAACGTTGGACCATATAGACAGTTGAATACCTGATTCTACCCTAATCCCTTCATCAAACAAGAACAAGAAATAAGACTAAACCAAACATTCTCAGGCAATAGAATCTTAGTTATGTACAACTATGTTGCATACACCAAGCAACTTCAGTAATGATGTCAATTTCATACAAGAAGAACCCTAAACTATCAAGCATCATATAATCACACAATTTTATCATGCAATTCCTGAAGATCCCTATCCTATCACTAGCATGCTTTTCTGAAAAATCATATATCATCAGGATCAAAACGCAGAAAATATAACAAGTATGGGTATTTTGGGAACCACTCTCTTGTTTGGGCTCTGGCTGACTGTACACACCACATTTTCCTGAAAAATCAAAGTTAAGTCAAGGTCCACATTCCCAAGCCTAAGCCAACAATCAAACAAGAACATGACAAGAGACCGAGCCCATGTCCTTAACCCAAATCTTTTATTATAATTTTTTTTTCAAAAACAATTTGCAAAAACTCTCGGATCCTAGTTTGAGATTGGATTCACACAAGTGTTCCTCCAATTCACTCAAACTAGGGCTCTGATACCAACTTCTAATGTCCCATTTTCACAACCAAATATTTTCATTTTTATTAAGGTAAAACTTTCCAATTTATAAATCCCTAATTAAGAAAATTATTTATTCCGAATTACAATTATTCTAAATCAGAGTTTTATAGAAAACATAGAATCCTCAATGTTATCGATATGTGTGTACAGTCCCGCCTTCGCCTACCCATAGACACCAATGATACCTGAAACAATAAACAACTAGATAAGCATAAAGCTTAGTGAGTTTCCCCCAAAAATACCACCACACAAACGGATAACATATACGGTCAAACAAGTTGGGTCTAATCAACCGTCGGGTTGGAATACCACATGCCCAGTCAACCTCTGGATCCAGTCATCATCTGGATGGAATACCTCGGGTTGGAATGTCAATATACAATGGGTCCAATCAGCCATCGGGCTGGAATACCCAGGGTTTTTTGGCCTACCACCTCAACCATACCGCTCTCCCCGAGCCTCCGTGCCTACGGATTACAGCTGGCCCGCACCGGGTATCATGGCCTACAACACAAAGGAGGATCACCTCAACCCAAACCAATCACAACATATTGACATATAAACAATCAGAAACAAGTAGTTACATAATACAGGCAAAAACCAATCATACAGTTCATTACCGCCTACTAGTCTTCTCACAGCATACAAACCTGCTACCAGTTAACTGTTGGATTAGGTGTCTAAGTTCATAACTATAATTGGTATGTACTTAACCTAACAGTAGCATGGTCTGTTTCGGGTTTCCTTCACCAAAACAATTTGACAAGATGGATATTTGAGAAAGAGGTTATTTGTGATTTATTAATATATTATAAGAATAATCTATTAATTGAGAAATCATATTATTTAATTGGTATTGATCAAGAATTAATTTGGAATTAATTTAGTGATCAAAAGAGACTGATTAAATTTCCGAGGACTGATTAGGTAAATCAGTAATACTTATAGTTTGGGCTAAAGATCCATGTTGATTATGATTGGACTAAATCTTTGTGAGAGTCCATGAAGAGTTGGTCCAAAAGGCTAATGAGTTATTGGATTAAAAGCCCAAGTGAATTAGGGTTTACAAGTTGAAACCCTAAGAATTCCAAACTATAAAATGAATCCCAAACTATAAAATGAACCCCTAGCTTTCTCAAATCGTCCCCTAAGACAACTAAGGTGAATGCCTAGCCGATTTTAGGTTCATAACCTCTCTCTCATATTCATCCAATTGCTATTGGTGTTTGTGACTTGTTTGAGGCATCACACTTGAGGTGCTAAGATCTTGAAAGGCCAACAACTACAAGCTACAAATAAGAGGTATTCTTCTAACTAGTTTTATGATTCACATACCAAATTTGTATGCTATATAGGTTTCATGCTTTGGATAATTTTTGTTACATGTATAACTAGAGAAAACTTAGATCCAAAGCACTAGGGTTGTATGTGCACCATAAGAGTGTTATAGTACATAAAACCCAACACTAACCTCCATAGAATGCATAACCACCCGAACATATGATCCTACTCTAAAGCCACAACCAAACAAGGAACAGCTAAGAGAGCCAAGACCAAGAGCTCTCAGGTCATCCTACATTGCCAAAGACAATCCTTAAGGGCACTTCATAGATGATAACCAAAAAGCACATATAACATACAGTTCTACACTTCACTACAAGTTAGCATCTTACTTAATACCATAACACAAATCCAATAGATCACTACAGCATAGCAGCATACTCAATAGCAGAACACAGATCTAACAGATCACTACAGCATACCAGCATATGCAATATCAACAATCCAAGGAATTCATGACTGTATATACTCAGAGGTGAGATAGTCACCCGCACAGGTGATCCTACTCTAGAACCACAACCAAAAAAGGAACATGTAAGAGAGCTTAGATCAAGAGTCCTCATTCTATCCTACATAACTATATACAGTCCCTAAGGTATCCCTTTACTAACAGATAACCAAAACTAGTGGGCCGACATTGGTGTCTTCGACCCATGGTACAGTGAGGCGAAACTCACCTCGATATACACGTAGGTAACCACAGTAGTAACAAAGAGCTCTACCTGCTTCAACTCACTTCCAATCACCTACATGAAGATACTTGAGTCAATACCCGATCACATGTCATAGTTACTTGCAACAGTGACTACCTCACATGAAATGACGATTAGGGTTTCACATAAAATGACGATTAGGGTTAAGTAAGAACACATAACCCATTAAGGACTTAATCACCTAAGGGTAGGACTGATTAAGGTTTGACTTAGTCATTCTCGGGTGAAATAATAATCTAATCAACAACTCAATTACACACCCAATCATTGTCCAAAATAGAGCTCTGATTCTAAGATTTCCACATAAAATAATAACGAGGGTTAGTGCTCCACACTTAACCCCTTCTGGACTTAATTCATTAAGTCCAATATTGCATTAACTTAATTGTAGGGCATTATTAAGTATTATTTAAAGTTTAATTAACAGTTTTAACGAGGGTCCCGACCAACTCCAAAACTAGGGTTCTCTTGACATTAGGGTTTTCTAAACCCTAATTAGGGTTTCCAACCTCAAACTCTTGCCACTCATACAAAATTTAAATGCTTAAGTCATTAAATGTTTAATAAGTCGGGCACCACTCACTGCCACCTCGGACAGTGGCAGTCGGCAGCAATATGTGGCGGCAACCACCCACACATGGTGGCAGTGGCGGTTTCGAGTGATAAATCCAACAATCCAAGCACACATAAAAGTTCCTACATCATTCATGCATACACTAGCACCACAATGAATACCAAAATGCTCAAAACAGCCACCAAAAAGGGTGACATGAGGTGGCAGCCACCACCTCAAGGTGGTGGTGGTGGTGGGTTTTCCTTGATTTTTCTGGCCAAGAATGCTCATACAACATCTCATCATTAAAACATGCACACACACATACACACACAAAACCACCCATACATGGCGGCTGGTGGTGGAAGAAAATGCAATAAGGGTAGTAGCCACCATGGTTGGCTGTCATGGTGGTTCTTTGATACGTGTGAAATGTACTAGTTTTAATCCTAACTAACTTAAACAAAAAACACACGGTAGGGAGTGTACCTATCAATTAGCAGTTTAGTGAAGGTAAGTAAGGTATCAAACACAAGGAACGGTAAACAATTAAAATTACTACTAATATTATCTAATTTAAACAATGAATTAAAGAGTGGTTTTTCTTCTCTACTTTTACAAGACTAGAAACTTAAGTAATTAATTAAACACTTAGCAAGAACTAACGACTAAAAAGAGTTTTAAAGACAACTAGATTCAAAATTATTAAAGAGACTTCTATTTAGATTCAATTCACTTATTCCTATGAATGATTGCGTGACAAGTGCAATACATTAAAATATCTTCAATTACCGATTCTAATGTGATTAGGTTCATGTTCACTATTACTGTAACACTCGTGTTTCTAGCCTAGGCATTTATATTGAGTTGATAGTCTAGGTTAACCTTTGTAACTCATTTTGAAGAAATGAAAAGGAATTATGTGAATATAATGTGAATTATGTGTTTTATGCTTAATTATTAGGGCTTAATTAATTAAGAATAAAAATAAGCGTCAAAATTAAAGTGTGAGATAAGCCCGATATCTTTACATAAAGTTGTAGTGGTCGAAACAAGGATTTCGGGGATATAAAGAATACCAAAATCCGAGTTATAACGAAGAAGTTATGACCTGCCGAAGTTTCGCGACAAAACCGACACGGTGCTGAATGTCGTAAAAAGTGAGTTTTCGATAAACTACTTTTTAGCCTTAGTAATCTAAACGAAATTCTTTGTATTCGTTAAACCGAGAAGTTCGATAAAAAGAACGCCCAAATCTGACTTCGTATGAGGAAGTTATGATTTTTCGAAGTTTCAGCTTAGCAGTAGACAGCTAAAAACTCGAATTTTAGATCGAGCGATTTTTAGCCGACACAACCTAAACGAGAATTGAAGGTCTCTTCATTAGGAGCACAACGGTAGAAAGTCTGACGAAAACGGACGTCGGATGAACAAGTTATGAATTTTTAACGGATTTCCTGTCCCGGTCTGTTAAAAATAATAATATAAAATTTAAAGTCAAAATTAGCCGACGAATTCTAAACGTAAGTTGTTGAGCGTAATTTTAGCTACGCGTGCATATAAAGAACGTCAAAAACGGAGCTCGTATGCGAAAGTTATGGATTTTAGAAGTTTTGGCGCGAAAATCGAGAAAATTCGCATAGTCACACTTTGCCACGTCACCCTCGCTTAGAATGTGACACGTGTCCTGCTGAGTCACCGAAGCTGCTGATTCATGCGAAGCCACGTGTCGGATCCTGATTCGACCAAAGAGGAGGCCCAATCCGAAGCAGCCAGCTCCCCAGCCGAAGCTTCGTCCTGCTGCCGCGTGTTCCGAACCTCGCATGTGCGCCTGTAGACTCCGATCCACTTAGAAGCCGCCAGCGAGCCCTCGCAGGTGCGAGCCATGCGCAGCCTCGTGCGAGCCTTCGCCTGCGAACCCTCTCAGCCGTCGGATCAGATGCTTCTCAGCCCTTGGATCAGAAGCCTCGCCCCTATAAATAGAAGGGTGCGAGACCTCCCGGGTAATTTTGGAATTTTGCCATATTTAGCCCCTAAACCCATATTTCTTTCATCTTAACATTCTGCGAAGCCCCGGTATCGATTGTAAAGCCCGTAATACTCCATGAAGTGCCCGAGAAGCCCGGAAAATTTATTTTTTTCGATTTCGAAGCCCGACTTTTACAAAGCCCGGTTTCTCCATAAAACCCCCGGTTTTATTAGAAACGATCGTTTTAGGAAACGAATTGCTGCCCGATTATCATCAAATCATGTGAGTGTATAGTCACTTTCATTTTACACATATATATGAAGTATTTATCTTATAATACGTGCTATGTGTAAATATATTAATTGTTTATTCGAGGTGATTGTTGTGTTGATGTTTTATACAAGTTTTAAACTGTATAAGTATTTTTATCTACAAATATGTTGGGTAGAACATGGGTAGATAGTGATGTGTGATAAAATAAAATTGATGAGAGGCCTCGATGTGTTTTGAGATCAAGTCATCTAGCGGAGTTTGGATGACGACCACGGACTTTCGAGACAGTCCAGTGGGAAACATTAGCAGGTCCGCAACCTGTAGGTGTTAATGAACTGAGAGTGTTCATTCGTTGTACTTCATCCCCCTCATGGTTGCCTTTAGGACATGTATGGCTGAGGAAACCCCTTAGCAGTAGTGTCCATCCCGATGATATTCTTTAAGCTAGGTCCCTTGTGACAAGTGTTTAGGGACATAAAGTGAGGATAACGGGAACGGGTAATCAGGGTTATTGTTGATTGATGAACTTAGTAAGTTTATTATTATTGTGGGTTGAAAACCCTATATGCTCACCAGCTCCCAAGCCTGACCCACTCAGCTTTTTATGTTACAGGTAGTGGACCCCGAGCATAGTCGGAGGACGACGAGAGATTTTTGGATTATAGGCCAGTAGTTGTAAATAACTGTTGAAAGGCTTATAATGTCTTGTTTATGCTTTTGATCTGTATCGGAACATGACATCCCGAGGTTTTGATATATATATATATATATATATATATATATATATATATATATATATATATATATATGTGGAAAACATATACCTTCTTAATGAAGGGTTTTGATAAACTTTTATCATATTTTGTTTAGGGATCAATTCCGCAACATCTTTTGAAAAGATTTCTCTGATTTTATTTTAAAAAACATAAATTAAATCGATCTTTTTATGGCTAAGAAATTAGGGGATGTCACGGTAATGGGGGGTGAAAGTGGGTTAGATCTGATCCCACATCGGCTGGGAAGGAGAACTAAGCATTCCTTATAAGGGGTGTCGATACCGTCCCTATCACAACGCATTTTAAAGCCGTGAGGGCAGCAGATCTCATAAGAACTCTACAGTTAAGCGTGCTCGGGCGGGAGTAGTACCAGAATGGGTGACCCCCTGGGAAGTCCTCGTGCCGAGTGGCCCAAAGCGGACAATATTGTGATACGTGCCAAAGGGGGATGTTACAAATGGTATCAGAGCCAGGGCACGATTCGATGTGTTCGACGGGGACGTCGAACCCTATAATAGGGGGTGAAAGTGGGTTAGATCTGATCCCACATCGGCTGGGAAGGAGAACTAAGCATTCCTTATAAGGGGTGTCGATACCTTCCCTATCACAACGCGTTTTAAAGCCGTGAGGGAAGCAGATCCCATAAGAACTCTGTAGTTAAGCGTGCTCGAGCGGGAGTAGTACCAGGATGGGTGACCCCCTGGGAAGTCCTCGTGCCGAGTGGCCCAAAGCGGACAATATTGTGATACGTGCCAAAGGGGGATGTTACAATTACTAATCCTTTAGCAAACAAATCAATCCAAGCAGTGATCAAGAGATTAAACAAAAGAGTTTACTAGTGTTCAATTCAAATCAAGCAAGACTTGTAATAGTAGTTAGTTAAATTGGTTGGCTCAATTAACTTATATATGGTTAGTCATCATATATAGCTCACACAATAACTTACTTATTTTCTAGTTAACCTTAGGTTATGTTCACAACACTAGGCTTATAATATTGTTATCACAAAATCATAAGAGGTTAGCAATCAAGAAAGATGTTCAAGCAATCTCAATAACTCATTAATCAACAAAAAATAATTTTCATTAACATAAGGTTCTTTTAAAAAGCTTAAGATGATAAATAATCAAATAAATATAATCCAAAGCCACTAAATCATACTATAATCATAATATCATCTACTCTAAATGAAAGTAGGGTGTTTAGCCCATTACTTTAGCATAAACAATCATGAAAATAAATTCATTAATGCAAACATAATGTAAACAAAGGAATTAACTAAGTTACTACTGATTTTTGCCTTATATCTCTTCAATTCAAATCCTCTAGTCAAATTCTGAAATCCACGGCTCATAGGGATGTCTCTAGCCTCCAAAAGTCAATAAAACTCCAGGCATTCATTAGGGTTTGGAACAGAAATGATCCTTAAATAGATTCTGAAAATCAACGCAACACATCGTGTTTATGGACTTAACACGTCGTGTTGATCATTAAAAACCATGTACGGCAAGGCACTATTTTATCAGGATATTTCATATCAACACGTCGTATTCAAGGATAACACGTAGTGTTCTTATTCAATTTCATCTTCTTTCTTCAAAATCCAAGATCCAAGCTTCCAATTGTCAGTTCCGCTTCATTTTCCTTACGAGCATGTCTTTGTTGCTGAAAATGAAATTTTAAACTAATTAAGTATCTTTTGTTCAATATTTGAGACAAAAACAACATAAAGTATTAAGATAATGCATGATGTATATGACTAAATATGCCCATATCATTCTTATCGATTTCCGGCCAACCAAAACGCACACACACACACACACACACTTCAACATCAACTAAAACACGCACGCACACACCCGAAAACATCCATGACGAAGTTGCAAATTCACCCTTGGAGGAGGATAGCAGCTGGAGGGGCGAAAAAGAACAGCAGTACAAATAGCAACAACGATGGTGTTGGCTTGGCGGCTCACAACGGTGGTAAAGGATTTGGCAGTGTCTGCTGTGAATGGTGATCAACGAAGCAGCAACACTCGAAGGCTGCCCTCCACTCCTTTTTGGTCTCGAGCTCTTCCGGCGTAGGAGGGGGGAGGTCGATGGTGGTCGTAGCTTGGTGGTCCACGGCAACATCAAGGCGATGACGGTGGTTGTAGGTGAGGGGGTGATAAGGTGGCTGCTAAGGAAGTGATGTAGGGTTAGGGTTTGGATGAGATGCAAGGGAAGCGGAGGTGACGGGTTTTAGACCCGCCTCCACCTTCAAACTTCATTCCATTTGACACTCTCGGCCCCTAATTCTCTATTCATTTTGAAATCAAATCCACAAATTACCAAACAACCCCTGCTCCACGAAATTCTTCACATTTCAAGTCCGAATGTTACAATATAGATCCCAAATTCTGGAAATTATAACATTTAACTCCTTATGGATAACACTGATAAATTATTATGGATTTAGGGCTAAAATAAAATAAAAATATAAAATACATCTCAGGGTTTTAGGGTTTATTTGTGGTGCTTGCTTTCAAGAGTTTTTCAAGAAGCTTTTAATTAGTAATTTACTACAATAACTAAAAGGTATGCAACACTAAACCTTTTCTTTAAGTATTTTCGAAAATACCTAGGTATACCTCGGGTTCTTAATTGATGTTCAAATGTTGTATGTTCAATTAGAGACAACATAGATAGGGAATATTAGATTGCATACACACATATGTTTTGCTTTTTATGCTCAAAACCCATCAGTATGACATTTTACGCCTCACGGGTACATTATTAAAGCAACTTAAAAAAAAGATCTAGACATTTTAGAAGCGTCTTCGATGGTTAGAGGGACAATGGATGCATTGCAATATTTAAGAAACACGGACTTTGCTAGCATTTTGCCAAAGGTATCCTCTTTTTGTCATACACATAATATTCCTACTTTGGAAATGGAGAATTTTTATGTTGGTGCGAGAAACCGTACGACCACAAAAACCAATAGATTTCATTTTGAGGTTGAAATCTTCAACACGGTGGTGGATATGTAACTTATAGAATATCGGGATCGATTTAGTGAAACAAACACCCAGTTACTAGAATACATGGGTGCTTTGAGCCCTTGTGATTCATTTGCACAATTTGACAAATCAAAGTTGTTAAAGTTGGCTAAGTTGTACAAGTATGACTTTGATGATTTGGATTTGATAATTCTTGAAGGACAACTTGAGATATTTTATCACTCTTGCATCAAAGATGAGTGATGAGTGGTTTACCACTTTGAAAGGAATTTTCGAGCTTTCTCGTTTGATGGTTAGTACGAGGAAACATCGGTCTTGTCCTTTAGTTTATAAGTTTTTAAAGTTGGCTTTGATATTACCCATAGCGACCGCAAGTATACAAAAATGTTTTTCAAAGATGAAGCTCTTGAAGACCGACTTGCGCAATAAGATTGGCGATGAGTTTTTGAACGATGTGTTGCTTTGCTATGTTGAGGCTGAAACACTTGTGAAAGTTGAGAACGAAAAGGTAATAGAACGGTTTCAAAAGATGTCTGCACAAAGAGGACAAATTTAAATTGTAATAGATGATACATTGTTGTTATGTTTTTAACCTTTATGTAATGGATCGCTTATTTGTATTAGACGTAATGAATTATTTTTTGGTTTTATACTATGTTTGACCGGAAAAAAATCGGTAACACCTACTGTCAATTCTTGCGTCCGTCCCTATATATATATATATATATATATATATATATATATATATATATATATATATATATACACACACACACACACACACACACTCAAAAATGCTGCCTTCAATCACGTTTTACAAACCACATGACTCGTCACGACTAAAAAAAGTTTGAGGTTTGATATTGTCGTCAAGCCACATCTTATGTTATTTAGGTGTTGTTTGTTTTTTCGAAGAGAAAATTCATAAAGTTTGCGAATCACCTCTGCAATCCTCTGTAGCAGAAGAGGTGGGAACAAACGGTTGCGGCCTATAATAAGAAGCATGTTTGTTTTTTAACATCTGCAGTAAACTAAAATTTAAATAAACTAATTTTATAAACTGAAAATAGTTCTCAACATCGAAATTTTAATAATTCTAGTTTTAAAACATTGAAAAAAATACTAAAAAGAACATGTAAAAAAACAAAAATATAAAGCATTTTAAAAAAAACTTTAAAAAATTAAAAAAAAAAAACTAACAATTTTATTGTAGAAAAAAACTAATTGTAAAAAACATAAAAAATAAAATAATAAAAAAAATTAAGAAAGTATTGCAAACGATGTCTACAAAATTCATAAAAAATTACACACGTTAAAAAAGATATAACTGAAACTTAAAATATTATTAACAGAAACGGTAAAAAAATTAAAAAAAAAATCAAAGTTTTTTTTATAAAAAAATCAAGTTAAAAAATCAAAGTTTTTTTTTTCAAATGCGTAAAAAGGTTTAAAAAAATCAAAGTTTAAAAAAAAATAACTGATACCAAAATTCTAAAAAAATGCTTGGAAAAAATGAAAGTTGAAGAGGTTTGAAGAGATAAGTCAAGTGTTGCGTCACGCAGCATACACGCAAAAGTTTTGTAGTATGAAGTCTTCCAAAAAATAAACTGCTGTTAGAGAGAAAGAGTTATACGATAAGAGGTTTTTAAAAAAAAACAAACAGCACCTTAGAAACTTACTAAATATTATAAATTAGTTTTTGTAATGTTCATGAAACTTTGAAAAATTCAATGAATAACACGGAAAATTTTGATAAAATTATATGAAATGTAAAATATAATGTTATAATTCATTTAATTTTATAAATTTCAATGCATTAGAATATTATGAAACAAATATAAACAAAAAAGACATAGTTAAAACTCAAGATAGAGATATAATCAATAATTTTGGATAAACCATGATTTACTTAAATCGATTACAACTTTCGATGATCTTTCTTTATATTATCCCTACAATGTCTTAGATTTAATATATTTATTATAAAATGGTCTTAGTTTTAAACTTTTTAAATACTGTCTTTTTCTAAAAGTTATTTGATTAATATATATACCTTAATTTCAGCGGGTTCTTATTTGGGAAGACGTTTTCTATAAGTCAATAACCTAATTAAAATGAAAGATTTGAAAGATCAGAAGAAAAAGGAGCGGAATGAAACAAATACTAGTGTTTTAAAAACCGGTTTGAACCGGCCGGTCGAACCGGTTGGACCGGGAACCGGAGGAGGGAGTGGTTTAATTATCACCGGTTTTATATTGATTTCTGAACCGGATTGAACCGGCCGGTTTTTAGAAAAAATCAGTTGAACCGGTCAAAATAAACCGGTTAAACCGAATAAAAACAATGAAAAAGAACCATTTACATAATAAATTTTGATAATTTTTTTTCAATTGTATTTAGTTTTCTCTAAATAAAAACATATGACAAATATTATAAAGTTTTTTTTATATGTTCATATTCATCTAAAACTATATTTTGTTTCGGTATTATACTTTATTTTTTTGTTTTTAACGTATATAGATTAATGTAAAACACTAAAACTTATGTTTATGTGTTATTTTAGTGTATTTGGATTGATCTACAATTTTTTTTTTTTTTTTGTATTTTTAATGTTTGCACTTGTAAACATCAAATTTATGATTTATATATGTATGTATGTGTAGGAAAATAGAAAAAAAAAAGTTAAAAACATAGAAAAATATAGAAACCGGTTCACCCGGCGGTCGAACCGGTTAAACCGGTTGAATCGGGAACCGGTCACCATACCGGTTCAAATAAAAAACTGGTTTTTAAAACATTGACAAATACCTTCATCTTTGTTTTGACGCCTATTATGCCATATTCGAATTCCACATGTAACCCCAAAATATAAGGAATTATCGATTTCAAGAAAAATACAATTTATGAGGTCGCTGCCACACATAATACCCTTACTACAAGTTTCATTGAGAATAAGTTAGGTGAATAAAAAATATCGTTTCTATTAGATATCATGAATTTGGTTTATTAAAAAAGCGACAATAGTTAACTTAAATAAAAAGAAAGTGGATACCATTGCTTTTCTTTGCACAACTTAAGATTTGTGTATGAAAATGATTGGAACATCTGTTCAATTCTTGCAATGTGATGGTTTCTATTTGGGGTAAAGTGGAGACTTGGTGAGATATTGATAATGTTTCGGTTTCTTCATGTGTTAATCACATTAATTATTCAAGCCTAAATAAAAATCTAAAAGTAGGTTTTGATGCGATTGTTCTTCCAAAAATTTGTGTGCTTCGGAATTTTATAAATTTAATTTTGTTTGTCTCAAAAACAGAGGAAATATAGCCTTTGGACAAGCTTGTAATTGTTAAATTTATTTTGTAACATGTTTAAATTAAAACTTAGTTTGGTTGATTGGTTATAAAACTTTGGTCTTTTATATTGGTAATGATTTTTATTTTTCTACAAGTCTTGCTAATTGTATAAAAGTTTAGCCGTTAACAAAAACGAACAACAATAAACTTTCTAATTTAGATAGTATTCTAAACAAATACATTCAACAAACTACTTAATAACATAAATTACAAATCATATAAAGCATTAGACGAAAGTTTCGAGCCTCGAAACGACAGACGACTTTTACCTTCTTTTTTTCATGAAATACACGTCATTAATCTAACTCGATAAGGGCTTCAATTTTATAGGTGATAAATTAATGATCAAATTGATCATATATCTTAATAGACAAATTTATTGTTGGTTTAAAAAACTACCCAACCTTTTCATCATATTTACGGCTTTTTCCCCATTAGGGTCAAAAATATGGAATACATGATCTTCACCTTCGATCTCCATCATCTCTACTTTGCCTTCCCATTTGCTCTTCACCAGAGTTTCATAATACGCCCACCCTCTGTCTCTTAATATATCCTTCTCAGAAACGGTTACAATCACCCGCCCGCAACCCAGACCCGACATATCCGGAGCTCCGTCCCTCAGCGGGTTGATTAACGGGTCGTCTAATCCGAGATGGGAATCCGATGGGCATACGAACTCCCACCATTTGTCCACCATAGCTTTCCTCACAGGATCCGCTTTCTCTGACCCGATTGGCTCTTTTCCCCAGAAATACGGGTTTATTAAAATAATACCCGAAAGTTTCGGAATTGTCGGGTCTGGGTTTGATCCTATTCGCATGGCGATGTCGTGAGCTATGGTTGCTCCGGCGCTGTCGCCGGCGAGGAAGATACGGTCGAAGTCAACGTTTTCTTTTATCCATTCTTCCGTCCCGGTTCCACCGGGAGCATGGGAGGAGACCCACCGGAGAGCGGCGTGTGAGTCATCGAAGGCTGCCGGAAGTGGGTGCTCTGGTGCGAGCCGGTAATCGACGGAGACGGCGATGACACGTGCTTCTGAAACGAGGTTGGTAAGTGACTGGTGGTACTTGGGATAGAAGGGCGATGCGATGCAGAATGCTCCGCCGTGGAAGTAGATGACGAGAGGGAGTTTTTCTGAGGCGGTGGTGAGAGTTGGACGGTAGAGCCTGGCGGAGACACCGGTTTCTGGAGAGATTACGACGTCCTTGGAGGTGACACCGGTGTCGATATCGAAAGATGCAGGAACAACGTCTAAGCCGACGAGTCTTTCGATGGTTCCATCTTTGTAGACTCTTATGTATGGAGGAACGTCGTGCAGTATCTCCTTGCTTACTGATCCCATGACTGTTTGTGCGGCGGGTTTGTGTGTGTGTGTGTGAAAGAGATGGTGTGGGAAAAAAGTGTTAGTAGGAGGCCATTAAATAGCAAACATTGGAAAGTCTCCTTTGGTGCTTCTCTTCCTAAATACTAAAATATTTTAGAATACTTCTTTAAAGGGAAATGGACTTAACAAGGTAATTAACTTTTCAGTTTGTTCACATCTGGGTAACTATCTTTTTTTTCTACACATCTAGGTAACGAACTTTTTGGAAGTGTTCACATATGACCATTATGACCGGCTGTAGCAGGTTATATCCGGTCATAACCAGTCATAATGGTCATATGTGAACATTTTCAAAAAGTTCGTTACCTAGATGTGTACAAAAAAAGATAGTTACCCAGATATGAACAAACCGAAAAGGTAACAGTAAAATACACGAATGATCTCTGTAGTTTGGGTAATTTGTGTGTTTGGTCCATAACTTATTTTTTAAACTTAGATGATCCCTACTATTTATTTTTGTTGTGCATTTGGTCCCTATCCTACCTCAAAAGACTATTGTGCCCTTTTTATTTTTTTTTTCTTATTTATGTATTTATTTTTTATATATTAAAAAAAATTAATAGACCTCATATATCTGCATCTCTTCACCCTAAATCTGAAACCACATTTGAGAAATTTAAATTGGGTCCCACAATAATCTTTTGAGGTAGCACAGGGACCAAATACACAACAAAAATAAATAGTAAGGATCATCTAAGTTAAAAAATAAGTTATGGACCAAACGCACAAATTACCCAAACTACAGGGACCATTCGCGTATTTTACTGTTACCTTTTCGGTTTGTTCACATCTGGGTAACTATCTTTTTTTGAACACATCTAGGTAACGAACTTTTTAGAAGTGTTCACATATGACCATTATGACTGGTTATGACCGGATATAACCTGCTACAGCCAGTCATAATGGTCATATGTGAACACTTACAAAAAGTTTGTTACCTAAATGTGTACAAAAAAAGATAGTTACCTAGATGTGAACAAATCGAAAAGTTAATTACCTTATTAAGTCCATTTCCCTTCTTTAAAATGTTTATTTATTAAAGAAACTTGTCGGCTTTTGTTTTTTCTTTTAAAGGTTAAAAGATAAAAAGAAACCCCTATGCTTTTGTTGTTATTATAAAAGGTAAAATATATGAGATATTTTTTAAAACCCTTGGGAGTTCATGAACATAATGGTAACCCCTCAATTTCAATCCAAATTAACCTTCCCTAAGTACCATTTTGTATCTTCGTGTTGTTTGAATTTGAGACAAGAACTTCGAGTTTTAAGTTCTATCCACAACCACAATCCACCAATGTAATGCACCTCAACTTCACCAAAGTCTTTTTTTTTACAACTTTACTAATGTTTGCAATTAAGTGAACTGAACATCCCAAATCTTTGCCAAAACAATACATGAAGAATTCGCAACTTTTAAAAGATCATTGTCATCTATTTCAATAGCTTGACAATCCCCATACCGTGATTCTTCTTTAGAGCAAAGTAGTATAAGAGTTGAATATGGTGATAACTAGGATTGAATAAGAGTTGAATGAAATGTAGATGATGACATGAAATAGAGTTGAATGGAAGAGTTAAATGTGTTATGACAGAAGTATACAATCAACAAGATTAATTGAAATAAAACAAACGAAATTGAAATATATATATATGAAATATACAAGAATCAGTTTACAGAAAACATACTTGATGGTTTATGTTTACAACAGAAACACAAAAAACGAAAATATGTAGATTGAGGCCTGCAAATTGCAGTGTCCTAAGACAGAAATTTCCCTGGTAGGGATCTATCTAGAGGATACAACAATCAACCAAGAACTTCTCTTGATTCTGACGAAATTTTCTATGTTCCCTTCATTGTATTTGGAGTACGAAATTATATGAGGAATCTGTGTGTATTTTCTGGTATTTGGTGATCTATTTATACATATAGATTGACTGGTTTTTCCCTCCAAAACTACTAACCGAAAATAACTGTCAAAACTGTTAAAACGAATTTAACAGATTTTTAATATATAATAAAAGTCAAAATCGGAATTAATATATATATATATATATATATATATATATATATATATATATTGTAACTATTCAATGAGACCCCAAGGCCCAATGCCAATCTTTGACCATTAAATATATATATATATATATATATATATATATATATATATATATATATATATATATATATATATATATATATATATAAGCTTTCAAGACCAATTTGACTAGCCTAGCCTAACCAAGCTCGAGCTCGACTCGTGAACAATTTAGTGAGCTCACGAGCCTAAACGAGCATATATATATATATATATATACACACACACACACTCTCTCTCTCTCTCTCTCACACACACACACACTCTCTCGCGAGCCCACTAGCTGAAGCTCGGCTCGAGCTCGTTTAATAAACGAGCCTCATATTTGGGCTCGAGCTCGGCTCGGACTTGTTTAATTCGATCTCGAGTCGAGCTTTTAACGAGTCGATCCCAAGTAGCTCGGCTCACTAACACCCCTAGACTAGCCTAATCACCAAATCCAACCCAATCCCTCTAGTCCAAGCCTTTGATCTAATTAGTAAACAACTAGTAGAAGGCTTTTTAAGGAAGTATAAGTTTCCTCTTTCTTCCAATGTGGGACAAGTCCCAAAGAGAGTGTTTTCATTTAACAAAGTTCCAACAAAATGATCATTGCATGGTTCAATAGAATGAATAAAGTGGTGATTAGGATTGAATAGGTGTTTAATGGGTTGCGGATGATATTGTATAGATGTTTAACGGATGATGTGACAATCTATTGAACTCTATAGAGTTCAATGAATTATAGATGTCCTTAGTATCAACTCATTTGCCACCACAGATGCATAAGAATTCATTTTTTCCAAAGGGTTTAATAGTATTCTCCTGCATTACTTGAGAAAATTGGTCACCGAAACTGCTACTTTGGAATTCCTATAGTTTTCATCATTAACCCTTTTTTAATTATGATTTTTTAAATCTTATTTAGCAATATACTATTATATAATAATATCAAAAGAAAATGAAATTATAATACAACCAATTGGGTGTGTAAATTGATCCAGAAATATTGAATAATTAAATTGGTCAGTCAATGCCATATTTTCATAATATATATACAAGATATGTAAACTAAGACATTTTTGGGGTTATAAGGTTGATTAAAATTTTGCATGGTCCCTACAGTAAGGAGAATTATGGAAACTCTTCTCCTAAGTCGTCCCTTCTATCTTACGAATTTCTAACTTGTTACCAAAATCTCATAAATGCACCGCACTATTTTCAAAACACAAAATTGAAATTTATTCAAGACGTGGCAAGAAAAAAGTCCAGTTGCCACTAAAATCCATTTGACATAATAACAACAATTGTCTAATTAAAATTTTACACAAGCTTCTTCTAAGATATATCTTTAACAAATAAAATTTCGGGTTGTAATCAAACAATTAGTGAAAATTTTCATCAGTGGCTTTTACCACCCAATTGTTTGATATATTACAATGAAACATTTGAAACGCACAAATTTAAAAGAAAGTGATTTTGTATTTTTCAAGTGTTTCAGACCTTGAGTGCGTGTATGTCTACCACCTGATATTATCTTGGTGTTCAATATATGAACTGAACAAAGAAGAAAAAAAGAACAAAAACGAGGAATTACTTTGTGAACTTTATTGCTGGAAAAAGTTAACTTAAACATCCTAAACATTAACATTATTTCTACTAATAAAACTCGACTCCTACTCTAACACAAAAACTGCATAAAAGTAATGTTCCTTAAAATACCCCTAGAACTAAAATTATCTCAGATTTCCTCTTGTAATAAACCGATTAATATAACAATCACCCCCTTATCAGTTTGTCCACGCCTATCACTTATAACTATGTTTCTCCGCCATTAACCACCGACGAACACCACCACATTCACAACATTTGTTCATCGTCGACCTATCGGCTGCTTCACCTGCAAAACCCGTCGACAACAGTTGCTTTAAGCAACACCATGTTTACCATTTGAAAACGAGAGCCACATACTATGTAACGTCCCAAAAATATGATCAAGAAATTTCATTTTTAATTTAAATATAGTAGTATTCCAAAAACATTATCCATATAACTCAAATGAAAATAAGTATTTCAACATCAAAACAATCAGAGTGATATCTCAAAAGCATAATTCATGTGGTGTGTGCGATGCAGTCAACCCGAGCTCTTCTCCTTGGAACCAGAAGTACTTGAAACATAAACTGAAAATCGTAAGCACAAAGCTTAGTGGGTTCCCCAAAATACCACATATCATACATAATAACATATAATGGGCCCCATACGACATCAGGCCCCGCCTTGCATCGAGCCTCGTTCGGTAAACAAATCGGACCCCGCCCGACATACATATAACATATAACATATATCAAGTAAACACATGCAATAATCACAAAGATACATAGCATACAAAATGGTAACCAGGCCCTGCCCGACATCGGGCCCTGTCTAATAAGCATATAAGCACATAACACATGCGAGAGTCTCGCAGACAGATAGCATACTAACATAGCATAATCATGGGTCGGCATTGGTGCCTTCGACCCGCTAAATCCAATGAGGAAACTTACCTCTCACTATTGAATCAAACAGATAATCCCTTACTGCTGGTCTGACAAAACCCAGAGCTCAAAAGCTTTGCAAAAAGGGTGGTGATTCTGGATCCAAGACCTTCTCTCTAAGCTAAGCAACTTCAAGCTTCTCCAACTCATTCAAAAAGCACAAGACAAACACCAAATTCTCACCAAAGGCTCAAACACTCAACAATGGAGGCTAAGACTCGTTTCTAGGGTTTTTGGGGCTTTAGAGACTGATAAGGAGACCAGCCCTAATGAATAATGATGTTTATATAGGGTGCAAAACCCCCAACTAGGGTTTCATTAAAGTCCATGTATGCCTAGAGTACACATATGTACGCCTAACGTACGTGACCTGGGTCCCAACTCACCATCAACTCAGTACGCTAAGCATACCAAGTGGTACGCCTCGTGTACTGACTTTTCAACTACTACGCTAAGCGTACCAAGTGGTACGCCCCACGTACTAGCTTTTCAACTAGTATGCTAAGCGTACCAAGTGGTACGCCCCACGTACTACTTCAGGGACTAAAATGCGCAATTCCAAAAATAAAAGGACCATAAGATACATACCAGATTATTAGTGTTATAATTCTCCCTCACTTGAATCATATTTCATCCTCAAAGTCCGCTACTCCAACTAACTCTGGGTAATGCTCCCTCATCTCATCTTCGGGCTCCCAAGTCCACTCTGAACCCTTGCGGTGCTGCCATTGCACATTCACAAACTCAATTACCTTGTTCATTAAGGTTTTCGTTTTTCGATCTAGAATCGTCACCGGTCATTCAATATAATTCAGGCGGTCATCTACCTGAATATCCTCCAATGGCACCACTGCGGAATCATCTACAAGGCACTTCCGCAGTTGAGAGAAATGAGGCGTGCTATGAATCTAACTGAGCTGGCCTGGAATATCTAAACGATACGCAACCCGGCCCACCTGGGCCAAAACCCTGAAGGGACCAATATATATGGGGCCCAGCTTGCCCCGCTTCCTGAACTGGATGAAACCTTTCCTAGGTGACATCTTCAAAAGAACCATATCTCCCACCTGGAACTCTAAGTCTGACTGGCGTCTGTCGGCATAACTCTTCCGCCGACTCTGAGCTTTCTGGAGCTTGCTCCAAACCTTCTGAATCAACTCAGTGGTCTTAAGAACCACCTTGGTACTCCACATAACTCGCTGACCGACCTCGCCCCAACAAATCAGGGTCCTGCATTTCATCCTGTAGAGCATCTCAAAAGGAGGTCAATCAATTCTAGCATGATAACTATTGTTATACGAAAATTCTGCTAACGGAAGATACGTATCCCAACTCCCACCAAAGTCCAACATATAAGAATGCAACATATCCTCGAGAGTCTGAATGGTCAGCTCGCTTTAACCATCTGTCTGCAGATGGAAAGTTGTACTGAAATGAAGACGAGTGCCCAACTCATCATGAAATCTTTTCCAGAACCTAGAAGTGAACCGAACATCCATGCCATAAACCACCAATACCGGCACCCCAAGACATGCCACCACCTCCCTGATATAAACCTTGACCAACTTTTCTGCAGAAATACTCTCTTGAATTGGAATGAAATGAGCGCTCTTGGTCAAACGATCCACAATGACCCATATCGTATCTACTCCACGCGCGGTCCTAGGAAGCTTCGTGATAAAATCCATGGTGATGTCTTCCCATTTCCATACAGGAATCTCCAACGGCTACATCTTGTCATTAGGATGCTGATGTTCGGCCTTGACCTTCCTGTAGGTCAAGCACCGCTCCACGTATCATGCCACATCCCGCTTCATGCAGCGCCACCAATAATCAGGAAGAAGATCTTTATATATCTTCGTCGCCCTGGGATGAATGGAGAATCTCGACTTGTGATCCTCCTCCATCAGAATCTGGCACACACCACCCCAGTACGGAACCCAGACTCGTCGATGTATAGTCAACAAACCACGACTATCATATTCGAAGGAAGACACCTGAACCACAATACACTTGCTTTTTCGATGCTCTTCCTTCATAGCCTCAACATGTGCCTCCCGGATCTGCTTCAATAGTGGAGTAATCAAAGTCATCCTCAAGCATATATCTATGATTAGAGTCGCGACCGCCTTACGGCTAAGATCATCGGCCACCACATTGGCCTTTCCCGGGTGATAAAGGATTTTGCCATCATAGTCCTTCATCACATCCAACCACTAGCGCTGCCACATATTCAAATTCGGCTGATTCATCAAATAACTCATGCTCTTGTGATCCGTGTATTTGGTACAACGAACCCCATAGAGGTAATGCCTCCAAATCTTAAGGGCAAAAACCACGACCCCCAACTCCAAGTCATGCATCGGATAATTCACCTCATGAGGATTCAACTGCCTCGAGACGTAGGCGATCACACGACCCCTCTGCATCCACACCACTCCTAATCCATAAATCAAAGCATCACAATAAACCACGGAATCATTGACACCCTCCGGAAGGGTCAAAATCGGTGTCTCACACAGCCACTGTCTAAGAGTCTCAAAAGCTGCCTGCTGCTCAGGCCCCCAGCGAAATGTAATTGTCTTCTTTGTCAGTCGAGTCAAAGGAATAACTATCTTGGAGAAATCATGGATGAATATCCGATAATAACCCACCAAACCAAGAAAACTCCAAATCTCATATGGAGACCCCGGAACCTCCCACTGCATCACACCCTTAGCCTTGACTGAATCGGCCAGAATATCATCCTGGTTGACAAGGTGCCCCAGAAACTACACCTCACGCAACCAGAACTCACACTTGGAGAACTTTGCGAAAAGTCTCTCTGTCCTCAATGTCTCCAGCACTTACCTCAGGTACTCCCCGCTTACTGGCTTTTCAAATAGCACGCTAAGCGTACCAAGTGGTACGCCCCGCGTACTACTTCAAGGACTAAAATGCACAATTACAAAAATAAAAGGACCATAAGGTACATACCAGATAAGTGTTACATTCTATCATCATCACTGAACCACACAAAATCTTGTTGAACCTTATTCCAGCAACCAGTTTTACCAAGGCAGCAACCAAGATGATTCTCGACCTTTCCTGGACACCCGAACTCCACCTCGGTCACGTTGAAAGTCCTCACTACCTTTTGATTGTTTACAACCTACGTAACATGTAACATGACATCCCTTTGGACACGTTCATTACCATCTTGACTTTTTTCGGATTGACGACCTCTTCCTTGGCGACATCTAAAGCCACCCGATTTGAAATCTAATGTCATAATGTTCACACCGTGTTATTTTTCCATTCCTTTATTGTCTTGATAACCATACCTTTTCCGATTAATCATATTCCGAGAGATTCTTCCATCTAGGGGTGTAAACGAGCCGAGTCGAGCCCGAGCCTAGCCAGGCTCGGCTCGGGCTCGTTTAATTTATATGAAGCTCGAGCTTGGATCGATTCGAGCTTTCTTGAATTGAGCTCAGCTCAAGCTCATAAAGAATTATACAAGCTCGGGCTCGACTCGATTTTTATCTAACATGCCTAAATAAGCTTAAGCTCGGCTCGAGCTCGTTAAGAAGCTCGTTTACCAATATACTAAATCCATAATTCCCCTAATATGTTTTTATTTTAATATATATAAATAATAATAAATTATATAATGCAAAGGCTCGATTAGGCTCGCGAGCCTAATCGAGCTTAATGACATAGGCTCGAGCTCAAGCTTGTTTAATAAACGAGCTTAATGTTAATCTCGAGCTCGGCTCGGGATCTATTAAAATTGATTTCGAGTCGAGCTTTTAACGATCCGATCCCGAGTAGCTCGCAAGTAGCTTGGCTCGTTTGCACCCCTACTTCCAATGAACACCCTCGGTTCTACCTTCTCACATATGTCGTGTGCATCCATAATCAACTTGACTTTGATTCCCCACACCGGATAATTTGTTGGAGTCAAAACCGGAACTTGATACATATTCGAACTTCCTTATTTAACCATCGGCATCCTATTCTCTCCTTTGAATACCCCGACCTATTTAATCAAGCTTGTTAAGAGAGCACTTTTCCACCGAACAACAAGACAAGGTCACAACCACCTTTACCGTCTTTTGTCACCCACAAAACAAACCGAATCAAAGCCATCCTCTTTGACATCTTCCTGTCCGTTTATTCCGCACCTATGGTTAGTCTCACTCCACATTAGAACAAGCCCGATCAAGAAAAATCGGGGCTGCTGTTGAGATGCTTCAACTCGCGCCAAAAAACAATCCACACTATCTTAAACCGAACTCGGTTCCCGTTGTGTCTGTCCTGTAGCGAAAGGCTATAGTTTTCTTGAAACCGGCTCTCAAACCGGCCGCCCTAGGCTCTGATACCAAGTGTAAGTATACCACATGATATTACCTTGTTGCCCGAGGTATGGACTGAACAAAGAAAAAGAAAATAACAAGAACTAGGATTACTTGGTAAATATTATTGTTGGAAAAAGTTAATTTAAACATACTAAACATTAACCTTATCATCATATCATATCATTATCATTATATATACTTATAAAGCTAGCATTTTTTCTTTCACCACATTCATTTGAAACTCCCATTTATTTTTCCTTTCACCACATTCATTTGAAACTTCCGTGACTTTTCAATTTCTTTCTAATAATGATTATAAATTGGTTAATAAAGTTAAATAAATATAAAACCTAAAGTGTAATCATATATAAACTAAATTTCAATATTAAAAGAATATATTTTCTTCTACTTATAAAGTTATGTTTTTAACTTTTAACATATTATACTTAATTTATTAGGTCTAATATGTTGTTGTATGTAAATCATTATCATTTTAAAGCTACAACTTTTGACCAATTTATATAAAATACTTAAATTGTTAATTTAAATATAATCTTACAGGATTAACTTAAATATAAATTTTTGTTCAACTTAAACAACCGAAATAATATTTTGTAAATAGTTAAAAGTGATAAATTATAGTGTCTTTCTAATAATGATTATAAGTTGGTTAATAAGGTTAAATAAGTATCAAACCTAAAGTGTATTTATAAATAAATTAAATTTCATTATTAAAATAATATTTTTAGTTCTACTTATAAAGTTATGTCTTTAACTTTTAACATATTATACTTAATTTATTTGATATAATATGTTGTTGTATGCAAACCATTATCAATTTAAAGTCATAAATTTTTGAACATTATTGACAAAATACTTAAATTGTTAATTTAAATATAACATTACAGGGTCAACTTCAATATAAATTTCAGTTACACTTAAAAAACTCAAAGAATATTTTGTGAATAGTTAAAAATGATAAATTATAGTGCTAAATGTAAAAACTAAATTTTAATATCAATTTAGCTAAAATATTTCATAAAGATATTTTTATAATCGTTAAAAGTTTTCAAATAATTAGTTCAAAATAACTTACATTAACAATAGTTAAAAATAACTATATATAAATGATTATATTGTTACCTTTAAAATCAAAAAAAAATTGTTTGATGTTTTAAATAATTACAATGATAGAAATTAAAAAGTTAAGCAAATAAATTTTAAAAAAATAATTAATAATAACTACAACTATAAATAACATTAAACTATATATTATATTTTATTTTATTCATGAGTAACCGGTGGGTAGAGGTCATTCAAAAGATTGAGATTATGCAGTTTTAATAGATGTATATATTATCATATAATTCAAAATAGAGTAAATTACATGAATGGTCCCTATGGTTTAGAGTAATTTGCATGTTTGGTCCCTGACTTATTTTTTTTAACTCAGAAGGTTCCTACTATTTGTTTTTATTAAGCACTTGGTCCCTGGCTTATATAAAAAGACTATTTTTTCCCTTGATTTTCTAATTTATTTAAATAAACACACCCCCAACCTCACCCGTTCACCTTACATTACATACCCCATAATATTTCCCTATTTAAATAATAGTCTTTTTAGATAAGACAGAGACCAAACGCGTAACAAAAAACAAACAGTAGCGACAAAGCGCATAACAAAAACAAATAGTAGTGTCCTTCCGAGTTAAAAAATTAAGTTAGGGACCAAGCATGCAAATCACCCCAAACATACGGACCATTCGTGTAATTTACTCTTCAAAATAATCAATATATTATATCTTCTTAGTATATGATTTATTATATCAAATTTAACAATAACATTATTGTTATATTTAAAAAAAACATATAAAGATTTCAGTTATATAGATGCTTCTGCGCAACGCGCGGACATTCGCCTAGTACTATATTATAAAGGAAACATTTCTTCTTTCACCACATTCATTTGAAACTCCCAACTTTTCATATTTCCGTACAATATATTTAATTTGTTAACTTAAATATGTTTTTAGTTGTAAACATTATCATAAATGGAAGAATGTATGGTTTATCAATATAATATACTTAATTTGTTAAATTCAATATATAGTTAAATAAATAACATACATTAATATATCAAATAAGCTTAAAGATTTAGTGGAAAATTTAAAACCAAAAGTAAAATATCAAATAATGTTTTAAAAAATTCAATATATATTTTTTAACATAGTTAAAAGGAAAACATTAAATATAATAAATATTAAAGAACCTAAATTGATGAATCGAATTAACTAAAAGGTGTCTGAAAACTATATTTTATAATAACTAAAATTCAGTTCGGTTGTTTTTAAATTAATTTATAATAATAATAGTTAAATATAATAGAAATTTAGAAATTAAATTATGTTACATTATAAACAGTTGTTGATAATTTAAATACTCATCATGATGAAATTAAAACATCGTTAAGTTAAAAAGAATAATAATAAATCATAACAGTAGTAAGTTAAAATAGTTGACAAATTTTACTAATTTTAAACACATGTAAAATACAAGTTGAAACCATTAAATGATATGATTTTAATAAGCGTTAATTTATCTATTGTTCAAAATAATTATAATTTTATATAAACTAAATGTAATAATCATTATTTTATATTTAATATAAATGATATAAATATTTTCAATAACATAAGATTACCAAAAGTTTTAATTTTATTCTGCGCAACGCGCGGATATTCACCTAGTATACTAATAAACTAGACTCCTACTCTAACACAAAAATTGCATAAAATAAATGTTTCCTAAAATACCCCTAAAACTAAAATTAACCTAGATTTCATCTTGTAATAAATCGGTTAATCTAACAGAATGTCATAGAAATAGTACATGTTTGTATCGTCCTATTAAAAAGGTTGAACAAAATAAATGTTTTTACCAAATCGAATGATATATTTTTACATTTTTTTTGTAGACACAACCAATTCTTGTAAACTAAAATGTGATGAATGCTTTGTATAAAGATTTCTACATGTCAAAAAGTTTAAAAAATGTCAATCGAATTTAATAGCTTTTATTTTGTATATAAGTGTTTGGTAAAATATCAAAAAGCTTTTAAATATGTAAAATTGACATAAAATTATATCTTTGTAAAATATAATACTAGAAATATAATTTTAAAAAAATGGTATTTAAGTCAATTTGAAAAAAAAATACAAAATAGTTTTTTTGTTGAACGTTATTTGAAATAGCTTTTGGATTTAAAACTTTGTGTTTAAGCTAAAAACTAAAAGCTAATAAAATCGAACAAAAAACTTTTCATCATGAGTTTATTCTAATAAAAGAACAATGTAACGTCCCAAAATAATGACATAAAATTTTCGTTTTTAGATTAATAAATCGTTAATACATAACACTTTCATAAAACCAAGTTAATCGAGATTTATCAAAACATCATCGAATCAGAGTAATTCATAGAATGCGGAACCATATGGTGTGTGAACTGCAATCGTCCCAAGCTCTTCCAATAGAAAACCAAAGAACCTGAAACATAAACTGAAAACTGTAACCACAAATATTAGTGAGTTCCCCAAGATACCACATACCACACATACATAAATAAACACATAATAGGCCCCACCCGACATACATATATATCATATAGCATATATCAAGTAAACATATACCCATGCGATAATCACAATGATACATAACATACAAAATAGTCATCGGTCCCCGCCCAACATCGGGCCCTGCCCGGTAAGCATATAGGCACATAACACCTGTAAGTTTCACACTTACAACTAGCATTCTAACATTGCATAATCATGGGCCGGCATTGGTGCCTTCAACCCACTAAGCCCAGTGAGGAAACTCACATCGCACTGCTAAATCCCACAGAAATAATCTCTTATTGATAGTCAGCAAGAATCCTCGCGCTATCAATCACAAGTTAACCATCCATCAATAATCGGATCCGAGTCAAACTAAGTGTCTGAACTAGGGTAAAAGACCTTTTTACCCTCTTCATAAGTTAGCCCTAAACCAAGGCCCAAAATATCCCATGGACAACCCTGGCAAACTTTTGGTCAAAGTCAAATTCAATAGTCCATGTTGACTAAACATCCAGTGTTGACTTGCCAACACGTCGTGCTTTGCTATCATCCACACAGTCGGTAAAAATCCCAGCCAACACCGTGTTGACTTGCAAACACGTCGTGTTTGCCTGAATTCCAACAGCTTAATACATTAAGCTACTTTCTTTGATTCCAAGAGCTCCAAAGCTCAAATCTAGGCCAAAATGAGACTTAGAAGGGTAAAGTTTCTATCTTTACCAATAGAGACTACCAAAAAGGGTCCAAAACCCAACCATAAGGCTTGATAGTGTAAGGGCTTAACCATTAAGCACTTAATCTTTGAAGGCATAACCCCAAAACATAAATCTGGCTTCCTTGAGCTGGAAAACCACGTAAAGTTGCCAACTTTACACTTATGCATGCATGAATGAAGCTCTTAAGCTTAAAAGAGACTTCATAAGTGACTTAATGCACGCATGAAACCAAATATCTCATAAAGCTTGCTTCTTTATGCTCAAGGAGTCCAATACAAACTCAGATTTGGAATAACAAGCCCTTAACAAATCACAACAAAGCACATTATGTGGAGATCTAAACATCTATAAGTCAAGGTTCAAACTTGATACCTTAGAAAGCTTGTACAAAAGGAGATAATTCTGGATCCATAGCCAATCTACCAAGCAAGTCAACTTCAAGATCTCCTCTTCCTTCATAAAGGCCAAAAATTAGCACCAAGAACTTCATCCTAGATCAAGAACGCCACCATGAGACTTAGTTTAGTAGCAATAGAGGCTGGTAAGGATGCCAGTGGCCATTATATAGGGTGCAACGCCCTAAAATTAGGGTTTCCTTCGCAGCTTCCAACACGTCGTGTTTAGACACCAACACGTCGTGTTAACCTTAATGAGAACTGCATGTTTCCTTAACTAGACACATCGTGTTGGTTCCTCCAACACGCCATGTTCAAACCTCAAAATAGGATTTATTCCCAAAAATTGATCCTTAGGATTCCGGGTGTTACAACTCTCCCCCACCTGAATTAGATTCCGTCCTCGAAATCGTTCCTTACCATCCCAGGCGTGCCAGACAGCCTGAAGAGCGCAACCACATCCCCAAGCATATAATGGCCTCCCCAAGACTATCGAACCCAACCTTAGCAAAACTCTCCAAACCCGAAGGAGACGAATCCATAATCCCATGCAGATAACTAGCCCTACTATACCTGAAACCTGAAATCTCGAATTGGTCTGTCTCCCCGACAGACCACCCACATAGAACCCCTTCCATGCCAAAATCTCATTAAAATCCAGACTTAATCAGAATGCTTCCAACCCTTGATCGACTTGATGCTTCTAATGTAAACGGAATCAATGACCATTATTGTCGCAAAACGCTTACACTTGACAAAAAAACTCAGATAATCCTTCGAGTAGAGGACTCATCCCTGCAACGGTTAGAATCAGACGAGAGTTGTGCAATAGGTTCAAATCATTTACTCTGAGATTATACAATTGAAGCTGAAAATGTCTTACTATATTTTCCAAATAACAAGCTACTCCATGCACGAGTCCCAAATCACTAATAACATCTTCACATAACTCGCTGCCCCCTAGCTGCCTTCCAAAGTAGTCCGGAGCTCCCTAGTCCCAACTTGTATGCCTCTAACTGAAACACCGGATTCCAGCCCAATTGCTGAGTCAAAAGACACACATAATCACCCCATGTGACTTCCGAATGAAGGCATCATCTAACAATAATTGCCCCCAAGCTATCTCACCACTTATGGCTCCAACTGATCATAACAGGCCGACAAACCTGGCGCCACCAAATCCAATGCTAAAAGTGAATGCAACAAGACCAACTGTAGTCTTATATCACAACCGGCCTGCAACGACCTACCACTTCTTGGTTCCATGCATGTTGTGGTCTTCCCATGGCTTTACGAACTGGCCCACCCTAATCTAACCATCTGATGAACTCCTTGACCAATTATATAATGAAATCCGTCTGAAAATCTGAAACCCCATACTTGCCTGACCCCACACGAATAGAACCACACCAAAACACAGGAGCCTGAACTGCCAATAAAATTGAACCATTCATTACCTCGGCATATGTGACAACCCAACGTTAAATCCGTTATATAATTCCGTTTCCGCTAACGGAATATGTCATTTATAAAAGTTCCGTAATTTGGAGCCGTATAATAAATAAATATTTAATTATTTATTTATATTTCATATGTGATTATTATTTTAGTAAAAATAAATATAACTCATTAATGTTAGTCCCATTTAACGAAATAAAGTTATATTATTTTTCAACCACTTAACCCGGGTAAAAAGTTTAAACCCCGTTAAACTTTAGCATCGGGTAGTCGTGTACCGGGTGCAACACCCGAGACCTATATAAGGAAGGGTAACACTTCCTTGAACTCTTTTACCACTCAAACTCCTCTCTCTCACTACTTTCTCTCTCTAGCTCGTTCCCGACTTCAAAAACCGCAAATCCCGCCTCCAAAATGTAAGATCTTCTACCCTAACTTGTCCTAAATATCATTTATGATTGAATTAGCTCAAAAATCACACAATATGGCCATCAAAAGGGATTTTACGGCCTAAGAACCTCCTTAGGCCGTAAACACCCAAAATGTGCCAAAAAGTCCCAAATTTCCTTCTTTTAAGCTTGGATACTAGTTAGGGGTTTTACCTAGGATTTTTTGAGCATCAAAACCATAAGTTTTAGGGCATTAAGGAGGGTTTACGACCCAAGCACATGCTTAGGCCGTAAACACCCTTTTTCCATGTAAAATGCCCCAAAAACCCTTCCAATGCATGTTTAGGCTTGGGATATGATTTTAGGAAATTCCATTTCGAGTTTGGGACCATTAAACATCACATTTTGAGGGGTAATTTAGAGTTTACGGCCCAAGCATCAGCTAGGACTGTAAACTCCCCCAAACCTCATCAAATGAGGGTTTAAACCCCTAAAAAGCCCTAAACCTTCACTAGAAAATTATTGGGATGAAATAAGGACCTTAACATCAAAGATTCGGGAGTAAACAAGAGTTCACGGCCAAGCCATGAGGCTTACGGCCGTAAACTCCCAAGGAGTGGCCTTTGGGCCGTAAACTCCAAGGGAGTAAACTCTTGGACTACCTAGTACCCCCTTTTGGTCTTGTACAATCCCCGAGAACCACTTCTAATCCATAAGACCTCGAATCAATTATAGGATATGTAAATGTTTTAATAAAAAGTATAAGTGACTAATTTCTTGTAAAACACATATCTCATATGTTAATAGGGTCTTAAAAGGTGTACAAGTCCTTAATTGACACCAAACGCTCAACCGACGCCTTCACCCGAATTACCCGATTTACTCGATTTCAGGTGAGTTCATACCCCTTAATGAACCTTTCTAATGTTTTCATATGTTTTAGGGGGGGGGGGGAACAAGTCAAATATACATTTTTATGGAAATCAATCACATGTGATTTACTATCCGTAGTTCAAATCACATGTGATTTATCACTACGCTTTATAAAAGAACTTTAAGTTTTCAAAACTTTTATGGAAAAATAAACTAATTTCTAAATGCTTTCTTTCGTTAAGATTTTTATTAAATTAATTTTCTTATAAAAGATATCTCCACTAATATATTTATATAAGTAAGACTTGAAGGGCTTAGGACTGATAGCTCGCCTTATTTCCTGTTCTTGTTTGATGTGGGCTTAGGGTATTAGTTATCCGTCCGACTGTCGTTGATTTCTTAGTTATATATCATGTATATTGGTGTTAGATACGAACATTTTCATCTCATTCGATGTCTCGGTCATATATTTGCCAAGAACCATACACACTAAGTTAACTATAATAGGTATAGTTAAGGTCACTACTACTCGTTACTACTACTACGATACACTCTATAATTCATACTACTACAAGATGATACATGAATAAGAGAACACTTTATGAACTATACAAAAGACTACTACAATATATTACAAGAGAAAGCACTAACCCAGAGTATAACACACAAATTCTCTACAAGACACTCTACGCGCTACACACCGTGACCAGAGCTTTCCAGAAGGAAGGCGACGCTACATGTATAGATCTATACGGGGCAGACACTATTATATCCCGACTGTTAACCTCAGTCCGAGCCGAGCAGGCCCAGGGATGGCACTACTTCACTACACTATGTATGACTGGGAAGGTCATGGGATCCTCTATTGCTCACACTATTGATCACATAAAAGGAATACACTATATCCACACTAAAATACTAAGACTAAAGTCTCAGTTAATATCCCGAAGTAAATAAGTATCTATTACTAATGGAAGATCGCACCACTATTACTGTCAACAGGCATAACTTTTCCTCTATCTATACTACATACTGGAGATTTAGTACCACACTTTTACAACAAACAGTTTTCAATGGTAAAACTTACATGCAACTTAGAGTTTTTCATTTACGACGTATTTTCTGGAAAATATAGGATTTTCTAGGGTTTTCTACTACTTATAAATGTAAATTGCAGTTTTTCACACTATATATTCTTAATACATTTTATACAAAATTCACACTAAATTCTTATGAACTCACCAGCTTTATGCTGATACTCGTTTTCAAAATAACTTGTATCCTCAGGTCAAAGATAGACAGGTACAGGTGCAACATTTTGGAGAAGATGGAGCATACCAGATCCATCTCTTATTTTTGTATTACTTTTGGTGTCTATTGAAACTTTACAGAACACACTTGTAATTAAACTCTCTATGTAATGTAATGGTTGTATGTTTCTTGTTTTTACTATTATGCAGTTGTGATGATACTGTACATGACGTCCTCCACCCTGAAACGTATTCCGCCGTTATCGGTTTTGGCGTGTGACAGATTGGTATCAGAGCATTGTTTATAGTGAATCAAGTATATCAACCTATAAAAGATATACGAACTATAAACACTTCGGGACTAAAACACTCTGACCAAGAATATATACTTTTAAGTATTTAAAAGATTTAACTAAGTATATATACACACCTCTATAAAACACAGAAGTCAGTATCGCACTAGAACAGAACAAAAGTATTAAAATTGTTAGACAGCACAATTGGTCTTAGAGACATATAGTCACATCTGGGGGATGTAGCCTGATCAATTACATTTTCCTGGGAGTGACTAGCATGTGCCTAAGTTTGGTTGTGGTGTTGCAACAAGTCTAAAACTTACCAACACTACCACAATAACGTTAGCATAAGAATACTATAGAAGTATTCTGTACCTCCAAAATATACAGATGTGAGAACTAAAAAGGGTCGTTACTAGTGGAGCAATAGTTGCTAAATGGGTACTTTCCGGTTACCTGTGATTATGGCGTTATAGACTTAGAATCTGTGATCTTTGCTTTACTTCCTGTTCTTTGTTTGGTTGTGGATTTAGAGTTAGGGTCACTTATTCGACGGACTATCCTGCCCCGTTCACATGTAATTAGTATGCATCATGCAAGTATTGGTCTAAGTCGTGACGATCACATTATAAGTATTTTAGGTTAGTACGTCTATTAATCTTCCTTTCCCCTTTTCTCGCGTAGATATCATGGATGGCTTCCACCTTCCCGGCGATCCATACTACCCAAACCAGGGCAATGGAGGATGGCTCGACGAAGAGTCAGACGATGATCACCAGATCCCTCTAGATGACCACCGAGCAGAAGGCTTTTCGGATAGATCCAACTCCGAGCCAGAAGTTAACAACCTACCTCCTGAAGCTCCGAACCCTAACCCCCGTCCGACATTTCAGGGTCCCACTCCCCTGTGGGCAATATCCTTGAACCGATGGAGCGAGGAGCAGGGCCAGCCTTTACCTTTCAATGGAGACCGAAGCTTCTACAACATAAGCGAAGGAGGATCAGCGGATCGGGTTCTGCCCATCATGGTCCGAAGGATTGCCAGGAATGTCGAGCAGGGTCAAGCAGCCATTGGTCGAGTTGTAGAAGTGGATGCCAAATCGAATCTCAACACTGTTCGCATCCGCCAACTTGAAGAAGCCATGGACAGGACAAGGAGGACCAACGAGGCTCTGCAGCAACAGCTAGCTGCATCCTGAGCCGAAGTTAGGAAACTCCGAGCACGTCAAAGGGCTCATGAACGACACCTTCAAGATGTTATGCGTCAGCTAGCGGATCTGAGGATTCGCCCAACAAGTAACCGTCGCCAGTAGAAGACGTCTAGTTACCTCACTCTTTTGTTTAAAGGACTAGCCTTCCCTCTCTATGTTTCGTAGATCACTTGTCTGTAAACATTCCTAGCTTAAAAGTACTCTAATTAAACCTCTAGATTGCCAACATTTTCCTTATGGTTTGATGTAAGACCTACTGTTAGGTCATTTTTCATGAACTTGTATTACATCATTAATACCAGTAAATTGGCAGTTAACTACTCTATTACTATGACTCTCATTCTGATCTTTGGATTATGTTGATTTAATCCATGAAACACTCTATTCATATTTGCAATAGACTCTTACTATTGCTATCATTTCTATGATCTTCCAGTGAAAGATGCCTCCATGAAAGCGTCCAAACAAAGGAAGACCGGCAACTCAAACTCCTCCTCCACCACCTCCTCCTCCGCAGTCTGATCCAGTGCTGTTCCAAACGGCTATGACTGCAGCTGTGACAGCAGCCATGACTCAAATGAACTCTGGTGATGCGAGCGGTGGCAACTCTAGATTTGGTGAAGTCCATCAAAGAGTGCAGGGATGCACTTATAAGGACTTCATGAACTGCAAACCTACCTTCTTCGATGGTACCGGAGGAATTCTAGCGTTGTCTCAGTGGTTTGAAAGAACCGAAGCTGTCTTTGAAATATGCTCTTGCCCCGAAGAGAGCAAAATCAAGTTTGCTACTGCCACCCTCACTAACAGGGCCTTGACATGGTGGAACAACCATGTCAGTGCACTCTCCTTGGTAACAGCCAATGCTATGGGCTGGGACACTCTGAAAAACCTCATGAGAGGGGAGTACTGCCCTAGGGGCAAAATTCAGAAACTTGAGGAGGAACTCTGGAACCTCAAGACGAAAGGGACTGACATAACAGCTTACACGGCCAGGTTCTGCGACATGGCGGCTATGTGTCCCAACATGATCCCTTCTGAAAGCAAGAAGATCGAACGATACATTTGGGGTGTAATGCCTCCGTATCAAGGAAACGTTCTAGCCTCACGCCCTACCACTTTTGACAGCGCCAAAGAATTGGCCAAGAGTCTAATCAATCATGAAGTCTCTTCCACTCCAGCAACAGCAACCACAACTGCCACTGCACCACCCGATTCAGCTGACAGAAAGAGAAAGCGTTGGGATAAGAAGAAAGGCAAGAAAACTCAAGCCCAGTCCAAGGACCAGCAAATTGTGGCGGTCCATGCTGCCACCACTCCAGCCACTCCTGCACCGACAAAAGCTTATGTTGGTAATCTGCCCAAATGTCCCAAGTGCCCTTACCACCACAACGGCCCATGACGTGAATTGCAGTGTTCCAACTGCGGCCGGAAGGGCCATACTGTCCGATTTTGCAGGGGCCCTCCCAAACCTATCTCGCAAGTTCCCGGTTCGGGAGTGACCCAGACTTGTTATGGCTGCGGTGAAGCTGGTCATTTCAAGAAAAAATGTCCGAAGGCTGGGAATGTTGGGGGGAACTAGAAGACTACTCGCTATTGGTCACAATGAAGCAGTGGCGGATCCCATAGTAGTCACAGGTACGTTTCTTCTCAACAACTCTTATGCATGTGTCTTATTCGATAGTGGTGCAGAAAGAAGCTTCATAAACCAAAACTTTAAACACTTACTCAAACAATCCCCGCAACCACTAAAAGAAACATTCGTCGTAGAAATGACTAACGGGAAGACCGAAAGCTCCAACGAAATCTACATAGGTTGCACCCTCACGTTAGACGATCACTCATTTCCAATTGACCTTATACCAGTCTCAATCAAGAATTTCGATGTCATTGTTGGTATGGACTGGTTGAGTCTTCATCGCGCCGATATCCTATGCTTTGACAAAGCCATTCGCCTGAATCTCCCGAATCACGAGACTCTATTGATCTATGTAGACAAACCCGGTACGAGCCTTCGTATCATCTCTAGTATTCAGGCCCAGAAACACTTGCGTAAGGAATATCGCGCCTTTCTTGCTCACATCGTCGACACAAGCCAGAAAGCGAAAAATCCGAAAGACATCCCCATTGTATGCGATTTCCCTGATGTCTTCCCAGAGGATCTTCCAGGTCTACCTCCCAAACGTCAGGTTGAGTTCAGAATCGACCTAGTCCCAGGGGCTATCCCCGTAGCTAAGTCGCCCTATCGTTTAGTGTCTGCCGAGATGCAAGAACTATCCGGTCAACTTAACGAGTTGCTCAGCAAGGGCTTTATAAGGCCGAGCTTCTCACCCTGGGGAGCTCCGGTCCTATTCGTAAAGAAGAAAGACGGATCTTTCCGTATTTGCATCAATTATAGGGAACTCAACAAACTCACGGTCAAAAATCGCTACCCTCTCCCTCGTATCGACGACCTATTCGACCAACTACAAGGGGCAAGTTATTTTTCCAAGATTGATCTTAGGTCCGGGTACCATGCACCAGTTACGGGTGCTTGAGGAGGATGTTCCGAAGACAGCTTTCCGAACCCGTTACGGGCACTACGAGTTCGTGGTGATGCCCTTTGGACTGACTAACGCACCTGCAGTGTTCATGGACTTGATGAATAGAGTGTGTCGTCCATACTTGGATAAATTCGTCATCGTCTTTATTGACGATATACTCGTCTACTCTCGAATCGAGGAAGAACACAAGGATCATCTACGACGAGTCCAGGAAACACTATGATCTGAGAAGTTATATGCGAAGTTCTCTAAGTGCGAGTTTTGGATCCGAAGAGTTGAATTCTTAGGACACGTGGTTAGTGAAGAAGGAATTCACGTGGATCCCTCCAAAATTAAAGCTATTGAGAACTGGTCAGCACCAAAGACGCCTACAGAAATTCGTCAATTTCTAGGCCTTGCTGGCTACTACCGCAGATTTATTCAAAACTTCTCTCAGATTGCGAAACCTCTCACCATGTTGACACAGAAGGGCGTAACATTCGACTGGGAAGAGAAACAGGAGAAGGCATTCCAGACCCTGAAGCGAGCCCTATGCACCGCACCAGTATTATCCCTCCCCGAAGGAACAGAAGATTTTGTTGTATACTGCGATGCATCGAATCAAGGGCTCGGTTGTGTCTTGATGCAACGAGGTAAGGTCATCGCCTATGCCTCGAGATAGCTAAAGACACATGAGGTGAACTACACTACTCACGACCTCGAGCTAGGAGCGGTTGTCTTCGCACTGAAAATCTGGAGACACTACTTGTATGGAACGAAGAGCATAGTGTACACTGATCATAAAAGCCTCCAACACATACTGAACCAGAAAGAGCTCAACATGAGACAACACCGACGGGTCGAGCTACTCAACGATTACGACTGCGAAATTCGATATCACCCGGGGAAAGCCAACGTGGTAGTAGACGCCCTAAGTAGGAAAGAGTATTCTGGTCGAAGAACCAAGTCATTAACGATGACTATCCATTCGCATCTATCCGCACAGATCAAGGAGGCTCAGCTTGAAGCCTTAAAGCCTGAAAATGTGATGGGAGAATCCCTGCGTGGAATGGATAAGAGTTTGGAGGTCAAGGGTGACAGAGCCTACTATCTCATGGACCGAATCTGGACTCCGCACCACGGAGGTTTCAGAGATTTGGTCATGAAGGAAGCACACAACACTCGATCCTCTGTCCACCCAGGTTCGGATAAGATGTATATAGATCTCAAAAAGCTATACTGGTGCCCTAACATGAAAGCAGAGATTACTACCTTCGTGAGTAAGTGCCTTACTTGCACGACGGTCAAGGTCGAATACCAGAAGCCATCGGGACTCCTCCAACAACCGGAGATACCAGAATGGAAGTGGGAGCGGATCACAATGGATTTCATAACCAAGCTGCCCAAGACAACGGGTGGGTTGGATACCATTTGGGTCATCGTCGACAGATTGACCAAGTCTGCACACTTCCTACCCATCAAGGAGACGGACAAGATGGAGAAACTCACAAGAACATACATTAACGAAATAGTACGGCTGCATGGCGTCCCTATATCTATTATCTCAGATAGAGATAGTAGGTTTACCTCGAGATTTTGGCAATCACTACAAAAGGCACTAGGGACGAGGCTGGATATGAGTACCGCCTACCATCCGCAGACTGACGGACAAAGTGAGAGGACGATCCAAACCTTAGAAGATATGCTGCGAGCTTGTGTGATTGACTTCGGTAAATCGTGGGATACACACTTACCCCTTGTGGAGTTTTCCTACAATAATAGTTATCATACGAGCATCAAGGCAGCTCCATTCGAAGCCCTCTACGGCCGGAGGTGCAGATCCCCTTTGTGCTGGGCTGAGGTGGGTGACACTCAGTTAGCTAAAGGACGAGTTCCTGACAGCGCTCTCATTGGTCCGGAGATCATTCAAAAAACGACCGAGAAGATTGTACAGATTCGCTAACGATTAAAAGCCGCTAGGGATCGACAGAAAAGCTACGCAGACAAGCGAAGAAAACCCTTGGAATTCCAGGTGGGAGACCGAGTCCTTTTGAAGGTCTCGCCCTGGAAGGGCACGATACGCTTCGGAAAGCGTGGAAAGTTGAACCCAAGGTACATAGGGACTTTTGAGATTCTCGCTAGAATCGGCCCTGTAGCTTACAAACTCAACCTACCCCACGAGCTAAGTAACATACATCCTGCCTTCCACGTCTCAAACTTGAAGAAATGCCTGTCTGACGAGACTCTAGTGATCCCACTTGACGAGATCGAGGTCAACGAGAGCCTCAACTTTGTTGAAGAGCCTGCGGAGATTATGGATCGAGAAGTAAAATGAACGAAACAAAGTCGCATCCCAATTGTGAAGGTTCGGTGGAACGCCAAACGGGGACCAGAATTGACTTGGGAGCGCGAGGATCAAATGAAACTCAAATATCCCCGTCTCTTCGCTTAGTAGTACTGTAATAACTTGTATGTTGAATTCTAAATTTCAGGACGAAATTCCCCTAACGGGGGGATGATGTGACAACCCAACGTTAAATCCGTTATATAATTCCGTTTCCGCTAACGGAATATGTCATTTATAAAAGTTCCGTAATTTGGAGCCGTATAATAAATAAATATTTAATTATTTATTTATATTTCATATGTGATTATTATTTTAGTAAAAATAAATATAACTCGTTAATGTTAGTCCCATTTAACGAAATAAAGTTATATTATTTTTCAACCACTTAACCCGGGTAAAAAGTTTAAACCCCGTTAAACTTTAGCATCGGGTAGCCGTGTACCGGGTGCAACACCCGAGACCTATATAAGGAAGGGTAACACTTCCTTGAACTCTTTTACCACTCAAACTCCTCTCTCTCACTACTTTCTCTCTCTAGCTCGTTCCCGACTCCAAAAACCGCAAATCCCGCCTCCAAAACGTAAGATCTTCTACCCTAACTTGTCCTAAATATCATTTATGATTGCATTAGCTCAAAAATAACACAATATGGCCATCAAAAGGGAGTTTACGGCCTAAGAACCTCCTTAGGCCGTAAACACCCAAAATGTGCCAAAAAGTCCCAAATTTCCTTCTTTTAAGCTTGGGTACTAGTTAGGGTTTTACCTAGGAGTGTTTGAGCATCAAAACCATAAGTTTTAGGGCATTAAGGAGGGTTTACGGCCCAAGCACATGCGTAGGCCGTAAACACCCTTTTTCCATGTAAAATGCCCCCAAAACCCTTCCAATGCATGTTTAGGCTTGGGATATTATTTTAGGAAATTCCATTTCGAGTTTGGGACCATTAAACATCACATTTTGAAGGGTAATTTAGAGTTTACGACCCAAGCATAAGCTAGGACCATAAACTCCCCCAAACTTCATCAAAGGAGGTTTTAAACCCCCTAAAAAGCCCTAAACCTTCACTAGAAAATTATTAGGATGAAATAAGGACCTTAACATCAAAGATTCGGGAGTAAACAAGAGTTCACGGCCAAGCCATGAGGCTTACGGCCGTAAACTCCCAAGGAGTGGCCTTTGGGCCGTAAACTCCAAGGGAGTAAACTCTTGGACTACCTAGTACCCCCTTTTGGTCTTGTACAATCCCCGAGAACCACTTCTAATCCATAAGACCTCGAATCAATTATAGGATATGTAAATGTTTTAATAAAAAGTATAAGTGACTAATTTCTTGTAAAACACATATCTCATATGTTAATAGGGTCTTAAAAGGTGTACAAGTCCTTAATTAACACCAAACGCTCAACCGACACCTTCACCCGAATTACCCGATTTACTCGATTTCAGGTGAGTTCATACACCTTAATGAACCTTTCTAATGTTTTCATATGTTTTAGGGGGGGATACAAGTCAAATATACATTTTTATGGAAATCAATCACATGTGATTTACTATCCGCAGTTCAAATCACATGTGATTTATCACTACGCTTTATAAAAGAACTTTAAGTTTTCAAAACTACTTTGGAAAAATAAATTAATTTCTAAATGCTTTCTTTCGTTAAGATTTTTATTAAATTACTTTTCTTATAAAAGGTATCTCCACTAATATATTTATATAAGTAAGACTTGAAGGGCTTAGGACTGATAGCTCGCCTTATTTCCTGTTCTTGTTTAATGTGGGCTTAGGGTATTAGTTATCCGTCCGACTGTCGTTGATTTCTTAGTTATATATCATGTATATTGGTGTTAGATATGAACATTTTCATCTCATTCGATGTCTCTGTCATATATTTGCCAAGAACCATACACACTAAGTTAACTATAATAGGTATAGTTAAGGTCACTACTACTCGTTACTACTACTACGATACACTCTATAATTCATACTACTACAAGATGATACATGAATAAGAGAACACTCTATGAACTATACAAAAGACTACTACACTATATTACAAGAGAAAGCACTAACCCAGAGTATAACACACTAATTCTCTACAAGACACTCTACGCGCTACACACTGTGACCAGAGCTTTCCGGAAGGAAGGCGACGCTACATGTATAGATCTATACGGGGCAGACACTATTATATCCCGACTGTTAACCTCAGTCCGAGCCGAGCAGGCCCAGGGATGGCACTACTTCACTACACTATGTATGCCCGGGAAGGTCACGGGATCCTCTATTGCTCACACTATTGATCACATAAAAGGAATACACTATATCCACACTAAAATACTAAGACTAAAGTCTCAGTTAATATCCCGAAGTAAATAAGTATCTATTACTAATGGAAGATCGCACCACTATTACTGTCAACAGGCATAACTTTTCCTCTATCTATACTACATACTAGAGATTTAGTACCACACTTTTACAACAAACAGTTTTCAATGGTAAAACTTACATGCAACTTAGAGTTTTTCACTTACGACGTATTTTCTGGAAAATATAGGATTTTCTAGGGTTTTCTACTACTTATAAATGTAAATTGCAGTTTTTCACACTATATATTATAATACATTTTATACAAAATTCACACTAAATTCTTATGAACTCACCAGCTTTATGCTGATACTCGTTTTCAAAATAACTTGTATCCTCAGGTCAAAGATAGACAGGTACAGGTGCAGCATTTTGGAGAAGATGGAGCATACAAGATCCATCTCTTATTTTTGTATTACTTTTGGTGTCTATTGAAACTTTACAGAACACACTTGTAACTAAACTCTCTATGTAATGAAATGGTTGTATGTTTCTTGTTTTTACTATTATGCAATTGTGATGATATTGTACATGATGTCCTCCACCCCGAAACGTATTCCGCCGTTATCGGTTTTGGGGTGTGACAACATATTAATGTTGGATTAATGTCCAAGTCCATAACTATAATTGGTAAGTCTTGACCCGACCCGACATGGTCCATTTGGGTTGCATGTCATCATGCATTTGTTAATATATTATAAGTTATAATATATTAATAAGATTATTTAATTAGTATTGATCAAGAATTAATCTAGAATTAATTATGTGATCAAAAGAAGACTAATTAAATATATGGGTTGATTGTGTAAATCATCCATACTTGTATAGTGGATTAATGCTCCATGGATTATCAAGTTGGGCTAAAACTCATATGATGCTCCATGGATGCTCCATGGTGTATTTGAACCCATGGATCCAAGGAAATGGAAAGCCATGACAATTAGGGTTTACCCTAATTGTAACAACTACATAAGATCATATTCTCTGGGAAAAATCGACACTATGTGTGTGATAGAAAGGGCTAGCCGATTTTATGAAGTATGGTGTTTCACTCTAAGTATTCCAAGTGCATATGATGTTGTGTGAACCATTTGAGGTGTCACACTTGGGGCACTAGGCACTCAAGCTTCATGAAGACATTCTACATCAAAGAGGTATGTATTCTATCTTGTTATATTTAATGTTTTGTATCCTAGATTAGGATAATACCTTGGATGTTCATATCTGCATGTATAATAGAGAAAACATAGATCCAAGGTATTTAGGGTTGCATGTACACTTAGGAGTATTAGAATGCTCAAAACCCAACAGTGGTATCAGAGCCTAGGCTTATTTTCAATTATACTTGATGCAAATTGCTGAAAAATGCTGAAAAAGTCGAATTTTTGGCATTCTGGGCACTGGACTCGCCGAGTCCACTGATAAACTCGCCAAGTCCATGAGGAAAATCATCCTACTCGTCGAGTAGGTTCATACACTCGACGAGTAGGAGCCCCAGACAGCATATATTCGACTTATTTGGCTAGAAATGGACTAGGAACATTACCCTAAGCTGTTTTTTGAACTTATAAACTTATTTTTGATGTGGCTTGAAATGGTTAGAAATGGACTAGGAGCATATATTCGACGGGTGTGTATATTCTCCTTATCTCTTTATTGATATTTATTGTTTCTAATGTTTATGTGTTTCATTATAGGATCGTTCCTTGTGAACAGTATATCAGCTTTGGTATTGTTCGATTCAGGGGCTACCCGATATTTTGTGTCGCTCGCACTTAGATAGGCTATTTGTTAGAGCTCCGTAGGAGCTAGACTGTCCACCGGACGTAGAGATAGCGTGTGATAGGACCGTTCGGGTTGCGAGGGTTCATCAGGGATGTACACTACAGTTGTTCGACAAGCAGTTTTCCATGGATTTGGTCCCCATTCCCCTGCGAGGGAATAAGGTTATTGTGGGTATGGACTGGCTGATCCCCAATGGGGCAGTGATGGACTGCGAGCAGCAGCTAGTGAGAGTTCGTACTCCAAGTAGGGGAGGGTTAGTGATTCAGGGTGATATGCCGCAATGTGGACCGACTTTATGTTCGGCAGCGAGGGCGAGGCGCTACCTTCAGCAGGGTTGTGCAGGTTATGTCACCTATGTTATGGATACCCGAGATAAGGGTAAGGCGATTGTGCATGATGTATCGGTCGTACGAAAGTACCCAAACGTGTTCCCAGAGGATTTGCCTGGGGTGCCTCTGGAGAGGCAGGTAGAGTTCAGGGTTGACCTAGTTCCTGGTGCATCTCCGATAGCTAAGGCACTGTATCAGTTGGCTCCTCCCGAGATGCAGGAGTTATCTACTTAACTGCAAGAGCTGTTAGACAAGGGATTTATCAGACCGAGCAGTTCACCATGGGGAGCCCCGATCCTGTTTGTGAAGAAGAAGGACGAGTCATATCGGATGTCCATAGATTACCAGGAGCTAAATAAGGTAACGATGAAGAACCGTTACCCCCTCCTGAGGATTGATGATTTATTCCACCAGCTTCAGGGTGCATCTTGGTTCTCCAAGATTGATTTGTGATCGGGTTATCACCAGATGCAAGTCAAGGACGATGACATGCCGAAGATAGCCTTTCGGACTCGCTATAGTCACTATGATTTTGTGGTGATGCCGTTTGGGGTCACCAATGTTCTTTTCCAAGTTCATGAACCTCATGAACAGTGTGTCCAGACTGATGATGGACCGGTCTGTGATAGTCTTCATCGGTGACATCTTGGTTTATTCCAAGACTCAGGAGCAGCATGAGGAGCACCAGAGGGACGTGTTGGAGACACTGAGGAGGGAGAGACTTTTCACAAAGTTCTCCAAGTGTGAGTTATGGTTGCGCGAGGTGTTGTTTCCGGAGAACCTTGTCAACCAGAAACGTATTTAGGTTGATCCGGCCAAGATAAAGGTTGTGATGCAGTGGGAGGTTCCGAGGTCTCCATTTGAGATTCAAAGTTTTCTTGGTCTAGCAGGTTACTATCGGAGATTCATACACGATTTCTCCAAGATCGTTGTTCCTCTGACCCGACTGACCAAGAAGTCGGTGACATTCCCCTGGGGCCCTGAGCAGCAGGTAGCCTTCGAGACTCTCATACAGCGGTTATGCGAGGCACCAATTCTGAACTTTCCGGAGGGCATCTATGATTCCATGGTTTACTGTGATGCTTCGATCACATACATAGGTGCGGTGCTGATGCAGTGGGGTCACGTGATAGCATACGCTTCAAGGTGGTTGAAACCTCACGAGGCGAACTACCCGACGCACGATTTGGAGCTGGGGGCCATAGTTTTTGCCCTCAAGATTTGGCGGCATTACCTCTACGGGGTCCGTTGTACCATTACACAGACCACAAGAGTTTGAGGTACCTCATGGATCAGCCAAATCTAAACATGAGGCAACGTCGGGTGGTTAGATGTGGTGAAGGATTACGACTGTGAGATCCTTTACCACCCGGGCAAGGCCAATGTGGTGGCCGATGCTCTTAGCCGCAAGGCAGTGGTGGCTCCGATTTGAGACATATGTCTGAGGATGACAGTGATTACTCCATTGTTGGAACAGATCCGAGAGGCGGAGGTCGAGGGTATGAAGGAGGAGTGTCGGAAGTGTGAGCAGATCATAGGCCAGGTGGCCTCATTTGATTATGATAGTCATAGGTTGTTGACCCTGCATGGGAGGGTCTAGGTCCCGTACTGGGGCGGAGTACGATAGGTCCTGATGGATGAGGCCCACAAGTCGAGGTTCTCCATCCATCCCAGGGCGACGAAGATGTATCAGGATCTTCGCCTGATTATTGGTGGCCCTACATGAAGCGGGACGTAGCATGGTACGTAGAGCGGTGCTTGACTTGCAGGAAAGTCAAGGCCAAACACCAATGACCACACAACAAGATGCATCTATTAGACATTCCCGTGTGGAAATGGGAAGATATCATTATGGACTTCATCACGAAGCTTCCCAGTAGGGGTGTTCATAACCGGATATCCGAATTTCCGATATCCGAAATTTCGGATAGTTGATTTTTGGTATCCGATTCTGTATCCGAAATTTCGGATATCCGAAATGTCGGATACGGAATCGGATACCAAACCGGATATCCGAAAATTTGAAACTTTGTTAAAATTTGAAAAACATATGAGGTTTTTAAGTTAAAAATACATATTTTTAAATTAGAAAGGCATATGAAGTAATATAGGTATTTAATTAAGAGTATTATCAACATGTTTTAGTTACTAAAATTCATATCATAAGACATATGTGACTAAAATAGCAAATAATGTATAAAATAAAATCAAAATTTTCGGATATCGGATATCCGAATTATCCGAAAAATCTGAAAAGCACTATCCAATTCCGATTCCGAAAAATTGGATATCCGAAATTTCGAATATCCTATTTTTCGGATTTGGAATTTCGGAATTTTGGATACGGATATTTTTGAACACCCCTACTTCCCAGGACCGCACTTGGAATACATTCGATATGGGTCATCATGGGTCGGTTGACCAAGAGTGATCACTTCATCCAGATACAGGAGAGTATATTGGCTGAGAAGCTGGCCAAGATCTACATACGTGAGGTAGTGGAACGCCATGGAGTGCCTGTTTCGGTTGTGTCAGACTAGGATGTTCGTTTCACTTCCAGATTTTGGAAGGGGTTTCACGACGAGATGGGTACTCGTCTTTACTTCAGTACTGCTTTCCACCCTCATAATGATGGGCAGAGTGAGAGGACGATTTAGACTCTAGAGGACATGATGCGTGCGTGTGTATTGGATTTTTGAGCCAGTTGGGATACATATCTTCCGTTAGCAGAATTTTCGTATAACAACAGCTACCACGTTAGCATAGATCGACCTCCCTTCGAGAAGCTATACGGGAGAAAGTGTAGGACCCAATCTACTGGGGCGAGGTTGGTCAGAGAGTCATGGGGAGTACTAAGGTAGTACTCAAGACTACTGAGAGGATCCAGCAGGTTCGGAGCAGGCTCCAGACTGCTCAGATTTGGCAGAAAAGCTATGCTGACAAGTGACATTCGGACTTGGAGTTTCAGGTGGGCGACATGGTTCTCCTGAAGGTGTCACCTTCGAAAGGTGTCATCCGGTTCAAGAAGCGGGGCAAGCTGGGCCCCAGGTACATCGGTCCGTTTAGGTTTTTGGCTCTAGTGGGTCGGGTTGCTTACCGTTTAGATCTTCCAACAGAGCTCGGCTAGATCCACAACACTTTTCATGTCTCCCAACTACGGAAGTACTTAGTGGATGACTCTGTGGTTGTGCCTTTAGAGGATATACAGGTTGACGACAGCCTAAACTACATTGAGGAATAACAGGGTGGATTTGGTGAAGGTGCAGTGGCAGCACCGCAAGGGCTCGGAGTAGACTTGGGAGCCCGAGTAGGAGACGAGGGAGCACTTCCCGGAGTTGTTTCTCGACGCAGCAGAATTCGAGGACAAAGTCTAAGACAAGTGGGGAAGAATTGTAATGCCTAGTTCCTGGTATGTATTTAATTAAAGATTTATTCATTTTTGTATAGAAACTCGACGAGTTGGAGGCCACAAACGTGTCGAGTAGTAATGGAAATTGGACGCGGGTTGTAAAGTCTACTCGATGGGTTGAGAGCCTCAACTCGACGAGTAGGTTGACAGGGGTGAAACCCTAATTTCAGGGTTTTGCACCCTATTTAAGAATCATAATCCCTTGATGCTAGCCTTATTTCCAGTCTCCAATTCCCAAACCCTAATGCATTTGTGAGCTTGTGAGCCATTTTTTAGTGAAGCTTTGTGTGTGTTGAAGCTTGTGAAGGAAAGAGAAGCTTGGGGATTCAAGAAGAAGCTAGTAGATCCAAAGATTCCATTTCATCCTCATCATTTCCTCGTAAGCAAGTGTCACACCCCCAAACCAAGGATGGCGGAAACGTCCAGGGGTAGAGCACTTCATGTAGTATCACAACAACGAGTATAATAGTGTTCCAAGTAAATACAACCCTCATAAATATAATTGAAAAAGGTTACACCAAAGTATATGTTTACATGTTTCAAATCAATTACATTATGATGACAAAATATATTGTTTGACGATTTATCGTCCTATCCTCAAAATGCTGTTGGTTTTCCTGTTTCACTGATTTCCTGAGAATACAAGTAATTTTGAAAGAGTGTCAACAATTAAGTTGGTGAGTTCATAAGAGTTTTGTTTGAGGAAGTAACCGTTTCCTTGTAAAAGCAATAGAGTATGATTTCCAGAAAATCCAATATTTACTTAGTTAAGTGTGGAATGAATGCTTCTATGTCACACAATAATGAACTCTAGAGGGACCCTTAGATTCCTTCTATGATCATTCAGCGTATATATATATATATATATATATATATATATATATATATATATATATATATATATATATATAAATTGAGTTAAATGAATTGTTGAAGTCTAACAATTCTACACGAGATGTAGTGTTAATAGAATCTGTTCCAAAGAAAATCCAATATTTTCCTTATAAAAGTTATGTAGTCCTAAATCCCAGGACCGAAAATGAACAAGTATTTTCCATACTTAAAGATATAAAAGTGATTTTAAATTGGCATAAAACCCTTTTGAATTTGAGAAAAATCCCGTAATCTTCATGTGTTATGAGTTGTCTTTGATCCTAAGACCGAAAGTGTACAAGTATTTTACCATACTTAAAATAATTCATGTAAGTTTAAATCATCATAAACTCGTTTGATTTAGAAGTAAACCCCTTTTTAAGGTAAAAGTTTCCTTGTAAACTTGAAAGATTGTTAACTACCTATGTGAGTCGCTATAACCATACTATGACTAGAAATAACTTGCACAACGTTTTTCAGACGTTAGGATACTATGACTCTTGTCACCCGTAGACCTGCCGGTCCCACTGTAGCTAGCAGCAAGGTGTGGGGTGTCAAACCCAATATAGATCTATACACAATTATCACGCTCTCCCTACAAGAGACTCTAGTTATAACTTACAGGAATTTGGATCCCGCACTCGAACGTACGGGTAGAGAATTGCCTCACAACCTAAGTTAACTAGTTTACACATAGTTTGATATTAAAACCTCTTCCGTGGAGGAAGTAAAATCACCTTTTCTGAATAAATTAGTGATACAAATTCCTTAAAATATTACTTATTATAGTTTATCTCGTAGGATATGAAAAACCCATTTGTTTTGAGGGTAAAACCTTTTTCATGTAGTAAAATCCATAAACTATGCTTATTGAAGTTTATTATATATGTTCGAAATGAATGAATAAACCTTATCATGAATGCCTAAATGTAAGTTTATGATGTTAAAATAACAAGATATTACATTCAATATTTAGAACTTATTGTTATACATTTTGCTCAACATAATACAAAGTGTTATGAAAGTTATAAGTTGTTAACTAGTTTTTAGCCTTTCAGCACTGTTTTAGAAAAATCATAGAAAAATCATATGAAGTCGAAAACTGAATCCGTAAATTCTGAGAGTTCATAAAATGTGTCTCGTTTATCCATAATTTTTATTATGATTTTTGGAAGTATTTAACTTGGGTTAAAATCTCCATATTCACATACTGGTCCGGATTTGTTCTTGAAATGATAGGCTGTTTTGTAAAAATCACCATAAATCGTAGAAAAATCGTATGGGGATGTGCAAGTAGTCATTTTAAAGGTATAAACTAAGCTATTTGCATCTAATACATTTTTAAAAACTAAAATGTTTAAGTTGACCAAAACAGTCCGTAAATGGAGTTAAACTTTCTTGATGAAAGTTGTTGGAAAAGTTTAGTTGTGTTCTTGGTGTTTTAATTTGTATTCCCCCCTTAAAACTTAAGAAAACATGAAAATATAAGGGTATGAACTCACCTTATGTAATTTCAGTGGATGGATGTTGAAGGAGAGAAGTGTTCAATTCAAGAACACTTGAAGGATTACTTGAAGATTCGAGAATCTAACACAATAATGATGGAGTTTGTGTAAGGAATCAATGATTTGAGTAAAAGGAAATGTAATAACCATAAGGAGGGAAAATTCCTTGGAACCTCGAAATTGTATGAGAAAATTTGAGAGACAAGATGTGTTTGATCTTTGGTGGAAATGAGAGAAGTCAGTGAAACGAAGAGAGAGAGAGAGAGAGAGAGAGAGAGAGAGAGAGAGAGTCTTTCAGCTCTTTGGACGTGATTATGGCTGAAAAATGAGGGGGAAAGGACTATGAAGTGACTAGGGATGGTGGGGAGGGGTGTGGGTTAGTCATGGAGTGGGTATGGGGTGGTTGTTTGTGCCTAACATTATGTCAAAGTCAACACTCCACCACAAGATCTTGCTTTATGGATTTTATTCTTAATTAAGGATTTTCTTAAAAATAGGTTGAATTTATGAATATATGGGACCTTATATGTCAAAATATAAGTTTGGGTGAAAATCCCCCGTTAAAATAATTAAAAACGGGCTTAAAACGGAGTCGTGGTCGAAAACCGGGTGAAAAATGGTGAAATCTGAAGTCAAGGCCCGGTCTCGGATCTCAGCAGCCTTAGAACCGGAGGGAGGACTTGGTCGCTAAAGTGTGTCCGAAGGGAAGGGACTGCGGTCCGAGGAGGGTCCGAAGCAAGGATCTGTTGCGGCTTGGTGGCTGCGGTCAGATGGCTGCGGTTAGATGGTTGCGGCCTTGCTTCTTGGGACCTCGGCTCAAGGAGAGCTTGGTCCTTATAGAGGGACTTCGGTCCAAAAGGCTAATTTTCCAAGGAATCTTCCTGTTTCGAGTGGTTTTTCACCAAGTCAAGTGTCGGGATGCCCCAAATGATTAAAATAAATCAAAAGAGGTTTTGAGAGAGATTTGGGAGAGATTTCACATATGGAGAGAGATTTGGGAGAGATTCCACATTCTTGGAGAGATTTGGGAGAGATTTGACATACTTGGAGAGATTTCACATACGGAGAAAGATTTAGGAGAGATTCCACATTCTTGGAGAGATTTGACTTACTTGGAGAGATTTCACATACGGAGAGAGATTTGGGAGAGATTCCACATTCTTGGAGAGATTTTGGAGATATTTGACATACTTGGAGAGATTTCACATACGGAGAGAGTTTTGGGAGAGATTCCACATTCTTAGAGAGATTTGGGAGAGATTTGACATTCTTGGAGAGATTTCACATACGGAGAGAGATTTGGGTGAAAGAGGTTGAGAGAGACTTCTTTTGAGACCTTTTGAGTATTTGGCTCTGTAATTCAAGGTTCGTAAACCTCGTGAAGTCTTTTTATGATTTTCATATGCCCCCGAGGGTTAAGGAATAATGTTTTATCGAGTAGTTTCATCACTTGCCCTGATTTGGGTTTAGAGTTCCTGAACACGTGAAAACTCTAAGTGAAACTTTGTATTAAGACTGTGAGTTGTTCAATAAGAAACATAATGAAAACCCTAGCATACAAGGGTTAGATGAGTTGACCGGTTTGACTTGTTGACTCTAGTTGACTTTGACTTGACTGGAAATTGACGGTTGTCACAGCAAGTCTCAAACTTGCATAGTAACTTCTTAGATCTTCTGCTTATCATTTTATTGGGTTTTTGGTCCTAAAAGCATGACCTTTGGGAAATGGACGTCCCAAGTGAGTATATCATCAGATCTAGAACCATGGAGGGCTTTCATGGCATAAAGGTGCAAACTTTATGGCTATTGATGCCCGCATGCAAGCTATAGGATGTCATTTTGGCCTTTTAAGCTCCAAAAGGCCATGCATGGAGAGAAAGGTGGAAGCTTTACGTGTTCTTGTAGTGTCTAGGGTCCAAATCTCAGTTTATATGCCTTGGTTTAGAGTATTGATGGATTTAGGATCAAGATCTAGGTCTTAAAGAGTTAGGGTTTGAATTAAACACATTAAGGAGGGTATTAACGGGTAAAGTTGGAAACTTTACCCTTAAATGGACATTCTCAATATGTAGATGAAGTATGGAGCTTAGAACTAAAGGATAGGAGCTTAATCCATTAAGATGGCTTAACAGACTGAAGAACTCGTCGATTCCATAGAGGAACTTGATTAGTTGGGTCGAAATACCCCGATTCCGTAGAAGGAAAAACTCGACGAGTCAAATTGGAAAGTACTGGTTCTGATGACAGGAGAAACTCGACGAGTTGGATCACAATTTCATGGTTTCTAATTTACGGAACTCGGCGAGTTGAGTCAACCCATAATGTTGACTTTGACCAGGAGTAAAATGGTCAATTTACCCTAAGAAGGTTTATTGAATTTTAACTAAGTGTTATTGTGATAATGATATCCAGGGAGTCGTTGGAGCAGCCGTTAGAGGTTCCTCACCGCGATATTTCACAGTCAGCTTTGCGATGTGAGTTTTCCTCCAGGTTTGAACAGGCCGAAGGCACCAAGGCTAGCCCATATAAGTTTTGATTAGTAGCGGAGTATGGGCGATGCCCGTATCTCATAGATAACCGAGTGTGGGCGAGGCTCGTATCTCATAGCATTATTTGAGTATGGATATAGGACTATTGATAGATTTGATTATACTTGTTGTCTGTGTGATACTCGTATGTATGCTTAGTAGCTGAGTGTGTCGTATTTCATAGTTAGCTGAGTGTGGGCGGGACTCGTATCTCGTAGTTAGCTGAGTATGGACGAGGCTCGTATCTCGTAGTCAGCGGAGTGTGGGTGGAGCTCGTATCTCCTAGTCAGCGGAGTGTGGGCGGGGCTTGTATCTCGTTGAGTGTGGACGGGGCCTGTATCTCCTAGTAGCATGATTGTGTTTGGTATGTGGTAGTTTAGGGAGACTCACTAATTTTTGTGCTTACAGTTTTTAGTTTTGGTTTTAGGTACCTCCGGTAGCAAGGGGAAGAGCTCGGGATGATTGCAGTGCACACACCATTTTATTAGCCTGGGATGTTTATACTCTGATATGTTTGATAGATGTTTATGATACTTTGAGATACACGACTTGATTTTTATATGATGTTTGATATTATGGTTTTCTTAATGATTTAAAATGAAAATTTTGGAATGTATTTTTGGGGTGTTTCACCAGCACAACGTAACCCACTGACACAACTCCCTAGGCTTTCCTAGGTTCCTGACCTCACCTTACCATCAGTTGCTGAAGAACTCCCTATAATGCCAATCACCCACCTTATGAATACAGTCACATGCAACAAAGCTTAGATAATCCTTCGAGTAACAAACTCATCCTTACAATGGTTGGACTCAGACAAGAGTTGCGCAATAAGGTCAAATCCATCACTCTAAGATTATCCAACCTTTGTCACATGTGACTTGACATATTTACTTAGTAGTCAACTCCCATCACCTAAGAGTTCTACAAAGCACAAAGCAAGCAGCATTCGTGCAGTAGCACTCTAATCCATAGAATAACCACGAGTATCCAATCCCACACACTATAACTCATACTAGGAGCTCCCACTCCCGCTATAGATTGCCTTACACATACAATTATACCCAATCTAGCATCTCATGCTTCCTAGGCTATAAGGCATCACATATCAGGCCAACCTATCACTAGCTAATCGAAACTAGAATGCAAATCTATAGCTCATACATTAGGCATACAAGGCATCTCTCATAGCATTCTATCATGCAATAACTGAGATTATCCTTATCCATAACTAGCATGCGATTTACAAATTCAAATGTCAAAACATATCAGATAACATGTATGGGTAACTTGGGAAAAACTTACTTGAGCTCGGTTGATTGCATGCACCACACCCTTTCTAATTTTAGAAAAACTCTAAAAAATATATTTCTTTTTGAAAAACTTTACCAAATCCTTAGTTTGAGTTCAGACACACCCGAGAGTATGTCCGAATTCCTCAATCCAAGGTTTTGATACCAACTTGTAACGTCCCAAAATAATGACATAATTTTTTTTAGATTAATAGATCGTTAACACATAACACTTCCATAAAACCAAGTTAATCGAGATTTATCAAAACATCATCAAATCAGAGTAATTCACATAATGCGGAAACATGTGGTGTGTGCTCTGCTGTCACACCCCCAAACCAAGGATGGCCGAAACGTTCGGGGGTGGCGGACTTCATGTGTAGTATCATAACAACGAGTATAATAGCGATCAAAGAAAATACAACCATCATAAATATAATTGAAAAAGTTACATCATAGTATGTGATTACATGTTTCAAAATCAATTACATTATGATGACAAAAATGAAAAGTTTGACGTCTTAACGTCCCATCCCCAAAAGTTGTTGATTACTTATTTCACTGATTTCCTGAGAATACAAGTAGTTTTAAAAAAAATGTCAACAATTAAGTTGGTGAATTCATAAGCTTTTGAAAGTAGAGTTGAAAAGCCTTTTCTTGTAATAGTATTGCATAACCAAGAAAATCCAATATTTTCCTTAATAATTGTTACGTAGTCTTAAATCCCAAGACCGAATATGTGAGTCGTTATAACCATACTATGACTAAATGAACCTGCTACGACGTTTTTCAGGCGTCGGAAAGATATGGCATTTGTCACTCCTGGCCTGCCGACTGGACTGTTATGAACAGCTAGAGTGTGGGGTGTCAGCCCCAATATAGATCTATACATAAACTATCACGTTCTCCCTACAAGAGACTATGGTTATAACTATCAAGAATTGAACCCGTACTCTAGGAGTACTATGAAGAATGTCTCACAATTTACGTTAACGATTTTACATGTGTGTGTATATAAAACCCTTTATGTGTAGTAGAAAACTGAATCCCATTTATGTATGTGTTTGTAATGTGAAAAGCCATAACTATACCTAATATAGTTCATTGGGTGTATTTATAATGTGAAGTCCATAACAATGCCTCTTTTAGTTCATTTTATGTGTTTGTAAAGTGTAAAATACTTATCATGAATAACCACTTCTATTTAGGATGTTAAACTAACATTAAATACAATCAACATTTAGAAACTTATTGATTTACACTTTCCTCAACATGTTACAAAGTGTTAATAGAATTGTAAACTGTTAACTAAACTTTTAACCTTTCTACACTGTTTTGGAAAAATCACAGAAAAATCATACGGACTCGAAAACTAAATTCGTAAACACTGAGAGTTTAGAAATTGTGTCTAGTTTGTTTATAATTTTTATTATGATTTTTAGTAACACCTAACTTGTGTGACAATGTCTATATTCACAGACTGATCCGAATTGTTTTTGAAATGATAGGCTGTTTCGTAAAAATCACCATAAATTGTAGAAAAATCGTATGGAGATGTTCAAGTAGTCATTTTAAAGGTAAAAACTTGAGCTATTTGCATGTGAAACATTTTTGAAATACAAAACGTTTAACATGTTCAAAACAGTCCGTGAATGAGACCCAACTCTTCTGTGAAGAATTGAAACATTGAGTTTAAGTTGTATTAAGGTGTTTTAACTTGTATTCCCCCCTAAAACTTGAAGAAAACATGAAAATATAGGGGTATGAACTCACCTTGACTGATTTCTTAGGATGGATGATGAAGAAAAGAAGTTTCCAAGTCAAGAACACTTGGAAGATGTTTGAAGATTTGAAGATCTAGGAACAAATATGACGATATTTGTATAAGAATTCCATGATTTGGGTAAAAGATTGTAAAATATTCAAGTGTAGGAGGAAGATACTTACCAAATGTGCAGGAAAAGCTCAAAATCAGCCTTGAAATCTCGAGTTTTGAGAGAGAGGAAATGAGAAAGAGATATGTTTGCTTTTGGTGAAAGAGTGAATTTCTTAGAGGCGAAGCTTGAAATGAAGAAAATGAAAAAAGGAGAGGCCATTTTGGCCGTGAATTAGAAGGAAGGGGGAAAGAGGTTGGGTGGGGTGGGTGGAATGATTTATGAGGGGTGGTAATGGGAGAACATGGATTTAATTAAAGGTGTTCTACTTTTAGGGTTTGTGTAAGTGCATATATGTGTCTTGTTTATGTTGGGGGAACATTATATTAACTAGTGACTTTCTATAAAAAAAAGTCAACCCTTTATAATTTCTTGATAATTTTATAAAAATGGTGGTGCTTTATAAAATAAATATGGTATAAAGGATGTATAAAATATTTAATTTGAATTATAAATATTCAAACTATTATAACAAGCATTATCATCAAAATAATAATACATTATATGAAAGTTAGGTTGAATTTCCAAATTTTGGTTCGTTAAAAATTTGTGTTTAGCCGGGTATAAACTTTGTCGTATTTGGTGACGAATTTACTAAACGTTTGTGTTTGTAGCCTTTGCTATGATTTTTGCCCCCTAGTGTTAGGTTTATGAACCTAATACATTGTGTTACGGGTATTATTTATTCCCAAATAGTATATAGCTGAATTATCAAGTTTTACATTATTAACCCTAACTAGGGTTTATATTTGATAATTGGTAAAAAGATAGATACTTTGTATTATAATTGCAAGTTGTACATTAGGAACATTAAGAAAACATAGTGCTTATCCTAAAATCTTAATACTAGTCGTGTTGACTTGGTTGACATGTTGACTTTGTTTGACCCAAAGTTGACAGTTGTCACATCTGCAATCGTCCCAAGATTTTCCAATACAAAACCGAAGTACCTAAAACATAAACTGAAACCCGTAAGCACAAAGCATAGTGACTTCCCCAAGAGACCACATACCACACATACATAAATAAACATATAACGGGCCCCGTAATGTCATTGGGCCCCGCCCGTTATCGAACTCCGTCTGGCATCAGGCCCCGCCCTGCATCAAGCCCTGCTCGGTAAACAAATCGGGCCCCACCCAGCATACATATATCATATAGCACATATCAAGTAAACATATACCTACACGATAATCTCAACGATACATAGCATACAAAATAGTTATCGGGCCCTGCCTGGTAAGCATATAGGCACAAAACACATGCAAGTGTCACACTTACAACTAGCATTCTAACATAGCATAATCATGGGCCGGCATTGGTGTTGGAATAGTGTCTAAGGCTGCAACTATATTAGGCAAGTATTTGACCCGGTTGTGCATGGTCCTTTTGCGTTGCCTTCACCATAGCAACTTGACAGGATGATATGTAATGAGAGAAGAAATATTATTAATATATTATGAGAATAATATAAGGAATAATAATATTATTATTTGATTAATATAAGTCATAAATTAATTAGGAATTAATTTGGTGACTTAAAGAGATTAATTGAATAAAGGGGCATAAACTGTCAATTGTATGATAGTTGTACTTTGGGCTATAATCCCTTATGGATAAGGGGGGATGGTTTTGAGGCTTAGGATAGACCTTGAAATCGTCCAAGGCTTATCATTAGGGTATTGGATTGCTTAGGGCCTAAGTTATCCAATTAGGGTTTAAGGGTGAAACCCTATGAGCCTTACTAGTATAAATAGACCCTAGGGGTTAAGGGAAATCGGCACACTTGTCTCTAAAGAAACCCTGGCCGATTTCTTCCTCCTCTCTCCTTTCTCTATAATCATCTTCTTGCTAGTTGGTGTTTGTAAGCCATTAGAGGAGTGACAATTGTGACTCTAAAGCTCCAAGGACAAGAAGACTCAAGCAAGTGATTCAAGATAATCTTCTAAATCTGATTTCTTATGTTATTATACTAGAAATGTCATTAGAAGTCTTGGATTCAATGCATGTTCAATTAGAGAAACCTAGATCCAAGCATTATGGTTTGTATGTGCACATAGGAATGTTCATATGGCTAAAACCCATCAGTGGTATCAGAGCCTTGATTGGTTTCTATTGAATTGATGCATTGGTTGCTTGTTTGTTTCTTGCAAAATTCGGATTTTGACATTCTGCCTGATGAACTCGGCGAGTTCCATAGTGGACTCAGCGAGTAGGCTCAACTCGGCGAGTCCATTGTGGTACTCGGCGAGTTCGAGCGTCAGAAAGATCTAATTTCGGGATTTCTTGTTGTTTATCTTTTGGATACTTACCTTAACCTTAATGGGTCAATATAAATCCGATTTTATGATATATTTGAGTATATTCTTGACCTAATTGAAGATATTTATCAATTAATTGAATATTAATTTCCTTATGTGATAACTGATTAATTATTTTAATTAAATTGGTAAATTGTTTTGCAAGAAATAATTAAATAAATCAAATATGGATAATTATGTGATTAAATGTTAATTTGGATTATTTGTTATTTGATCCCCTATGTTTTGAAAAGTTTAAAACTTGCCCTCAAGTTTTGAAATTTATGTTTTGTGATTAAAAGTTGAATTTAGACAATTTAAATTTCAAACCCTAGAATTTTACAAGTTTAAAATTCAACCCCATACTAATATAATATTACAAGATTAATATGTATATATATGTATAATTAAAAATGCTAGTCTTACTGTTAGTAGGCCTCATTCACAAAGCCGGTCTATAAGGTGGGTATAAGGTTGCGGCCTATAAAATGGCGCTTAATGGGTGTACACTCACACCCACCGCTTTCTTGATCGGTGGAGGGTCGTTAGCCGAACGGGTAGGATAGGGCAACCTCATCTCCTCATTAAAAGTATAATATGAAATACAAAGTAAATACATGTTTTTCAAAATTCCCAATCCTAGTTACTTTAGGAAAAGTGAATTAATGCAATCCCATGAAATTACACTTTGCACCCTTGCTAAGAAGTTAGTGGAGCGTGTGTGGTTTACCGGCACACTAATTGGTTCTAAGCAAAGGTGGAAAAGGGTGATTCATTGTTTATCATAGTTCGATGGAGAGTGTGTGGTTTACCGGCACATTGAATAGGTGATTGTTACAATGAAGGCACCATGTGAATTTGCATGGTAATTCACACCCACTTTGTGATCCTCGGTATCCCAGTCACAAACGAGAGGGGCATATCGAGATTTAAACATGCCATTGAAAAGTTCAATGAATCTCATCAAAACCTAAGAATCCTCAATACATTTAGAACTTAAAGTTATGTTTTCATGGTGGAGAATTAGTGAATCGTCATTCACTTACCTTCAAATTGTTTGTATGTTAGATTACGGCATCCCTTTTCTAATATGTAAATATTGTTGTTGGATCCTAGCCCTAATTTTTCTTATTGGGTGATAATTAGGGATTCAAATTCTAATCTATCTTTGTCCTTTCTATTTGTAGATATCGAACGCGAACAACGCTGCTTCTAGCTCGTTCACATTGATGAGCCTTTGCCAAAAGGTGACTTTCGATGGGACAAACTTTAGCGAATGGATAAGATACATTCGCACAATTGCTCGCTACGAGGACAAGGAGTATGTCCTCGATGAGAAGCTCGAGAAGATCAACCCAGAAATCGCTACTCCGGCTGAAATGACTGCTTTTGAGACTCATGAACGTGATGCAACGAAGGTTCATTGCATCATGATAGCCACAATGAACGCTGAATTCCAAAAGTCCTACGAGGACATGTATCCGTACGAAATGCACCAAGACTTGTTGGAGAGATACCACCAAAACGCGAGGCAGGAACATTACGAGATCTTCACTAACATGATCTCCGCTAAAATGGGTCATGGAGAATCTCTAACCGTGCACCTGCAAAAGATGCAAAGGTATGTCGATCGTCTTCGCAAGTTGAATGTTGACTTTGGAGAGACTTGGCAATCGACATGGTACTTCACTCCTTGCCTCCGTGTTACAATCAATTTAGGATGACCTACCACATGAACAAGGAAGAGGTCACCCTAAGTAAGCTCCAAGGTCTCCTTAGGGTTGCTGAGAGCAACCTCAAGGACAAGTCTGTTGCACCCACTCCCAATCCACCCGCTGCTCCTATTTTGGCCATTGAGCAAGGAAGAGGCAAGAAGAGGAAGGCTCCGTCTAAGAGCCACCGCAAGGGAAAGTCCCGAGATGGTTCCTCTTCTAGTGGGACCAAAGTTGATCCCGCTAAGCCTAACCCTAACCCAAAGGAGGAAGAGTGCCACCACTGCCATAAAATAGGGCATTGGAAGAGAAGCTACCCAGACTACCTGCAAGCCATCAGGGAAGGAAAGATCAAGCCGTCTTTCGCAGGTACATACACAATTAAATCAAATGATTCATCTCATGCTATTTCTTGGGTACTAGATACCAAGTGTGGTTACCACATTTGTTCTGAATTGCAGGGACTAAGAAGAAATAGGGATGTGGAGCATGGAAGAATAAATCTAATCATGGGGAACAGAAGATCGTCGCCTGTGACCAAGATTGGAGTGTATTCTCTAGTGCTTAGGAATGGTTTATTTTTAGATTTGAATAATTGTTGCTATTCGTGAGAAATGGCAAGAAACATCATTTCATTTCATGGTTTGTTTAGACAAGGATTTAGATTTTCTATTAATAATGAGAATGGTTCTATTTATGCTTATCTAAATGGTGTCTTATATTTTAAAGCAATACCATGTAATTGAATATATGAAACTGTTATGATTGTAGATAACCTAGGAAATGATGTTTTATGCATGGATTCTTCCAATAGTATGGATAGAGCATCCTTGTGGCATTGTCGTCTTGGACATGTCAACAAGAAGCGCATAGCCCAACTCCAAAAGGATAGAGTGTTGGAGTCATTCGACCTTAGGGAAAATGACACATGCGAGTCTTGTTTACTTGGAAAGATAACCAAGTCACCCTTCACTAGCACATGTGAAAGGGGTGAGGATCTATTGGACCTCATACATACCGATGTATGTGGACCATTTAGATCAACCCGAGGAGGAAACTCCGGTTGAACCGATTGACGAGTCATTACCTCTTAGACGTTCCGAAAGAGTTAGAGTTCAACCCCAGTTTTATGGTTTTCATATTACTACCGAAGGGGACACGTATATTAGTGATGGTACACTAATAAATCTAGATGAACCTAATAGCTATAAGGAAGCCATGGCAGGCCCGGAGTCTGCTAACTGGAAAGAGGCAATGGACAGCGAAATCCAATCCATGTATGATAACCAAGTTTGGAATTTGGTTGATAATGTACCCGGACGTAAGACCGTTGGGTGCAAATGGATCTTCAAGAAGAAGACCGACGTGGATGGAAACGTACACACATATAAAGCGCGATTGGTTGCGAAGGGCTTTACTCAAACTCCCGGAGTTGACTATGATGAGACCTTCTCACCAGTTGCGAAGATAAAATCTATTAAAGTGATGCTAGCGATTGCCGCATTTCATGATTATGAGATTTGGCAATTGGATGTCAAGACCGCTTTCCTTAATGGGAAGTTGGCTGAGGATGTTTACATGGCTCAGCCAGAAGGTTTCGTGGATCCGAAGCATCCGAATAGAGTGTGTAAGCTTGAGAAGTCCATTTATGGACTTAAGCAAGCGTCTCGCAGATGGAATCTTTGCTTCGATGAGAAAGTCAAAGAGTTTGGATTTGTACGAAGCGAAGATGAATCATGTGTATATGTCAAAGCCAATGGGAGTATAGTAAGCTTCCTCGTTCTGTATGTCGACGACATACTGCTCATAGGAAACGACGTCCCGACACTGCAGGAGGTTAAGTCCTGGCTCGGGAAGTGCTTCGCTATGAAGGACCTCGGAGAGGCTTCCTATATTCTGGGAATAAGGATAGTGAGAGAACAAAGTAAGAGACTAATAGGACTTAGTCAGAACACTTACTTAGATAAAGTAATGAAACGTTTCAGTATGGAAAACTCGAAGAAGGGAGAATTACCGATACAAAGTAATGCCAAGTTGAGTAAGACTCAAAGCCCGAGTACGGAAGCTGAGATAGCAGAAATGAGCCGAGTTCCATACGCTTCCGCATTTGGCTCAATCATGTATGCTATGACTTGTACTCGCCCTGGTGTAGCCTTTGCTTTGAGCATGGTTAGTAGATATCAAGGGAACCTTGGCAGAGCCCATTGGATTGCGGTCAAGAATATCCTTAAGTACCTTCGGAGGACGAAGGAATGGTTTTTAGTCCTCGGAGGGAGTGATGAATTGAAGGTGCGAGGGTATTGTGACGCCAGCTTTCAGACCGACAGGGACAACTACCGTTCGCAGTCGGGCTGGGTCTTTACCCTGAATGGAGGAGCAATGACTTGGAAAAGTTCCAAGCAGGAAACCGTAGCTGATTCAACGTGCGAATCATAGTACATTGCAGCGAGCGAAGCGTCGAAGGAGGCAATATGGTTGAAGAACTTCATTGGTGATCTTGGAGTTGTGCCTGCCATAAAGGAGCCCATGGAGATTTTCTGTGATAATGAAGGAGCGGTTGCCTTGACCAAGGAACCGAGGGATCATGGTAGATCTAGACATATCGACAGAAAATATCACTTTATTAGACATCGTGTAGAAGAAGGACAACTCGTGGTTAAGAGGATATCATCAGAAGATAACCCAACAGATCTGCTTACGAAGGGACTGAGCAGGGTTAAGCACTTGCAACATGCTAGGAGTATTGGGCTGAAGGATGATATTAGTATAGATTAGATAGTATTAGACACATGTAATAGATAAATGTAATTAACGTTTGATGATTAAATAAAAGAGTATTATTTATGAGTAATGTTACTGTCTTATGTTAATTGTTTAACTATTGTTTCACTTTGCATGTTTTGACTTCCAGAATAATTAAGTTTATTAAGAATAATCGAATTATTCAAATTATCCACAATCATTCATATGTTGGAAGTATGTATGAATGAAGATTGTCATGAATTGGTGTGTAGATTGTCTAAATGGTATTAGACATAGCAAAATTTTGCTGCAACGTTCATGAGTGCTTATGAACTAGTTTTGAGCATTGGAACAAACCCGCGCTTGCTGGAATCACGTTATGGAATATGATAAAAAAAAGGGTGATCGCAAGACGATAATATCATATGGTCTTAAAACCTAGATATATGGTTTGTTATTTGTTAATTGGTTGTACATTGATAATGCGAAACCGCATCAGTAACTTGATGTTATAAAACGCATTGTTGTGTATAGTTGATTAATGAATTAGTAAATCCATATAAGTTGAAGTTTATCTGTTACTTTTATCCTGAGAGGGTAAAAGCGATATCTCGGCCGCTCAATGATTTGATTTGACTTATGTGTCGGGCCCGGTCAGAACTGAATTGATGTGTTCGATTAAGTTCTATGTCGAATAAATCTGAGATCGAGAAACCAATTGCTGGAGAAATTGGTTCCATAGAATTGTCAGCATGATATCTAAACAGAGGACTGTACGATCCCTTATCTAAAGAACAAGATTGATAAGATTAGAGTTTGACAGCGTCTTTGAGAGCTACGATTGCTAATCGGATTATACTTGTATATAGTTACTAGAATTATCCAAGTGGGAGATTGTTGGAATAGTGTCTAAGGCTGCAACTATATTAGGCAAGTATTTGACCTGGTTGTGCATGGTCCTTTTGGGTTGCCTTCACCATAGCAACTTGACAGGAAGATCTGTGATGAGAGAAGAAATATTATTAATATATTATGAGAATAATATAAGGAATAATAATATTATTATTTGATTAATATAAGTCATAAATTAATTAGGAATTAATTTGGTGACTTAAAGAGATTAATTGAATAAAGGGGCATAAACTGTCAATTGTGTGATAGTTGTACTTTGGGTTATAATCCCTTATGGATAGGGGGGGGGGGGGGGACGGTTTTGAGGCTTAGGATAGACCTTGAAATCGTCCAAGGCTTATCATTAGGGTATTGGATTGCTTAGGGCCTAAGTTATCCAATTAGGGTTTAAGGGTGAAACCCTACGAGCCTTACTAGTATAAATAGACCCTAGGGGTTAAGGGAAATCGGCACACTTGTCTCTAAAGAAACCCTGGCCGATTTCTTCCTCCTCTCTCCTCTCTCTATAATCATCTTCTTGCTAGTTGGTGTTTGTAAGCCATTAGAGGAGTGACAATTGTGACTCTAAAGCTCCAAGGACAAGAAGATTCAAGCAAGTGATTCAAGGTAATCTTCTAAATCTGATTTCTTATGTTATTATACTAGAATTGTCATTAGAAGTCTTGGATTCAATGCATGTTCAATCAGAGAACCCTAGATCCAAGCATTAGGGTTTGTATGTGCACATAGGAATGTTGATATGGCTAAAACCCATCAATTGGTGCCTTCGACCCGCTAAGCCCGATGAGGAAAATCACCTCGCACTGCCGAATCCCACAGAAAGAATCTCTGGCTATTGGCCCGCAAGAATCCTCACGCTATCAATCACAAGTTAACCATCCATCAATAATCGGATCCGAATCACACTAAGTATCCAAACTAGGGTAAAAGACGTTTTTAGCCTCTTCGTAACTTGACCCAAAACCAAGGCCCAAAATACCCCATGGTCAACCCTGGTCAAACTTCTGGTCAAAGTAAAAGTCATCAGTCTATGTTAACCAAACACACGTTGTTGACTTTCCAACACGCCATGCTTCGCCATCATCCAAATAGTTGGGAAAAATCCCAACCAACACGTCGTGTTGACTTTCAAACACACCATATTTTCCTGAATTCCAATAACTTAATACGTTAAGCTACTTTCTCCTCTCCCTTCACAAAGGCCAAAAAAGAGCACCAAGAACTTCTTACTAGCTCAAGAACACCACCATGAGACTTAGGGGTCGATTTTAGGATTTTAGTAGCAATGGAGGCTGGTAAGGAGGCCAACCATGAGGACTTAAGACCATTATATAGGGTCAACACCCAAAAGATTAGGGTTTCCTTCTTAGTCTCCAACACGTCGTGTTTAGACACCAACATGCCGTGTTGACCTCAATGAGAACCGTGTTTTTCCTTAACTAGACACGTCGTGTTCAAACCTCAAAATGGGATTTATTCCCAACAATTGATCCTCAAGATTTCGGGTGTTACAAATAAATTACTAAAGTCGCCCCTATGGGTTGTCAAAATTATGTATTTGGTCCCTGACTTTTGTTTTACACTCGGACAGTCCTTAGGTTTTGATTTTCTTGCGTTTTTCATCCCTCATAGACATAAAAAGACTATATTGCCCTTTATATTATCGTTTTCAGTTTTTTATTATTTTTTATTAGTTATAGAAAATAAATTAATTTTATAGACAAGTAGGATCTACTTTTACCCTCAATCCGACTCCCACTCCCATTGTAACGTCCTGTTTTGAATCGTTTCCCATTTTGGAGTAGTGATCAGGGATTGGGTATTAGCGGGCCTGGGACCCTTGAAGAATTGAGATTAGGACTCTTTGGCGGTGGATACTGTAATTTGGATGATTCGGACATTCAGTTTGTGTTTTGGAGTCAAAGGGTATATCGGTAATTAGTCAGCTCGGGCTTTTATAGAAATTAGAGGTTTGTTTGGGAAATGGTAAGGCATGTATGGGCTGATTAAAGTTTAGGGATTCTCGTTACCTTTTCATGGATATAAGGATCGTCGGAATCAGATTTATAACAAAGAAGTTATGGCCTTCAGAGTGCTTAAGGGTTTAAGAGGAAACCCTAGTACGCGGGGCGTACTTAGGGAGTACGCGGGGAATACTGATGCGAAGGGTATTACGTTGGGCATAATATTGTGTATTCTTAGCGTATTACAAGGGTCAAATTGGGGTTGTGGGACCTCGTACACTAGGCGTACGAGGAGTACGCGGGGTATACGAGGGGAAAGGAAAAACCCTGATATTGGAAGTTATAGCCTCTATAAACGCATTAAGTCTTTTTGGGTGGCCTCTTTACCAACCTCCAAGTCCCCAAATCCCAAGAAATCGTCTCTAATCCTCAATGGTTGTGATTTTAAGCTCATAGTGTGCATTTTTGTCTTTTTGGCTCATTTCCAAGAAAATTGAGTTTGCTGCAAGGTTATGGATCAAGGAAGAGCTTGTGGATCTTGATTATGTGCTTTATTTCCACCTTTTTTAAGGTAAAAAGCTTTGATCTTGTTCATTGTTGTCTTAGATCTATGTTGTATGAGTTTTGGTCCCTTTTTGGCCCCAAGAATGAGATCTTGTGCTTTGGTACCACTCCAGGAGCTATAAGTTGCCACTCTTGGTGTTTCTGAGGTTCTAGATGCATAAACTTGCCTTTTTAGGGTTTGGAATCCCCCATGCATGAGATGGTGTCCATTTGGTGAAATTTTAATGCTTTATCTTGAAGATTAGTTCTTTTGGGGCATGCAAAGTCACAAAGTTAGTGACTTTATGGTTTTAGACACTTATGTGGACTTAGATATGTGGTTTGGACTTCTGGACTTAAGTATTAAGAGCTTAATGTCGAAATTGGCTTAATGGAGGAGTATTTGGGCATACAAGTTTGTACGCGCAACGTACAAGCCAAATTGTTGTACGCTTAGCGTACAGCTGAGTACGCCCCACGTACTCAGTCAGGAGGGTTTTGGATTTTGGGCTTCGTGTTGGGCTTCCTTTTTGGGCTTGGGTGTTTGAGTTCTTAATGGGCCATCTGAGTACAAGTGTTTTGGACTAGGAAAAATTGGTTGGGCTTTAGGTTAAGGCCCGTGTAAGGGTTTTGGACCCAATTTGGAAAATTGGACCTTGGTTGATTATTTGGCTTTTAGGCCTTCAGAGTGTGAGTTTGGACCTTATTTTGGACCAAGCTAGGTTAGGGGTAAAATGGTCTTTTTACCCCAAGTATGGATTTATGGTTATGGTTTGGAACCCAATTGTTAATTAGGTGTTGTTTTGATGTTGACAGTTCGGGGATCTATCAGCCAACAGTTAGGGATCGTCTGTGCTATTCGGCAGTGCGAGGTGAGTCTCCTCACTGGGTTTAGCGGGTCGAAGGCACAAATGTCGGCCCATGGTTTTACGTTAGAATGCTAGATGTATGTGTAACTCTTGTGTGCGTTATGGGATGATATGCTTACCAGGCAAGGCCCGATGCCAGGCGGGGCCTGATGAGTATAGTGTATGTTGGTTATGAGTACCTGTTTTATGCTTACTGGGCGAGGCCTGATGCCGAGCGGGGCTTGATGACTGTATGGTATGTTGTAGTCTTTGTGATCATTACATGTGTTAGTAAGGTTATATGTTTATATGATTATAGAGTTATATGATTATGTGTCTATCGGGCGGAGCACAATGTTAGAAGGGGCTGGAAATTTACAAATCTGTAATCCGAGCGGGGATCGATGTCGGGCTAGACTCGAGGTCGGGCGGGGCCCAAGACAGAGTGAGAATCGAGACGGGGCGAGGCCCGATGGAGGGCGGGATCCCAGTATATGATTTATGTATGTATGATATGAGGTATGTTAGGGAACTCACTAAGCTTTATGCTTATAATTTTCAGTTTATGTTTTAGGTACTTTGGTTTTCAAATGGAAGATCCCGGGATGATTGTAGAGCACACACCACATGTTTCCGCATTCTGTGATTTACTCTGATTCGATGATGTTTTGCTAAGTCTTGATTACCTTGGTTTTATGGAAATGTTATGTATTAACGATTTATTAATCTGAAAATGAAAATTTTATGTCATTATTTTTGGGACGTTACACCCATCACTGGTCACCCCTCCAAATCTCACACCCACCACCAATTACCGGAAACCACCATCAGCCACCGTCAATCACTAGCCATCAGAAAAAAAATTAATTATGAAGCAAAATTGAAGAAAATCCAAACTAGAAACTAGAAACTACAATTCCTCCGTCAAAATCGTGATATCAGTTTTACCAAAAAAAAACACTTCATAAACTTCACACACACATACACACAGACTAAACATTTGTAAAAAACCAAACAAACTTTTAATAAAAAAAATCATTGCTCAAATTAAATGATTTAAGTCAAATCTATTTCTGAAACCGTATGCCGTTTACCAAACAAAAATAATACAAACTTGAAAAACCGATGTAAGTAAGGGCACAAATACAATCTACAGGAACGAATAACCTAGATCCATGCCTATCTTCTTTTATTTCTTGCTAGCATGCGATTTGCAGAAATCCATCCGAAATATTTAGCATACGATTTTGCATAAATAGGGAGAAAGAGAGGGAGCATATCCGTTGGGGAAGGAGAGGTGAAGAGGGGTCGCAGTTCCGGTGAGAGGGTTTCGGTTTGTTGGTTATGTTTAGGTTCTTCTTCAGGTAGACAAGAGAACGATGCAGTGATGATGTTAACAAGGGATGACATTGGATCTAAGTAGGACGTCATTGGAAAATGTTGAGTTCAAGAATGGAAGGAGGGAGAATGTGGGTTCGAGATCCATAAGTCGTCTACTCCGACGAGGTTACCGACTCCGATGGCACCTTCGATAGCAGATAACTAAGAAGATCGTGGATTTGCACAGTTGAGGGAGTGATTTCGCTGAAGACAACACCAAAAGGAAAAATGGCGATGAAGAAAGATTTGGATCTTTTTCAGAGTGACAGTTTGACGAGAAAGAGAGCAAATCTAGTGGTGGTGGCGGCTGAGGTCCATTTTAGGGTCTGGTGGTGGCTGACGTCCATCTTCTTTCTTTAATTGATATAATGATATTATCAATGATATGAGGGACAGGAAGATGTGTGTTTAGGTAGGTGTGGAAAAAAGGGTATATTCTTTATTTTAAATTAAATTATAATAAATAATAAATATATTGTAAAAAAAGATTAAGTAAGAGTAATATAGTCTTTTAATGTCTACGAGGGACCAAAAACGCAATAAAATCAAATAACAAGGACGATATTAGTGCAAAAAAAATAAAGACCAAACGTGTAATTTTAACTAACTACAAGGACGATTTCATTAATTTGTTCTTAATAAAAAATATATGTTATATATAAATTTTCAACAATAGCTTTTGAGTTCATATTATAATTTTTTTTCATATTACATAACTAGTTGTGTATGCTTCCTAAAAATAACAACTACTTGTTTGTAGTAAACTTAAAAGATAATGATTTGTAAGGATATAGTTTAGATTTTGTTCATATTTAGTCCTTTTAGTTATTTTTTGTTTTTATACTATCATTGAACTCGTTTGAACTATTTATATTACATCTTTATGATAAACCTGTTGAAAATAATCGATACCCTACCCGATCCAAACCATTTTGAATTAGGATAGATTGGATCGGGTAAATCGGGTATTGGATTTGGAAATTCGGGTAACTGGATAACCCGATATTTAAATGGGTCGGGTATTTGGTAGGTTTAAAAAAACCAGAGATACCCAAATACCCGATTTTTTTTAAAAAAAAAATTGATATACTAGCTATAATAATTATTGAAATGGTATTCATCAAGTAATTTACATAATTAGCAAATTCACGGTTAACCCATTGATATTTTTCATGAAAATTAAATAAACGTTTTATATTCTCCTACCGTTTCAATTATTTTAATAAACGTCCATAATAAAAAGCTTTTATAATAATAGTAACAATAATTTCAATTCGTATGTATTATAAAACTAGACGTAAAACTCATATATTATATGGGTTCATTTAAAAGAAAATTTAAAATATTTGAAAAGTTTGAATTTATAAGAAAAATAAGAAAAATATTAATTATAAAAATTAAAGTGTTTTTTTTTCTTCTTTCAATTTAAACAAATAATTTAGATAAATAAATAAAAGAAATTAATGAAACTTTAATTTAGTAATTTTTGAAATTAGAAGGAAAGTCCATTAATGAAATTGATATGTATTTATTATTAGATTTAAATAATATGTGGAATTTAATAAAATAGAAAAAACCATAAAATGACATGTGGAATAAAAATTAATTTAAAATAACCATAAAATTACATGTGACAAAATTAATGAGAATATGACATGTGGTAAAAAAATCTTTATTTATTAAGGTAGATTCCAGAATATATATATAATATTAAATTTTAAAAATTAGTTAAAAAGTAATTCATATTTCACCAAACCACGAAATATATTCTATACATAGATTCAAACTGATATTTGTTTAATCAAAATTAATAAAAATTTGATCTATATATTCAGTACATAACCTTACGCAAAGCAAAAGAACAGAATATTATAAGTACATGAACTTTGCCACATATTTACTTTATTAAATTTATTTTCGGGTAATATCCGAATTAATCAAACCCGACCTACTACCCGAATTACTTGAATTTAACTCGGGTCAGATAACAAATATTTTTTTACATGAAAATCCGAATTACCCGAAACCCGAAAAATTTACCTGATCAACACTCCTACTTTATGACTAGTTGGTGTAGGTTTTAGCCGGTCATAAGGATGTAATGTGAACAATCCAAATAAGTTTAATGGTAATATACAGACAAAAAAACATAAGGGATCAAAGGTGAACAAAACCTAAAGTATGTTACTCTTAAAAGTCATTAACTCTTTTATACAAAATAGTTTATTTACAACACTAGAGAAATGGTTTGGTCTTTTTGGGATCGATTTCACTGTCTAATGCGCATATGTAGTATTCGGTGGTTGGTCCGATAAATGTCGACCAAGCCAATGGTGCTTAACTGGAACTAGGGTGAGCAATCAGTTCGAACCGGACTGAACCCGATTTAGAATTGGAACCAATTTAGACCAATAGTGAAAACTGATAATCAAACTGGTTAGACTACAACAATTTTGATGTTTGTCCCAGTTTTTGGTTAAATACTCGGTTGGAATCAACATATGTTCTTATGCGTTTGGTATAACTAGTTAATGATTTGAACCAAAATGATTAGAATAATACAAAATCAACCAACAAAAGTTAATCCAATATATAAAGAAATAAAGTCTTTATATAATCTAAAAAGAAATACAAACAGTAAACTTAATGTTGAAATAACATAAATTCAGCTTTGATATCATATGTTCTGGACCTGTAACTCAATCAACATGTAATTAAATAAAATGTTAATTTTGTTTAAAATGAAGTACAAACAACAAACTACGTGTTGAAAATCACCATGACATTATGACTTCAAAAGTTAATTTTGTCTAAAAACCCTCGGTAATTAGAAATGATAGTCACCGTTCCAAATAATAATAATAATAATAATAATAGTAATAATAATAATAATAATAAAAATTAGAAATGATAGTCATCTTCTAGTGATTATAATAATTTACAGAAATAATCGATTGAACCATTCCATGTTCCATTATATGACAATATGTCAATATACAAAGTTGCTATTTAAATATATGACCGCAAGCTTTTGAAATTTTCTTGATCATTTATTAATCAATTATTTCTTTATATTTTAAAGACTGTAACAAACAGCTTATAGGGGTGTACGTAACCAAAATCAGAAACATCAATATAAATAATCTTACACCCAACTGTAATTTTGTTATTTTAATTCAAGTCGAAAGAGTACAAATCCTTCCATACCAATCATCCCAATTAGGAAATTAATAATTTATAAACTAATTTGATTTTTATTTTGGACACAGAACTTTATTTTATTGATTTATCTCAACAAGAAGGCCCCATAATTTGACATTCGCCCTATCAACATCTTTGATCATACGACTTTGATCAAAGGCTTTCTATAGGTTTTGAACACTTAAACAACTTTTTTTTTCTTATGGTTCTTCCCCAAAATAGTGTCTCCCTACATATTTTGGGTACAAAACCTTCTTCTATTACACCTTGGTCATTCATTTTTTTAAGGATAGTTAGCAACAATGTTGTGATTACAAGTTTAACCTTTTAGACAGGTGTAATGTGGTTTAATGATGACCACTTGATATTTAAATAAAAGAAAATGACAAAAATAACCATTTACACTAATTGCATTACAAAAATAGCCAAAAAAAATCAAAATTACAAAATTAGTCTACGATTTCGCAGATGGAGATGCCCCATCTACGAAATGAGCATCTCATCTGCGAAATTGAAGCCCATCTGCGAAATCCCCTTGTTTTTCACTATATAAACGTTTTTTTTCTTAGATTTTAACTCTTTTAATGTTTAAATTTTTTTTTATTTTATCATTTATTGTATTATTTAGTGTTAAAAAATGGTAATTTTGTTGTGTTTGATAGTTTTAATATTTCTTTAGTATACTTGAAGTTTAAATGCTATTTTGTTAGTGTTTGTTTGAATGTACAAGTAGAGACTGCGTAGATAATGTTTACAATTTGTTATTTTTGTTGTTTGTTTAGTTGTTGTATAACCTGAAAACTTGTATATTCTTATCGTATAATTATTTATATAAAGTGAAAAATAGTTAAATTATAGTATGTGCAAAATAGTCGTTTGTATATATATTTGTCGTATAAGTATAACATTTGTATAAGTTGAAAATTTGTCGTATATATATTGTTAGAAATTGTTTGTGTTTGTCGTATAAGTTGAAAATTTGTATAAAGTTGTCGTATAACTTGCAAAATTGTTAATTTGATTGTCGTTTTATTTTAAAAATTGTTTGTTTATATGGTTACAAAATGTTAGTTTTAATTAGAAAGATAAAAATTGTTTATATATTTGTCGTTTAAGTTGAAAATTTGTTTAAGTTGAAAATTTATTTTAAGTTGAAAATTTGTCGTTGATATATTTGTCGTTTAAGTTGAAAATTTGTTTAATAAAATGTTTATATAATTATGTATGATATTGTTTTTTTATCATAAATATATTTGTTGTATAACTTGGAAAATTGTTTATATATGTGTATGTTATTGTTTTTTATCGGAAATATATAAATTATTAATTAAGAAATTGTATTTGCATTACTAATTGTTTATGTACTTATTGCAGTTCGTAATCATATATTTTAAAAACAAAATATTTTTTAGTTCTCTAATTTGTTTTTGTGTTTTTTTGCAGCATGATTTTAGTTTTATCAATACGAAAGCCTTTGCGAACTTAAAAGGCTCGGGCGGTAACATATGGGAAGTATTTGAAGTTTTAGATGATGTCAGACGTGCCATTTTCAGAGATACCGTATTTGGTTATTTTATTGATGTCCCTCGTTTACAAGGGGACGCATTATTGTTTCATAAAATGTTCCTTCATCAGATCCGGCCGGACGCTGTTTTATCTCCAGATGGAATAAAACGATTATATTTTCGAGTAGGCAATACGAAAATGGTTTATGGGTCGGAAGAGTTTTGTTTGATTACCGGCTTCAATTTTGGGGAGTATCCAAAAAACATTGGGAGAAAAGGGTCGGAAAAATTATTAAGCAGTAAAAAAAGATGTTTATTGCGTGAACGACTATTTCCGGACCATACTAATAGTTCGGTGAAAATCGGCGACCTGAAACGTTTAATTTTAAATCGAACATTCCTAGCACTTGACGACGTTGATGCAGTTAGAGTATGTTTGATATACATTTTGTGTGAAGGTTTTTTGGGTAAAGAAGTTAATGATCGGGTGCCACAAGATTGGTTTTTTTTTGCTGAGAATTTGGATCTCTGGAACAGGTATATTTTGTTTACGTTAAAAGTTTTATTTTATTAAAGTTATAATTTATATAATAACCAATTTTGTTTTTTTGTTTTGTTAGCTTCGCTTGGGGTAGCTATCTCTGGGATTTTACTTATGTTTACCTTGAGGATAAATGGAACAAAATACATAATTATTTATCACTTTCTGAGCGTCGTCAAACTTTAAAGTACTCCGTCTCAGGATTTACGGCTCCAATAAGGGTATAAAAATTTTACGGCTCCAATAAGGGTATAAAAATTTTCTTATATTTAAATTGTTTTATTGTTATGTTTTTTATTTTAATTTTAACTTTTATTACTGTAATTGTAAAAAATTGTAGATATGGATTTATGAGATGATTCCGGCTGTTCGTGCATGTAGATTTGTATTGAGAAAAAATAAAGACTTGCCTCGGATGAAACGATGGAGTGGAACAAAAAAATTGAAATGGGTTGACGTGAACAAAATTTGGTCAAAGATACAGGTTTATAAATTTTTCGTTTATTATTAATAAACTTGATTATTATACTTTTATATGTATTTTTAATATGTTTAATTTTTTAGGAGGGGCAACCACTAAGACAAAACATGTTACCGGGTGATGGTGAGATGACATCTTGTTATTATATGTCATTTCAAGAGTATGTATATGGTAAAGGGAAAACAGTTCCATCCCCAGTACGGGACCATTTTAGGAGACAAGACGAATCTTCGTCTAGTATGTCGTCCAGTGGTCGCTCTCATGGTAGAGGTCGGGGCAGTGGGACAACCTAGACGAGGTGTTGAAACGGCTACATGCACTGGAGCAGCATGTGTTTATGAACCGACAACCTACAGAGGTTTTTGTTGAAGAAGTGAATACTGAACAATTTTGGAACGACATTACTTTTGATGATCCGATAGTGTCACAAAGAAAATATGATGAACAAGTTAGTTACACGCTACATTATTTTTTAAATTTTATTAACATATATGAATACCTGTGTTCATATTTTATATTTGAAAATATAGGTTGTGCAAGATGAAGTGATGAATAAAAACAATACAACTGAAAATGTTTTTGGTGATATTCAAGACGACAAGGTTGTTATAGATATTACCTTTACGATTTTAATAATTACTTTTTAATAATGTGTCTTTCGTTATTAAGTAAAAAGTTATATTTTTAATGTAGGTGTTGGAGGAGATGAATGACTATGCGGGGAACAAATTTGATGATGATGTGTTTGATGTAAATGATTATAGTGAAGTTAAAGAGGTTCTTATAGTTACATTAATTTATATTTTGTTTTTAGTAGATTAAATCATTTATTTAATTAGATATTATTGCTTATTAAATTACGTGTATTTCGTTATTAAGTATAAAGTTTTATTTTTAATGTAGGAGTCGGAGAAGAGGAATGACAATGCGGGGAACAAATTTGATGATGATGTGCCGAACGAAGACGAAATAATAATAACGGGAATTGTAGATTATTTTGATGAGTATGATGGCAAAGAAGTTACACCAAATAAACCGAGGACTCGAAAAGCATCACAATATTTGTGCCCTCCTTACACCGAGGTATTCGTTTTATTTATAAACTCATGATTTTATGTTTATGTGAATTATCTGAAAGATATAGATTTAAACATTTGAATATTGTTTTTAGTTGCACACGACACCGAAACAAAAAAGAAGAACAAAAAAGAAGGTTGATATCAAATCAACAAGCCCCGTTCCTCCTCCAGTTTTTGGTGTTGCTCATGACTTCTCCATGTTGCGCCTGCAACCTTACGTAGCAGGTGGTGAGGTTGTCATCCAAAATTATATATTTCATTCATATGATGTCCAGCATCGTTTGTTTAATTTCGTGTTAGATAGAGATTTTTGGAGCTCATTGTTTGGGCATACACACGACGGATGGTTGGAGTCAGCGGTAAATTAATTGTTAATTTATTATTTTAAAAGTTAATTGTTTTTTAGTCAATAACAAAACTATCATGTGTGCAGCATATAACCATTTGGTACCGACTATTGATGGAGAGACAGTTTGAGAGCGACCGAAATACAATAATGCCTCCAAATTTTTTTGTTTCTCATGCTTTGGAAGAAGGACAGGACTGGAGGGCGTTTATGGCTAGTATTGCTACGTACCCCAACTTCATGGTTGCTTGGTGGGATGTTGATACGGTAAACTTAATTGTTTATATTGAAAATAATATCGTTATTTTTGTTATGTTTTTGTATTGTGATGTAAAAAAACATAATTTTATTTTCTGATCCTTATACAGGTCCTATTGCCGATTCATTCATCCCCTAATCATTGGCTATTTGGGGAACTACGATTAGCGTCAATGGAAGTGCATATTTATGACAGTCTTGGTAGAGGGGCTTATGAAAAATTCAAATATGAAGGAATCTTTTCCAAATTTGAACGTCGGGTGGCAAATTATTTGGACAAGATTAAGTATTGGGCCCGGAGGAACATCCCAAGGATTCCATTGAATATGCAATTCATTTATGAAGAAAATGTTCCCCAACAAAGTAGTTATTTGGGAGATTGCGGTGTTTTTGTTTGTATGTTTATGGAGCAATTCGTTTCAGGTCAACCAATACGTGTTCTTATTGACCCAAAAAATGCAGCTTTAGAGTTCCGTCAACGGATGGCAAATTTTTTTTAGGGGTCTAGTCTTGGTCCTATGTAGTTGGATTATATAATTGTATATCTAAATTAATGTTGGATTTGATTATTAGTTTATTTTTATAGTTTACTCAACGGATGGCAAAAAATTTAACGTTACGACAATTACAACAAATTAATGACCTACTAATTACTTATCAATACATACAACATAAGAACGACTACAACATTTGTTTTAACGTTACAAATACAACAATTTATTGACCTAACAACTTCAAAACCATAAAAACAATATTGAAAAGCTTACAACTTGTAAACAAGAACTGCCAAGAACAACACCCAACTACAAACCAACGCTATCTTTAACTTCTTATTTTCTGATTGAAAGGGCTTACTAGAGTTAGCTACTTTAGCTATTACCATAGATGATTGGTCCTTCTCTTCATCAACCCAACAGATAAACCCGCATTTTGGTCCCTGTTAAATTTAACATTGACAGTAAGAAAATAAATTTTTGTCATGTAAACACGAGGGTTTAAATTTGAATGACGTTAACAACATGATACCAAATATGGGCAAGCGTAAAACAATCTTCCTGGGTTTTTAGCTATACCCGAAATCCTAACGATACGTTCTCCTCCGCAATTGCAGTATGCCATTAGCCTTCTTTTTCTTTTAAATCGGAGTTACTTTCTAAGTTAAATTTTTCATACTGAGTGACACCCATTTATAGAAGAAATCATATTACAGACAATTCTTTTTGACTATGAAATGAACTGGTTTGACTATGAATTCAAAAAGTTGAACTACGAAATGCAGACAAGTACATTCTTTAGTATTGTCATGTTGGTCAGTGAAATTTGACTATGAAATGAACTGGTTTGACTATGAATTCAAAAAGTTGAACTACGAAATGCAGACAAGTACATTATGTAGTATTGTCATGTCGGTCAGTGAAATTTGACTATGAAATGAACTGGTTTGGCTATGAATTCAAAAAGTTGAACTACGAAATGCAGACAAGTACATTCTATAGTATTGTCATGTTGGTCAGTGAAATTTGACTATGAAATGAACTGGCTTTAGGTTGTGTGGTATAACATACTTCTTTTATTGAGTTATATAATATTTCATGGTAATGTATCTCGTTTAGTTTTTACTTATCACTAATATGTGTTTGTTTTTATGTAGATTCGTACCTTCCTTAGGTGCATGATACTGCTGATATATGTGGGTTATTTACCCCTTCTTGGGAGCTATCTGACAACAATGTACTTCGCAGTGGCTTTAGATGGAAATCATGAACCACTACTTTTAGCAATTGGTTTGGGAACCTTAGAGTGTGAAGAATCATGGAGATGGTTCATGATGAGGTTAAAAGATTGTTTAGGTGAGGACATAGAGGTTGGTTTCATAAGCAACATGTGTGATAAAATAGACTTTGGTGTTCAGAGTGCCTACCCGGATTCCTGTCATGGATATTGTCCTAAAGATATAGCTCGAAAGATACGTGAGTCTATCGGACATAACAATACGGAATTCGAATCGTTGTTTTGGAAGTCATGCAATGCATATAGTGTTGATGATTTTTACTTGTGTTTGGAAAGGTTGCAAAGTACATGTAGGAAACCACCTTTCTGCACCTTGCTTATGAGTCTAATTTACTGGCTTGACGATATACCGATTTCAAAATGGACACGAGCATTTTTCCCAAAAATACGTTACAATGTTAAATCGATTGACGTCCCTGAAATTTTGCAAATTATATCCACACGTGAGTTTTCTATAACAACGATAATTGAGTTAATCACCACGTCGATACAATCAAAGTATGCTGAACGGGCTGAAGTGGCGGGTAAGGGAGATTGTTATATTTAGTTTTTTTTATTGTGCTACTATTTTTATTAAAATATCAAATTTTACAGGGAGGTTGTCTGGTGGGTTGACCCCTTACGTTGAGAGTAAGGTTCAAAAATGTATCAACAAGTCTTATAATTGTAATGCAAGACGTTTGTATGGGGATACATTTGAAGTCGATGACAATTTTGCCACCAACAACGTACAACTTGAACGAAGGGTATGTAGTTGTGGTAAATAGCAAAAAAGCGGTATATCATGTGGCCACGCTATAGCATGTCTAAGAACCCGTACATCTGAATCCATTCATGGAATGGTTGATTACAAGTTCACTAATTATGTGTATCGACTTGCATATGGATCTGAGTTGGTGAATACTATACCATCACATGTGCATTGGGAAATACCAAATGAAACGGTGGTCCTGTTACCTCCCTCAATGCAGTAGTTATTCATGTAGCACCTTTATGTTTTATGTAGTATTATGTATTAGTTTTTTATGTCCCCCGTTTTTATTTTAGTGTCGTGTTACGTATTAGTTATCCATGTACCCAGTTTATATTTTATGTCATATTATGTATTAATTATTTATGTACCCCATTTATATTTTATGGCGTTCTATGTATTGGTTATTTAGGAAACAACATACATTAAAAGAAATGGACGTTTATTAAATAGTAACGACTACACACATACAACAACAAGCAACTTAAATAACGAAAAACAATTAACTTAACCAACATGCATTTAAAAATAAGGGACATTCTTTAAAAGATTCCATGCATCTAAGTGGGTAAACTCGCTACCATCATATTCAAAATGGTATAGTTCCAAAGCCACCTGCCGTAGAATGTCTTCATCCGTATTTGCATGTTTGATATGTGCATAATTAGTTCACATTAAGTATACATTTTTATTCATTTATTAGCTAAATTATTGCATATTATGGACAAAAGGTACTTAAAAGTGTTAAATTATGTTTTTCAGTCCAAAGATGAAGCTCGGAAGCGAAAGGAAGCGGGAGAAACAGTTAGAAGATCAAGAATGAAATAAAGAAGAAAAACACTAAAAATGGCATCTACTCGACGAGTCAGATCGGTTACTCGGCGAGTTCAATCTAAGAATCGAGAAGATAATGACTCGGGATCCCAGAGAGTTATCACAATACGGGGAATCTGAGAGGGACTCGACGAGTCACCACTTGACTCGACGAGTCGATTCGGATATTTAAAGATAATTCCACAGATCGATAGAGGGAGTTCTGGGACGATTCAGAAGTATATTGCTACGATTGAGAAGCCAGAAAAACCCTAGAAGACGACGGAAGGAGCTAGAATTCAATTCCGAAGAGTAATTAAGGCAAAATTTCATCATTCCACTTATTCTTTTGTTTTGTCATCATGATTAAGCAACTTGACTTTGTTTGTTTGCTGTTATTTACTTTAATTATGAGCTAAAACCTTTAGACTTCTGTTTGGGGATACAAAGTTGACAATATGGTTTGATTGATTAGTAGGATTAATTCCAAGTTGGTGAATTTTTGTTATTTTAGCTTGCTAAAGAACCTTGTGTGTGAATGATAATTGATTTTTTGTTAATAGGAAGGTAATTAATTAGCATGAACATCTATTGATTATTGACCTCATATGCTATGTGATCACTATGCTATATGTCTAGGATTAATGAATATGAAACTAGAATTAATAAGAAAATTGAGTAAATTCATGTGCAAGCTTGTAAGATGACCATCAAACAAGGAGTTAATTAATAGAATAAATTAGTTAACTATTGCAAGTCTAACTTAATCTGAATAATTAATCTAGTGAATATAATTAAATTAGGCAATTAGCCACTGTTTAAGTTAGTTTATTTGCTAAGGATTAGGGTAGTGAACACGAATCTAATCACTTGAATCGGTAACCAACGAAAGAATTAATCCATTGCACAATTACCTTGAAATCAACCATAGAGTTAACCGAGTTGAACTAAACAGAAGTTCATTTCCAATTATTGAATCTAGTTAAGTCGTTATTTTCTGGTCTTAAATTAGTAATAGTTAGTAAGTTTCTAGTCTTGTAAAACTAGAGAAAACCCCTACTTCTTAATTAACTTAGATTAAATTAGTTTTTAGTTTAATTTGCCGTTCCCTGTGTTCGATACCCTGCTTATTTAGCTATACCATAATTGATAGGTTCACTGCCTTTTGTGTGTTATTTGATAATTAAAAGTAGGTTTAAAACTAAGCGAGTTTGCACACATCAAGTTTTTGGCGCCGTTGCCGGGGAACGGTTCTAAAATTTATATTAAATTCTAGTTTAATCGATCCTTTGTGTGGGATTTATCTTACACAAAGTTATTTACAAAGCAAATAAGTAAGTATATTTAGTTTTATTAAAATTCCGTTTTTAGAATAACTAGAAATTTTTTTTCAGTTTTTGCTTTGAACTCGCCGAGTGCATTCGTGACGACTCGGCGAGTACATCGCTGTTTCAGCATTATTTTTTATTCCGTTTTTATTCCTTTTACGCGTTTCGTTTGTTTTGTTTGTTTACAGTTGTTTCATGACCCGAGGATCTGATACACCTCTGGTCCCTCCTTTGGAAGACCCGGAATCCGCACTAAGAAAAAGCAAAGGAAAAACCGTTGGAGAAACCGCAACTTCAAAGAACTCACCACTCAAGAATTTAAAATCCGTTTTCAGCAAGAAGAAGAGCAGCAAATCAGGAGCATCCAGTGCCTCGTTAACAATTGAAGAACCAATTCAAGAAGATATCGAGTACGAGACCGAGGAAGAAGAAGAGCATACTTACGAGCACGAAACCGATTCCGAAGAAGAGTTAGCTATCACAATGGCTAACATTGACGAAGTCCCCATGGGGGAGTGGAAGAAAAGGATGCGTGATGACACCGGGTCGGGACTTGTGCAACCCGCAATTCCCGCGACCGCCACTTTCGAACTAAAAGGCCATATTCTCGCCCAACTCAAGGAGATTCCTTTTTACGGGAAGGATCACGAAGACGCTTACAAGCACTTGGACGAAGTGAATGATGTGGCCGACTACTTCAACGTGCCTAATGTTCCACGCGAGACCCAGCTTCTTCGCATGCTTCCTGTCACATTTAAAGGAGCTGCAAAAGATTGGTTAAAGTCACTTCCTCCCGGATCGGTCACCACATGGGCCAAGATGAAAGAAGAGTTCATAGACCATTTCTGCCCGCCCTCCAAGATAGCCAAGCTAAAGAAAGCCATTGCCAATTTCGAGCAACAACCCGGAGAATCTCTTTATGAAGCTTGGGAAAGATACAGGAGCCTACTTAGAAATTGCCCACACCATGACCTTAATAGCCAACAAGAGGTCTCCATCTTCTATGATGGAGTTAATGTCACCACAAGACAATTGCTTGATTCTCAAGGCCCGCTCACAAAGAAGGCACCCCCAGTAATTAAAGAATTAATTGAAGAATTCTCTAAACACTCTAGAGAATACCACAATCCGAGAAACGAAGTAAGTCGTGGGGTAGTGAACGCGGCAAATGATAGCATGGCGGCGATGATAGCTAAGCTTGATAGTCTAGATCGAAGAATGACAAAAATGGATCAAGCAATCCATGCTATTAGGGTAGGATGCGAAAATTGTAGAGGGCCCCATCTCATTAAATGGTGAAACAAATGACAGACACGAGATTGGTTGCGTACTCAACTTCGCTTTGACATCTCTTCTTCTTCGATATTGAGTACGGCTCATTAAATGGTGAAACAAATGACAGACATGAAACCAAAATGATCCAGCACGAACTTGTGGGGGACCCAGTGGAAAATCCTCCTCTACAGTTATAATCCAAGCTTGAACCAAAGCGACCTCCTCTGCGTTCCTCCATATATGTGGTGAGTCCATAATTTCAAGGAGGAAAGTAATACGATACAATTACAACGGATATTAAAATCTATTTATAACGACTCCTTACTTTCCTGGTGCAATGGCTTGTCAATTCAAGCAGCAATGTATTGTGTTGTCATTCGACCGGGGATGACTTGTCAACTCGAACAGTGATCTGTTGTGTTATAAGTATAGTACACTGCATTCGTCAGTTAATTCTGACTATGAATTGCAGACATATTAGAAGATTGGACTGCGATTTTCTGTAGAAACTACTATAAAATTGACCTTAAGTTACATAAATATTTTATTAAATAAACCAATACAGCTGTTCAAATATTGTTTTTTAGATTCTACTCTCTTTGTTTCGATCAAAATGAGTTCTATATCATGGAGCAATGAAGAGTTCTTGGTTCTTACACATGCTTATATTCATCTGTACGAGACAAGCAAGTTGAACGATCCAATGTTTTGGAGCCGTTTAACCAATATTTTCAATGTTGAAAACCGAATGGCTACAAGAAACGATCATGACGAACTAGACATCTTAGCAAGATGGTATGAAATGAAAACCGAAGTTCAATTATTCAACGATCTTTATACCAAAATCAACGACACCCGTTTAAGTGCTACTAAGGAGGTCATCTTGGAAGCTGCTAAGGAGGAATACAAGTCATTAAGTAACGGGTTGGAATTCCAGTTTGAAGCCCCTTGGAATATTTTGAAATATATCCCGTTTGTTTAAAATCTATTTTAGTTTATTATGTGAGTATTATGTTATTTTCATTTACTAGGTTATTTTCATGTATTTCGTATGTATTTCGTTTGTTTAAAATCTATTTTAGTTTATTATGTGAGTACTAGGTTATTTTCATGTACTAGGTTATTTTCACGTATTTCGTTTGTTTAAAATCTATTTTAGTTTATTATGTGAGCAACTCGTATGATTAATTTGAATAAATAAATGTCCATTGCATTAGTTTTCACAATACATTAGAATACATTAGTAACAAGAATTCCATGAACCATTAAAAACATTACAACAATTACATGAAAAACAACGACATAATACGAACAAAGCATTAACGTAAAACACAAGTCCATGGGTTATTCTTAACAGAAATTAGAGCGGTCTACATGAAATATTGTTTATCTTTAACAACCTTCCAAACTTCCTCATATTCGAAGTCTCTGCCGTCATGCTCACAGATGTAAAAATCTGTAACAACTTCCAAGAACTCTTCTTCGTCACGATAACGAACATTGTTACTTTTTGCATAATTACATGCTCGATTGAACCATGTCACTTCTTTCTTTACATCCATCCACTTAGTAAGAACATCTGATTTTTCTCTTTTTTGTTCGTCTCCCATCTCATGGTTAAAAAAAGATGTTATGCGAGTCCATTCATCACCAATTAGGCAATGCGGGGGAGCAAGTAACGATACACCATCCTTAACACTTAACCAGCATCGTGTTAGAACTAACACCTCATTTGTCGTCCATGGCCTTTCAGAATTGGAACCAGGTACTTCATTCGAAGAACTTGCTGCATTCGACGACATTTCTAATAATGGGAGTTCGTTTCGTTTAGGTGATTTGGGAGTTTGGTTTTTAGATCTTAAACATCTATTTATATAAATAAATAGACTATGAATTAATACTTTGACTACGAAATGGTTATATTTGGACTACGATTTTCAGCTTTATGCAGTGTTTTATCATGTCAAACTGTCATTTATCTCTTGTCACTTAAGGGTCCCACTACGATGTGCAGGTTACTATAGTGACTTGTCATTACTGTCTAGTCATTTCAAAGTTGCACTTCTCATTACTATCTAGTATGTATAAATACCACTTATAGCTCCAGTTTAATACAATATCGACTTTATTATGAGTTCCTCACACGAATTCGAAATTTGCTCATGCAACGAAGTAGATTGTTACTACTGTGATTCGGTAGACCCTTTTTTTACACCCTCTTCAATCGGGCCATATATGTCACATGAAAATTTTGAAGAATTAAAGAAGGCTGAAGCACAACAAGAAGAGGACAAAGAGTCATCCCGACTTCTCACTCAACTTGCTAATGATATTGAATCGGAATGCAAACAAGCACAAGAATGGATTGACCTCAATCAAAACAAAATCAAAGAGCATAAAGATTGGATAAAAAAGAGTAAGAAGGCAATCAAAACGACTGAAAAACAGCTTGCTGAGAAGGATGAGCAGTTGATACACATTATGGTAAAAAATGATCGTTTCGAAGACAAAATGAGAATTAGGGATGACTATATAACAATGGAGAAAGAGAAGTACCCATTGCAGTTCCCTGAGTTTAAAAATTAGTTACAAAGTTGTTGTGATATTATCATGAAACAGATTAGGTTGCAAAAGGATCGTTTGTTGTTTTTTTAAATAACATGTTGTAACTGTTAAAAAAAATCTGCAAACTATATTTTATAATATAAAGGCTTCATTCATTGTTATAATCAACAAACTTAACTAAAATATGAAAGCATAGCAATGTCTTGTAAGAGTTAATAAAAATATTACAATACATAATAAGTAAACAACTCATCATTACTCTTAATTTCAAGGTTGTTTTATATCAAAATCAGCGTTATAGGTTTGTGAGCAACCCACTGAACCACCAATATTATATGCCATTTCTGCAGTAGAAATTATGTGACCTGCTTTGCTACCGGACGCCCTTCTAGTACAATTATTTCTCGTGTGTCCTAGTTGACCACATGTAGAACACTCTTTTATAATTGGACCCTCGCCTTAGGATGGAATGCGGTCTGTGTTTCTTGGCCTGCCTGGCTGACGTTTATCCATTATAGGTGACTTAACAATCATCAAATCATCAGGGATCTCCCATTCGGATGGCTTTGGCAGAGGGTTTATTGATTCCTCATATGTTTTCCTCAGTTTTTCGGTAAGGTAAGCATTTAATGCAAACCTCGAGCAGTCTTGGTAATTGTTCACTGTTAAACATCTTATTACATGACCACAAGGTATCCCATCAAGTTGCCAATGCCTACATGTACTATGTTGAAAATCAACAATCACATTTTGTGCCCCCTTTTTGACCTCGCATTTCGTATTTGAGATCATGCGAACATCCCATTTGGTAAAAGTTTTCTTGTTTTCTTTTACAACTTCATCCGCCCAAGGGGTAAGTATTGTTGTTGCTTCCGCTAAAAAAACAGCCAAAATGAAGAAGTTAAGATCAATAACATCAAAACTAATAAAACATTAATATTACAAATTTACTTAATACCTGCAAAGTTACGTCTTTGAAACCACCATTGTTGCATTGTAGCACGAAAAAAATCGATCAACATAAGTATTGGCACCTTACGTGTGTGTCTAGATAATGCATTTATAGACTCTGCACTATTGGACGACATAAGATTGTATCGGTTCCCTTTAAAATGTGCCATTGACCAGGTTTCTGGATTTATACTTTTTAAGTACTCCCATACTGGTTCTTTTGTCTTTTTCATAACATCCATGGCAGCATCAAAAGCATCAACTGTGTACGCCCTACACGCCTTCCAAAAAATTCCTTTAACCGTCTTACTCTTGCCAAATCTAGATACTATGTTGAAATACAAATGGACACCACATATTCCATGATGAGCGTGAGGAAAAATGTTGGCAACGGATGTTGTTATAGATGGAGACCTATCAGATATAATTGTAAGCTCCTGCATATTTCCTATGCAATCATGTAGTTTTTGAAAAAACCATGTCCAATAATCGGTACACTCATTTTTGCATATACCATATGCAACCGGTAATATTTGGTTTTGTCCGTCCTTAGTAACTGCAAGTAACATGGTACCTTTGAACTCGCCCTTTAGGTGAGCTCCATCTACTACTAGGGTCGGCTTACAAAAATTGACAAAAGCGCGTACCTACAATACATTGTATATCTATTCAAATACACCAAAATAAATATTAAAAAATTAATATAATATGATAATACTAACCGAGCAACTGAGTGCGACGTACAAAAACTCAAAGCGATCATCAGCATCTGTTTTAATATGTGTGACAGTACCCGGATTATGTTTGGCCAAGTTGTGATAATACGCCGGAAGTTTGGAAAAAGAATCCTCTTTCGTACCCCTTAACGAAAACAATGCATATTGCTTCGCACGCCATGCCTGATGGTATGAGATATTGATATTCAATTGAGCATTCATATCATTAACAATTTCTTTTCCCCGATAAACTCTACTATAGTCTTCAGCCAAAACATCAGTAACATATTCACCCAAAACATATTTGTTTGTTTGTCGATGATTAGGTTGCAACAATGTTGAAGAACATGTGTGTACATCAACAAATTTATTCACTTGGAAAAGTCCATCAGAATTTTTAATTGCTTTTGCTCTTAGTAACCAAGAACAATTTTTCGAAACACACACAGCTTCATACCTTGATTTGGTGGATCTACTTGTCCTCGTCTGGAAACCTTCTCGAAGACATTTTTTACCAATACACCGCTTTAAAAGTTCTTTGTTCTTAAATATACTCTCACATTGAATCTTTTGAAGATTCATGTCTACCATCTGTGTTGGGATATCTTCATTAATATCAACTGGCCATGCTGGTACAGGGGGCATACCGTGAAAAAGGTTATCGGGAAACTTTGCTTTAACTTCATCACCCAACTCATCTCTATTGGAATTGCTTTGTAGCTCGGTTATATCTAAACATACATCACCAACATCAACATAATGCCCGTAAACATGATTTTTTTCATTTTTTGACTTGAATTTTTTTTTCTTTTTAGTTTTATCTACCACACGCCTACTTATAACTTTAACTTCTTGTTCGGCAACATCATCACAACGACCACCCACATCGTCAAGATAAGTACCAACATCATCATCACCAACATGCTTGTAATTCTCAGGATCCACATAGTGAATAGGTGAATAACTAACATTAACATTTTCAGCAACACTGTGAAACTGAGGTACACTAGGAGTATTGAAAGTACCTATCGGATCGTTGCTCCCTTTATAACTGCATAAATTACCAACAAGCTGGTTTCCAATTTCACCACCCCCATTAACCTCCTCAACTTCATCAACCACCACAAACACTGTAACGACCCGTTTCCGGTATGATAATTCCTTGGTTTTATTTTTAAGTTTATAGGAGGGACTCGGCGAGTTCATAGCCTGACTCGCCGAGTAGGGTCGGGATTTCAAGCACGTGTTAGCTGGCGACTCGGCGAGTCTGTCCGTCTGGGAGAAACCCTAAATCCCCGGGTTGCCCACTATTTAAGCCACCTTATAGCCCCCAATCTCGCCTCCTTCACCCTCAAAAGCTGTGAGAAAACCCTAATTCGTTCTTGAGTGATTCTAAGTGATTTTTGTGTGCTATTGTGAAGGCTTGAAGAGGGAGAAGAAGAAAGGAACAAGGAGAAGGATTGTAGAGCAGAGATTCAAGGGAAAACAAGAGCTCTTTGAGGTATTCTTCAGTTTTCCTTCTCTTTTATGCCTTAAAACCCTTTCTAGATATTGTTAATGCCTTTCTCAAAGCTTTGTGTTGATTTGGAAGCTCTCTTATGCCGAGATAACCTTAGATATGTTCATTTAGGAGTTGAAGAGCCCAGATCTATTGCCTTTATGGAGTTATTTTGCATATTAACCCTAGATCTACCCCTTTTAAGCATCTTTTAGCCTTTATTCCCTTGTTCATGTGTTTGTACACGTAAAGTTAGAAACTTTACGTGGTAAATCAGCTTATTGGACTCAGATCTATCATTTGTATGTTTTGGATTCGAGCAGAATCGAGTGTAGAATAGTTGCATGGCGGTGACTCGGCGAGTCGGAAGAATGACTCGGCGAGTCGAGTCGCGAGTCCCCGATTTCTTCCTTTTGAGTAGTGTCGAGTGGGACCAGTGAGTAGTGGAGTGGACTCAGCGAGTTTGAGGGTAGACTCAGTAATGGAGGGACTCGGCGAGTTGTTCATACAACTCGGCGAGTCCAAGGCAATCTTCTTACACTCAAGAACAACTCGTCGAGTTGTTCATAGGACTCGGCGAGTCGGATGAAGATTGTCTGAGTTCTTGGATCGGGAGAGTACTCGTCGAGTATGCCATACTCGACGAGTAGCAGCGAGCAGGGTCGAGGAGTGAGATTAGGGACTCGGCGAGTTGGCGGCCCAACTCGGTAAGTCAGGTCAACTGTGGGTTGACTTTGTCTGAGAGTTGACCTTGACCAACAGTTGACTTTGGCCAAGGGTAAAAGAGTCATTTTACCCAGTGCAGTGTTTAGTATTTGATTGAGTGTGTTTATGGACTTGTAGTTGGGGAGATACCGGAGCAGCAGCAGTTAGCCCTCAGAGCTATTCACTCAGTAGCCAGTTCACGAGGTGAGTTTCCCTTCAGTAGGAACAGGTCTACGGCCACAATGCCGGCCCGTTTAATTATCAGTAGTTCTGGACTTTGGTCTGATGCAGTAGCTAGAGTGCTTGATGTCTTTGTGATTCAAGCATATTTGTGTTATGTGTTCCGGACTTCGGTCCGATGCAATGTGCAGTATGTGTGATTATAATAGTTGTTATGTGGTATGCTATGTCATGATCAGTTAGTTCCGGACTTCGGTCCGATGCAGTTAGTTCCGGACTTCGGTCCGATGCAGCCAGTTCCGGATTTCGGTCCGATGCAGTTAGTTCCGGACTTCGGTCCGATGCAGTTAGTTCCGGACTCTGGTCCGATGCAGGGGACAAGGTCCCAGTCAGTTCCGGACTTCGGTCCGATGCAGCTAGTTCCAGACTTCGGTCTGATGCAGTGGGCAAGGCCCAGTATGTGCTTTATATGTATTGTATGGTATGTGGTAGTTTGGGGGAGCTCACTAAGCTTCGTGCTTACAGTTTTAGTTTTGGTTTCAGGTACTTCCGCTAGCAGAGGGAAGAGCTCGGGATGATGGCATCGCACACACCACAGCTTCAGCTTTTATCCTGGGAGTTGATTTAGTTTGTGATTTTTATATGACATGGATATGATGCAGTTTCCGCATAGTGTTGTTTTTATTATGTTTGGGATACATCACGTATGGTTTTTATGATATGACACTTAGATTATGGTTTTTGGTTATATTGAAAAATGAAATTTTTGGGTCGTATTTTTGGGTCGTTTCAAACACTTTCACAGCCCTTCCTCCACTACATTTGATTACGTTTATCAACATTCTAACATCCATGTCTTCAACTATAGCTATATAATAATTTAATTCAGGATGGTGGAAACGAAGACTAATTCTATATTTGTCTAACAAACCAATTTTACTTCTTACCAAAGATACAAAATCACTATAACTAATATACTCAGAAAATATCAAAGCAAGTTCAGAAATACCTCCCTGTGGACATATGTATTCCAGATTAGTTCCATTAACTTGTCATCTCCCACCGGTTACAAGACAAACCAAATATTCAGTCATTTTTTGAGCAAATTGTAGAGAAAGTTCCTAAACAAATAACAACCAAAATGATATTTTTCTACAAAACTTTTTATATAGCAACATGATTTCGTAGTCAAACCAATTCATTTCATAGTCAAACTAAAAATAAATAAATAAATAAATAATACAAAAAAACCACAATTTCGCAGATAGAATGAGAGTAAATCGCAGATGGACCTATTCCATCTGCGAAATTACGCCTATATATACAGAAAAAAAATTAAAAAAAAAAATTAAAAGCACCTGCGAATGTACAAGCACCTAAAGCACAGTTGTGCTTTAAGTGCTTGTACATTCGCAGATGAGATGCTGATTTCGCAGATGGGGCATCTCCATCTGCGAAATTGTGGGCTAATTTTATAATTTTGATTTTTTTTTTGTTATTTTTTTAATTCCATTAGTGTAAATGACTATTTTTGTCATTTTCCCTTTAAATAATTCAAAATGAAATGGGTCTTAGGTTTGAGACTCATAAACTTTAACCTTGACTTGACCTGATATTAGAAAAAAAAATATGGTTGTAAATGAACATCCCAAACTTTTCCTATTTGATATTTTGATTGTTGGTGTGCGCATAAAATCCTAAAAGCTGGATTACTATTACTTTACTATCATGTACTAAAAAGTAAAAAGATTCTTTTGATGCCAAAATAGAAAGGTTTGCAGGGTATTTGGCTCAAGTATATGAATGATAGTTATATGACGTGTTTGGTTTATAAGCTGAAAGAATAAAAATGAGAATGAGATTCAACCTTTTCATTTTCTTTTTGTTTCAACCCGATTTGCCGTTTCTTGATACCTCTCATCGTCTCCACACGGTGCACACAGTTTATATAATTGAGCAAACCAACGGAAAGCTTGGTGACTCACTAATCAACCAACCACATAATCGACCTAATTAATGGAGTAAACAAATTAATTCAGGTTTTATGTGGAAAAGTTTCATTATTTTAGAAAAACTTTTGATAAAGTCCTATCAGTTTTTTTTAACCGAAAAGTTTTATTATTTTGAGAAAATCAATTTGTTGTTCAAATATAAAAAATGATCTTTTCGTTAATTTGGACAAAATGTTAAATAAGCATGACTTTTTTCTATTAAAAAAAAAAACTTATAGGACTTTATTAAATTTTTTTCCAAAATAATGAGACTTTTCTGCAATAATCCCAAATTAATTCGGTCTAAAATAAGGTCCACATAATAGAATTAGTCGTATAAACAAGGAAAATCTCCATTAAAATTTTATTATTTTACCATAATCTTCAAATAAGTCTCAAACTAAAATTTATTTACAAAAAACATGAATTACCGATAAAAATGACGATTTTGTCTTTTTTTCTCGGGTTTACTGGTTTCATTGCTGACCTGGACGTATTAAAATATTATTATTTTACCTTAATTTACGAATAAATCTCAAAATAAAAATTGTTTATGAAAAAACATATATTACCATTAATATTTTTCTCCTTTTAATACACATTTTACGAGTTTCGTTGCTGATACGGATATCTAATCATTAAATGAATTGAAGAGATTAATATGACGGGTTATGTAATGTTATGTTTACCGTAAAACTTGATATTCATCTCATCAGCTCATGTAATGAGTAAGCGTCCAAGTCAGCAATGAAACCAGTAAGATATGTGTTATCGGAAAAAAAGGTGGGAAATAAGTTGATGAGATGGATATGTTAGGTTACATAAAATATAATTAGACAATTTGAATTTTTTTATAAACTTAAAAAATGATGAAGTTATTGATAGTTTATATAATTATTATAATATTCATTTGATGAATATCATATTCCAAAAAATATACAATGTAACAGGTCGGGGTGTTCGTTTGGATGGATCGGTTTGATCCGATCCAATCAAGTGAATCCAAATTGATTTCGGTTTTCAAAACATGAATCCAAATAGTCCAAACTAAATTCAAATCCGATCCGATCCAAACCAATTACAATTCGGTTGGATCGGTTTTTATAATTCGGTTTTCAAAAACCGAAACATTTTAACACGACATATAATTATCATATTACCCAACTTTACACAAGAAGCAAAAACAAATTATTTAGTTGTGATTTTAAATTTATAAACAAATAATAAGAAGATATATAATAGTTAAATATTTTATAGATAGAAAACTTTTGAGAGAAAATGCATATTAATGTTTTTTTTATCGGGTGAAATGTTTTGAACCTATTTGAAAAAATAAATTACAAAATTAATAAATAACTATAGATATATATATTATTAATAGATAAATAATAAATATTTATTCGGTTTTTTTGGACTATTCGGTTCTTATTTTATAAACCAAAACCAATCCAAAAACCAAAATAATAATTCGGTTTTGTTGAAAACCAATCCAAAAATCCGAATATCCGAACCAAATAGTCCAATCCAAATTGTCCAATTGGATAATTCGGTTTTATCCGAACAGTGAACAGCCCTAGTAACAGGATATCAAGTTTTACGGACGTAACATTATATTACCCAACATATTCATCTCATCAACTCATTTAATAACTAGACGTCCAGGTCAACAATGCAACCAATAAAATGTGTGTTATACGGAAAAAAAATGGCAACACTTTTACCAATAATTCATGTTTTTTTGTAAACAAAATTTAATTTAAGACTTATTCGTAAATTAAGGTAAAATAATAAGACTGTAAAGCGTCTGGGTTCTATAATGAAACCGGTAAATCGAGAAAAAAATTTGGTCAAATCTCATTTTTACCGATAATTCATGTTTTTTCATAAGTAAATTTTAGTTTATGATTTATTTGTAAATTAAGATAAATAAAGAGACATTAAAAGGGTGTTACATCTTGTTCTATTGTGTTGATGCTAATTAAACTTTGTGTAATGTAAAAATAAAGATATTATAAATGCGACAACCTTAAACCTGTATTATTAGTAGATATTTAAGTATTTTAAATTTAATCATTAACTATATTATACATTAGTAAAACTCATAAAAAATATAGATAATTTTAAAGAATATGCTATTTAATTATTAAAATATGTTTTTGTGTGATTTTTAGTGTATGATTGAAGCTGAAAATATATTTGGTGTTAAAAAAATCACATTTTAATGTTTTTTTTGCTGTTATGTTTGGATTTTCTTTAAATATTAATAAAATAATATTTACATGTTGTAAATTATTATAATTATATAATATACTATAATACTTAAAATAGAAGTCGGACCGGATGAGGACTCCAATTTTATTGCGACCAAGAACAAATTTGGAATTCTAATCTTAAAAACTATGGTGACTCAGATTTAAATTTAACGTGAAAATTGACATGTCTTATAAGTTTGGGGTTATTTCTCTAAAAATTAAAACTTGTGGGTGGATAAGACAAATTACAAAGGGTAATATAGTAATCTCGATGAGAATCCACCCCTATTTGCCACACGCCCACACTTGCCATCCTTCGGTTTTGTGGGGTTTTTTCCCTCGTTATGTTTTTGCCTTTTGGGCCATATTTTTCTTTCTTTGTAAAAATATTTATTTTCTTAAAATTTAATTTTTTACAAAACAAATATCATCATGAAAAATTTGAAAAATATTTTTTATTATTGTAAAAAAAATATAATAAAAGAGTCTCCAAAAAGCATAAAGATTTAAAGGATCATTCTACACTATATTAGTATGGTTGTAAAAAGATTTTTTTTTCTAAATAAGTTTTATTTCTTTTTATTTTTAAGTAGAAAACACCCATCAAATTAACCAAAAAATATTTATAATAAAAAAATATTATGAACAAAAAAATCTTTTCTAATTCAAAATTTTATAAATCAAATTTGTCATGAATCAAAATTTATTATAATCTAAAAATATTATGAACCAAATTTGTTATGAATCAAAACTTATTAAAATCCAAAAATGCTATGAATCATATGATTCAATACTTAATATGATTCAAATTTATTATAAATAAAAATCCAGAAATGTTATGAATGAAAACCTTATATAAGAAATTTTAAGATCTAAAACTTATTATGATCCAAAAATGATATTACTCAAAACATATTATAGTCTAAAATGTTATCATTATTAAGTGTAAGAAAAAAATGCAAAATTAGGGGCTGTTTGGCAGGATCTGAATTTTTAAGAGATCCGAATTTCTAAGAGGAACTGAAATTTTAAAAGCTGAATGTTTAACATGTTATTTGGTTGAGACCTCTGAATTGCTGTGCTGAATTATTAAAATGACCATTTTACCCTTCTGTTTTATTTTTTATTGAATCCAAGTGTTTGTTTAGAAAATAGCCTAATAAATTTCTTATAGAAATATAAAAATATATAAACACAATATAAAATCCAAATTTAACATAAATCAAAATTAAACACAAATCCAAATCAAACATAAATATTTTTAAATCCACAAAATCATACCAAAATCCAAATAAAATCCTACAAATTTAATTTGACCCCAATTGATTCGCAATCGGTCACGCAAATTATTCATGTATTCGTTGCCTTCTAAACTCCATTCCATATCGTGTATGTTTTGGCTATCATTCTCTCTCCCCCTTGTTCTTGACCATTGTTCTCCTCCATTGCCATAAAATCAAAGGCACATTTTTAACAAAAATTTCAACAAAACAAATGCACAATTCAGCAAAAGTAATGCATAATTTATGATAACAGCTAGAACATCAAACTCAAATCTGATTTCAGCATCAAAATTTCAGAATGACAGAATAAAAGCATGTGGGATATAAAGACTTTGAAGTTATTACTTATTAAATAAAATCATCTAAACAAACATTTATATCAGAATGACACAATTTGTGAATCTGTGATGTTATGAGAAGCATACTTGCCAAAGAGAAACAAGTTTGCGTCTTTTTGATAGTCGATTATCAGAATCTGTAATGTTAACCAATCGATTATTAGACTCTTTGTGATAAGTGGATCAAACTTGCATAGTAAATCAATACAAAAATCACCCCATATCAATCAATACAAAACTTGCATAATCAATCAATCCATTATCGGAAGTTAAAGCTCAGAATAAATTCAAAGGAATTGTTCATAAAGGAAGAGCGAAAAGCGGACCTGCAACCGGAGCTGGAGGCAGAGCTGCTGCAGGCAAAGGTAACACCGACGTGTAGTCAGAGGTTGCGTCGAGGTGTAGTCGGAGCTTACAAACGATTAGTAATATTCCCCTCTTTCTATGGATGAAGAAGAGAAAGCTGATTTCGTTTATTTCAAACCAAATTATTTATAAAAAACAGAACAAATATCCAGTTTGGGGAAAAAAAAGGAAGAAACAAACCTGTTGTCGGAGGCGGAGGACGAACTGTCGTTCCAGACGGCGACGATGGTGGCGTTTCAGGCGGCGGCGGCGGGGAGCAGCTTTGCTGGCGAATAGGGGGGGTGAAGGGAAGAAGACGCACAGAGGGAGGAGAAGAAGAAGAGGAGGCGTGTTTTGGTGCAGGTCGATGTCTAGGGTACAACAGGAACGCGTCTTTCTTTTTAAAATTCAGATGTTGTTTAATATCTGAAAAATTAAGAGGTATTTACAATTTTAAGAGGTAAAATATAAGAGGCAAACAAAAACAATCTGAATCTAAATTTTTAAGAGGTAAACAAACAGCCCCTTAGTCTTAGTGGTTTGCATAAAAACTAGAAATATGATCCAAAAAATTTTCAACTTGCATGAAGATCCAAAATTAAAAGATACTTATGGTTTTGGTCCTTAAAAAATTTAGATGACTATTTTTCCATTTTAGTTTTTTTAATAACTTTTTAATTAAAAAAAAAAAAACATGTTCCCAACCCTAACCTGGCCGTTCTCCCCCCCCCCCCCCCCTTTCTCTCTCTCTCTCTCACACACACACACAAATAATATCTGCAAGTCAAGAACAATTTAATAATTTTACACCAACACGATTAAAATCACCTATTTTCCTTCAATTTTTTATGAACCAACATGAACAACAAATCAGGTCCATTTTCTGACATAAAAAAGAAAGCCAAAAGTAATTTCACTTTACAGTCGATCTTCCATTATTCTCGTAAACATATTGTGGATCAAAATGTGAATCCTCAAAAATTTACACTAATAAAACCCAATTACCAAAATGGAATTTTTCAGATGTAAGATTTTACACAAGTAAAACCTCAATTCATAATCCTCTATTTTATCATTTATATAAGATTTATCAACATGACTAGATTTTCACAAGGAAAAGTTTGTACATTTAGAATAACAGAGGACCTAATCAGAGCATCCAATATGTAACACCGTAAATTTTCAAACAAAATTTTTAATTGATTTTAAATTACCAACATCAAATATAATAATTCTCAAAATCTCAAGTGTCGATGTCATAACATATTTCAAATTAGTTTTCAAAAGTAATTATCAAAATACAGGATCCTCATTCATGACTCTTTTCTCTTGTGTGTACAATCGAGCCACTGCCTTCCCACGATCCTGATAAGAACCTGAAACACATAACACATAACACGGTAAGCACGAAGCTTAGTGAGTTCCCCAAAATACCACATACAACAAATTCGCCACACGAGGCTATACTCTGTAAGACCCTCCGGTCATTGTGTCTTAGCGGGACCCTCCAGTCCCATAGTTCGTTGGACCCTCTGGTCCGGTCTAGCTCGTTGGACCCTCCGGTCCGGTTTGGTTGAGGACCCTCTGGCCTCATAAATCGTTGGACCCTCTGGTCCGGTCTATAAAGCTCCGCATGACATAAATCACAAAGAAATAATGCACAACATAACACATAAGGCAGGATAACATAATACTCAATGTAAGCACATAATACCTTCCGGTCACACATAACTACCACTCAAGGTAAAGTATAGTGAGAAGACTCACCTCGTATGATGAACAACCTCTAGTAATTCTGTTGCTATACACTGACCTCTAAATCTGTGCCAAAACCCACAATTATCCCAATTAGGAACTAAGTCCAACTCTCACTCTTTAGGTCTAGAGGTAGCCCACTGACCAGCCCATTAATGACCTAAAACCCATTGGGCCCACCAAGGCCCAATTCTCATTCTAAATTGTAGGCCCAACATTAGATAAACTCCCCAAGCCCACTAAAGGCCCACTTTGCTAAACTAGGCCCACTCCCTCTAATGGCCTCACCCCAAGCCCAAATATATCCTTGGACCATAACTTCAGACTATTAATGGCCCAACAGCCCAAAGCATGGCCCAAAACACAAGGTCCAACACAGACAAGTTACGCGGGGCGTACACCTATGTACGCTAAGCGTACCGACTCGATGGCAAGTACGTTGGGCGTACCTGCACATACGCTCAACATAACCTTCCTGTTAAGCCATTTTCCATTAAGTGCTTATTACTTCATTCTAGAGGCTACAAATTCAGATCCAGGTCCTTATTATCCTCTTAATCCTTAAAGTCATAATCTTGGTGACTTGAAATCCACCAAATAAGCTCAAACTCAAAAGGCAACAACATACTTCCATAACAAGGGCTAGATATCATACATGCACTCATTAGGACCATCAAGATTGAAACTTTACTGCTTATGGGACCCTTTTAGCTCTGAGGGTGGCAACCCTAAGCTCAAAAACGAGATTCCAACATAAAGGTCCAAACTTGGGACCAAAACAACTCCAAAACTTCACTACACAAGATTTATGCATTCTTAAGTAAAGTTATGAACTTTATACCTCAGAAGAGCTCCAAATGATGATGATATTCCAGATCTATAAGCTCCAAACTCCCAAGTTCTACCTTGCAAACTTCTTATTTTGAAAATCCCAAGCTTACATCACAAAAATAACCCTCTTGAAGACCAAATCACCCAAGGTTGAAGATATGAGACGTTCCATGGCTTCTTTGAGGTTGGGGAACAAACATGGAGACTAAGGTTTGAACTATAGTGTTCTATAAATAGTGGCACACCCTAAATTTAGGGTTTTTGGGCTCTAGACGTACGCTGGGTGTACGCCAAGGAGCACCCGCAACCATTTCCCTCATACGATGGGCATAACCCAGCCTTACGTTGGGCGTACCCACGCGCTTCCATTTCACATGCATGGCCTTCCATGCCAACTTTTCTCCTTAAGGGACCATTTATGCCAAAAATTTCCAAGCGTCATATCTTCCTTACCCGATGTCCATTTTCGACGAACTTTATATCCACGAGAAGGTAACGAGAAGCTCTACCCTTCTATCAAGTTTATATCCTAGAGCCCACTCGAGCTCAGACCCAAAATTCATGAAAAGCCCAAACCAACACCTTTGCCGATAATCTTGGGACCTAAAGTACAACCCGAACCCTATTCTCACACACGATCCACCTTATCCATATCCAAGAAGGCCTAAACCTTTCTCCTTCAAAATCTCATAACCTTCTCATACTCAGATTACGACCCCCGAGCATGGAATTGTAAAGCAAATCCGAAAACGGGATGTTACACAATAGATTGTACATAGAAAAAATAGACCAATTATATCAAAACAATCTTAATTAGGATTCATCTAAAATTCATTTTGGAAATCATTTAATTCCACTTTTCACCTAATAGTTAGTACACAGAAAAAACAGAGGCTTTGATGCCATTTTCGAGTTCGTGGTGATGACAGTTTAATGCTCCAAACCAATAATATGTAATTCACCATAATCAAATGGGATTATTTTTCTTGAATTCTCATAGGCAAATAGAGCATATATGTTCATTTGAAAGCTCCAGACATGTTAATCTTTGGAAAAGAGTATGTGGAAGGTGAAGCATGGAAGCTTCATATTCGTTCGTTAGTGGAGAGGAGGCGGTGGAAAGGGAACTTTGTCACTAGAAAGACCAATGAAGGTATATAGAACCTTTTCCAATGGGGTTGTAGAGGTTCGATGACACTCTGATCTGTATAACACCTTTTTCAACAAAGTTGGTCAAGTCCATTGAAGGTATAGACTACTGCGACCTTGTTTACATTAGATAAACAAAGAAATGAGAAAGAATGTCGATGATATAAAAAGGATATGTGTGTTTCTTGTGTGTGTATATGTGTGTGTGTGTGTGAATGTGGTATTATGGGTGGGGGTGGGAAGGGTAGGATGGCTTTTTATTTTTTAATTATAAAAATATTAAAATAAATATAAAATTTTGAAAAATAAAAAATTATATACGTATTGTAGTATTTTTATGTTTGACAGTGACAAAATCCACATAAAGTATTTAATTTTGAACTTTCAATATAAGTTGAAACATTTTGGATTATATCCACAATTTTTGCAAACCATAAGAACCACTTGTAGATTACTCTCAGTCTAATGATCCAAATCTTGTTGTGTACAAAACCTCGTTAGGCTCCAAGATCCAAAACTTGTTATGATTCTTAAGCCTAAGAATTCTTAATGATATATAAAAAAAAATGACAAAAACGAGTTTTAAATGAAAAATAAAATGAAGAAAAAAAACTAAAAGCCGAGTTTATTTAAAGCAAATAAAAATATAATAAAAACTCGGCTTAGTTATGTTGTATGAACATGCGTAACATGTGATTATATCATCGAATCCGCATTGCATTCTATGAACAAGCGCCACATGCGATGATGTCAGATCTAATACTTGCATTTGACGTTATTGCTCTCGACATAATGGATGAACGAGAATTGTCCAGACATCTTCACCAAAATTGAAGTGCTCATCGGAATCGAACCCAACTAAAATAAATAAAGCTAACAAATATTATAGGGTTTAGTTTGATATATATTTTTCTAGTATGGGACTTAAATGTAAATTATCTTTGGAAATTGATTGTTAACATCCGAGTCCTTTTCATTTCATTTGCAAGAACAAAGACATTCCTGCATACCAAAAGGGCTCGAGAAGCGTTTTCCGATCCTTACTCTAAACACATCAACACAGCAATGGAGAAATTGGTGATGATGAGATCTCTCTACCGTTCGATCGCACGGAGATCTGTAGTTTTAGTCGCCCCCACCCCCGTGAACAGCAACAACCAATGCCTCCGCCGTGGAATCTGCTACCTTCAGCACCCTTCATCTTCACTGCCTTACAGTAACGTTCTTTTCCTTCGTTTTATTTGTTTCTATCTATCTATTGTTCTACCTCGAGAAGAATAATTTGAATTTGTTAATTTGCTATCTCATCACGACATCTTACGATTTTAGGGCTAATAATGTCTATCAGGAATTCAGGATTTTTTAAATACTATTTCCTTGAAGTATCCTCTCTACGTTTTAGTAGTTTGATTTAGAAACAATCGCGTATGAAGCATGATTCGTTAGATGAAGAAAGAAAACCTATTCACATTATGCCAATTGTTCATATTTCACATCAGATTTTCTCTGGTTTTGTTCTTCAATCGAGTTTCTGACATGGAAAGGGAAACTGATTCTGGTATTCTCTATGTATAGAAAGTCTTTCTCCATTTGCAATGGGAATTGGAAGCACACGATGCTTGACTGATGGTGGGTTGACACACTTACCAGACATTAAAGATGGTGATATCAAGGTTGCCTTCAAGGAGCTCATGGCTGTAAACTGGGCTGAACTTCCAGACAGTGTTGTCAACAAAGCAAATCGAGCATTATCTAAGAACACTGAAGACAAGGCTAGCCAAGAGGCATTAGCCAACCTTCTACGTGCTGCAGAGGCAGTTGATGAGTTTACTGGCTTCCTTGTGACTTTGAAAATGGAAATTGATGATAGTGTTGGACTGAGTGGCGAGGTAACATTAATTTCATGGAAGCTTTATATCAGTATATGTCTTTTTTTTTTTTATGAAATTTTGTCCGATTGGTAAAATTTATGTTGCAGGATGTGAAACCTTTATCAGGTGATGTTGCTGATGCTTTAACTGTAGCCTTTGAACGCTACTATGCATACTTGAACTCTTTTGGAGCAGATGAAGGGTATTTGCGGAAAAAGGTTGAAAATGAGCTGGGAATGAAACTTATTCATCTCAAAATGAGATGCAGTGGTCTTGGTGGTGATTGGGGAAGGGTATTGCATCTCTCTCTCTTTCTCACTTTCTCTTTAACAAAACATTATTGTAGTATTTGGTATGATGGAATAAGGGAAGGAATGGAATGGTTCATTCCCATTCCATTGGAAATGGACAAATGGTTATTGAAACTATGTTATTCTGTAATTGCAGGTGACAGTTCTGGGAACATCTGGACTTTCTGGTTCATATATCGAGCACAGAGCATAAAAAATCTGGTTCATAGCTCACCTTTTTATCCTTGCTATTGTTGTTTTCACAAATGCTGTTTTCGTTGGATTTTGTTATCTGCTCATCAACTAAATAATAATGGAGGATCCATTGTGTTAGAACTAGTTTTTCCTTTTTTTTTTTGTTGAACTTGTAGGTAGTGTTTGATATAATGCAATCGTGGAAAGAATGGAATGGTTAATTCCATTAGAATGAAAATCGATTGTTTTGTATGATGAAATGGAATGGTTGAAGGAATGTGTGTCATTTATTTTGCCCTTCCGATTCCATTCCCATGCTTATGGTTATTTTTCTCATAATCTTTTTTCTCCTTAAATGTCATTTATTCATACAAATTGTTGTATAAGAAAGATGGTTGTGTTATTAAAGTTTAGCATAAACTTGTACAATACTCACAAATGTATTACAAGTTTATTTTTTTTTCATGTCGAATTAAATCATATTTTATTTAGTTTGTTCATAATTTATTTCCCAATCCATTGCGATGTCTTATACTATTGACAAGTCTGATCCAAGAGAAGTTCTTAGGGCGCATTCATTGGTGATCACCTGATATGAAACACTCCAAAATAGAGTTGACACATGATTTAATCACATAATCTTCAACCTTGGGATAACCAGCTTTTTACTTAAACAAACTGATTTAGTGATTTACCAAAACCACAAGGGACAAATTTATCTTAAAATAGTTTTCTTGCATTTTATCTATATACAATTAGAAAAAAAAGGGAAAAAAAAAAACATAATGGGAAAAACTGGAGATTGAATATATTTGAGAATTTGAGAACATAACATATATGCAACTTGAGTAAAAAATTTCACTAAAACTACAAGAAACCAAAGGAAAATCAGGCGGGAGATTTTTGAAGGCGTTGAGCTGTGAGAGAAATAAGAGACTGAAGCTTAGCAACCACTGCAGGCTTAGTGGGTGGGCAGTTTGAAAGAGCCAAGTTCAAGGACTGAAAAGCCTCCTCAAGATCACCTGCAGCCAAATATGCGAGTCCTTCTTTATAAGCTTCATCTGCTCTTCGGACATCATATACAGAAGAGGAATTAGGGTTTTCATCATCAATTCTCTTCTTATCCTTCGAAAAAGGAACTGAAGAATTCAAAAGCTTCGTAGCCTTGGCATACTCTAGAGAAGAAATACCCGAATTGATTGCTGCCATTAGAGATTCGGGCTTTGAAGGTATCATCTTCACATTATCAAAGACACTCCAATGAGGAATTCGATCACCAGAACCCATCTTCGTTGTTTTTCCTAGATTGTTCATGGAAAGTTATTTAATGCTTCACAATTCACTAATTCATGGAGGACATTTATTAAATTAAATTAGGTTGGTACAACATAACGTCTTTACAGTTCGAATTACAGAAAAATCCGAGTTTTAGAGATAAGTTTGTGATCATAAACATCTTTGTTTAGGCTAAAATTAGTCTCAACATCTGTGTTTTGATTGCTTAATTTAGTAACCATCATATGTTTTCCTTATGCTAAATCAGTCATGTTCAATGTACCCATTCACAACATCTAAAAGTAGCATCTGCAATTGAGTTTGAATTATGTAATGTGGCGATCATAAGCGGTTGAAAATGATTTAAAACAACATTCATATAACGAAAATCTTCAGTTCGATTGCATAAACTAAGAATTCATATCGTCTCCCTCCAAATTGTATCACAAACAACATGTAAACCAATACAGAGTTCTCGAAAGGAACTTACTGGGAAATCAGACGTCAATTTTGGCAAAATCAAGCTCTACCATAGCACCAACAGTTACGCGTTCGGTGGTTAAAACTAAAATCTGCAAATTGAAGAAAATTAAGCCAATTGTAGCTCATACGATCGGTATAGCATGAGTATGTGGTGCCGATGGAGCTTGAAGATATTATAAAAATGGAGGAATGAAGCGAATCGAAGGGTGGCGGAGGCGGCGTGGCGAAGGGAAGAACCGTGTGTTCTGAACCACCCACTAAAAGTAAAAGGCAAAAGCTGTTGGGTTTTGTGTGAAGTTGCTTGAAGTTCCTGGTGCGACAATAACCGAATCAACTTTAATACTTGCTCTCGATAAACGATAATTATTAAAATAATAATCAAAAAAGCAAGAAGATAAGTCAAGGAATTTAAAAAACCCTTTTAGAAAACTAAAAAAATATCTAAAATAACCTTTAATCTAATAATCACATTTATTCAAAAAATATCCCATATTTGACATATATATTTTAAATACCACTTTTTTTTTTTTCAAGAATAGTAAATCCCAAACACGAATTAACGAGTTGTACATTTTATCTATCAAACTTAACTCCACGAGCGTAAAGTTGTGACAAAACACCATTGTTTTTCCAACAGCCTCAATTGCACACTCGCGAATAATGTCCCAAAAGCCATAAATTCCTACAAATGGTTGTCAATAGAAATATGCAAGCTGTTCATTAGATTTTATATAAACATGAACTCATCCGAAGATAATGTATGACATTGTGAACAGAAAATTTGTTATTGTTCTTCTGATTTAAACTCATTTCCTAATGAGAATATTCAGCTAAAGATTGAACAAGAATCCGAAACAGAATCCAACAGCTACTTTTTACTTTGTCTCGTAAAAAAAATAGGATTATTCATACACAATTTTTTTTTTTAAAATAGCTGAGAAAAGTTCATTTTCATGACTTTCTTTGTTAAGTAGTTAAAATTCTCATATATATAGCTCACGAGCTTAAAACAACTACATATTACAAAATCTTCAAAACAACTACAAATTACACAAAGAGAAGATGGAAGGAATAACTTAAACAATTTTCGCAACCAGATCAAATCTTGAAAGAAACTTCTTATGATTACAATCAAGCATTTCACTCAAACTGCAAGAAACGTTCTTCTGTTTCAAAAGCTTCTCACGTCTCTCAAGTCTCTTCTTCAAACCATGCTGAAAAAACTCGGGATAATCCACAGCTTCTTCAATTCCCCTATCCATCACCTCCACCAAAAACCTAATCCTCGGTTCCAATGAGTTCTTAACACTCTTAATCAAAATCGGTGGATATCTCCCCACTAAACCCGCTATCTGCCGCGAATCAAACCCACGGCTTTTCAAATAATCAAGATTCGGCTTCAAAATCTTATCCACATCTCTACACATAACTTCCGGGAAATTAATCGCTACCTTTTGTAGATCCGATTTCGTTAACCCTAACGAAAGTAAAAACTCGGTTGTGGGTCGTAATCGCTTCTCAACATTGTACCCCATAATCGATGGGTTTTTAACCAAGATTTTCCCAATCATTCCGTCTTTGGTCAAACCGATGTTTACAAGAAAGTCAACTACCCCCGAAAGCTTCGAATCGATGCTGTAGCTTATGATTCTAGGGTTATGGAGGATTAATTTACCGAGTTGAGTTCCTGACACACCGAGTGACTCGAAGAAACCGAGGAGTGGGCAAAGTTTTTCTTCGATGCTGTGGGTTAAAATGTGGGGGAATTTGGTTATGGCGGAAGGGACTTCTTCGGGTTTTGTTGAGAGAGTTGTGAGGCATTGGATCATTGGGATGAGTTTTTGGTTTAGATCGAGGGTCATGATTTTGGGACATTTTGTGATGATTGATGGAAGCTTTCGTTCTTGGATTCCGATGGATTTTAAGTAATCCCAGTTTTCAGATAGGTTTTGTTTTTGGACAGATTCGAGGCGTTTGCATTTTCTCAAGATTTCGTTAATGCCTTTGTCATCGAAACCTTTGTGCTTGAAGAACCATAAGATGTGGTTGTTGTGGCTGTTGCTGATGTCCATCTCACCTGAAATATTGGGAAAACAAAACACAATCAGATATATACAACATTGCACTTGAAAATCTAAACAACAAGAACCAATAGAAATAGTATAAGCATTAAGCAACTTAATACTCTCTACTACCTTAATTTTAAGAGAATTTTATGTTTCCACCACCAAAATACTTGAAGTCATCTAGCAAATCACAAATCCCGAGGCATAATCTTCAATTATGACATCATTTAAACTACTTTAGGATATGCTGCACAAAAAGGAACAAAATTGCTCATTCAAAATGGCTAAGAATTCATATTTACTTTTAATTCTACTAAATTTACGGAATAATTGTGTGGATTAACGAAAATATACAGATGAAACACACTTACCGGAGATGAGAGAGCCGCCAAAAATGGATATCTCCGGGAGCGGCACAACGTCGTTTCTAGAGTCTCCTTATCTACTCATCTTCCGCTGCTTTTCTACTTCTTTGGCTCTGCAGTGGTAAAGTGTTCTGTTTTATATCCTTGAGTAAGTTACAACTGTGGTCCTTTGTCTTTAGGTAGTCTTTTTAAATAAGGTCCAAAAATAATGTTTTTTAAGTTTTAATCCATATGGGAAGGTTTTATAACAAAATTTTCAATTTCAATCCATATTGGAAGGTTTTATAACAATTTTGGTGCCTGCCATGTATTAAATGAGTAAATGACGACCTTCCCCTTCATCAAATTTATCATTTTACATGTTGTTTGTTTTTTAAATGTAAAATGTATGTAGTCTGTCGATCATATCTACAAACATTTATAAAATAAGATATAGACCAAATGTTTGTAGTCTACAACAAGAAGATTGTTTGTTTTCTAACATCTAAATGTTGTTAAAATAAACTATTTTTTTAAACTTAAAAGACTTTTTCAACACTATAACTTAAATAATTTAAGTTTTACAACATTAAAATATAATTTATACAACAACAACAACAACAACAACAACAATTTTCATTTTAAAATTATTCATTACTATAATTCGAAACTGTTGGACATAAGGATAAGACCAGAAATTCAAACAAAAATATTCAACACGAAAGGTAATTCTAAACACAATCTTTTATTAATATATATCACAAATCATATATCATATTTGGTTTTACATGCGCTTATATATTGGGAGTATGTGAACTATCGTGACTATTCATTCACACCGGTTCGGAAGAGGCATGTTAACTGCCATTAGCTTCCATTAATTATCACCATTTACAGACTAACATAGTCCTAATAGTAATAACAATATCTAACTCTAGTTTAATATATGTTATCCTCCCCCCCCCCCCCCCCCCCCCGGCCCCCTAAACTAGACTTGAATAATACTCTAACTTAACTTTAAATCTTGAAGCCTTCAACCATCAATCCTTCATATCCGTCTATTCTTCAAAAATTGCTATGGATAGCATTGTCCACAACCACAATCAAATATGTTGGTGATTTTGTATCATCAGTGTGTATTTAAGTGTAATGGATTGACTTGTTGACCAAAAATCAATCTTGCTGAATATTAAACAAGTAAGGTAGATGCGCAGTGCACACTTGTTTAAGTTCATTCAAGATTCTAAGTAGACTGTCATTTAAGGGTGAAGTCTCTAAACGAACGAGGGTCCAGGGGCAACGCCCTTGGGAGCGGGGTCCAAGGGGCAAAGCCCCTGGCTGGGGTCGGAAATTTTTGTATGAGTTATATTGCTATATAAAAAAGCCTTAAAAATCTGAATTTTTTGTAAATGAACCAAATTTTTTAATTAATTTTGACCCTTATTAATGATCCGGTTTTAGTGACAGTTTATGACTGTTATAATCTGGTTTTGACAGTTGTAGTAGTTTTTGGACAAGAAAACTGTCTTGACAGTTTTCAGACAAATGGAGTACTTAATCATTTTGGTCATCATTTTTCCTAATACAACAACAATCACGAAAATCATAACTTCATATTCTCTGTTCTTTAAACTCTTTCGAGTCTTATCCGATTAAAGGTGGGGAGTACCACCCAAATACTTTAATCAGAAATTGTACACACGATTCTTAGAATTGCCAAGCCTTTTATTACCTCAAGTTTCTAACAAAGATTAAAGTATTTTGTTATCATGGCAAGTGGTGATTTTGTGAAGGATATGACAAGCAAGTTTGACAAATTGAACAAGTTTGAAGGGCAAGATTTTCGTAGATGGCAGAAGAAGATGCACTTTATCCTTACCACTCCGAAAACGGTGTATGTTCTGAGTACACCCATGCCAGTCTTACAAGAATTTGTTGAAGATGAACCTTTGGAGGCAAGAAGAAGGAGATCAAAGTGGGAAAATGATGATTACATATGTCGTGGTCATGTTCTCAATGGTATATCTGACTCTCTTTTTGATATCTATCAAAATTTCGAATATGCAAAAGAACTGTGGGATTCTCTTGAATCCAAATACATGGCTGAAGATGCTTCTAGCAAGAAGTTTCTTGTTAGTAACTCTATGGATTACAAGATGATTGACTCCAAGCCTTTTATGGAACAATTTCATGAAATGTTAAGGATTCTGGGACAGTTTGCTCAACACAATCTGAAATGGATGAAGCCATTTCTGTGGTTGTGATCATTAACAAACTGCCCCTTTTTGGAAAGATTTTAAACATAATCTGAAACATAACAAAGGGGAATTAACTTTGACTCAACTTGGAAGTCATTTACGGATTGAAGAGTCCTTAAGGACTCAATAACTTGATAACAATCCTAAAGGAAAGAACCAAGTTGGTTCCTCTTCTATGAACAATCCTAAAGGAAGGAGAAAGTTTAAAGAATCTCAAGAAGTCTAATGGAAAAAGAAAGTTTAAAGGAAAGGATGACAAGTCTTCCAATAAGAAGGCTAAGTTGGTTTGTTGGAATTGTAACAAACCAGATGACTTCAAGAAAGATTTTCATCTTCGCAAAGTAAATAAGGTTGGTGTTGGACCAAGTGGATCCAAGGATCCAGAAAAGCAACAAGTTCAGATTTCTGTTTCCGCACAGAATTGTAAATATGTTCAGAATTATATTTCGGTGATTTCTGAAGCATTTTATGTGCAGGATGATGATGTTTCATGGTGTGTTGATTCGGGAGCAACAAGCCATTTATGTAAAGATATTTGTTGGTTCAAGGAATGCCAACCAATTGAAGATGGATATGTGGTGAAAATAGGAAATGTTGCAACTGAACCAATCAAGGGTTTAGGATATGTTTTACTTTACTTTACTTATGGAAAGAGTTTATGTCTTAACAATGTTTTATATGTACCGGGGATTCGAAAGAATCTTGTGTCTGAAATTGTTTTAGATAATTGTGGTTACAAACAAGTATTAGAAAGTGACAAGTATATCTTGTCAAGACATGGTTCTTTTATGTGATATTGATATGTATGCAATGAACTGATTAGACTTAATATTAATTATCCTTTTATTGATAATTCTATTTGCATGGCTTCTACTAGTACTAGCAATAATTTTAATAAATATGAATTATGACATGCTAGACTAGGACACATTCATTACAAGAGATTAGAAGACATGTCTAAAATGAGTTTAATTCCTGCTTTTGATTTGCAAAATAATGAAAAATGTAAAACATGCATGTTAACTAAAATTACAAGACAACATTTCAAAGATGTTGTTAGGGAAAGCAATGTGTTGGAACTTATACATAGTGATTTATGTGATTTCCATGCAACACCTTCCCTTGGAAACAAAAAGTATGTTGTTACTTTTATTGATGATGCATCTAGATATTGCTATGTCTATTTTCTACATTCTAAGGATGAAGCACTTGATAAATTTAAAATTTATAAACAATAAGTTGAGCTTCATAAAAATGAATTAAAAAAAGTCTTGCATACTAATAGAGGTGGTGAGTATTATGATCCAATTTGTTTTGAATCAACTGGATAATACATCAAACCACAGCTCCTTATACACCTCCATAAAATGGTGTAGCTGAAAGGAAGAATATGACTTTAAAAGAAACGGTTAATTCCATGTTGTCCTATTCTGGATTAAGTGAAGGGTTTTGGGGTGAGGCAATGTTAACTGCATGTAACATCTCGAACAAAAATCCAAATAAAAGGAGTAAGAATACTCCTTATGAACTTTGGTGTAAAAAGGTACCAAATTTGAGTTGTCTTAAAGTTTGGGGTTGTAGAGCGGTTGTAAGGCTCACTGAAACCAAAAGGAAAACATTGGGTGAAAGAGGTGTAGATTGTATCTTTATTGGATATGTTGAGCATTCCAAAGCTTATAGATTCTATGTTTTAGAATCTAATGACTATGTGTCTGTAAACACTGTTATAGAGGCAAAAGATGCTCTATTTGATGAAGAAAGATTTACATCTATACCTAGACCAAGGGACATGATTCAACAATTTTTTAGCAAGAACACAACTCAAGCCGAAGATACTTATGGTGGTACAAGTTCTATGTATGAACTTAAAAAGAGTACTAGAGCTAGAAAAGCTAAATCTTTTGGATCAGATTTTCAACTATATTTAGTTCAAGGAACAAGGGATATGATTGTGACTCAACATCAATATTGTTTTACTATTAAGGAGGATCCAAAGACTTTCAGTGAAACTATGGCTTCTAGGGATGTTCATTTTTGGAAAGAGGCAATTCAAGATGAGATTGATTCTATCATGCATAACAATACTTGGGTATTGTTTGATTTACCTCCTGGTTGCAAGGCATTAGGATGTAAATGGATCCTCAAAAGAAAAATGAAGGTGGATGGCACAATTGATAAGTATAAAGCCAGATTGGTTATCCAAGGCTTTAGACAAAAAGAAGGCATTGATTTCTTTGATATTATGCTCTTGTTGCCAGACTTTCTACTATACAACTATACATAATCTTGTGATTCCTCAAATTGATGTGAAAAGTGCATTCTTGAATGGTGACTTGGATGAGGAAATATACATGAAACAACCTGAAGGGTTTGTGATTCCTGGAAAAGAACACAAAGTGTGCAAGTTAAAGAAATCATTATATGGTTTGAAACAAGCACCAAAACAATGACATCAAAAGTTTGGTGATGTTGTCTTGTCTAATGGTTTTGCATTAAACCAAGATGACAAGTGTGTATATAGAAAATTTGATACTTCTGGTAAAGGAGTCATGATTTATTTATATGTGGATGATATGTTGATTTTTGGTACTTAGAAGAAATTTATAAAACCAAGAAATTCGTATCATCTAGTTTTGAAATGAAAGACATGGGGGAGGATGAGGTAATTCTTGGTATAAGAATTAAACAAGGAAACAATGGGATTTCAATTTCTCATTCTCATTACATTGAGATGATATTGGAAAAGTTTAATTTGAGAATTGTTCTCCTGTTAGGACTCCTATATATCCTAGCCTTAAGCTTCTACCTAATGTATGTCTAATGTATGCCATGACTAGTACTAGGCCTGATATAGCATATGTTGTGGGAAGGCTTAGTAGATATTCTCGTAATCCTAGTACACATCATTGGCAAGCTGTGAGTAGAGTATTCAAGTACTTGAAAGGACCATGAATTATGGTTTAACTTATAGTGGCTATCCTTCTGTTTTGGAAGGTTATTCAGATGCCAGCAGGATTAAAAACTTAGAGGATCACGCCACTACTAGTGGTTGGGTGTTTCTTCTTGGAGGAGGTGCCATTTCTTGGGCATCTAAGAAACATACTTGTATTACTAACTCAACCATGGAATCTGAGTTTGTTGCATTGTATTTTGCTGGTAAAGAAGTTGAGTGGATAAGGAATTTGATTTATGAAATTCCAGTATGGCCCAAACCAATATCTACCATTTATATCAGATGTGATAGTGTTGCAACCTTGGCTAAGACTTATAGTCAAGTGTACAATGGAAAGTCTAGACATTTAGGTGTTAGACATAGCATGATTCGTGAGCTCATGATGACGGGTGTGATATATGTGAGGTTTATAAGAGCTCATTTGAATTTAGCCGATCTTCTAACCAAAGGGTTAGGAAGAGATCTTGTACACAAGGAGGTTGTAGGGATGGTGTAACATCCAAAAATTTCCAACCAATTTAAACTTTTCATAAACAATCCATGTTCCATTAGTTATTACAAAAAGGTTCCCAAATATTATATTATCAGAGTATCCCAGAAACAACATCATAAAAATGAGGAGCGGTACGATCACGCCTTTGCCTTTCCACGATCTCGTGATGTACCTGAAACAATAACTGAAAACTGTAAGCCCGAAAGCTTAGTGAGTTACCCCCAAATACCCATACTATGGGTGCAGTCAACCATCGAGTTGGAATACCCCTGACCCTCAACCATCGGGTTGGAATTCCAATATACTACGAGTCCAATCATCCTCGGGATGGAATACTCTCGACCCACAACCATCGGGTTGGAATGCCCACACTCCTTCACTTACAATAACTACTATGGGTCCAATCATCCATCAGGATGGAATACCCTAGGCCCTTAACCATCGGGTTGGAATGCCCACCTACTATGAGTCCAATCATCCTACAGGGATGGAATACTCCTAGACCACAACCATCGGGTTGGAATGCCCACCTACTATGAGTCCAATCATCCTACCGGGATGGAAGACTCCTGGCCCACAACCATCGGGTTGGAAAGCCCACATACTAACAAACATGTGCACCTATCGGATAGCCATATAACAGTTTATAGAGACAACATACTAGGGCCCTATCATCCTCGGGATGGAATACCCTCCACTACCAATCAACCAAGTGCACATATAACAGGTAATCTCCTACCAACATACAGACAGTTAGACCTAACTATAGGCCACTAAGCATAACCACATCCAATCTACCAGGATACTGATCTATCATGTCACAAATGTAACTATCTCAAATACAAATCAAAGGGTCGACCTTGGTGCCTTATACCCTTGAGTATAGTGAGGATAACTCACCTTGCAAATGTTGAACTGAAGAGATGAGATCAAAACTCCCGATCACCGCCACGAACACCACCGCCTAAAACTTCATTGAAACCATAACCATCAGAGCCCAAATTACAAAAATACCCCTTTGAAGTCAAACTGGTCAACTCTTGGTGAAAGTCATAGTCCTGGTCAAAGTCAACCTTCCCGGTTGACCCTGCTCGCTGAGTCATCCTAGTGATTTGCCGAGTTTATGAACTCAGAACCCCACAATTCGCGACTGGACTCGCCGAGTCACCCCATGACTCGTCGAGTCCTTCAATCCGAGTCCTAGCCTGTCCAACTAACTGAGTCACCACTCAACTCATTGATTTGCATCATAAGCAGCTAGGTTAGGGTTTGCGACCCAACTCGTCGAGTCCAAGAACAGACTCGCCGAGTCTACTTAAGTCATCCATATTCAGACGATTTTAGACCATCTCACTGCTTCCAACTCATAGATCTGGAGTCCTAGGGCTAGTTTCACACGTAAAGTTTCCAACTTTACGTGCATGCAAGGCAATATAGGTTCAAAACAAGCTAAAAAGAAGGTTCAAGACAAGAATACTCTTATACATGCACAAAGGCTGATACTTTAGGCCTCGATGGATCAAGATAAGTCTGGATCTAAAGTTGCAACCCTAGATCTAGTCCTAAACCCGAAATGGATCTGAAACATGCTAAATAGCCCCAAATCATCATACAAGAATAGATCTAGAAGGAAAGAGCTCAAAGCAACGACTTGTTACCTACAGAATGTGCCCAAGATGAATTAGATTCTGGATCTACACGAATTCCTTGATTCTAGCCTCTTGATCTTCAAGCTTCCTTCTCTATATTCCTCCTCCAAAGCTCAAATCTCTTCAACAATGGAAGCTCACACAATTTTATGGTTTACTGAATCTCAAGGGTAACAAGGAGGCCGAGGGGAGGACATAAGGTCCTTTAAATAGGGTACAAACTCTAAGATTTAGAGTTTTCTCTTCCCAGCACTGACTCGTCGAGTCCAGCCGCCGACTCGGCGTGTCAGGTCACGTATCACGTGCCCAAAACACGTTCCGACTCGATGAGTTAAAGCTCTAACTCGCCGAGTCTACTTTTCCATTTACACTTTACACCCATGAACTCTTTCTTCTGAACTTGGGATGTTACAGATGGGGTTACAGTCCACTTAAAATCTTTTATATTGAGATACCCATTTCCCATCTAATGTAATATTAGATGCTGAATTCAATTTGGAAAGCTTGGTATTTGAATATTGGAACACATTATTATCATCATCCCAAGGTATGTGTTCAGTACTGCAAGTGAAGGAGGTCAAATTTATATTCTTAATAGTTCTTTTGAAAAATTGCATTTGCAGGTACAAGAATAAAAGGACTACCTATATAAGCATGAAGTTTAGCTGCTTCAAGAAGTTAGGACTTGGATTTGATATGCTTATTGAAGGATGGGACACAAGCTAGTAAAATATAGTGTCAAGTTAGAACTTACGAGAATATAAACTGTTGTGTGTATTATTTTCATGTATTCACTATGAATAGAAAGGGTTAAATCCTTAGTGACACCCTGATATTCGAATATTTGGATCGAATAATATACTAATGTGAAATTCAATCTTCACAGCATTTCATTTTATGCATCAGTTTGTTCTTGCTATGTTTTGTTTTAAGTTAATCAAGATTACACTTAAATGAGGGAGGTTTGTTGGTGATTTTGTATCATCAATGTGTATTTATGTGTAATGGATTGACTTGTTGACGAAAAATCAATCTTGATGAATATTAAACAAGTAAGGAAGGTGCGGAGTGCACACTTGTTTAAGTTCATTCAAGATTCTAAGTAGACTGTCATTTAGGGGCGAAGCCCCTAAACGAACGGGGGTCCGGGGGCAGCGCCCCTGGGAGCAGGGTTCAAGGGGCGGCAGCCCCTGGCTGGGGTCGAAAATTTTTTATATGAGTTATATTGCTATATAAAAAATGCCATAGAAATTTGAATTTTTTATAAATGAACCCAATTTTTTACTTAATTTTGATCCTTATTAATGATCCGGTTTTAGTGACAGTTTATGACTGTTATAAATTGGTTTTGATAGTTGGAGTAGTTTTTGGACAAACAAAACTGCCTTGACAGTTTTAGACATGTAACGACCCAATTTTCAAAAGAAAATTTTCATTTTCGACTAATCAAATTACATTCCCATAAACCACAAAATCTAGTTACGATTGTTTTTAAAACTCATATCAATTACAACTTTATTTCAAAACGTCAGAGTGTCCTATAAAATATCCGAGAGAGTACACGTCGCGCCATCAAGACTTGCCATTGCCCTTGGGCTCAAAAGTACCTGAAACAAAACCACAAACTATAAGCTAATGCTTAGTGAGTTTCCCAGAGCATACCCCACACATAATCCACATATACACATACCAGATCATCTATACAAGGTACATATACCCCATAAGCCATGCATATAACATATAGGGATGTCGTGGGCTCGTCCCCAGGGTCTTACTCCAGGATGTCATTAGCTCCCCACATGGTCTTACACCTAAGTGTCATGGGTTCTCCCATGGTCTTTAATAGGAATGTCATGGGCTCTCCGCATGGTCTTACATCATGTTGCCATGGGCTCTCCACATTAATCTTAGTCGGAATTCCATGGGCTCTCAACATGGTCTTACATCCAAGTACCATGGGCTCTCCCATGGTCTTCCATACAAGCATACAACTAGCATACAATCCTAGCATGTAACCAGCTACCATGTCTCATAATATACTTCAACTAGAGTATCACATAATATATATGGTCCGGACTTGGTGCCTTCAACCCATTGGTATGGTGAGGAGACTCACCTCTCATGAATGTTGAACTCACAAGCTAGAATCATATATATCCCACGTGTTGCTCCAACTCAACTGCCTATAAGCATCATAATATAGATTTATCATAATCCCAAAATTACCCTCAAAGTCAACCCTGATCAACCTTGGTCAAGGTCAAGGTCAACAGTTAAAGTCAACAATCCATGTTGACCTCAACTCGTCGAGTGCATCTTAATGACTCGTCGAGTTCCTACCGAGTCTCTAGCCAACTTGTCGAGTTCACTTAATATCCAGAGGGCGGGGAAACCCAACCCGACTCATCGAGTTTCTAGGGCAACTCGTCGATTCCCCCTTCCCGTTTTCTTGTTGTGGTGATACACCGAATACAGGAACTCTAGGGCTTAGATCTGAAGCCCTTAGGTGTCTAGAAGGATAAAGTTTCCAACTTTAACCTCTAAAACCATTCCAAATGATCTAAGGCCCTTATCAAAGGTTGGAAAGCTCCAAAGCTTTTCCATATGGTCTAAAACTCTAGGGATCTGAAATCCCTCCTTCCCAGGAGACTTTCAAGTCCTCAAAACGTTCCAAAGATGGAGGCTTTATGGACATGCATGTCCCTAGGTCAAAATGGTCAAAAAGAAGGAAATATGCCCTAAAACCCTTGGATGGTGTCCTTGCTCGACTAAAGGCCAGATCTAGCCCACCTTGGGACCATTTCCCCACGTAGATTCATAAAGGTGCAAACTTTATGAACCCCATGCATGCAATCAACAAGAAGGATAGGAAATGAAGAGCAAAATCAAGATCTGGCCATATTCTATGATAAAAATCGAGTCTTGAAGACTTACAACAGTCCACAAGATGGTCAAGCTCAAGGATGAGTGCTTGGTTTGCTGGATCTTCTCATTATCTCCTTCTTCTTAAGCTTCAAAAGCCACTCTAGCTCACAAAATGGAAGAGAATGGGGATTAGGGTCAGCATAGACGTTCTTAGGGTTTGGAGGATGATGAGAGTTCAACCTCAAGGCTATTAAGGAGATTATATAGGGTGCAAACCCTAAAATTAGGGTTTTATCTTTACAGCGCCTACTCGTCGAGTCGGCCTTCCAGCCCGTCGAGTAGGGTGTAGATCCCGCGTCCTTGAAATTCCTTCAACTTAACGAGTTAGACTCCCAACTCACCGAGTCCACACAACAAAACTCTAGATCTTAAGTAAATTAAGTAATACCTAGAACAGGTGTTACAAGACAAATGAAGTACTTAATCCTTTTGGTCATCATTTTTACTGGTACAACAACAATCACGAAAATCAGAACTTCATATTCTCTATTCTTAAAACTCTTCCGATTCTTATCCGATTAAAGGTTGGGAATACCACCCAAATACTTTAATCTGAAAGTGTACACACGATTCTCAAATTTTACAAGCCTTTTATTACCCCAAATTTCTAACAAAATCATCATTTGTAGTCAAAATTTTCCACATATAATCTATTATGAGCTCATAAATCTCAAAAGTCATAAACATTGTTTCAATAGCCTTAAACCCATACTTATTCATAAACTTAGCATTAATACTACCATATTCTTACATTTTCTTGCAATTCTTTAATGCATGCCCATATTTACGACAATAGTAGCATTGAATTTCAGATATGGGCCTTGCTTGTACTCTTCCTTTAGAGGAGCCAACATCATTGTCATTAGAACTTTCACTTGATTGAACCCGAGAGTGAAATGTATGTTCCATTGAATATGTATCACAAATTTCTCATTTGAAGTTCATGAGATCGGAGTGTTCCCAATAGGTTGTCTAAGGATAATTGGACAAGTTGTTAGACTCTTCTATTGTAGCAACGATATATTCAAATTTCTTTGTAAGGCTTCGATGAAGAATATTGTCAAGGTAGATAAGATATCATTTATTCATGTAGTTTATGCTTTATTGCATTATAGAAAAAGATTGGTAAGAGTTGTTTTGTTATATGATTGTAGATATAGGCAAGAAAAGGAGGCGAAAAAGTTGCATAGCGACATCAAAGAAGAGAAGGAGGCTGTTACCATATAGTCCAAGTGAGGATCCTGCAAGAAGACTAGAACAAATGGCATCACTAGCCACAACATTGACAGCTACAGAAGCTGAGTTCAGTAATGAGCTCACATATATTCATGGCATGGCTCCTAGGTCAGCTAATCGTCCTGCTTATGAGAAAGAGGGGATGCAGGTTTTATCAAGAGAAGACATTGAGGCCTTGAATGTGTGCAAGAGCATGATGAGGAGAGGGGAATGCCCTCCACTTATGGTTGCTTTTTATCCTGTAGAAGGGTAAGTGGGTTTTTGTGCCTAAACCTTTGGTATTCTTGATATTAAATTATTAACATATATATATATATATATATATATATATATATATATATATATATATATATATATATGTTATTGTTGCAGATTCACCGTAGAAGCTGATAAATGTATCAAAGACTGGACAATAATCATTGAATATGTTGGAGATTTTGATTACTTACAGAGCCGGGAAAATGATGATGGAATCACGAATTCCAATTCCGTTGGAATGGAATGACGAATTCCAATTCTGTTGGAATCACAGAAGTTGATGCTTGAAGAACGGACCACAAAATTGAAACGGACCATATTATTCTTTTAGAATGTATTAGTGGTTGTTAGATTTTGATGTATTCTTTCCGGTTTTGATTGTTTTTTAGTTTTATTCTTTAACAATAAATGTAATTATTAACAATTTTTACCCGTATTCTATAAGAAATAATATATTTTTTTGTTTTTATTCTTCTAGTGATTGTTCAAGAATTTGTTATTCTACAAAAAGTTTTTAAATTTATGATCAAGAAATAGGTTCAAGAATATTTTTATTATTTATGGTTCAAGAATATTTTTAATTTTGAATATACTCATAAACATATTCTGTCAGAATGTCCGAATTAAAATAATTATAATTCTTAAAATCAGATTTTTAAAATTAATAGAATCTATGATCCCTTAAAAAATGCAATTTTCCTTTATTAAGTCTATATTAATTGACTGAATTACCCTTATAATTAATTAAGATGATATTTTTCAATTATATTTAATTCAATAATATATATTAATCACTTTCTTAAAATATGTAAATTTGATTGGCTCACATTTATGCATACAATAACACAATAGATACTATAAACAAAATAACCTAAGCCTATATATATATATATATATATATATATATATATATATATATATATATATATATATTATAACATTATAGGATTGAAATCTCTATGTACTCACCAAGTTTTCCAACCTGATCCACTCAATTTTTTTTGTATCACATGTAGCGGTACTAAGATAATGCATAATGAGATATTTAAAGAAATGTAGATTGTTAAGGCTTGTTTATTCTTATGTTTTGTATAAATTATGACATCCCAATATTTTTATAAATTAATGAAATACATTTCTTCAGAAATACTTTGATGGGACAAATTTCGCATTTATAAATAAACTATGTTTTAAATAAGAATAAATAAAAAGTTTTAAAATAGTCGTGAAATTTAGGGATTTCACATCTTACATAGGCCAAGGAATCCCCTAGTTGTGTAGTTATATCATTGTTCAAAATGATTCATCAGGTAAAATGATTATTCTAAATGATCATGGATTAGGATTTGTGAGAATCAATTGGGCTGGATATGTAGGGGTGTAGTGTTTTATAGATATCTTCGTTGGATTATATATCTATATTGCTTCATAACAATTGGTTTTGCAAGGTTAATACATATGGTTTATTATCATTAAAATATTATGGAATTGAAAACTTTATATGTCTCACAAGGTTTTCCTAAACTTAACCGATGTAAACTATATGCATCACAAGTAACAAGACGAAAGCTACTGGAACTTGATTAGTATGTTGAATGATTAAGAGAGAACATGCAATAGTATTCGGGACTGGTAGGTCTTTACATTGTAACTTATGTTGTGTATTGATTATGACATCCTTAGGCTTTTTGTATTTTGAAACAACATCCGTACTCAAGATATTTTAATACAAATTGACAGTTTTTGCAAAATATTTTAATATACTTGGATTTCCACAAACAAAGATAGCATGCCTTAGAAAGCGTAAAGAAAAGTTTTTTTTTTCTTTTTTGTTTTGGAAAATAGGGAATGTCACACCATCTTACTATAATTTTATTATATTCTTTTTTTTTTCTTTCATATGATATTATTTTATTATAATGTTATTACAATTTTTAATGTTCAATAAATGGTATTATTTTATCCTAATCTTACTATATTTTATAAATCTGATGTAAAATATTCTTTATTTGAAAACAATTTTTTTTATCATTTTTGGATCAAAATTCTAATCTTACGGTACAACAAAACTACAATAGCAATAATAGCATATTATGTGAGACACAGAGAATACAATAAGATTGTGATATGATATTACTCCTTATATTTTTATGTTAAAGAAAATATCAGGACTTTATCGTTAATGACCTCAAAATAGAGGGACGTTTATGATTACTCGTTAAAGTCCAAAAGTATTGAATAAAGCTTTGATTTAATCGTTGATGAGCCCATAATATACATACTTTGCTGAATATTCCCCATAATTGATCAAAATCATTTGGTCCAGACTGTATCAAAACATTTCTCTCATGAAATTTCAATCCACATTTGGAGTGAAAGGGATATCATACCTAAATACACTTTCACCAAATTGAAACTCTCTTGATTCTTTCCTCCGCTATGACTTCTAGGAAAGTAGTGTAATAAACTTGGGATTTTTTTTCATTCGTACATGTAGAAGTTTCTCTAACAAAGAAGATAACAGGTGTCATCAAACTTGTATATGACAACATTCAACAACTCATAGATCCCCTAAAAGTGTGAAGAAACATAAAATATGGTTCAATCTTACCTACATAGGCATAAAATACTTTGAGTAAAGAAGACGGTAAGAAGGGTAAAGAATAAACATGTAAAGAAGATGGTGAATAAAAGAGTGAAATAAAAACGTGCGGTAAGAAAACAAAAATATAGGTGCTAAGGGTAGAACCCCAACTCCATTATCGAGGAAAGACAAAAAAAAATTGTTAGGCTAAGCACTCCTAACAATTTAAAAACAACATAGGACATTAATACAATTAACAAAAGATCATTGTTCATCGATTCATAGTTGTTGGTAAATGATATTTTGTACAAGTGGTACAACATAAAGTTCGAAACTCCTAAATAAATGAGAATTATTATTAATTTTAAGGGAAAATGATACATAAGCCGTTGTAGTTGCATGAAATTCATCCATGATAGTTTTTTTCTAGTCCATAAATCTTTTTTTTTTCATTATAATCACTTTTTTAGGTTTCTAGGTCATTAACTTGCTATCATGGATCAACTTGCTACTTGTGGATGATGAAGATTCTCACATTGATTGGCTTCTAGGTCATCAACTATTATCATGGATCACTTGCCTATTTATTGATGATGTGGATGTGGATAAACGAGCTACTTGTGGATGATGACGACTGTACGTTGGTTGGTTTATAGGTCATCAACTGTTACCATGGATCACTTTTGAACTCTAGACTTAAAGGGAAATGATCAAGGGTAAGATGCATAACCAGCACACCAAAGTGTATTTTTGGCTATATATTTAATATTCTTAACGTTTAATATGTTTGTAAAATTTATGAACATTTGATTAATTCTTTCCTCCATAATTTCCCTTTATGGTTTTAAGGAACTTGGCAGTCACCGTTGAGCGGCACAATGATTTTATATTTCACGAATCTTGTATCAAATTCATTTATTTATCTTTCTATCTCTCTCTCTCTCTCTCTCTCTCTCTCTCTCTCTCTCTCTCTCTCTCTCTCTCTCTCTCTCTCTCTCTCTCTCTCTCTCTCTCTCTCTCTCTCTCTTTATCTATCTCTCAGTGTGTTGTTTTCAAGGACTTGACTGTCATCGCTAGTGAATCTCCGACAGAGAAATGGTTGTATATTTTATGAATCTCGGATCAATTCCCTCTTCCATAACTTCCGCCTTCATAGTTTTTAGGGACTATGATTGTATATTCCGTTAATCTTGGATCAATCCCTTCCTTTGTAGCTTTACCTCCATTGTTTTTAGGGACTTAATTGTCACCTTCGGTGATCTACAACAAAATGGTTGTATAGTTCGTGATTCTTGGATTAATTTCTTCCTCCTTAAATCACCCTATATGGGTTTCAAGGACTTTACAGTTACCGCCTATGATCGGTAGCGAAATGGTTGTATATTATGTGAATATTGGATGAATTCCTTCCTTCGTAACTTGCCTTTTTTTGCTTTTGGGGACTTAACCATCATTATCGGTTATTTTTGGCAGCAAAATGGTTTGGTCTTCGATTTTAGGAAACGGGTAAAGAAGATTAGGACTAAAGATTAAAAATAACGTAGTTATACATTTCTTACAGGAAAAGAGATGTGAAAACTGAAAGTGAATGGTAGGGATTTGAGGAAGGATGGAAGGTTTTTAATACTATATCATTTATGAAGTTGGCTCAACCAATTTACTATATGTACAACAAACATTGAGTTTGCAGAGTTGAGATTTAAATCCTCTGCATGGCCAAAGTTGATTTTAGGCCACATAAGTTCTTTTAATAGTATATTTGGTTATGATGCTAAGTAGGCCTGAGCATCAAGGCCATATAACTACCTGCAGAATCGGTCAAGAATCGGCAATTTTAGGACCGATATAGGTTTACAATTTCAATATCAGTTTTCTTATCTAAGTTCGGTGGGTTTATATTGTAGGTTATGAAAGAAAGAAGAGAAGAAAAAAGAGGGAACAAGAAAGGAGTTGGAGGATGATCACAGAGGAAATGGAGAGGGAAGCCAAAGTCAATTGGGGCGGTGGTAGGGTCTATATAGTTTAATATATAAACTAGTCAAATAAATAATAAAAATTATTAGTAAGGATAAATTTGTCATTTTAATTTGATCGGGGACAAAATCCAAACAAAACCAAACCACATCGACCATCAAAGTCCAAAAAATTAGTTATGACAAAAGTTGCATATAAGGGGCAAATAATCGTGTAATATTGGTCTTGTTGCTTGGATTTATCAAGGAGATGATACATAATGAACTGAGTCGGTTTGGTGCAATCAAGTGGGAAGAATGTGAAATTAATCATTGGTGATGCGTTGCTTCTTATTGGATTTCGTTTCTAAGTAGTGAAAAATTGAATTATCATCGTTTTGTTTGGAGGTAATAATAGTTCCCTTGGAACACGAGTCTCCAAATTTTGATCAACGTGTTGGTTTTAATTAATTGAAGATGGTTTTTTGGAAGAGACCAAAGCCTCGGCAAACACGATTAATTGAAGATGTTTGGTTGTAAAGTAGATGAAAATAGATAAATTTAGCAATGCTAAACGATGCCCAAATCAGTAAGAATACTCATCCTGAAAGACGAATGGATTGCGCTTGGGAAGGAGAAGTTGAGAAACTTTTGGGAAACCATTAGTTGTACACGTGACAAGACCTTATAAAGGAAGTGATCAAAGTGCTCCATATCTGGAATGGCGTGCAGAACTCATGCCTAGACGGGACGGGGCCTACCTTGGAATGAGATTTTTGTCAAGGTAAGCACATAAAAAATAATATACTAACACATAAAAAAAACACTTCAACCCTAAACAAAAATTATGGATCTAGGAAAAAAATCAGTATATAAAAAATTATTACAACCACATAAAATAATAAACTCCCAAGCCAACCCTCCAATAACATTCACACTCCCCAAAGATTAATGACATTTTTCTACATATCAATAATAATAATAATAATAATAAAGAAAAAATCAAAAGTTTGTATATGATTATGGCACTTTGACAACATAACCCTGGACTCTTTTTATATACATCAAGCCTATTTCATATTTTTACACTATACCAATGTGGGAAAAATTCATTCTCTTTACAATAGGGAATAAATTTTTGACTATCTCCACTAGGGATGAGCATATGACCCGTTGGACCGGACCGGACCGGAAAAAAACCGGGACCGGACCCGGACCGGACCAGATATACATATTAATGGGCCGGTTTTCGGGTTTTGTTTTTACCACTAATCGGGTTTCGGGTTTGGACCGGACCGTACCCGGAATACGGGATTTAACCCGGACCGGACCGGAATTTTTTTTCTCCTTAGAATATATAGATAATGATATTGAATTATTAGTTAATGTTATATATAACATTATGTATAAAACTTGATGTTTTTATTTTAAGGTTGTTTATAAATCTTGATCAACGTATGTTCCTATCACTTTACAAGAAAGAATGTATCTAGCACGCTATTTTTTGTTCAAACATGCAAAAAAAAAAATTAAAAACATGCAAAATTTTTTTTATAAAAACATGCAGTTTTTTATAAATAATGTTGTTTTTTGTTGTTTTTTACACAAAAAAGCTGTTAAAATGCAGTTTTTTATTAGCAATGTTGTTTCTTTTTTGTTAAAACATGCATTTTTTTTATAAAAAGTGTAGTTTTTATGCTAAATAGTGTAATTTTTATTTGTTCCAAATGTTAATAAGGTTTGTATTTTTTTTGTAGACACCTCATTTGCACGTGATCTAAGTAAAGTCCCGCATTGTACCAATTTCAAAGTCTAGTTCGGTCCAAAACCCGAAACCCGGTTTAGTACCCGAGACCGGACCGGACCGAACCCAAACCCGATACATCCAAAAACGGTCCGGTTTTCGGGTAAGAAAATTCACGATTTTCGGTCTTCGGGTTTTCGGTCTTCGGACCGGTCTGATCCGGGTTTGGCCCGTTGCTCATCCCTAATCTCCACCTTCAATAAAATACAAGAAAACTATAACCACATCAAAAAGAATACTACTGAAAACGAAGAATCATACTTTTCAAGCCATAAACTATTATACTTTTATCATAAAAGAATATCACCACTTAAAATAACTTATCTTAAGAATTTATATCATTTAGCCACTTAAAGCAACTCATTTTAAGAATTTTACATCATTTAGCACGTATCAAAAATTTGCTGGAAAATATATAATACAACTTTCTCGTTCGGCGTATCCCAAACTTCATCAATCATCAACATGAAATATCATCGTTCATGCACATCAAAACCATAACTTATGATGAAATATGGTTGCTACCATCTAGTCTTTTTTCTTGTACCTTATGAAGTATAGTACTACGTTCTAGTTTTTTTTTTCTCGGACAAAAGTTTGCCAATTAATATTTTCTACCTTCTAGTCTCTTTCCCTCTCTGTGCCTTGTAAAACCCAAACTAATAAGCTCATCCCTTACTTGAATCATTCCACTAAGTTTCTATACATCAAACCTTAGGAAAATTTCTTGAACTTAGACATCGTATCCCTATCTCAAATATTCCTTACAAAACAAACAACAAAAAAATTATTCCTAATATGGATTATCATAAACAGTTGCAAACACAAAACATACTATGGTCCTCTAAAACCAAGAAACCCGATAATATAATATGACCAACATAAATTTGTTTTTGATGTTAAAGTTCATACAAAGCTATAACCACATGGCATATTATGAACCTCTAAAAATAATGCATCCCTCAAACTTGAAGCTCCACTACCAATTGTTGGGAAAATGGTCTCAAAACCTGTAAACAAAGCATTCAAAAAAATGAACACAAGAATAAACATGTACAAGTACTCTGAATCTAGCCCAAATTTAGGGGGACTAGCAAGCTGCAATTAAGCACGAGAACTCATTTCATCACACCCCACAAGGTCTACATATATTACATTCTATATTAACTTCAACACAAGTTATAACAACGATAATCTCCTTCTCGATTTCAAAAATGGTTGCTTACAATCGACTCCTATCATGCCAAAATTTGAATCAAATCATGAATCAATTACCACAAATATAAGGTCGGGTATCTTTATTGATCACTAAACGGATTTTTAAAGAACAAGAAGTGCAAGGTAGCAAGATTGATGTCACCGAAGCACCATCATGTGCTCGTAACAATATCTTCTCACCCTCTTTTATCAATATTTCAAATCCCATATCTCTCAACTCCAAAGAATCAAGCGAGAAGTAATCTCCACACCTACACTGATAAAAAAGCTCCACCAAATCACCACTAGTTTCCACCGCCAAATCCTCTAGCTCAACTTCATCTATAGTTAACTCATCATGTCTTGAAACCTGAAGCTCCTGGTCATATAATGCCCGTGATTTCACATCTCCTTAGATTTCCTAAGCTGTTTGGGTATTGAGAAATTGAGATCCCAGATCTTGGTGGTTGGAAATGGAAGTGTTTTGTAACTTATCTGGATGGTAGGTGAGAAGAGTTAATCGATAGCTTGAACGAATTTCTTTGTTGGTTGCATCTTCTTTCACATTCAGAATGTTTTAGTGAGCTTGAATGATTGGATTGTTAGCTAATTGCATGGTTGGATAATGCAAAAGTTTTTTCCTGCAAGATTACAAACAAGTATTAGTATACCACATCATATCATATACATGTTATCCAATCTCATGTTTCTTTGATATTTGCAGATATTCAGCCATGAAATTAACCTCAAGTCCTCAACATTTACACGGTCCGTGTAATTGCAAAAGTACATTGCTTAGATTGGATGGGCCTTCAAAGTGTGATGCTCAAGTATCTTTGTTTACACGTCCCGCGTAAACATAAGGTTATAATTTACACGACCGTGTAATCTCTTGTAGAGCCGAAATCCACAATTCTTCAATATCTTCATCCCTGGTGCTCTGCAAGTCCCAAAATTTTGTCCAAATCTCTTATTTACCTCCTCAAGCAAGATCCTACCTCCAAAAGTCTCTGAAATATCACAAAAGTGTGTAAATGAAATATCCTCATGATAAAATCTCGAAAAACATGCAAAATGCATGAGTTTAAGCATAGATGCAATGCAATTTTATGAAATAAAGCTACAAAATGGGTGCATGAAATGCGCCTAACATGTCTCTCTCTCTTTTTCTCTCTTTGTGTGTGTGTGTGTGTGTGTGTGTGTGTGTATATATATATATATATATATATATATATATATATATAATGTGTCTTCTATATATTTTTTGTATGATTTATCAGTGTTTAATAAGGTTTTTTTGTTACAAATGTTATGGTAGACATTGTAGTGTTTTTATGTTATTAAAAGTAGTAGTATTTATGTTTTTCATATATTTGTTATTTATTAAATACATAAATTAACATACAATTTATATACAATTTACAAACCTTAAAATGGTCAACGAAATCATCAAATATTTATTTTTTATACTATTTGTTATTTGTTATATATAGAAATCAATATATGTATTACATACATTTATTAACATTGTTTTTTTCATTTGTAAATATTAAATCATAATTTATAGAAGTAGGAGAATGATTAAATAATTGTGTGGATGTGTGTGTTTGTCGTTAAAAAAAACTTTATAAATATATTTTTGCCAACACGCGGAGATTCGTCTAGTCTCCCTAATATAATAAAAGAACATTTTCCATCAACATGAATTTCCTCAAATACCCTTGATTCATTTTAATTCGTTCGAGTTTATACCATTGTATTTTCGATTAAATCCGAAAAATCAGGAATCAATTATCACGACTTCAACTTAATCTAAGAAAATTATGTAACCATCTATGTACTCTCTTTGTTTTCTATGATATCCTCCTCGATTTCCTCTCATCTCATCTCTCTAAAAACCCTTATTTTTTGTTCTATTTTTATGGGTGTTTTGTGTATGTGAGCGATCTTGGTAAATGAGTATTGTGTCAGTTTTCTATATTCATGTTATATGTATGTGTTCCCTTCTCTCCTTTTTGTAAATCTGCCCCACAGACAAAAACACACCACCACCATCCCTCTAACTACATGTTTGTATGTGTGTGTGTGTGTGTTAGTTTCATAGATATGGATTTTGATCTAACCTATGATGAGTCATTTGATTTTAGTTTTTAGGTATTTTAAATTCACATCCTCTAATAAATACTTTTGATATTTGATTGTTTGTCAAACTTCAGTTCTTAGGTTATTGAAAAAATATTTAACTTCTCAACCTATTGATTTTAGTTCAGTATCTATGCTATATGAAATTGATTTAATGTATTCATTTTGTTTTAGATGTCTATTTTGATTCTGGTGGCGCGACACGTTTGGGGATGGTAGCATCCCATCCTTTTAATGTTATATCATCCCATATTTTGGATTTTATGGAAACAGTGTAGACAGTTATATGGATATTAATGCCCGTTATGTGTTCGATGATACGTCTCTTACAATTGCACCATGTTTTTCTTTTACTTTGTTGTTTTTTGTCTTGATCATTGTTGTTCATTATTGAATTGATTTGTTAGTACTGTACAAGAGGTCCCATATATGACAGACTATAATCCTAAATAGGTAATTATTTTTAGTTTTAAGAGTATATGTATTTTCTAATCAAGGGTAAATGGTCATTTGTTGATCATTTGTTCTTTTCTAGCTTACAGGTTATTATAAGGGTTTTGGTTGGATTGAATTTAGAAGAACAATATCCTCAATCCTAATAAAAGACTCCTAAACCTTCCACTTGTCATTTTTTAGACCTCATTGCCACGTGGCGTCTTAATATTCACCCTTTGCTTTGTTTACCCGCTCAAATTCATTATCATTATCACGTTTACATTCCTCCTCTTTACCCGTAAATATCAACATACCCATCTTCGTATACAACTTATCAACTCCTAAATCATTGCTTCAATTTGCAGAATACCTAAAAATCCACCCTAGTCATCACACAACTTAGCATATGTTGTCTCTGAACCCACCCATATCTACATTTCTCGATACCTAATTTTCATATTTGCGATGCTCCTATCTATCTCCCCTTTCATCTCAATTGGCTATCATGGAGGTCAGTTTTTCTCACTAATCGTGTTTTATGTACATGACATGTATTTAGGTATCCAGATTCCTTTTCTGTACTCAAACAATTGAGACTTCTATATGAGAATTAAAGAACATTTAGAGGCCATTGAGTCAAAGGCCTTCATGTCTTTTAGGCAACGCTAAGGGCTTTTCATTGAATTTTGAACTTATGGTTTGTACATCAAGGTGAAAAGAATTGTGCTTATGGACGGTCAAGTGTTGTTCAAATCTTAACACCAATGTTAATACTTAACTTTTTTCAACCTATAAATGTCACGATACTTCAATAATCCCTTAAAGACACTGCGAAAGCAAGTGATGATGTGTTGGATTTTTAAATTGACATTCTTTATGTTTTATAGTTGGTAGGATAGAGATTAAACCTTGCAAAATCTGCCTTGCAAAGTCTGTCCACCTGGTGTTCGAAGAAATGCCACTCTTAAGAATAAATCTATGATTTTTCTTTCTAACCTCAAGGCTGATGATAATGGTTAAGGAGACACATTTTCTTTGTATTCATTACTTTGTAGACATGATATATCATATGTCTTCTCAATGCACTCCTTTTTTGGAAACTAAAAAAGAACACATGTATGTATATTTATTTGGAGGCCCTATTTTGTTCGGTGGTTGTATGATGTATGATAGGCAGACATTAGAAGGAAAGTAAATTGTGGTCATGGATTTTACTGGAGCTCTATCATAATAACATGTGATTTCATATTCAAAATATGGCTATAAAACTTGATAGAAAAATGACTAAAGTTTAGTTTCTCATATTTCTTAAGTAACACTTCAAATGCTACTTAATGGTTCTAATCTATCTATCTATTAAATGCTACTAGGAAATTATTGATAAGTATAAAGTGAAAATATCTTAAATCGCTTGATTAAATGAGATTTTTCCCTTTTTCTTTGTCCATGATCCATAATTTTAGTTTCAATTGTTGCAATAGTTACAAGATTTGATGTATTTCTTTGTTCATGTTAACTTCTTAGTTATCAAAATTGGTTATGTCAAGGTCAATTGTTCATAATTTCATTACAAATAGTTTGAATGTTAGATGTTTTTAAGAATCTTTAAGTTCATATGGTGGCAGGTTAGACCTCAACATTAATTCTTTAGTGTTTTATGTGATATCTTGTAACACCTTGTTCCAAATCGCTTTCCTAATTCGGGATTGTGGCATGAGGATAGGTTATCATAAGGCTTAGGGCCTTTGGAAAAGAGAGATCTAGAACCATTTAGGTATTGATTATGTAATTGAGGTATCCTGGAGATGGGTCGTGTGTTGGAGCCAAAGGGTATATCAGAAAAGTGGCAGTTCGTGCTCTTTATGAATTTTGGGTTTTATTTGGAAGGCTTTAAGGCTTGGGTGCATTGTTAGGATCGTAGGTCTTCTCGTCACCTTTTCGTGGATATAAGGTTCGTCGGGAATGGACCTCGGATGAGGAAGATATGACACTTTGAAGTTATTGGCAATATCGGTCCCTAATGGAGAAAAGTGGCAAGAAGATACCATACATGCAAGGTGGCCAGTGCGGAAGTACGCCCAACGTAAGTTGGGGATACACCCAACATAGAAGGAGTAAATAGACGCGGGTGTGGGAGGCATATGCCCGGCGTACATTCAGAGGCCCTAAACCCTCATTTTTAGGGTTAAGCACTATATAAAGAACATTATGACGCAAACCCTAGCCTCCTAACCAGCCTCTCAACCTCAGAAACCCTAGATAGCCTCTCATTCCTCATCTTTGTGTGTTTTTGGCCTTGTGAAGTTCATTGTAGTGGTTAGAAGCTTGAATGGAGAGGGAATAAGTTGAAGAAGAAGAACTTGAGTAGCTTGAGCTCAAGGATCCGAGATAACATCACCTTTTGGCACTCATTTGAGGTAAAAAGCTTTCAACTTGCCTCATGAATGCTTAGATTTATGTTAATGAAGTTTTGGACCTTTTTAGGTCCCAAGAATGTATTTTTATGAGTCCAATCTGTTTCTAGGCTTAAGGTTGCCACCCTTAGTGCTAAATGTGTCCCAATAACATTAAAGATTCGATCTTTAAGGTCCTTTTGTGGTCATGCATGAGTTCTAGCCATTTCCATGGAAGTTAGTTGTCATATTTCAAGTTTGGGCCTATTTGGTGGGTTGCAAGCCACACTTTATGGATTAAGACGTTGAAGAGGACTTGGATATGTGATTATAGCCTTTGGAAAAGAGTATTAAGTGCTTAATGGGAAAAGTGGCTTAACAGATTCGTACGCTGGGCGTAAATACATGTATGTGTAGCGTACAAGGATACAAGCCATACAGCCTGTACGCTTAGCATACAGAGGATTACGCCTCGCATACTCATCAGATTTGGGCTTGGCGTTGTTTGGGCCTCGGGTTGGGCCATTTTCCATGGCTGGTATCTTGGGCTTTAATGGGCCATCTGAATTGGACTTTTGGACTATAGAAGCATTATTGGGCCTTAGGTTGAGGCCCATGTGAAAGGATTGGGCCCAATTGGAATTGGGCCTTGTGGAAATGTTTATCTTTTGGGCCAAGGTTTGGGTAGAGTTCATTTTGGGACAAGAGTATGTGAGGGGTAGAATGGTCTTTTACCCCAGTGAGGACTTATGGTTAAGTTATGAGAATCACAGACTTATCTAATTTGTATGATGATCAGTAGCTTGGGGAGTCGAGAGATCAGCAGTTCGGGGATCTGTCAGCTAGCAGCCAGAGGTTTATCCGTGGGATTCTGCAGTCAAATTTGTGAGGTGAGTTTTCTCCTGTAGGAACGGGTCGAAGGCACCAATTTCGACCCATTTATGTATGTTAGTATGTTTCGGACTAAGGTCCGATGTTGGGCAATGCCCGATATAGGTTATTATGTTTCCGGATTCCAATCCGATGTCGGGCTGTGCTCGAGGAATGATTGTATGCTTGATGTCTTCGTGATTCTTGCATGTGCTTGTTTTATATATTTCTAGACTTTGGTCCGATGTCGGGAAAAGCCCGAGGAATGTTTATATGCTTTCTGGATTACGGTCTAATGTCGGGCGGGGTCCGAGGAATGATTATATGTATGTTTCCAAACTACGGTTCGATGTCGAGTGGTACCCGAGGAAGGAATGCATGTTTAGTTATACTTGTTGCCTTTGTGATACCTGTATATGTATGGTAGGGAGGTGAGTGTGGGCGGGGTCCCATATCTAATCACTAGCTGAGAGTGGACAGGGTTCCATATCTCATCATTAGCATACATAATACTTGAATATATAGTATTATGTATGATTCCTTATGTGCTAGCATGATTATATATTATTGTCTGTATGTGTATAGCGGCGGGACCCAGAGATAGGCGGGGCCTGGAAGAAACTCTGTATACCGAGCGGGACTCGATGCCAGGAGGGCCTGATGTCGGACTTTGTCTGATGCCGGGCGGGACCTGAGGAAGGGCGGGGGGCCATTTTATGTGATTATGTGTATGGTATGTGGTAGGTTGGGGAGACTCACTAAGCTTCGTGCTTACAGTTTTCAGTTTTAGTTTCAGGTACTTCCGGTAGCAAGGGGAAGAGCTTGGGATGACTGTAGTGCACACACCATTTGTTTAACCTGAGATGTTTTACTTTGATATATTGACATGTGTTTTGATATGATACTCTGACACCATATGGACTTTGGAAAATCAAACATAGAAACAGAAGAAAACATACCTACATAAATACGTATGTCAAGATTTCTAGTCAATGAATGTTGATTTTCTTCATAAAAACATTTAAACTAAAACTTTGGAAAACTGTTATCGAATACGTAGCCACATATTGTTATTTGCATTTTAAATTCTCTTTATTTATTCTTACTCTTTCTATTGCTTTACAATATTATATTGTCATTAATTGTGCATGTGTTGTTATTATTGTGTATGTGGGTGTGTTAATGTACCTGTGTGTGTTTGTGTAAGCTTTTTTTTACACTAACCACCTATGTAATTTATTATATTAGGATCTGTTATTTTTTTTTTTTTTAAATGTAATATTCCAATTTTATTTTATTGTGTATGTGTAGTATGTGTACCGTAAGTATGCATTTATATATGATTTTTGTTTCTATTTTATTATAGCATCACTTTTAAAAAATTTCTTTTGAACTATAAATTCAAAAAACTCTTATTACCTCAGTTTAATGCAAGTAATAGCAATTTACTTTCATTGAAATAACCATTATACATTTACGGTTAACACATCAAATTTTTTTTATAAAAGTTAATGTATGTAGATCTAATATTAATTATTTTTATTTTTATACTTATGCTATTATAATTCATCAAACGTGGATTTCACAGGTTATAACCTAATGTTTTGTATAAAGAAATTGATCCAAACTAATGCTCATGCTCACATTCCTTGATGTGGATGAGGTTTTTTGTCTTTTCTAAAAGGATAGGAATTTAGAAGTATGGTCTATTTCGATGTAAAAATCATTTATGTCATTTGTAATATGTTTTGGGCATCATGTACTTTACTATAAGTCTTGTAGACCGGTTAATAATTGTTGGCTAAACTATGGCCCTATGTACCTATTCTTGATTTTTTGTACCAATTGTTAGTTAAAAAAATGTTATTTTTTATTCGTTTTGACTGCAAGATAAATGGATTTATAAGATGCATCTAGAGCAGTCAATGGATGTGGTTTCTTTGCTGATTAATGTTTTTATAAACTTGTTTAAAGTTGATTGGACAACAAACTTGATTTTTCTTCTTAGGCGTTGGTATATTTTAATGATTTGGGTTTAGTGGTGTTTTGCATTTGTTTCATTTTGTAAATTCCCTTATTTTTCTTATGTATCTTATGTTAAACAAGCTAATGTGTTGGAACATATAACAGGGACTAAAATGAAAATATTTTTAAGAAGCTATCAATGTTTCACTTAAGAGCATGCACTTTGGACACTTGCTAAAACTTTCCTAAAACCAGTATTTCATTAATTTGTAGTCCTTCATAAAGGGCACTTTGAAAAAAATGAAAGTGCCCTTCAACCGTGTATGTTGAATATCAAAATATATCTATAATAAATAATGTTTGTTGAATATATTTATAATTGTAATGTATATTTTATGTTTAACAAATTATAAGACGCAACAAGTTGTTTTATAATGCCCCATTCATATTATATTTTCTAATTCAAGTGTTAATTGCTTCATGGTTTCGGTCTATTTTGATTTTTTTTTTGTTTTGCTACGTCTTTAATTGTGGGTGTCATCTTCAATTTAAAAATTTTATTCAATTTACATAAGTATATTTATGTAAAAATAAGGATAAAGTTTTAAAAATCATTGATTTTTCATTACCATTTTTAACTATCAGTATTTTTTTTACCATGGAAACCACAGGTTGTAACCTAGTAGCATATTATGAACTAGAACTCATTTCATCACCCCACAATGTATACATACATTACATTGATACATTCTATATTCACTTCAACACAAGTTATAACAACGATAATCTCCTTCTTGATTTAAAAAATGGTTGCTTACAATCGACTCCTATCATGCCAAAATTTGAATCAGATCATGAATCCATTACCACAAATTTAAGGCCGTGTATCTTTATTGATCACTAAACGGATTTTCAAAGAGCAAGAAGTGCAAGGTAGCAAGATTGATGTCACAGAAGCACCATCATATGCTTGTAACAATATCTTCTCACCTTCTTTTATCAATATTTCAAATCCCATCTCTCTCAACTCCAAAGAATCAAGTGAGAAGTAATCACCACACCTACACTGATAAAAAAGCTCCACCACATCACCATCACCATCACCATCACCGCTAGTTTCCACCGCCAAATCCTCCAACTCAACTTCATCTGCAGTTAACTCATCATGTCTTGAAACCCGAAGCTCCTGGTCATATAATGCCCGTGATTTCACATCTCCTAGGATTTCCCAAGCTGTTTGGATATGGAGAAATTGAGATCCCAGATCTCGGTGGTTGGAAATGGAAGTGTTTTGTAACTTATCTGGATGGGAAGTGAGAAGAGCAGATCGATAGCTTGAACGGATTTCTTCATGGGTTGCATCTTCTTTCACATTCAGAATGTTGTAGTGAGTTTGACGGATTGGATTGTTAGCTAATTGCATGGTTGGATAATGCAAAAGCTTTTTCCTGCAAGATAACAAACAAGTATTAGTATACCACATCATATCATATACATGTTATCGAATCTCATGTTTTCTTTGATATTTGCAGATATTCGGCCATGAAATTAACCTCAAAATTTACAACACTTGGATGCAAATTGTCTCTTACTTGAACCTTGTTGTTGTAATTTGAAATCATCAATTTCACTATTCACTACCTCCTTCGTTCCCTCTTGGCCCTCACCAGCATCACTCGGTTTCAAATCAATATGTTGTTATCTTGAAATTCAACTCGGTTCTGATTATCCAACAGGGATGCAGTTAACAAACCACTCATATCGCTTTCATTACTGTCAATCCGTGTTTTCAACAAAACGAGCATCCGTTTCCCTATTATCAATTTCTCTTATGTCGTTAACAGCAACATTGGGTTTTTCAATTTCCAAATACGCAATTTGTGCGATTTAAGAAACCAACTATGTATCACTCATTCCACTTATTAACAGCAACAATTCGTGCAATTGAGGAAACAGATACGTATTATTGAGCAAAAATCAACAAGAGAGAATAATGTTTACCTGTTTGATCGATCAAGAAACACAGCAGAACTTCGAACAGGGGAGGAGCAGTTCCTTCAAGATGTTATAATAGATTGATGTTAAGAAGATCGTATATGTGAGGACTGAGGAGGGTTAAAACGAATCTGTGAGAACAATCGACTGATATAGGGTTTTGAGGGTATCTGCTTAATTTTGTTTGGGAATTAAATTGCTTTGCTTAACGCTTGTTCCCAGTTTTTTGTAAATTCATTAAAGAAAGGGATGGAAAATTTTGACGGAAAGAAAGGGGTGAAAGTAAAATATTCATTATTTCGTGTTTTTTATAAATTCATTAAAGGAAAGGGATGGAAAATTTTGACGGAAAGAAAGGGAGGTGAAGGAAAATATTCATTATTCCGTGTTCCCGAGTTCGAAGGAAATGAAAGGAAAATTTTAAGTTTTTGTGTTCCCGAGTTAGAAGGAAAGAAAAATAAAACTTAAAAATTTCCTTTCCCTCACTTTCTTCCCAAATCCGCCCAATTTGGGAGGAAAATTTGGAAGGAAAATATGACTCCAAAATCCTTCCCCTCCCCTCACTTTCCTTTCATTAATGAAACTCGGGAACACGATTTTCCTTCCACACCCCTCACTTTCCCTCCGTTTCCTCCCATTTCTCTCCTTAAGTAGAACTCGGGAACAAGGCGTAAAGAATCTTAAAAACGATTAGGTATTTTACAGGGTTTAGGTAAAAAAAAAATTTTAAAAAATAAAAGGAAGCGCAACAAGGTGAATTGAATTCCACTATTCCACTTCCGGCTAATCCCCTGTTCTAATAAATAGGTAGATTTTGTACACGTGGCAGCCATAGAGCCTTCCCCTCATCGAATTTTCCCTTTTACACAAAGTGAAGTTCTGGTTCTGCCCTTCATTAAGGACGTCCGTTTCCTGCATTTGAAATAAAAAAAAAGGAAGGTAATATTAATAATTTGATTAAATACGATAATTGAATATGTCAAAAGGTAAATGCTTATCAATTCCTTAAATATCATAACTTACCTAATCTTTGTTTTTTAAATACAATATCACAGTTTCTTCATTCACAGCGATTACAATTTCCAGGGCAAAAGAGATATTAATTGCAGGAAACTATCTCGATTTGCCTTCTGTTTTTCTTTAAGGTAACTATTTCATTCATCTGATGATTCCTGCTACTATTGTTTTTATCAATTTCTTTGTGTATGTATCTGTTTTTTTTTTTTTTTTTTTTTTATCAATTTGAAGGCTTCATAATCGTAATATCAAGCTTTGTATGTAACTGTTATTGTATCTACCTATTCAGTTCACAAAGTTGTCTCATTTTTTTTAAATGTATCTGTTTCATTCATTTTCACTGCTCTTTTTATTGATTTCTTTGTGTATGTATCTGTTACCGTATGTATATATGTACATGTTTGTGTCTGAAACTTTTTTATTTTTTTTAATCAATACACTCTACTGTTATTTGTTCGCATGTTTCTGAGTTCAAAGAAAGATGCATTCGTTTTGAAAGGATTATGAAAACATTAAAAGACAAAACTAACCAAAAGGTATCTGTGTATATAAATGTTACCTCAAAACGTGTACTCCATGTTTTTAAAATCCCTTAATCATGTTTTGTGATTTTCAATTGCATCTGTGAATATTCCACATATAACTCTTCCTGCAAGATTTCAGAATTCACATATCAGGTTAGTGTTTTTAAATTAAACAGGATAAACAAATGATAAACATGATTTAACATGATAAAATCATATATCAATAAAGTTTCAAATGCAGTTATAATATGGATATCAAAATGTTAGTGTATGTAGATAAAAAAACACTATTGATAAACAACCTAATTGTAAAGATGTGTAATTATAATATGGTTAAAACAGTTTAATCAGTTTCTTCTTTGATATTATAATTAAGTATCTGTTTTTTTTTTTTTGTCAATTTGAAGGCTTCATAATCGTAATATCAAGCTTTGTATGTAACTGTTAGTGTATCTACCTATTCAGTTCACTAAGTTGTCTCATTTTTTTAATGTATCTGTTTCATTCATCTTCACTGCTCTTTTTATTGATTTCTTTGTGTATGTATCTGTTACCGTATGTATATAAAATCATATATCAATAAAGTTTCAAATGCAGTTATAATATGGATATCAAAATGTTAGTGTATGTAGATAAAAAAAACGATATTGATAAACAACATAATTGTAAAGATGTGTATCAATTGAAAATAGGGATATTGTTGTTCAAACAAAATCTGGATTTTTACAGCGTATCAGTGAATTGCATCATTCATAGCTTCCTCTTCAATATCCATTGCTATTTCCATATGGGGATGATTGTTACAGTGTTGACATTCTTTATAGAGGTGTGACATTTACAACCACCAGCAAGCGGGCGAAATGTACAATGAGAGAATATTTCGCTTTTAGAATTCAAGATAGAGATCATTCGTTCTCGCTCATTCATAATTCAAAAAGGTTGTTTCAACAGTTTCTGGTAGATGCCTATACTATGATGGAAATGATGGGTTTTGGTCATAAGACATCCTATGTGCTCATACAAACCCTAATGCTTGGATCTAGGTTTCTCTATTGTACATGCAAGTTATCCAAGGCTATAAACCCTAATTCTAGCATATGGGAATCAATATTAACATATAATTAGGTTTAAGATATTACCTTGATTGTTATGTAGCAATAACAATCCCAAATCTCCTTGAATTGACTTTGGAAGGCTTAGAGTCACAAGTGTCACTCCTCTAATGGCTTACAAACACCATAAGCAAGTGGAGAAGGTATAAAGAGAGAGGAGAGAGGTAGGAATTCGTCCTTAGGACCTCTTGGGAAGGGTTAGACGAATTCATGAGCCTTAGGGGGTTTATATAGGTGTAAAGATTAGGGTTTTAGTCCTTATCCTTATCTAGTTGCTTGCCCACCAAGCAACCATAAGATAAGTCTTAGAAACCCTTATCCTAGTCGAATTCTAAGGCATTATCTCCTTAAATTCGTTCACCTTATATTTAAGATAATCCTTACCTTATTTTGTAACTATCACATAATTACAATTCAGCCCCTCTAGTTTAATTAATTACACTTGATCACAAAATTAATTCTTAATTAATTATTGACCAATATTAATTAAACAAATATGATTTCATATTAATAAATCATAATAACCTCTCTCTTTATTTATTTCTCCAATCAAGTTGTTTTGGTGAAGGCAACCCAAAAGGACCATGCACCATCGGGTCAAGTACATACCAAAATAGTTATGGACTTAGACACTAATCCAACAGTCTCCCACTTGGATAAGTCTAATAACTATTCTGCGTATGACTTCAGATCCTGATCTGCAATCGTAGCTTTCCAAAGCCGCTGTCAACTCTAATCATATCAGATACGCGTGTCCTTAGATAAGGGATCATATATTCCTCCATTCTAGATATCATATGAGATATGATTTCAAATCATTCTCTTTGTACTATATCTCGATTCCCGATTTATGACGACTGACTAATTGAACAAATCAAATTAGCCCTAGCCCGGCCGAGCATTTACGTTTGTCATCACAAAATCATCGAGGGGCCCAAAGATATCGCTTTTATCCTACTTTGGATAAAAGGAATGGATAAACCTTGATACAATGCTTGCTTGCACTCACTCACCGAATCACACACAACAATATGTTTTATAACACCAAGTTACTAGTGCGTTTACATATTATCAATGTGCAACCGATTCGCAAGATACAACTCACACATCTCGGTTTCAAGAATATAAGATGTTATCGTCTCACCAATCACTCGTGATACAATTCATGGAGTGATCCAAGTGAGCGTGGGTTTAATCCAATGCTCAAATTCATATTCATAAGCACTCACGAACGTTGCAGCAAACATTTGCTTATGTCTAATACTCTTTTAGACAATCCACACACCAATTCATGACAGTCTTCATTCATATCTACTTCCAACATATGAACGACCGTGGCCCGTTCGGATAATTCGATTATTCTTAATAAATTCAATTATTCTGGAAGTCAAAACATGCAAAGTGAAACACAAGAATAATACTAATCCCATATGGCCTGAAACCTTTGAGTATAAATAAAACACATTTTATTTATCACCATATTAATTACTCATTATTTGTCGTTTCGGGTAATCAATTCCTTACTTGAATCACAACACTTGTCCCATGCTCCTAGCATGCACACAATGTTTACCTATGGTTCTTACTTTGTGAAATAGATCACATTGAACACATTTCCAATCATCCTTTTTCCATAAGTTAAAGAATATCAAATTCTTGCTACTTATAGAATATGCTAGATTCTAACATTCTATGCAACTCTCCTTTCGTAATGTCACTGCACCAAAGTCACAAAGACTATTGCCAATGATATTACAAAGTCCTCTATCGGAGATTGTTACAAGACAATTCCTTAGATATGATGTCTCTCACTCAAAGTACATTCCTTTGAACATCCTTTTGCATAAAGGTTTCTAATCTAGACATAGATTTTCAATATTCAATTCCCAACATGGAAACGCTTCCATATTTTCCACATGACAACTCATTCTTAATAGAATCTTTTCTATTCATGATAATGTCGATATTGTCCATCCAATATGGAAACATTTCCATATTTTCCAATACTTTACTTCCAACTACTCACAAGCGACCAATCCTCGTCGAACTTTGGATTGTCCTTTGATAGTTGTTTAATTATTTTAGTCAAAACCAATTCTAGTCCCTTTTCCCTCTAAATGCGCTCGACATTTGGAAAATTTTAGAATGGTCAAATATCAAAGCATTTGCAATCGATCCTATACCCGAAGCGTATGGGACACGACGCATAATGTTTTATTTGCTATGTTCTCAAAATTCGAATTGTGAAGAGGAATGCCGTAATCATAATCGAAATTTTAAGAACACACTATGTACCCTTGACTAAATTTATTAACATTTCTCAACCTAAACCTTTAGATTTGAAATGAAGCATAATATTCTCTCCCTTAATTATATAAAAACAACTTTACAACCCTTACGACTTTGCAAGGTATATCTCTTGTTTTCTATAATTAATATTGCCAACTTGCAATACATGCCTTAATAATCATACAATCATAACATTTATGCTCCCACTATCACGATGATTATTATAAAACATAACACTTATGCTCCCACTAGCTTCGACATGTATTCATAAACATCTTAACTTTCAGAAAAACAATGCTTATTGAATTTCTTAAGTTCATGTTTCTAATACTTAGTGCTTTGATAATCTTTTATCAAGGCTTCTTGAACTTATACACCTTTGCCTTAGATAGTTCATATGTGTGTGTAAACAATTGTCAATCCTCACAATTCAAATTATGGAAAGGGATACCGTAACCATAATCGAATTCGAGAATGCAATTTTACAATCACTATCTTCTTAAAATCTTACTTAGTGAAAGCATTTCCTCACAATCATTTTCACGAAGGAGGAAATCTTATGACACTTAGATTTAAATGGTGTATGTGTTCCTATCCATGTGAATTTGTTAAAACTAAAGTTTACGACAAATTCATACTCATATGGATCGAACTTTCTTAATCTTGATTTCTTGCCTTATGGTAGCACAGCTGCCCACCATGTCTTCCAAGTAGTTAAGCAACTCACCCTTTCCTATCAATGTACCTTTCATTGATTAAGGTGCTTTGTCTTTTATGCATTCAAAATGAGAACTCATAGAACTCACATGCATAATTAGCTCGATTGGATTGGCACAGAAACAAAATGATGTCAACACGATAGGTTGTAAACCTCAACTCATGTGCTAGTGATGATTGATAAGGTTTATTTGATTTGTTCTTGAAACCTTTCAAGACCATTAAGACTCCCACTGACTCCTTGAAATATAAGATTCTCTTGTCAAAACATTTCTTGACAAATAAATATTCAAGAGTTAGTGTAGCTTTTATCAAGACAAAACACTTCATAACTTTGGTCCTAGTTGGTCTTTGTCTTATCCAAGAAATCACAACTTTCCACAATTGATGAATGTTATAAACCTTCTTAATATTTGTCACTCATTGTCACAATCTTAACTCTAAGACTTGTTTTGGAACAAAGTATGATTGGCTTTTTGATTTAACCATTTCTTCAATCCTTGATTCCTCTTCTCAAACATACAATTGCACTAAGGCTCACTTAGAGGATCAATTGAGATATGGTTCTTAATCATTAAGACCTATCATAAAGCATAAAAGCTACTCTCCCTTCTTCTTAGAATGGAGAAACTTTTATCTTTCTGCCTACATGATTCTTCTTATTCGTTTTGCTATTGATTTAAACCTTTTTAATCAATTCTGAATTATACTTAATCTTATCATATTTACTGAACCATGACGAATATCTTGTTACTCTTATGGTGGACTTTGACCCACACACGACTTTGTGTACTCGATCTCCTAGTCCTTCACTTGACACTTTGTCAATGAATTAGTCTAATTTCCAAATATGAAATTTCTCATTCATCGTGCAACCAAGTTGCGTGATTCCAAATTTCTGTCCAATTGAAACTTTGGGCGATGAGAAACTCTCCCTATTTGGTAAATTCTCGACTTTCCATAAATAACATAATAAGAACCAAATCCATTATTGTTAATAATAGAAACATTTTAACATCAATTTTTCATACACGCCATTGCAAGGATAAATAAATAAAATTTAAAATCAAAAATTATTTTATTGCGGAAAAATTTGTCCTTATAATGCAATTCATTGAAAAATTATGCTAATACATCTTTCTTAGCAATCTTATTCTAACTCCAAGTAGTAGCTTAATAATCTAATCTTCGAGAAATGCGATCGAAATCCATTCCTTCATGGTTAGATTCTGCCCACTTCTTCCTTTAAGCTTCCTTTCTTTTCTTCGATCTTACAAAACATCAATTGTAATCTTATCACATTATGTATTAAGAATCTAGAATGAAGCTTAAAAGAGTTAGTCAATGGATTTTACCTATATTAGAGCCATACGTTTCGACTCTCCCATCTCTTAGATCTCTTAGGTAAATGGGGCAGCTTCGTCTCCAATGCCCTTTCTCTTGGCAATAAAAGCAAATTGACTCTTTTGGAACAGCACATGGAACTACTTCAGACATCGCCTTTCTCTTATGATCAAACTTTTCGATCATTGCATGTCTTTCGTTGCCATTGCCTATATCCATAAAGGTCTTGAAGGCAGATTCACCAATCAATTTTGCTTTTCTATTACGCCAAACCATTGTTGATTCAGCAGCAATAATCATATAGGTGAGATCTATAAGGGTCACGTCGCGGTTCATCATATAGTACTCTCTTACGAACTCACTATATGAGTTAGGAAGTGACTGAAGAACCCAATCAACAGCCATTTCCTTACAGACAACGGATCTCAACTTCTTAACCTATCAATGTGTGACTTCATCCCTAGGACGTGTGCACACACCGACTTTCCTTCTTTATGTTTACTTGCCAGAAGGGCTTGAGTGATCTTGAACTTTTCAAGTCTTTGAACTTGTGGGTTAGGGAGAATAATTGGAGGAGGAGGAGGAAGTGAAGTATGATCTCTTGTTCCTCGATCGAATCGTGGAATATCATCTTCATGTGGAATGCTTGTTCCACGGGATTTGAGAAGACCATATTTGTCAAACTTTGACATCTACAAAACGGGAGAAAACGACTTCAAGTTAGTTGATTGAATGAGTCCTTAGTAAATCACCCAAATGAAATACTAAGGCTAGGACCCAACACAATATTCTACAACGCGGGAGAGGGATGTCGTAACCCTAATTGCAAAACATTTGAAGGTAAGTGAATGACGATTCACTAATTTCCACCATGAAAAACGAAAAATGAAATTTAAGTTTTAAATCTATGAAAACTCCTATATCCTTTGAGATTCATTGAACATTTCAATGGCATGTTTAAATCTCGATATGCCCCTCTTGTTTGTGACTGGGATGTCGAGGATCACAAAGCGGGCGTGAATAACCATGCAAACTTACATGGTGCCCTCACATGTTACAGTCACCTATTCGATGTGCCGGTAAACCACACACGCTCCACCGAACTATGACAAACATTGATTCACCCTTTGCTACCTTTGCTTAGAACCATTTAGTGTGCCGGTAAACCACACACGCTCCACTAACGTCTTCGCAAGGGCACAAAGTGTAATTTCATGGAATTGCATCAATTCACTTTTGCCTAAGTAACTAAGATTGGGAATTTTATGAAAACATTTAGTTACTTTAGTAATTCATTATACTTATAATGGAAGGTTTTGTCCCATCCTACCCGTTCGTCTAACGACCATCCACTAGTCAAGAGTGCGGTGGGTAAGAGTGGATACCCATTCAATCGCCATTTTATAGGCAATTTCCTTAAACACCCCTTATAGACTAGCTTCGTGAATGAGGCCTACTAACGGTATGACTGACTTTTACTCATACATATATATAGTGTTAGACTTTTAATGTTATATATAGTATAGGGTGTATTTTACACTTTTAAAATATTTGGTGGTCAAGTTTAACAATCATACTTTTAATTCAATTAAATTTTAAACCAAAAACTTTATGGATTTATTAAACCTCTTTTAATTATACACCTTAATTAACTAATAAAACCATAAGGGTGTGATTTGAACTTTTTCAAAACTATAATAAGGTTTTAGAATTTAACATTCCTAATTAAACTTTTAATCAACTTTTAAATTCCAAAACTTGAGGGCAAGTTTTGAAACATTTCAACACATTAGGGTTTAGAATTTAAATATACATCAAAATTAACCATTTAATCAAAATTTAAATTCCAAAACTTGAGGGCAAGTTTTGAAACTTTTCAAAACAATTTAGTTTTAATCTTTCTTAAAAATTTCGAATTTATGACATTTAAATTAAAAAAATTAAATATTAAAACTCTTGATTTAATAATTATCTTGAATTAGACTATTAATTTAATTATTAAATCATAAGGGATTATCTAAATCATGAGGATAATTACCATTTATACATTTAAGATATCCTAATCCCTTAATTATCTCTATAGATTTCGAAAATAAGGATAGGATAATGCAAAATCTATAATTACCATATTTAACAATTAGAGGATAATTACAAGATATAGGATAATCCAAATACCTAAAATTTAGGATCTTATCTTGGGGAGGAGGCTAATTTCGAAAATCAAGGGATTAAAACAAACCCTAGATTTCGAAATTTAAGGGTTTAAGGAAAGGATTTGAAGATCTTATTCAAACTCTTGCAAATTAGGGTTTGCAAACCCTAATCTCGAAAAAAAAACTAGCCTCCTAGGGTTTATTGGCAATAAACCCTAATATGTCAAGTTCATACAATTGAATTTTTCATACATATCAAGCATCAATACAATAGAAACCAGTCTAGGCTCTGATACCACTGATGGGTTTTGGTCATAAGACATCCTATGTGCTCATACAAACCCTAATGCTTGGATCTAGGTTTCTCTATTATACATGCAATTTATCCAAGGCTATAAACCCTAATTCTAGCATATGGGAATCAATATTAACATATAATTAGGTTTAAGATATTACCTTGATTGTTATGTAGCAATAACAATCCCAAATCTCCTTGAATTGACTTTGGAAGGCTTAGAGTCACAAGTGTCACTCCTCTAATGGCTTACAAACACCATAAGCAAGTGGAGAAGGTATAAAGAGAGAGGAGAGAGGTAGGAATTCGTCCTTAGGACCTCTTGGGAAGGGTTAGACGAATTCATGAGCCTTAGGGGGTTTATATAGGTGTAAAGATTAGGGTTTTAGTCCTTATCCTTATCTAGTTGCTTGCCCACCAAGCAACCATAAGATAAGTCTTAGAAACCCTTATCCTAGTCGAATTCTAAGGCATTATCTCCTTAAATTCGTTCACCCTATATTTAAGATAATCCTTACCTTATTTTGTAACTATCACATAATTACAATTCAGCCCCTCTAGTTTAATTAATTACACTTGATCACAAAATTAATTCTTAATTAATTATTGACCAATATTAATTAAAAAAATATGATTTCATATTAATAAATCATAATAACCTCTCTCTTTATTTATTTCTCCAATCAAGTTGCTTTGGTGAAGGCAACCCAAAAGGACCATGCACCATCGGGTCAAGTACATACCAAAATAGTTATGGACTTAGACACTAATCCAACAGGAAACAGAGAGATTGCATTACATACGTAGGCAACAACATGTTCTTAAATGTGAGTCTTATGAGAATTTACGTAACCAGAAAAGCTCAAGGAACCACTAATATCTCCAATATCGGTCAGCGTGTGATATTACCTTCGTCATTTACTGGTGGTGCACGATATATGTTGCAAAACTATTTGGATGTCATGTCACTTTGTAAATGGTTTGGATATCCAGATTTTTTCATAACCTTTACGTTTAATCCCAAATGGCCAGAGATTAAAAGGTTTCTTAAGGATACTTCACTTCAACCAGAAGACAGGCCTGATATATTATGTAGGTTGTTCAAGATCAAGCTCGATGCATTTATTAAAGACTTAAGGGAGAATAAAATTTTCGGCACAGTTCAAGCATGTAATTAAGATTATATTTTTTCATTATTGATAAAACATTACTCTTATTATAGTATATTTCTTATATGTTTTTACTGTCTAATCATATTTTGTTTTTTTGCCAAATATTTTGCAGATGTTTATACCATTGAATTTCAAAAGAGAGGTTTGCCACATAGTCATATCTGTTTGTTTATGCATTCTGACAACAAGTTATCCACTGTTGAATTTATCGATCCAATAATTTCCGCCGAGATACCAGACAAAGTTGAAGAGCCAGAATTATATTCACTTGTCAATGAGTTCATGATTCATGGTCCATGTGGAGCTCAAAATATGAATTGTCCATGCATGTTGGATAAGAAGTGCTCTAAAAACTTTCCAAAACAATTTTGTAATCATTCGTCTGTTGATCAGAATGGTTTTCCGTTATATAGGAGAAGAGACGATGGTCATTTTGTAGAAAAGTCGGGCGTCAAGTTGGATAATAGAAATGTTGTTCCATACAACAAATATCTATTAAAAAGATATCAGGCACATATTAATGTTGAATGGTGCAATCAGGGATCTTCTATAAAGTATCTGTTAAAATACATAAACAAGGGTCCTGATAGAGCTACAGTTGCTGTTCTACCAACAAGCAATGAATGTGAAAATAATGATGCGGTCGATGAAATAACTGAATATTACGATTGTAGATATTTATCTGCATGTGAAGCATCATGGAGAATATTTAAATATGATGTTCATTGCAGGTATCCTTTTGTGTTTAGACTACCTTTTCATCTTCCTTATGTAAATATGATGTTCACTGCAGGTATCCTTCTGTGGTTAGACTACCTTTTCATCTTCCTAATCAACAATAGATTGTATATGGCGAAGACGATGATATCGACGATGTTCTGGACAAACCTTCTGTTGCTGCTTCAAAGTTCACATCATGGATGGAGTGTAATGCAATTAATAGTGAAGCACGAGATCTTACATATGTTGAATTTCCTACAAAGTTTGTTTGGGTGTTAAATGATAGATTTTGGAAGTGAAGGAAAGTAGGAAAAGCCATTGGTAGAATTCATTCGGTTTCACCTAATCTTGGTGAAGCTTATTTTTTAAGGATTCTTTTAAATAAAGTTAAAGGACCGATGCCATTTGATAATATTCGCACAATAAACGGTCAAACATATGCTTCTTTTAGAGATGCTTGTTTTACACTCGGTCTATTAGATGATGACAAGGAATACATCGATGCAATTAAAGAAGCAAGTCATTCTGGATCTGGTTTTTATCTACGCTTCTTATTTGCCACATTGTTGATGTGTAATAGTATGTCTAAACCAGAGGTCGTTTGGGAAAATACATGGGAATATTTGGCAGATGGAATTCTATATAACCAACGACAAAGGTTAAAGTCTCCATGTATTTCAATTATTTTCTTCATTTCTATTTAAAATAATTTATTTTAAATATCAACACCAATTAAATAATTATTATAAATATTATTAAATATTGTATTTTATTTTTTGAAATTAATTTAAAATTTATGGTGCAGACTTATCACTCAGTGAAGATGAAGTTAAGAACTTAACTTTGTTCGAAATAGAACAAATCTTACTTCGAAATAACTCAACTCTCAAAAAATTCACAAACATGCCTTACCCAAATGTTGAATTAGTTTCTTCTTTGAACAATCGACTTATCATTGAGGAGCTAGATTACGACATTCCCGTTATAAAGAATGACTTTGATCGTATGTTTCTTGCATTAACAAATGAGCAACGTAACATTTTCGTTAACATCATGAGTGTTGTTAAAGAAAATAAAGGAGGTGTTTTCTTCGTTTATGGTTATGGTGGAATGGATAAAACTTTTATGTGGAAGACAATATCTGCAGCAATTAGATCTGACGGTAACATTGTTTTAAATGTTGCTTCAAGCGGTATTGCTTCATTATTATTGCCTGGTGGTAGAACAAGACACTCTCGATTTATACTTCCATTTGAACTTACAGAAGATTCTTTTTGTAAAATAAATCCAGATGGTGAGTTAGCTAACTTAATAAAAAAAACCTCTTTGATAATTTGGGATGAAGCACCTATGATCCATAAGCATGCATTTGAAGCTTTAGATCGAACATTGAAAGATGTGTTAAGGTGTGGAAATTCTAGCATCTCAAATATTCCTTTTGGAAGGAAAGTTATTGTCTTTTGAGGAGATTTCAGACATATTCTACCTGTAGTTCCGGGTGGCAGCAGACAAAACATTGTTAACGCTTCTTTGAGTTCCTCATATTTATGGCAACATTGCAAAGTGTATAGATTAACAAAAAAATATGAGACTCAGTGTTGGAAAGGATCAAGCTAATACAGAAAAAATAAAAGATTTTGCAAGTTGGTTATTGGATATAGGAGAAGGCAAACTCGGTGGTCCGAACGACGGCGAAACGATTATCGATATTCCAGATGATATTCTCATTAATGATCCAAATGATCCTATAGGTTCATTAATTGAGTTTGTATATCCTTCAATTTTGGAGAAGTATAGCAGTACAAATTATTTCCAAGAAAGAGCAATACTTGCTCCAAAGAATGAAGTTGTTCAAGAAATAAAACGACCGTTTGCTTAAGAAGTTTCCAAGAGATGAGGTTGAATATTTAAGTTCAGATAACATATGTGAGTCCGAATTTGTCCATGATCAGTTTGATGCAAATTTATACTCTCATGATGTATTAAATGGTCTCAAAGTATCCGGTCTACCAAATCATAAGTTAGTTTTAAAAATTGGTGTTCCAGTAATGTTACTGAGAAATATTGATCAGAAAAACGGCTTATGTAATAGCACAAGACTACAAGTGATATCATTGGGCAAACGTGTTATCGAGGCGCGTATAATAACTGGAACTAATATTGGAAACCGAACTTTTATTCCACGAATGTCTTTAACTCCATCAGAAAAAAAAAATTCATTCAAATTCACAAGAAGACAGTTTCCTTTGGCGTTATGTTTTGCAATGACTATTAATAAGAGTCAAGGACAATCATTATCGAATGTTTGTTTGTTTCTCAAAGATCCGGTTTTTTCACATGGACAATTGTATGTTGGGTTATCTAGAGTTCAAATTAGAAAGGGATTGAAATTATTAATTTTAGATAAAAATGGTAGACTAACAAACAAAACTTCCAATGTTGTTTTATAAGGAAGTTTTTCGCAATCTATAACCAATTTTTTTGTAGCATCTTTTAGTTATTTTTAGCATAGCACATTTCATCCATCATAATAAGTAAATACTTTATAATTACGTATTGTTTTTTTTATGTTAATTTCATGACAGACATCGTTTTTTTTTTTGTTTTGAATGAAATCAATTGTGATGTTTTTTTTGTCATTACTTAAACGTATGTTGCATTATATAAAGTATTTACTTTTATAAAATATGTGGATTTACATTTGTAATTAAATACTTAAAGTTTACAAATTTATTCTAAATAGAAAAACATATCCTAAGAAAAAACAGACGAAAACAGCAAAAATTCTATTAACCTAACGTACAATCGACATGAAAGATAAGGAAAAAAAGTAAAAAATAAAGGTTTTAAAAATCTTCATTTATAGTTAAATACTTAACAATTATTATGTAACTACATACCTACAAATAAAATCCTTATAAAAAATACAATATTAGTCTTCTAATTTAATGATATATTATTTATTACATAATTAAATTTAAAATTTTATTTTACATTAACACCCGGGTTCCATGGGTTTTTACCTAGTTCTCATATAAAACAACGAAACTAAATGCCTCTTAAAACATTTTATTCATAAAATATCATTATGATAAAGATTTTTTTATGAACAATCGATTAAAGTTACTTATCATTCTTCTAACCAATTTAAAACAGTTATTTGTCTTATAAAAAAAAAAGTTTGTTACTCTTTTACAATATTAACCTTGTATTAATTTATAATATTTACAACATTAACCTTGTACTAATTTATAATATTAAAAATTATAATATCATAAACAAGATTGTGCTTGATCAAAAATACTTATGAACCAATCCGATTGATTTCAGCCGAATCATAGGCATCCCTAAAACATCAAAATTACAAATAAACACATTAAAGAATGACTAAACAAATTTCTCAACACTATAAATTTAGTAATTTCATTTTGCTTATTGCAACATCACACACAAGTTACTTGAATGCGACATTTCAATGTGGTTATTTCGATTTCAACAATCAAATTGAGATAACTACATAATCATTTGACTACACTTTTTTATCATTAGCACGTTCAACTCAAACGTCAATGCAAATTCCAAAACATGATTTTCACTTCATATTTCAGCAAATTCCTTAATGGTAAGGAAGTTATAAAACATAAAATCATTATACAGAGGACTTTGAGAAAACAATCCCAAACACCTTGAATCCCCATTCTCAATTTGTAAAATGTTTCAAATTACACTCAAAATGAGCAAAGCCTTTTCGCATTGCCCCAACTATCGTAACCTTCTCTTTTCAGCTCTAGTCTTTTTCACAAATACAAATTAGTTCAAAACTTTCAGGTAAAAGAGCACAAGTCACCAAAACTGCATTCATACAGATACAGATACAGATACAGATGCAAGCCTTCAAGAACTTATAACACCCGAAACCCAAGGAACAACCAAAGGTGCATTCGGATGATTTCTTCTGTAACTTTCTGAATATTTATCCTTAAAGCTGACTTTGGGCGTTTCAGCCTGCATAATCATATCATGAAAATAATATAAAAACAGAAAGATTGATTTAAGAGATAATGAAGAACTTACATATTTAAGCCAGCATTCTTCAAGTTTATGTTGGTATATATCTGGTGAATGGCATCCTTGTTCAGCAGGACAATAAACCCAAATATTACATTTCATTTCACCAGGTCTTGCATTTTTAGCCTGATTTAAACAAGCCTGACAACATTCATATGCACTTTCTTTCTGATGAGTCAACCCCCATTTGACTGCTTGACCACCATAGTCTGTATGAAGCTCTGTGTTACACTCAGGAGGCAACCTCCTCCCAGCTAAGATGCTATCATCTGACAATTTTTTAACTCAATTATTTTACCTAAATTTAAATTCCCAAATCACAAAAATAAAATGTCATAAATAATAATGATTACCAAAATCATCTTCACCCTCGGGCTTGTCATTATGTTCATTGTTGATGACATTAACCGGTATCCAAAGCCCAATTTCATGTGATAACTCAGCCCAATTGAACTCCAACATTCTTGCTAGAATACCTATAAACATGTTACATGTGATCTTATTCTTGTTATGTTTCTTTTTGACTAAATGCTGAAAAGAATGACTTAATAGATTTTGTAAGACCTGCTTCATCTGGTAGGATTGTTGAATTTGACTTTGAGGTTTTCCTTTGACCACTAGTAATTGTTTTGACTTCCTCTAGTTTTTGCAGCCTCCAGTCTTCAACTGCTTCTGTAAGGGAAAACATTTTTCTTTTTCATTTCAGCATTTGTTCAAAACAAGTAGTGTAGTGTAGTGTAGTTCCTCATGGAAAATGTCAGCTTACATTATATAGGGTGAAAGGGATGAAATTCATATAGTTAAAGTTTACTGAATATAAACTTACCATGCTGTAAAGTTGAGTTAGCACCACCATTCTGATTCAATCCACTCAGTAGTTCTATGATCTCATTAGTTAATTTCTGTTTCAATGGCTGTGGTAATTCAACCATGTCCTCTCTTCTATCAACTTTTTGTTTGATTAGTTTAACCTTTAACCAACAAAACACACGAAATTTCGCAAATTTTCATTCAATTCACAACAAAAGAAAAAGATGGGTAATTAAGTTCAACAATTGAAAAAATAGAAAGAATTTTACCGTTTCAATGAGCTTTCTAGGTTCAGATTGCTTTTGTATCCGCATTGATTCTTCCATATTTCTAATTTGATCTGGAGTGTAGGTAACTGCTGTACACCAGAATACATACCAAACTTATTACTAATCAGTTTGGAGATCTTGGATCTTCTAGGGATTAATAAACCCCCAAATTGTGAAGGCTCAATCAAGTGCATAAAGAATAAAGTCCACGACTAGGTTTTATCTATACTTTTTGAAGATTGCGAGATAATCAAAAAACAATCTCCACAACTAGATTTTATCTTCATCTAAACATTGGAGACTGATCACTTAATTGCACAAATGAAAACTTCACAGCTAGGTTTCATCTACACTTAAAGTTGTGCAATGATCAACAAAATGCACAAAAACAAACTCTACAACTAGGTTCCATAACACAGGCACGAATTAAACCAAAGAAGAGTATGATCGGTTTTGATACAAAAATTAAAGGCAATCATAAGCAATAAATTTCAGAACTGGGGTTAAATACATTAACGCTAAATCGAGATTTTAGGGAGAACAAATTGAAGCAATTACCGCTGTGTGAATCTCGATATGAGTAGGAGTAAAGAGAAGTATAAAGATTCTGAAAAACGTAAAGAGCAACAACAATGTTGATGGAACAGATGATAACAGTGGTCCTCTTATACGAACAACATTTGGATACTCCTCTTCCGCCTCTGCCATTATTCGAATAATTATAATCTAACTCCGCCCTTCCCATCTTCCAATCTCTTCCTCTTCTTCTTCAACTTCGTCTTCATTCCATCATCACACACAAATCTATCTATCTCTCTCCTTCCCTACTTGTTTTGTATATTCAAACCAGTTTCTCTAGATTTAATTCCTTTCTTGTATGTGTATGCACAGACTGTGTGTGTGGCGGATCAATCAACAAATACGAATACAAATCAAAATCAAATCGATTTCTAAATTAGGGACTGCCGAATTACTTTTATGGGGATCTATTTGATTCTAAAAGCAGATAAAACGATTTCTTCAGGAAATAGAAACAAACAACAAAAATTAGAAAGTGCTCTCCTTCTTTTTCGCAAAAAATAGAGTAAATTACATGAACGGTCCCTGTAGTTTGGTGTAATCTGCATATTTATTTCTAACTTCTTTTTTTACTCGGATCATCCCTATATTTTATTTTTGTTTCGTATTTGGTCCTTGTATGACTTAAAATGACTATTTTGCCCTGAATGATATTTTTTTTATTTCTTTTATAATTTAATTTGAATTATTATATAAATTAAATCATTAAATAAACTCACATTACCCTAACCAAACCCCAACCCCATACCTTCCTTTACCTTTTTCGTATCTATGATTGCCTCTCCTTCCTAAAAGTCATCATCGGTCTCCAACACCACCACTCTCCCCATCGTTAGAGTTAAATCAATACCTCTCTACCCAATAATTGAATCCTATCCCTTATCTCTTCCTACCCCTGTATCTCTACCTTCCCTACAATGGTCATAACGGAAAATAAATTATTGATGGTGGTTGTGGAATCACGAACCATATCCACAAATCTAACATTGATTTGCACTCTCACATGTATAATGATTCAATTTGCATTGTGTTTTCTTTTAATGTAACATTATTTATTCATTTTCGCCATCATTGGTTGGGTTTGGTGGTTGGAGCATCGCCGACATTAGGAGAATGAAAAGTGAGTGAGAGTGTAAATGAACTAAAGGTGGCATCAAGTTACTACATCGATGATGGTTTGTGTGACGTTCCAAATTTTAACACAAATTTTCTTTTAAATTAATAAGTAAATCGTTCAAAACATCTTCATAAAAGGACCAAGGTTGTAAATCATTCCAAAACACCATCGAGCTATAGTGTAAAAATATATTGAATATCATAACAACGGAAATCTATAGAAAAAAATAATGAAGTGAGCATCGTATAATCAAACTGAAAGCCTATCCTGCATCATAGGAACTACCTGAAAAACATTAAACAACAACAATAAGCATAAACCTTAGTGAGTTCCCCTGAAATACAACATACCACAATATACATACAATGCATACAAACAAAGACTTTTGACTCTAGTACCGATCTACTTGAACAAATAGTGACTAATGGCTCTGGTGCACATCAAGTCATGATGACTAACAACTCTAGTGCATGACTGCATGTCTAGTCATCCCAACAGTTAACGAATCTAGTGCGCGTCTAATCTAACACATAATATAGTGATATAACTCACTTAAATCAATAAGTTGAACAGTCACGCACTCGCTACACGAAGAATTAGCAACATGACCATCTAAGGTAAAATCGGAGGTCATCACTAGTTACCAACTAATTCCTTAAAGTTTGACCAAAAGTCAAAAATCAAACTATCAAAGTTAACAGTCATGCAATGACCACTAACCAGACGCACCGTGAAACACTACGCGATAAAATAATCGTGAATCATCCCAAAGATTGCGTCATGATCCCAGGATTGTCACACCGTGCAAACGGGCTTAACAATCTTCTCCTTAAAGACTTAATCTTTTAAGTGCATAGGTCTAATTTTCCAAATATGAATCTGATGATGATGGTATTAATGAATAAAATTTCCAACTTTATCCATAACCATGGCTCAATCACCTATAAAACTAAACCTTAAGCCCAATAACCTACTTGAAATGCCAAATCCAACTGCATGACTCAAGGAGAGCACATGCATGGCCTTTTATCTATCATGAAGGGTTTGGAAGCATAAAAACATCAACACCAAGTTATGGAGTTCCTAAAACTTCAAGATCATCAAGACTTTGGGACCAAAATGCTATCTACACAACCAAAAACCTAGATCTAGCATGAAAAAAGTCTTAAATGTTGGATCTTGGAGACTTACATAGTGAGATGGGGCCACAAGAAGGTAGCTTACTTCCATGGGCGGATCTAATGAAGATCCCGGGGTAGCCCGGGATACCCCTCAATTTTTTTTCTAGCAGTGTAATTTTTTTTTTTGCAAAATTTCGCTTTTACATATTAAGTGATAAAATCATCCGAAAATCATTGATAAAATCAAAAGAATCATTGACAAAATCAAAACCGCATGCCATTAGGAAACTAATTAAGTTAAGAAATTAAGTTAAGAAACTATCTCTTAAATTCTAAAAAGTAAAACCAAAAATCTAGTTAGAGATACAAAATTCTTACCCCAAAGATTTGGGTTTAAGAAAACAATAAAGAACCAGAAATTTTGACGGCGGAAAACATCCAAATCTCACTGGAGTAACGTTGTCGTCTGTTGCCCAACTGCGTCTTCCCCACCGATCACTGTCGCCAATTAGGTAGGGGTGAAGAATCCCTTTTTGCCTTAAGTCAAGAATGGGGGTTTGGACTTTCAGGTTAGAATATTGGCCTAATTTCTAATTAGGGCTTTATACTTGTGCCTTAGGGAGAGGATTTCGTGACTCATCCGCTGAGTGCGATTTGATAGCTTCAGTCTGAGGTGATTTTCCTTTACTGTATTTGTGGGTCGAAGGCACCAATGCTGGCCCACTAGTTTATGATGTAGTATGATGATTGTCTTCGTGACAATTGCCAGTTATGCCTATGTTTACTTATTGACTTTGTGATTCTCTGTTATATATGGTAGTGGTAGGAGTGAAATAGACCCGACATCCAGTTGAAATAGACTGAAGAGATTGCAACTATCCATATATGCTTGACAATATCCGATTGAAATAGATCAAAGGGGATTGCAAGCACCCAAATATGCTTGGTTGTAAGTTTGTATGGTATGTAGTATTTTGGGGGGAACTCACTAAGCTTTGTGCTTACAGTTTTCAGTTTATGTTTCAGGTACTTCCACTTCGAAGCGGAAAGGCCCAGCCTAATCGCACCGTATCACCCTATGGTTTTCTAGATTTTGAGAATTTATACTTTGATAACATCTTGCTATAATACACTTTTGACTATTTTGATATTGGTATTGTATGATTTGAATGAATTTAAAAACAAAATTTTATCCGTATTTTTGGGACGTTACAACATGGGTATCATTATTGTCATGAAACATGCTGTCAAGAGCAATCCAAACCATGTGTGCAATAGCTCCGGTCTTCACGATGGTATTGAGAAGATATTGAGTGAGGGTTGTGTAAATCCATGCTTTTACCACATAATCAAGTGCAAACCAGTCTTCATCTTTATTAGACGTGGGTTTGGATTTTCCTGTAAGATGATCAAGAACACCAAAGGCAAGACAATGTGTGACAAATAATTCTCTCCACGCATCATAGTTAAGCTGATTAAGGTCCAGGATGAGAGGCACGAGGGTTTTAATGTTTGTGACTCCGAATGGTTTTTGATTTTTGGCGGGTGTAGAACTTCCAGATTCAGACATTGTGAAAGTGAAGAGAAAGCAGGAGAAGAGTGAAAGAGATGATAGAGGTCCTACAGATTAGGGTTGCCAGCAGAGGATGAGATCGAGAATTGGGGTAAAAGAGGGATTGAATATGTTACCATATTGCAAATGATATTTCCCATAATTGATATTTGCATTGATATGGAATATATATATATATATATATATATATATATATATATATATATATATATATATATATATATATATATATATATATATATCACACATAATACATGGGACTATAATGGGCTAAAATAACAAATGTATACACGAAATATACAAATACACTAATAATTAGTAATATAATAACAAATTTTACATTAAAACGCTGGGAAAAATAAAATGATGACAACGACACATGCATATAAATATGAAGCATTATATATCAAAAGCTAAAAGAGAATTCAAATGAGTATATTATGAATAAAGGTCTAAATTAAACTTTTGATAAATGAAAGTAAGGAAAATGGCATTGTAGCCCCATGAACTTACACATTTTGGTTTCAAAGGTCCCTTATGTTATTTTTTGGTTTTATAAGGGCACGACTTCACATTTAATCGGCTGATTAGGGATTTTGACCCACTTCAACCGGTTTACTTGCGTAGTCATCATCCAACTCAGTTAGCGAGTCTACTCACTCGACTCGGATTACACGTCAGCAACTCACGAACGAGTTGGCTTGCTTGGGCCCTAAGGGCTCAGTGGTCCCCTAGTATATAATTGAAGGGTATGCTGGACAAAACCCTAAATTATTGTGTAACATCCCAACTCCCAAGTATAATTTTAAATTAATTTACATTGATAATGTCAGAGCAACTCAACGAGTTGGATGCCCCAATTCGCCGAGTAGAGGAGTTAATGGCCACGTGATTTTTAGAATCTACTCGACGAGTTGGAGGATCCCAACTCGGCTAGTAGGTGCTGAGTGAGAAAACCCTAATTTTCAGGGTTTATGTCCTATTTAAAGGACCTGAAAGCCTTCATTTCCGCCTCCCTTATCACCCTAACACTCTGTGAGAAACCCTAATCGAGCTATAACCTTGTGTGAGAGTAAGAGAGGTTAATATTGTGTGTTTTAATGCTTTTTTGGAGAAAAGTTGAGGAGCAAAAGGCTTGAGACGAGAGGGAGCTTTTGGATCCGGTGTTCATTCATTCCAAGCTTCTGTTTGAAGGTAAAAGTCACCACCTTGCTCATTGTTTGATTAGATCTTGTTTCTAGGGAGTTTAGGGCCTTTTTTTCCATCATTCTTTGAGTTCTAGAGTGTTTTGAGCTTGCCATGGAGACTAGACTTCAGATCTGGACCATATGTAGCCCCTTTAGCCCAAATATCCCAACTTTATCAAGCTGGTGCCAAGTTTTTATGCATTAAACCCTATATGGAGCTTGTTTTGGCATTTTGAGCCCTAGATGTCATGCATGGACGTAAAGCTTGCTACTTTATGTGGTATTTCAGCATTGGGAGGTTAGATCTAGAGTTTGGGTGAAACATCCCAAAAATATGGTCCAAAAATTTCGTTTTTAAATCGTTATTAAAATCATAAATATCAACATGACATTTAGTGGCATAGAAAAAGTGCCACTAAAAATCGAAAAAGTACCACTAAAAGCCCCCTGGACAATCAGCGGCACAAAGCAAAAGTGTCACTAAAAGAGCTCCCACTAAAGACCTTTAGTGGCACTTCCTGGTTGTGTCGCTGCAGCCTTATTGAGTTTTAATGACACTTTTTTTATGCCACTAATGGAACTATTTTTATGCCACTATTTACATGCTAAAATAAATGTTTTCTTCGTACTTTTAGTGACACATTAAAAAAAAGTTGTATTAATAAATTAAGTTCAATTTTTCTTTAATTCTAAAAGGAATATAAAATAATAATAAAAAAAATTAAGATACTAAATGGAAACACAATATCATTATGTCAAGTGAACATTATCTAACAACAATATTCCCAATGTATTTAAAATACAAACGTCTTTAAAGAAATCTAATAACTCTAAATATTTTGCAAATACTTAAAACATAATATTATCGAACTAATACTTATTGGGGAAAAACACAAAACTTGATTGACCTCGAACTTTGTATAATTTATCGTCTTGTTTATCCAACTTCCAAGCAATAGCCTATCATGTAACCATAATATATCATAAAAACATATAGAATTATAACCAATAAACATGACATAAAAAGAAGAGTGACTCCTTTACATGATATCAAAAAACAACACTTGCAAAATTACTAAAATGCCTACCTTCCCTTCCTTAGCATGCTTTGAAAAAAAAAATGACAGTTCCAGCAACCAAAATGATGAATCAAGAATATAGTCAAAGCATATAAAAATTGGTGAATAATAGTTAAGGTGTATAATAACCGGTTGTACAAAATTTCTAAACATTGCTTTGCATTTATCCGGCTATTCCGGAAAAAAAAAACTATTTAATTGTCAAAACACATAAAAAAACTTAAGTTAAACCAATGTCACAACTAATGTAATATGTATTCTATAAATACATATAACAAATACTCTCTCCGTCCCAAATTGATAGTCCACTTTTGACTTTTGAAGTTTTTTTTTTCAACTTTGACCTTAAATATTTTTATTTATGTTATATATTACTTGACAAAACTTATAAAAATGAAAAAACATTTAAAATACGATACATTCATATATTTTGCACCAAGTGTTATCTATCAAAAACAAAAATATTTAAGGTCAAAGTTGAAGAAAAAATACTTCAAAAGTCAAAAATGGACTATCAATTTGGGACGGAAGTAGTAACAAGCAAAAAAAACATTTATCGGAAGTAATGGATATACAAAAGATAGAAATCAGGACCTTCAACATAAAAACACCAACGAATCACATGGACATCAAAATGGAAGTACCAGTTCACATAAAAAAAATGCACAGAGGTTAGAAATTAAACCAAATACACATCAATGTTACATATGATTTTAACAACATATATTTAAGATTTAGAATTTTGAAATAACTTCAACTCTTTTAGCTTATCTTCAGTATCACATAATGGAAACTAAAATGTATTGGTCATTAAAAATAAGATAAAAAAAGTTAATTATAGTAACTTATTGTGGTTATCATTACAACAAATAAAATTAGACAAATTTCCCATCAATAGGACATATTTATTTTCTGTTGTACAGTCAAGTTGACATATTTTTTCTTAGAGATTTAAGTTGTCACAGTTGACATATTTTTTCTTAGAGATTTAAGTTGTCACTTTTGAATCTTTCAAGTCTCATTGTTAAACACCATCTCCTAAAGGCAACAATTGCTAGAATTATGAGTAATCTTCCTGTTAATGAAAAAAAAGCTACATATATACTCAAAAAGGCTAACTTTCTAGAAAAAAAAGTGGTGTTTGTTTCGGGCATTTCGTCGAGCACTTGATGTGCATCTCTAGACAGACAATATATTCACATATATAACTTTTAAGTCTGCTACATAAATAGTTATTAACCTTTTGAATGATATATATTTTCAATTCATCAGACAATCTATCAAGAAATTAACATATTTCACCTCTAAAGTATGGAAGTCAAGTAAAAAAGTCAATACCTAGGAAACATACCCTTTGCAACAATGAATCCATTGAGTACAAAAACCAATAGCAACTAAAAGGTACCAAGAGAATTTGCATTAAATTACGTTCTTCCAAGTGCTGTAATGAAACAAAAAAGTGACAAATCCATTTGGTGAAGGCTTGTACAAGCGAAAAGCTTCCACAAAACCATGATAAATACTCAAACGGGAAACATTAAACATGTTAGAATCATTTTAAGAATGAATTGATGAAATTATATCGAAATCAAAAGTTGAGAATTAGTTGAATCTAGGGAAGAAAATGAGAAGACACTACAAACAAAAAAATGAAGAATAAAAATACGTTGTTGTAGGAATACAATACAGTTGGGAATCACAAAAAGAAAAACAGAAAACGAAGAAACCAAGTAGTCAATTAGAGTCGGGTAACATTCCAATTCGTTGTGGGATAGAGAACAAGATGAAATCGATGATAAGCTATGCAGAGCTTCAATCGGCGACGAGATATCGAGATGGATTTAATCTGTAGTGAGCTTCAACCGGTGAAATGTCGAGATTTAACTTGCAATCAACGACGAGATGAGACGTATGAGAGATGAGGGTTTTAGAAACAAGAAAGGTTTTTTTTCAGGGAATCTATAATTTTCAAATGTGGTTTGAACTTTGACGTAGGAGCACAAAAGGGTCGAAGCAAAACTTTTAGTTTTAATTGTTGGAGGGAATAAGAAGCGGGCAAAAAATTAGAAGGAAATAAGTAGCGTGCTGTCTAAATTAGAATTTTTAATATTATATAGCGACATATAAAAATATATGTGCCACTAAAAACCTAGTATAGTGACATAAAAACAAATATGCCACTAAAAGATTGTGCCACTAAATGTAATTTTATTTGTAGTGATAGCATAAAACCATAAATCATGAATCTCGAAACATCATGTCAACACTGTATCAAAATCATATGAGTAAATATCAGAGTATAAAACAATCCCAGGCTGAAGCTGTGGTGTGTGCCATGTGATCATCCCGAGCCCTTCCCTTTGCTAGTGGAAGTACCTGAAACCAAAACTGAAAACTGTAAGCATAAAGCTTAGTGAGTCTCTTCAAGCTACCACATACTATGCACATAATCATATATTGGGCCTAGCCCACTGCATTAGGCCCCGCTCGACATCGGACAAGTCTGGCATCGGGCCCTGCTCGACATCAGACCAAGGTCCAACATAACTTGGGCCTAGCCCCTGCATCGGGCCCCGCCCGACATCATAACGAAGTCCGATATACATATCATGGGTATAACATAATATAAACATAAACATAAGCATAACAAGAAAGCTAGCATTCCTCGGGCTTGCCCCAACATCGGACCAAAGTCCGGAACACATAATCATACACATGCAAGAATCACGAAGACATCAAACATACTAATTGCATCGGACCTTGCCCGAGATCAGACCGAAGTTCGGAACATAAAACCTACATTGGGCTAACCCCGAAACATACAATCACACATAATCGGGCTGGCCTTCGTGCCTTAGACCCGCTCCTATAGGAGAAGACTCACCTCTCAAACCGAATGCTGAACTCGTGCATGAGGAATCTCTGCTAACTGCTCCCACGACTCCCCAGCTAACTCTATACAACAATACTTAGTCAGACAAACTGAGATTCCTTCTAAGGGTAAAATGACCATTTTACCCCTGCTCTGATTTGGACCATAAACAAGGCCCAATTTCATCTAATCATCACTTATCATTCTAAGTTCAAGTCTAGAAATTCTACAATTTCTTAGTTCGCTTAAACTAATGCTCTGATACCAACTGTGACATCCCCTAATTTCTCGGCCAGAAAAGACCGATTTAATTTATGCTTTTTAAAATCAAATAAGAGAAATCTTTATAAAAGATGTTGTGGAATTGGTCCCCAAAACAAAATATGATAAAAGTTTGTCAAAACCTTTATTTAAGAAATATATCATTTCCTTTTTATATTAAAACCTTTGGATGTCATGTTCCGATACAGATCAAAAGCATAAACAAGACATTATAAGCCTTACGACAGTTATTTGTAACTACTGGCCTATAATCCAAAATTCACTCATCATCATCATCCGACTATGCTTGGGATCCTCTACCTGTAATATAAACAGCTGAGTGGGTCAGGCGTGGAAGCCTGGTGAGCATATAGGGTTTTCAACCCACAATACATAAATTTATTATGTTTAAACATCAATCAATCAACCAAATTACCCCAAACCCCATTATTTTATTTATTTCTTAAGGGTTTACCCTAAGAATCAACTATCACTCCTTCCTAAGGATTCATCCTAAGGAATAGACACAAAGTCACCTCGTGACCGGGGTTTATACAACGGGCACTAATTCCATAGCTGCCAAAGTTTATTCAAAATGTGCTAAGTCCATAGCTCTCATTTATCGACAGTATTATTTACAGGTGTTCTCTCCTGCAATACATGTCAATGGGTTTTAGAGTACAACAAATGAACATATAGTTCATTACACCTACAGGTTACGGGCCTGTTAGTGTTCCATAGACTGTCTAGAATAGTCCATGGTTGTCATCCATACTCTGCTGGATGATGGGGGCCAACAATTTGGGTAAGTGATTCTTTCAAATTTTCACCACTCACCCTCAACTCATGATCAATATTATTGATCATCTCCTTTATCCAACTCACCTTTCATCATACCCACTATTTCATCTACCCATGTTCTACCAAACATATTTTGTAGATAAAAAGCATATACAGTTTAAAACTTGTATAAAACATCAATTCAACAGTCACCTCAATTAAACAATTATATATTTACACATAACATGTATTTCAAGGTAAATACTTCATATCTATGTGTAAATTGAAAGTAACTACACACTCACATGATTTAATGAAAACCGGGCAGCAATTTGTTTCCTAAAACAATCGTTTCTAATAAAACCGGGAGTTTTATTGAGAAACCGGGCTCTGCGAAATGTCGGGCTTCGAAACCGAAAAGATAAATTTTTTGGGCTTCACGGACACTTCGTGGCGTATTCCGGGGCTTATAATCGATATCGGGGCTTCGGGGGGTGATAATATGAAAGAAATATGGAGAAAGGGGCTAAAAATGACAAGTTTTCAAAATACCCCTGGGAGGTCTCGCACCCTTCTATTTATAGGGTGGAGCTTCTGATCGGACGGCTGAGAAGGAACTACACGTCGCAGATCCGAGGGCTCGCAGGCGAAGGCTCGCACATGGGTTGCGCGTGCGAAGGCTCGCTGGCAGTCTGTGATTGGTCCGAGGCGTGTGTCCGATGCGCAGGTGGTCAGCAGGTGCGAGGGTGTCGGTGGCACTCGCTGATTGGACTGCGGAGTCGTCTTACACGTGCGAGGCTCGGAGCTAGGTGCGAGCTTCGGATTGGTCAGCAGCCTCGGTTTGGACAGATGCTCGATTCGGATTGGGTCTCCTTCTTGGTCGAATCAGAAGCCTACACGCGGGTCGGATCACGTGGGTTGCATGCGAGGATCATGTGGCTACTGTTCATGCGAGGGTGACTCAGCAGACTTCGGTGAATCAGCGGGACACGTGGCACTTTTTCAGTGAGGGTGACGTGGCAACTCGTGACTATGCGAATTTTCTCGATTTTCGCGCCAAAACTTCTAAAATCCATAACTTTCGCATACGAGCTCCGTTTTTGACGTTCTTTATATGCACGGGTAGCAAAAATTACGCTCTACAACTTCCGTTTAGAATTCGTCGGCTAATTTTTAATTTAAATTTTATATTATTATTTTTAACAGACCGGGACAGGAAATCCATTAAAAATTCATAACTTCTTCATCCGACGTCCGTTTTCGTCAGACTTTTTACCGTTGTGCTCCTAATGACGAGACCTTCAATTCTCATTTAGGTTGTGTCGTCTAAAAATCGCTCGATCTAAAATTCGAGTTTTTAGTTGTCTTCTGCTAAGCTGAAACTTCGAAAAATCATAACTTCCTCATACGAAGTCAGATTTGGGCGTTCTTTTTATCGAACTTCTCTGTTTAACGAATACTACGCCTTTCGTTTAGATTACTAAGGCTAAAAAGTAGCTTATCAAAAACTCACTTTTTACGACACTCAGCATTGTGCCGGTTTTGCCGTGAAACTTCGACAAGTCATAACTTCTTCGTTATAACTCGGATTTCGGCATTCTTTATATCCCTGAAATCCTTGTTTCGACCACTACAACTTTATGTAAAGATATCGGGCTTATCTCACACTTTAATTTTGACGCTTATTTTTATTTTTAATTAATTAAACCCTAATAATTAAGCATAAAACACATAATTCACATAAAATTCACATAATTCCTTTTCATTTCTTCTAAATGAGTTACAAAGGTTAACCTAGACCATTATGTGAATATTAATGCCTAGCCTAGAAACACGGGCGTTACACATAATTAGATGGGGCCATAAGAAGGTAGATTACTTCCATGGGCGGATCTAATGAAGATCCGGGGTAGCCCGGGATACCCCTCAATTTTTTTTCTAGCAGTGTAATTTTTTTTTTGGAAAATTCGCTTTTACATATTAAGTGATAAAATCATCCGAAAATCATTGATAAAATCAAAAGAATCATTGACAAAATCAAAACCGCATGCCATTAGGAAACTAATTAAGTTAAGAAATTAAGTTAAGAAACTATCTCTTAAATTCTAAAAAGTAAAACCAAAAATCTAGTTAGAGATACAAAATTCTTACCCCAAAGATTTGGGTTTAAGAAAACAATAAAGAACCAGAAATTTTGTCGGCGGAAAACGTCCAAATCTCACTGGAGTAACGCTGCCGTCTGTTGCCCAACTGCGTCTTCCCCACCGGTCACTGTCGCCAATCGTCGGACCACTCCGTTGTCGGACCATGGCTTTTCCGTCTCACTCTCCTTTCTTCGTGTTCGCCAACCCTTTCCAATAATCTGATATCCTCTTCACTCTCCGATCTCCACAAAAAGTTAAAAATAATCTGATTTTTTTTCTTGTTTCGTTTCTCTCTCTTTACTATGTTTCTCTTTCTTTATTCTCTCTACCTCTTTCTTTTATTTTTGATGGAGTGTAAGATTAAATATAGTTGATGTTGACAAGTTATTTTATCAATGATAACATATATATATATATATATATATATATATATATATATATATATATATATATATATATATATGCTAGGCTTATGTTACTAATTATTGTGTGCCAGAATGCACAAATCTGGACAAATGGATGGAATTAATCAATTAACATAATTTGAGGGTGTATGATATTACAATGGAATAACATGTACCATATAATCACACAAATTTTAGCAAAATGGTATTTTGGACAATTAACTATATTTATAAAAGGAAATTTTTGGATTTTTAGGGATGATTAATTCTCATAATTTTAAAAATTTGAATTTTTTTAATCAATTCAATTTTAATTCTAATGTAATTTATATACATAACCGATTTTATTTTGTCAGAATATTTTTTTGTTAGAATGATGTTCTTTCAGAATTTTATTCTATTAAAATATTATTGAAGAATAACAACATTCTTGAATCCGAGGTTGAAAAATAACAACATTATAATATATTCTTATACATCCGAACTTAAATACAAATTCATACATATTTTTACAGACTAAAAGTCGTATACATTTAATATAATTATACATATTCTAAAAAAGTATCAACAAAAATGAATAAAATTCTTAAAAATTATCAACATTCTAAAATTGTGAATATGATCAAACTTTATTCATTCTTCAAGTTATTCCTATTAGGTCTTCAACGCAATGATAGCAACTAATGCAGCCTCATTCATCTTGTCAAACAGTTATTGAAAAAATGCATTCAATCTTCTTCAGTTCTCCAAAGAATCGACTTGATTCAAACTATTATTACGAAAATGTGATGTATTATCGTAATAATGTAATTCTTCAACCCATTCTTCCAACCATTTCTATAACAAATAAATCAAAAAACTAAGAATGGTTAAAAACATGTTACTTGCAATCCCTATCACTTAATATATTCTGGAAGAATACATAAAAATATGATAAAATACATATAATATATTCTGGCAGAATACATAGAATAAATTCTGACAGAATACATAGAGTACATACAACTATTTTTTTATTCCAGTAACATACTAAGCAACACACATATTCAAAATCCGCTGAAATTTGAAAGCAAAATCCACTTTGCCAAAACTTAATCAAACAATATTGAATCGCGTAGGAACAAAAAATGTAAAATCTATCTAATCTAATTTAATACCATAAATAAAAGAGCAGTGAAACGGGATTAAAGAAATCGAATGTAATTCCAAACTTAATCCAAATCAACTAGCATCAACCTAATGTTATGAAAAGGGCATCCAACCAAATCTAAATTAAGTTATATATTTCTGAAAAGAGTAAGGAATAAACGAAGTAAAAAAATTAAAGATTATTAACTATTTTTTCATTGAGACATTTTATCGAACACATGGAGGCCATGACAGAATCATATTAGGCAAATCAGACAGGTACTGGAGATGGAATATATAATCAAGACCACTGCTCTGTAACAGAAAAAAAAGGAGACAAAAAGAATTTCAAATCGTACAAGATTATGTATATAATCCAATGAAAATCATGATAACAGTTTCATGTTTTTGTCATGTCATTGTCACGACCATGGACACAAATCAAAGGTAACGAAAACTATCTACTTAAATTGTTATTTCTCATGTTCATCATTTATTCATAACAATCAAATTTATTATGAGATTCAAGTTGTAATTTGTGAAGGAAGAAACAAATGTTTTGACGTTCTCCATGGAGTAAAAAAACCCTAACAATCAAATAATTAGGAGATTACTAGATTAGTGACAAACCTCATAGGAATGACTCGGAAACGTGTGAAACGAGGAGTTAGACTCGTCCTTGACTCGTTCAACAATCGATTCACTACCGCGAGATTCAGAAATTGTAGCAGGAAAATGACCTAATCCAGCCAAAGCTTCCACCGTCTCCAAATAAAGAGGAATATGGTTTTGAGAAGGGATACGTGATTGCAGATTTTGTAGTGTTTATTCCCTTACTAGTTTATAAACCGTGGAAACCACGATTATAAAATTAAATAAACTTTAATAATGAGAACTCAAAACTAATAATCAATTATTTTAAATAAATTATTAATTAAGAGATATTTTTTTAGTTATATAAATTATAATCGTTAACTTAAATAAATATGTGAAATTATATCACTTTATAATTTCTATTAATTTTATTTTAATTTTTATTCTAATGTTATTAATTTAATGTAATTAGAGTGAGTAATTTAAATTTAAAATTTGAAATTGAGAATTAATAGATTGACAAGTGTCATGAATTAATTAGGAGACCTAATAGTGTGATACATGGCAAAAAAAAAATCTTCCTATTATAATAAATTCTAATAAATAAATATGTTTATTCTTCTATTACAAGTGTCATAATATTAGAACTTCTCATTAATATACATTAATTAAGAGACCTAATAGGATGACACATGTCAAAAGGAGATTTAAACTATTCTTTTATTAGAATAGTGACATTTTAGGATATATTAATTGAATTATTCATTTACCATAATTAAATATACTAAGATTACCATTATATCCTTATTTGAATATATATATATATATATATATATATATATATATATATATATATATATATATATATATATATATTAAAAAGTAACTCCATTTATTTGAAGAAAGAAAATGAAAAGATAGCTATTTTTTTGCTAATGGATTTTCATTGATATTAAAATAGAAAAACAAAAATACAATTTATGTGAATGATTATAAAAATTATGATAATCTAATTTTATCTAGTCATATAGATAAAATGGCGGGAAACAAAGGATAACTAGGGCACAGCTTCTCTGGCGATTGATCCGCTCCCCTCATAGCAGATCCTGGGGTTCTCAACAAAATGGAGGAAATTGATATCGATGAAGAGGAGTTTGGATTTTCAAGAAATTATTTCTTAGCAAAAGAGTCTGGAAAGTCGGGGAAGAAATCAGCCAGAAAGCTTTCTGAAATTGATCTTGTTGATGAACAGGTTCTCTAATCTCCTTAACTTGCTTCATCTAATGGGTGATAATGTACTTATTCCTGTATATAAAAACCCGCCTTTTCATTTTTGGAGTGAACGGAAATTTTGTAGCAAATTTAACGAAGTCGAGAGCTAATGCAGCTGGGAATGTTTCTCAATTTGCGAATCTGATATGCGTTATTGTGTTATTACCACTTGCTATGAAAGATTAGGTGTTTTTATAATCCATAGAGAGTTAGGGATAAAATAGTATTTTTACATCCAAAAATCAAAGAATGACTCTTTTTAGGGTAAGCATGAGAAAGAAATCAAACTGTGAATGCAGGAACTTCGAGCTGAGGTGTCTAACATTGAGCCAAAGCATGAGAAAGAAATTGCTTCACTGATAAATAGTTACAAAAGTCAGTACAATGACTGGGTTTTTGAGTTGAGGTACACATTTCCATGTCAATCCTTATTCTAGTATTAGAGTATATGTGTGTGTGTGTGTTTATGAAGGCTTGATAAATGTTTTCCTTTTTCAACTGTTGTAGGTATGGTTTTGGTCTTCTAATGTATGGTTTTGGATCTAAGAAGAGTTTGATTGAAGATTTTGCTTCAACAGCTTTGACTGATTATAGTGTGATTGTTGTTAATGGATACCTTCAGTCAATCAATCTTAAACAGGTATGTTGTTAAGTTGTCATTTTCCAGATGAAGTCTTATAATTGAAACGTTTTTTTTTTTTTTTTATAATGAAAACTGCAGGTTGCCATTGCAATGGCCGAAGTCCTATGGGATCAGTTGAAAATGCAACCAAAAGGGTTGCATCATAAAGATGAACAGCCATTTGATTTGAGGTCAATGGATGATGTTATTGGTTTTCTTGATGAGCCCCACATATCAGAACAAGAATGTTTAGTGTGTCTTGTGATTCACAATATTGATGGGCCTGGATTGCGTGATTCCGACTCTCAACGTCTTTTAGCAAGAATTGCTTCTTGTTCCCATGTTCGTATTGTTGCTTCCATAGACCACGTGAATGCACCTCTATGTAAGTTGCTTGTAAATGAGAAGGGCATTCATGTCTTTTTACACATTCCACCTTTTACAAATTGCAATATTTTGTCCCATGGCCAACTTGTTCAATTCTATCGTGTCATGTCGTTTTAATCTGCATTGACTTTTGATGACAGTGTGGGACAAGAAAATGGTTCATGTGGAGTTCAATTGGTGTTGGCATCATGTGCCTACTTTTGCAGCATACAAAGTTGAAGGAGTCTTTCATCCTCTTATTCTTGCTCATGGTGGCACCTCTCAAACTGTAAAAACAGCTTCAATTGTCTTACACAGTTTGACACCAAACGCACAATCTGTCTTCAAAGTTCTTGCACAACATCAATTAGCCCATCCTGATCAAGAAGGTACTTGCTTCCTTAACTTTCTCTTTACCAAATTCATGCAACAAAATGGTTTATTTCTTCTTCTTATTTTTCATTACAATTCAGGAATGCCGATTGATACATTGTTCACAAGCTGTAGAGAGCGGTTTCTGGTGAGCAGTCAGGTGACATTGAATTCCCATTTGACCGAATTCAAAGATCACGAATTGGTCAAAATCAGAAGACACTCTGATGGTCAGGATTGCCTCTACATTCCTCTCTCCAAAGACGCACTTGAAAAACTCGTGCTTGAGATCAATCAATAAGAGCTTTCTGCAACCCCTGAGCTGACCCATACTGTCCTGCCCAAAAACAACTGACAAGATTTCTTGTCGGTTGAATGTATCCGGAAGGACACAATTAATTTAGGTGTCATGTGCACTTCCTGAAAAGGAGGCACACGAATTGTAACGATTCATTATGTTTGAAATAGTTGTATACAGATTATCTGTTTTTGATTTATGACCTACTTTTTAGTTAAATACTTATATAAATTGTGTATTTTGTTAATTTGTGTTTAAAGAGACGTTTAATAAAATAATTTGATTTATACTTATTAAAAAAACAAAATATTATAGCTTTTTTATAATGACATCAATTAAAAAAATCAAGTCTATCAGGTTTTTATCTCAAGGTTGTATCTACAATGATAGAAGGTCAACGTGATCACAATAATAACAAATGTTCAAAACTCATTTTATTGTATTTTTTAGCCATATTTCTCAGTTGCACAATTGAAACATTAAATGAGAAAAAAAATGGTTCAAGTATAGGAGACCATTACTTTAGGCCTAATTCGGGGGATTTGGATCCCACTTCGTCGCTAAAAAAATAAAAAATGGTTAGTTATTATATTTGAGAATTGATTTAGTCTTTGATTTAGTTTAATAAAAATAAATGATATCGACTATTCTACTAAATTAATTTACACTTGTTCCTCAAGGATAACAAAATATTGCTGCTAGGCACCTAAATTAAATGATCCACTGTCGCTAGCCAATCTCGCCTCCAGCTCGTCAAGCTCGCTTCCACCATTTCCATTGGATTCGCTAGGAGCCTCGCTAAGGAAGGCTCGCTAGTTGGGCAGCGAGAAGAAAGAGAATGAGAAAGAGGAAAGAAATGGCAGTGATTGGATGGCTTCACTTTCCCCTTCTTTTTTTAATGAAAATAACACAATGTTTAGACTTCGATGGTGAGAAAGTAAGCTTCTGAATATCAGCTTCCATTTTTGTGCGTTTGTTTTAACCAACAAATTGGGGAAGAAGAGAACGAATTTACACATTTGATCCCCAAAGTTTCAACAACTTTGCATTTTTTGTCCAAAATCATAAAGCTTTTTATCAAATATTTAAGGTGTTTGTATTTATAAAAAATAAATTTTATTTAATATTAATTGTTTGTGTATTAAAAAAATATACTATATTTAAAATTGAAAAAGAAAATTAAAAAATGAAATGCTAGAAGTGTTACCACTCTCTCATATATGCTAAAAATTAAATGTTAAGAGAGGAAAATGATGTGGCAAACAAAAAAATGATGCAATAAGGTGTTAATTAAATTTATTTACATCAAATGGAATAAAAATGCTTTACTTAAAAAAATATATACCCGTTTTTTGCTTTTAAAATTGAAATTTTAAACATCTATTTCAACAAATATAAATAACCATTCACCTTTCATATTTCAACAAAGATACATCACAACAAATCTCTCAACCACTCCAACAGTTTATAAAAAAATATATTGTATTCATCATCATCGTCATCTTCATCGGACGATGCTCTTGATAGTGTAATACAATTGGTCATCTCCATATGTAATAGCGTAGAACAAAATGTTAACAAACTTAAATCGATGAATGCACAACGTAAACGAAAAAAGATATATCCACAGAGAGTGTGCAACAACTCACTAATGTCTCATGCATGATTATTTTGACGAGCATGCTCTCTTTCAAAAATATTATTTCCGCCAACGATTCTCGATGCATGAACATTTGTTTATGCGTATTGTTGAATGTATGAGTTTAGTGTATGAGTATATGCGGCAACGCTCGGACACACAATGTATGTTAGGCTTTGATCAAATTCAAAAATATATTATTGTATTTTGTATGTTAACATATGACCCCTCCCCCCTGATGCACTAGACGAGAGTTTTAGGATGTCTTCACGTACCACACGAGAAAGTCTTCACGTACAATAAAAAAATGATGTGACAAGATGCTATGAGTGCTATCATTCCTTATAGCCTAAAGGGTGTGGTGGTTGTTTTGTCAATAGTAAAAGTGTGACACATATGCAATGTTTTAAAACCCCGGTTGACCCGGCCGGTTCAACCGGTTGGACCGTGACCCGGGGTAGAAGGCGGGTCAATTGAGAACGATTTTTTGTAAAATTATGGACCGGATCGAACCGGTCGGGTTTCCCTGAACCGCGGTTCAACTGCTTATGTTGAACAGGTTAAAACCGGGTTGACCCATTTTAACAGAGTTTGGATAGTTGGATACAAGTAGCGAACACCAAAACAACGAGTCCTTTGCGTTTTCTTCAATGTTTTTCAATATTTAAACTTTTTAGATATCAAATTATTGGTTTTATATGTTTATGCATTATGCAGGAAAGTAAAAATATATAAAATTAGAAAAAGATCATAAACCGGGTTGACCCGGTTGAACCGGTTGACACGTGAATCGGTCATCACACCGGGTCAACTAAAAACCCGGGTTTTAAAACATTGCACATATGCCACGTAGGATTTTATCATTTTTGCCGCAATTTGCCTTTGAGTAGGGTATGGTTATATTTTTACATTTGAAATAAAAAAAACTTAAATTTGCAATGATCAATCAAATAGTTAGAATGGAAACAAAATCTCCAAACATTCACCATTTGTCATCGGTGAAAGTTTACCATTAAGATTTGCCACCAACAAAAAAAGTGTTAGCAGGGGTGTTTCTTTGCACACAAAAGTGCCACATTAGTTTTGCCATCGGTAAAGCCCTCACACACTGATTAGTCTAACAGTAATAAAACTATATAAATAATATAATCAAACAAAACGTAAAAAAGATAAAATAATAACCGATCATAACATAAAAAATAAGTAAATATAAAAAAAAAATAAAAAATAATAGTAAATAATAACATAATTTTAAATGATTTAGATAAATAATTAAAAAAATTAAAATTAAATTCATTAAAATAAAGAAAAATATTCATAAATAGATGTTTGATGGGATAAACGTGAATGGATAAAGATTTATTTAAGATTTAAAAGTGTTTATTTATTTATTTATTTATTATGGATAACCCTTAGTACTTATAAATGTATGTGATCCAATTAAAGCATCTCTAATACACTCTTATTCTTCATTATTTTCTCAATTTCTTCCCACATTTCAGTCCAACCCTACCCAATTTCTTCCCATGGGGGGAAATGAATAGTATAACACCATATTTGGTGTTATACTATTCATTTCTCTCAAAATGGGGATGAACTTTGAGTTCTCGGTTTTAATCTTTCGTTTTATATATTTATACATTTCTGGTTTTTTTACCTACTAATTATTATTTAAATGTAATATTTAATACTTATAATATTGTGTTATATGTTAAATTATGTTAATTAATTATAAATATAATTTTTTTTGTTTATCAAATTCATATTAAAATTTAAATACATATTGAAATTTTAAAACACAATAATGTATTTTACAAAAGCTTATAATTAAGTATTATAAATATAATATTATTTAATTAATATTATTGTAATGAAAAAAAATATACATTATATATTTGTAAAATCAAATTAATAGTAGGGGTGTATTTGAGAATTTTTATAAGTTAAAAGAATGGAATATACTTTTTGGGGATAAAAATAAGATAAAAAATGATAAGGGTTGAAGATGAAACACTCTTTACTCCATTTTTTACTTTATTTTTCGGGGGGAAATGGGTTGGAGGTAGTCTTAGTCAAACACTACCAATATTACATTTATAGTCCTTTTGGTTATACCTTATTTAAAATTTAAATCTTTTTTTTTGTTGAGGATTTTTTTTGATCTCGATTAGGAATAAAATTTATCAACGAAGGTGATTTGTAGAAGATTATTACTTTTATAACCATCTATAACTAGTTTATTAACCGGTTTTTGATCTTATTAATTCATTTTTTTATCAAACGGTTAAGATAGTGTTTTTGTGGATGAATTTTATTTGAAGTATTTTACTTTAAAATTTAAAACTCAATCATTTGTTAGTTATTAGGGTTTAAGTTCAAGTTCTTAAAGGTTTAGATTAAGTTTTTTATGTATCTCTATTTATATTAGATTTAGCCTCTGTAACAACCTAAAAACCAATTAAAAATTTTCATTTTAGGAAATTACAGTTATAATTTGTTTCCAACATCCATTACATAGTAAACATGTCAAATTATCAGAGTAACAACATCAGTAAGTGCAAAAAATAATGGAGAATGAATGTTGCGTCATCAAACCGAGCTCTTCCCTTTAGTACCATAAGTAATGGAAACCACAATACAAACTGTAAGCCAAAACTTAGTGAGTTCCCCAAATATCACATAACATATAATCGCAAGATACCACACGACATACATATGATTGTCACGAGCTACCCATATGGTCTTTACCTTGGAATGTAATGGGCTACCCCCATGATCTAATATCCAAGTACCATGGGCTACCCCCATGGTCTTCCATACAAGTGCCATGGGTTACCACTAAGGTCTTTCAGACTAACAAACACATAGACAACTATTATTCCACATGTCAAGTAATAGGCCAACATTAGTGCCTTTAACCTATTGATATAGTAAGAAAACTCACCTCAGTCTGCTGATAAATACTAACTACTCGACTACTGCTCCGACAATTTGACACTGAATATACACAAATTACCCTAATCAAAATTAGAGCATAAATCCTAATCATGGACCAAACCCCTAGGTCCAAACTCCTAACATAAGGGACCAAAAGCCTTTTTCTTTTAATGGGCCTAACTATTCTTGGTCCCAAAATCAATAATGGGCATCAAGGCCCAACATGCCCAACAACGCCACTAAAGACCCATCAACAAGCTCAAAAAACTACACACTCTAAACAGATCAAGGCCCAAAACCAATAAGGGCCCAAATGACTCAAAAACCCAACACAAACCCAAAAGCTCACTGGGAGCGTACGCGGGGAGTAATCCTTGTACGCGCAACGTACTAGCCCACCATGCAGTACGTGCTGCGTACTCCTTGGTACGCTCAACGTACTGCCAAACTCAACCCATACAACCGTTTGGCACTTAACTCATGTAGACATTATAATCCCAATACCAGATATTGTATAGAAAAAGGGTCTTTGGGCATAAAGTTGGCAACTTTACGCCTTGGCATGACTTATGGGAGTCCAACATCCATTTTAGTCCATCAAAGCTTACTTAAAGGTCCTAGACTCATGCATGGCTTCATATCCATCAAAAAGATTATATTTTTATGCTTCTAAAATGCCAAATGGACTAAGATCTAGCATTTCCAACCTCTGAAGTTGCCCAAACTCACAAAGGAGATTCCATGGACCAAAAATTCGCTTATAGAAAACCCTAACTCTAATAATCAAAGGATCAACAATTTATGAGCTTTTTACCTCCAAAAGCTTCCAAAAGGATCAAGAAGTTAGTGAGCAAGCCTTGAACGTGGTTGAGCCCTATCATCGACTTTTCTACCGCCTCATCTACTTCTGCCTTCTCCTTGGTTGGCTACTTATTTAGATATCTTTATGGCTGCCTCTCTCCGATGAGACCTTCTCCACCGAGTAGTATTTGATCTACAGTCGTCTATTTCTCTATGAACATTGCAGTCGCCAATCTCGCTGGAATTGGCTCCGTCCTCCATAGCTCAACCCCTCTTTCTTTCTCATTGCCTTTCTCCGATCTCCTCTTTTGTCGATCGTATGATTGTCATCATTGCCGTCGCTCCTCTCTTTTTATATAAAGGAACCACTGCTAGTCGTCACTTTTTCTCTCTCCTGCTCTGATGAGTAGTTGTTGTCAGTTATCATCGTTAGAGTTTTGTCACCACTGATGCCTCTCTCTTGATCAAACTATGGGGGGGATGTTAGTGATTAGGGTTTATGATTAAGCCCTTTAAGATTTAGATTAGGTCTCTTATTTATCCCTATTTATATTAGATTTAACCTCACTATTTATCAATAAAAAACAATCTATTATCTTACAATATTAAATGATTATAATTTAGACAAAATGTAAAAACATAAAAATTTATCTATTAGCGTTAAGAAAAACATTTATATTTTGTTTATATATAGGAAAAATCATTACATTTTCAGTTATCTTTCAGATTTACACAAATATTCGTTAATTTATTTACCGGTTGTTTTGTAGCATGACATTTATTTTGTTCGTTTTTATTCAACAACATTTATTTTTGTTTCGATGTTAATAAAAAAACGAAAAAGATAAATGTTATGTCACAAAGCAATCGGTAATTTCTTTAACGAAAATCTACCAAAAATCCTTATGTTTAGACCTCAAAATCAATTTAATACTTATCTTTTTCTTTTAGTCCATTAAGTCCCAAAAACATCAATTATATTCATTTTGATCATTTTACCGGTAAAATGTCGGTAAACTGGTCACCGACAGAATATAAGTAATATTGCTTATAAATTCAAAATATAAGGATTTATTTTTAAAAATATTATATTTTTAATTTTTTTAATATTATCTTAGTATATTTTTTGTCTAATGGATTGTATTATCTTATATTAATATTATAATATTTTCTTTGTCTGATAGAAGATATATATATTATGAAATTATTTTTTTTTCCTCTAAAAATAACTGTTTTATAATAATTTTGTCAAACAGATTTTTTATTTTACGTTAATCTTTTGATATTTTCTTGTATTATCTTACATTAATATTATAATATTTTCTTCGTATGGGAAATAATATCTATTATGAAAAAAATTCTTCTAAAAATAATCGTTTTTATTACATATATGTCTAACGAATTGAATTATCATACATTAATCTTATTATATATATATATATATATATATATATATATATATATATATATATATAAGGCTAGGTTATTTTGTTTGTTACATTTATTGTGTGCTAGAATGCACCAATATGAATTTAGTCATTTAAATAGTTATTTAATTAAATAAATATAGATATTAAATGATTTCCATAATTATATGTATATTAAATTATATCTATAACTATGATTCTCTTTTTATAGAAACTAATTAAATCCGTCATTAATGTCATTAATACTAACATTCTTTCAAAAAGAATTCACAGGTTTTATATATGAGTTCATATTGTGTTTCAGGGTTTACTCACTTAAAATACAATAAAGTTTCATAAAATATGAAGAACGAGAGTGTATTCTACTAAAATACACTCTCATTCTGCTGGAATACACTCTTATTCTTTTAGATATGAATTTATTCTGAAAGAATATTATTGTTGACATTAATGACGAATTTAATTCGTTTCCATAAAAATGAGTTATAAGTTTGGATAACATTTAATATACATATAATTAATACTGAATTCCTATCGGTGCATTCTAGCACACAATAGATATGAAAAACATTTGAACCTGCCTCCCACTCTCTCTCTCTCTCTCTCTCTCTATATATATATATATATATATATATATATATATATATATATATATATATATATATATAGATATTGGTGTATTCTAGCATACAATAGGTATGAAAAACATTTGATCCTACCTTCCTCTCTCTCTCTCTCTCTCCGTCTCTTTCTCTCTCTCTCTCTCTCTCTCTCTATATATATATATATATATATATATATATATATATATGCTTAGGTTATTTTGTTTTTACTAACTATTGTGTGCCAGAATACACAAATCTGGACCACCGGATGTAATAGAATCAAAGATCATGATCTGAAGGTCTATGATATTACAATAGGGTTACATTTGTTACACCCCCGAACCAGATGGCTGAAACGTCCGAGGGTTTGTGTGACTTAAATTGAAATATCATCACAATGAATATACATGAAACATAACATAAACATCACAATGCATTAATACATTACAACTGACCTTGTTCACATCAAGTACATTGTTTACATGATATATTTCAAAACATAAATTGTCTAATGTTTAACATTACACAAAAGAATATAAGTAATTTTGCTTTTAAATTCAAAATATAAGTAATTTTGCTTATAAATTCAAAATATAAGGATTTATTTTTAAAAATATATTATTTTTAATTATTTTTATTATTATCTTAGTATATTTTTTTGTCTAACGGATTGTATTATCTTATATTAATCTTATAATATTTTCTTTATCTGATAGAAGATATATATTATGAAAATATATTTTTTTCCTCTAAAAATAACCGTTTTCTAATAATTTTGTCAAACAGATTTTTTTATTTTATGTTAATCTTTTGATATTTTCTTGTATATCTTATATTAATATTATAATATTTTCTTTGTATGGGAAATAATAACTATTATGAAAAAATTTATTCTAAAAATAATCGTTTTTATTACATATATGTATAACGAATTGATTTATCATACATTAATCTTATTATATATATATATATATATATATATATATATATATATATATATATATATATATATATATATATAGGCTTAGGTTATTTTGTTTTTATTAACTATTGTGTGCCAGAATGCACAAATTTGGACCACCGGATGTAATAGAATCAAAGATCATGATCTAAGGGTCTATGATATTATAATATGGTTACATTTGTCACACCCCGAACCAGACGGCGGAAACGTCCGAGGGTTTGTGTGACTTAAATTGAAATATCATCACAATGAATATACATGAAACATAACATAAACATCACTATGCATTAATACATTACAATTGACCTTGTTCACATCAAGTACATTGGTACATGATATATTTCAAAACATAAATTGTCTAATGTTTAACATTACACAAAAGAAATTTCTTGAAACGCACTTGGAGGTTCTTCAGTCTAATGATTTCCTGAGAATACAAGTTATTTTGAAAACGTCAACATATATAATGTTGGTGAGTTCATAAGCATGTTTGATATAAAACTAGTTTGTATTGTTTGTAAAACCTAGAAAATCCGATATTTTCTGTACAAAAACTCTTTGTGAAAAAGATGTGATGATCTCATAAGTGCATATGTATGTGATTTCGTGACATGTAAAAGTGATTGTTGTTGAAAATTTATTCTTGTATTATTGTTATTGTTTGTAGGAGTGAATAATGTTGTTCCCTTGGAAAACCCGATGTTTTCCGATATAAATAATATGATAGTTTTGTATTATTGTATCATCTCAACAAATGAATAAGATTTCCCATGATTACTTAGCTAGTAATGGATCTCTATGTGAGTCATTATAACCATGCATAATAATGACTAATTCGCCTGTCTTGGCATTTTATCGGATGCCGGTTTTGATCAAGATTTTGTCACCCTAGACTGGCCGAGTCTAACTGTAGTGAACAGCTCAGGTGTGGGGGGAGTCACCCTCGTATAGATCTATACACAAACTCTCGCTCTCCCTCCAGGAGACTCTGGTTATAACTACAGACTACGACCGACACTTATTGGTGTCACCCGTTATTTCTCACTAAATCCCACTGAAATTGAATAACCTTGTTTAACAACCTGATTTTTGTTTACCTGAATAAAAGGTAAGCCTAACAGATGAAGAGAAGAGGGCAACGAAGGCGCACTAACTTTGTATGTTATTACAGGCTGTCGAGTATGCTACAGGCACGTTATAGCCCATTAAGCATATTATGGATGTTTAGGGTCTTATTAGCAATGCGAATAGACCATTAAGGCCCAATAGCATGTTAAAACTGATAAAGGCCCATTGGTTATGTAATTGGGTCACCGAAAGCCCAATAAACATGTGTGAACTTATTGGGCCCAATAGCACGAATAGAAGATATTTGAGCCCAACCATTGAATCAATTATAAATTATTGATCTTAAGTTCGTAATGTAGATACTTGTTGTCAGCTATATGTTTATTCGAAGTGTTAAAATGCTTTGTCGTTTGATTTAGAACGAAACTTTGGTTTATATATATATATATATATATATATATATATATATATATATATATATATATATATATATATATATATATATTAAAAAAAAACATACGTTATAACTTGATATTTTTGACCCAAAAACTTATATTTGTCTATTCGGCCCAAAAACATTTAGTTTGACCATTTCAGCCACTTTATCTATAAAAATGATACTTTTAGTCCCTTTTTATGAAAATTGACATTTTTGGTCCTTAAACCATTTTTCTTGACATTTTCGACCCAAACTTTATTTAAATAATAATTTCAGCCCAAAACTATTGTATTTATCATTTCCAGCCCTTGGTTGTAAAAAGTTGACACTTTTGGCTCAAATTCCGTAAATTTTACAATTTTGATCCCAAATTCAAAAACTTTGCATTTCTAGTCCAATTTTTGCATCAAAGTCATTTTCAGCCCATAAAAATAATTTATTCACGTTTTAGACTCAAAGTTTGTTAAGTTTTCCATTTCAGTCCCTCAAAACTTCATTTTTTCACAACTTTGGGCCCAAAAACTCGTGAGGCCCAATTTAAAGCCCAATAAGCTAAAATTTATGTTTTTGACCCCTAGAAAAGTGTTCTTTTCATAAAAGTCAGATTTTTATGTGAATAATACCATTTTATCCTTATAGAACCGAAAATGTCATGTTTTACCCAAATCTTTGTTATTTTTGCAAAAATGACACTTATAAGGATTTTGACTTTGTTTTCACTTCTTGAGCCAAAAGACCCTTAGATCTTTGAAGTAAGTTGTTTATTAAGTTATTTGTTCGTGTATCATTCACACTTTAGCCATAGATTTCAAGATTTAGCAAATAATATCATGTTTTCACAACATAAACCAAAGAAAATCACATATAACAAGCATACACACATTGATCAACACATAGTACTTGTATTCTCCTCCAAAAGTAAGCAAAAACTGAAAACAAGGGGTATGAACTCACATTGCTTAGTTACTCATGGTTTTTGAAGATGAAATGGAAGAGGTTGATGTGATTTCGGCCCTAGTAAGCTTCTTGAGAGGACTTTGGTTTAGATGAATTCTAAGGAGTAGCTCACAAATATTACATGAGTTAGGAGGAGATTTTGATGCAATAAAGAAACTAAGCATGGATCTAAGTAAAAACTTACCAAGGATGATGATTTTTATGGAAAAACCTTCTTGAAATGCCCTAGATCTCGAAATTTTTGAGTGGAAATGAGGGGTTGTTGTGGTGAGTGTTTGAGAGAAAATTCAAGTGAGGTGTGTGTGTGTGTGTGATTCTTGGCCGAGACGAAGAAGAGGAAGAAGAGAGGAGAGAAGGAGTGAAATTACATGCATGGAAAACCACCATGTTATAAAAACACCATTGTATCACATAGTAAAATCACAACATCACATCCCAAGATCATAATATAAAAACTCCTCGTGTGTGTACTGATCAAGCCGGCGCCTTCCCGCGATCCTCATTGGTACCTAAAACACATAACACAACACTATAAGCATAAATGCTTAGTGAGCTCCCAAAAATACCATACACAACACATATTAGCCACTCGAGGCTATAACTCTGTTTGACCCTCTGGTCAATGTGTCTCAGTGGGACCCTCCAGTCCTATAACTCTGTGAGCCCTCTGGCCCTAACTCTGTGGGCCCTCTGGCCCTAACTCTGTGGACCTTCCGGTCCTAACTCTATAACTCTGTAACATACATAGCATAAAGCACATAGAAATCACATCATGCAAAAACATACAAATACTCTGTCACATAACTCTAATTACCACTCTAGGTAAAGTATAGTGAGAAGACTCACCTCGGGCAACTCGGTAAAGCTCGAACTCTGTAAAATCGGGTCTAGCCTCCGCCTAATCATATGAAATAAACACTCTAAATTAATACATCTCTCAAGGCTAGACTATTCCTCCTATTAGTACTCTCAGAAGGGTAAAAGACCATTTTACCCCTCTCATGGCTCAAAGACCCTAAAGTTGACCAAACCCTAAAAGTCAACTCCCCGGGTTACGCTGCGCGTACCACACATGTACGCTGGGCGTACCCGGTGCCTTCACAGAAACGGGGTGTACGACCCCTTACAACGCGCGTACTGGTATTACGCCCAACGTAAATCCCAGTTTCAGACTCTAAGCCTTTTGGGGTCTTAATCAGTTAAGACCCACGTCCAACTTCTAGATCTGACCATTTATAACCCTCTTAATCCATAAAGTCGGTGACTTTAAGCCTTTGCATGGCTGGACAAGTCACTAACACCCATAATACTCCATTTCCTAACACTAAAAGGCTTAATACTCAAGCATGACCTCATATCCACGACCAAGATAGGAACTTTATGGATCTATAACACAAATACCATTGAAATGGGACAAATCTAGGTCCATGGAGCACATTACACTCATAAAGTCTCCACCTTTGGGACTTTTAACCCTAAAATGGTCCATGAAACAACAAACCAAAATGAAGAGGAAACTTTTGAACTTTATACCTCCAAATGCAGCTCCTTCCTCTGTAGATCTCAGATCCAAACTTGCACTTCAAGCTCTAGCCTCCACAAGCTCCTCTCCTTCTCCTTCACTAACACACCAAGGCACTTTTAGCTCCAAAACGCTCACTCTCAAGCTAAGGACGATGGGAGGCTCTCTTAGGGTTTTACTCACTGATATGGAGGCTGAGAAATGAGCCTTAGCATCCATTATATAGTGCACAAGTCAAATATTAGGGTTTGCATCCGGACCCATTATGCCCAGCGTACCCAGGCAAGTCCGCGTCCAAATTAAGCGCATGAGTACACGCATCGTACTCCCCAGTACGCCCAACGTACTCATTTGCTACAAGAACTCATTCAAGGGACCACTTTTGACAACTTGACTAAATGGAAGGGTATAATAGCTTTACCTAAATTTTGGGGTGTTACACTAACCCTCCTTAATTCTCCTAATTTCCCTTTAATTCTTCTATTCTTCCCATTTTTTTTACATGGGCCGAAATGGGCATAGTGGAAGAAGGTATGGATGAATTTTGGCCCACTTCTAGCCTTTGTTCGAAACTATGAGGTTCATGGAGAAGGTTTTTGGCCCATTGTGCTCCTTTAGATGGTTCACGACCCAACTAGCATAAGAGAATGGGTGTTATGGCCCATTAAAGCTAATTAGGTTAGTTTAATCCATTTTAGGCCCAACATGGCCCAAAATGTCAAATCTTATGAAGGTGGGTTGAATTAGAGCCCAATTAAGGGTTCTAAGCCCAAATTAGTCAAATTGGAGGCTTATTGGTCCATTAGGCCCAATAAAAAATCCTAGTCCATAATGGACTTAAACCAAGATGTTTAGGGTTTCCAATCCTTTGTTGACTATTTGAAATGTTTGTATAGAGTGTTTGATGGAATTTTGTTGTCATTGAATAAACATCATGCATGCTTTCAAGTTTTAGTTACAAATGTTATCCTTGTTAATGTTTACAAAAACATTAGAATTTCCTGGTTGTGACAACATGTACCATATAATCACACAAATTCCAACATAAGGACATTTTAGTCAATTAACCTATTAAAAAAGGAAATTTTCGGATTTTTAGGGATAATTAATTCCTTTATTTTTTAAAATCTGAATATTTTAAATTAATTCAAACTTAAAAATCCGATTTTATTCTGTCAGAATGTCAAACATTAATTAGTAAAAATATTTTCGATTTTATTTTTGCGGAATATATTTCCAATGCATATATTTTTGATAATTAACCTGATTTAATAATTCAACAAATATTCTTCATATACATTAGAACGTGAATACAAAATCATACATATTCTTACAAACTAATAGTCTTATACAATTTAATATAGTTATACATATTTTAACAGAATATCATCAAAATTGAATAAAAATATTAAGAAATAACATTCTTAAATATACAATTATTAAGCAAATACACATGATCTTCATCAATGGTCAAAATAGTGCACTTGATTCAAACTATGATGAAAATGTGATATATTATCGTAAAAATGTAATTCTTCGCAAAATATACTTGTTGAACTTGATTCCAAATCTTTCTCTTGTATGATCAATATTGAATTTCTTCTTCAAGCCATTCTGAAAGAATAAGATACATTATTCGTTAGTATTACCAGTGAAGCTAATGTACTTATTGTTAACAAACATTCTCAAATAAATTCTGACAAAATACAAGCATTACTTATTTAATAGAAACTATATAATAGAGAATGATAGCGTATTCTAATAGAATGTATTTCATTTTTCCTATCTTGCAATATTTTTTACTTTTCCTATCTTGACAAATAAGGAGATTGCAATCGAATTTTGTCAGAATAATAGACATTCTAAGAGTTTTGACAGAATACATACCACATGACCAGATCCTAACAGAATGTATTTCATTTTTCCTATCTTGCAATGTTTTTTACCTTTCCTATCTTGACAAATAAGGAGAGATTGAAATCGAATTCTGTCAGAATAATAGACATTCTTAGAGTTTTGACAGAATACATTCTCTTTTAGGCATTTCAACAAATACCTTTCGTGCAACATATATAGATAATAGAGAACGAAAGCTCAAAGTATAAAAAACAAACATCCAGCAAGTGAAGATTTCTATGTACTATGAGTGTGGCTTGGCTTTCAATCACAAATAAGGAAAAAAACAAAATCTAAATTAAACAACACACCAATTGAAGAATTGTTTGACAATCCATCTAAAGTGACAACGAGTAACAGATAACAGTTGTGTGTAGGAGAAACGAAAGAGATAGACCTGAAGAGATTGAAGGGTAGAGAACTTGAAATCGAGTTTTTCGCCTGATTTAAAATCAACATATGATGCTGAAGAGGAATTGCGCTTGTGAAACCTATTCATCATCGTCTGCTTCATCATCTCCTTCATTCTGATTAGCAACCAATCTTCAGAATCGTTTGAACTTAGAATCTTCATAATCAGATGATGATTTTATGGTTTATTGCAGCTGTGGTGGTCGTGGTGTCCGATGAATTTTGTGATTTAGGGTTGGGTTGTGTAACGCCCGTAGATTAGGGCTAGTCAATTTAGAGACGATAAACGTCAAAAACGACTTTTTGATGGAAGATTATTTAGAATGAATAATCTTAACTGAGTTGTAGTATATATGTTACAAGGACTCCGTACATATAAAGAACGCCGAAATCCGAGTTATAACGAAGAAGTTATGACCTGTCAAAGTTTCGCGACAGAACCGGCACGACACAACGCAACGTAAATAGTGAATTTATGATAGAGCGAGATTTGGCCTTAGCGATCTAAGTGAAAGTCGTAGAATACGTTAAACCGAGATCGTGCATAAAAAGAACGTCCAAATCTGACTTCGTATGAGGAAGTTATGATTTTTCTAAGTTTCAGCTTAACAGTATACAGCCCGAAACTCGAATTCGAGATCGGGTGATTGTTGGTTGAAACAATCTAAACAAGAATCGAAGATCTCGTTGATAGTATTGCAACGATAAAAAGACAGACGAAAACGGGCGTCAGATGAAGAAGTTATGAATTTATAACAAAGTTTTCCTGTCCCGGCCTACTAAAAATAAATAATAAAAATAAAGTCAAAATTAGCCGACGGAGTCTAAACGAAAGTTGTAGAGCGTAGTCTCACCTACGCGTGGATATGAAGAACGTCGAAAACGGAGTTCGTATGAGGAAGATATGAATTTTTGAAAATTATTAAATAATTAAAATATATATTTAATCTTTAATTCGGATGTATATCCGAAGGAGTAAACCCTTAAGAAATAAAGGAGATATGGGGATGGGTATTTGGGTTGATTGTTTGATGATTGAATAATAAATGTATTATTGTGGGTTGAAAACCCTATATGCTCACCAGGCTACCAAGCCTGACCCACTCAGTTTTCTTTGCATTACAGGTAATGACACAAGAGTATAACTTGATGGACTTGACGAGAGATTTTGGATTATTGATCAGTAGTTATAAATGACTGTTGTAAGGTCTATTTTATAATGTTTATGCTTTTGGTCTGTATCGGAACATGACATCCCGAGATTTTGTTATTTAATGAAAATACATTTCTCTTTGAGAAATGTTTTAATAAATGGTTATCATATTTTTGTTTTTGGGAACAAATTCCGTAACAGTTTTCTTTAAACGATTACTCTGATTTTAGAAACAAAGTATAAACAAATCGGTCTTTTCTGGCCGTGTAATTGGGGATGTCACAATTGGTATCAGAGCATTAGTTCAAGCGAACTAGGAAATGGTAGGAAATTTCTAGACTTAAACTTAGGATGCTAAGCGATGATTGTGAGTTGAGTGTGTCTTTTATATTTTAGGTAGTACACCTAAATTGACACGAGCACTAGTATGTTTTAGGAAAGATGCCTAAAATGCTTTTATGTGCTAAACGCTATATGTTTGCCATATATGATATTGTTTATTCGGATCTATGGTCTGTTGCCAACCGGATCTGGAACCTTATGTGTTTAGAATTCTATGCGTACGACTACGATATTAGAACTAGAATGTAAACGTTTCAGAGTGATAAGGATGATATATGTATCTATCGTGAATGAGGATATAAATTCACCTTATTTGGTGTATAGATCAAGAATGGCAAGAACTAGAAGCGGAGTTGGAAACGCAAATGAGAACAGGAATCAACCACCAGGTTCGATAAGGAGTACTAAGCTGGTGGAAGTTACTGGCCGGTTCGATGCCCAAGTGGGAAGCTAGCAAGATGTCTTGGGAAGAGTTCGTGGTGCAACTGAAAATGCAATACTGCTCTAAGCAGGATCTTATGGAAATCAACAGTGAGTTCTAGAATATGAAGAAGGGAAAATTGAGCGTCACTGAACACGCTACAAGCTTTACGGAGAAGACGAAGCTTGTTCCATACCTAATTCCAAATGAAATTTCCAAGGTCAATAAGTTTGCCAATGGATTACCAGCGGACTTTGGTCTGATAGTCAAGCAAGCAACTACTCTGAAAGCCGCCATTTAGGCAGCCAAAAATGTTGAGACCCAAATAAAAGAAAAGGGTATGGAGAGAGCTGAAGTTGGAGAGAAAAGGAAACATGAAGGATCTTCAATGATCAACAAAGAAACCAAATTCTCGAAATCTAGAGGAAGAGATGAAGCTAAGTGGTGTGAGAAGTGTAAAAAGAAACACATCGAGAAGTGTAGTGAGGAGACGACATGCTACAAATGTGGGAAGACAGGGCATTTCGCCAACAAATGTGCAACTAACAAGAAGGTGTGCTACGGATGTAACGAATAAGGGCATATTTCTAGAGACTGCCCAAAGAAAAATGCACCGCCACAGCCAATGGCATTCCACATGCTCCTCGACGAAGCAGAAAATGATGGGAGGATTAAAAGATGAACACTTCATATCAATATATAAAGTCTGTATCAGGAAGCATAGCCTGTTAGAGGCATAGTATAGGGTGAACTTGAACTTTTGTGTAATAGTTTCAAGAAATAATATAAACCCTGGTTTTGTTATCTGATGTGTTGAATGATTATATGCTTTATGTATGGTGACTTGGTTGACTGCGAGACAATACTTGGGACGAGTATGAGTAGGTGTGAATAGTAGTCGAGAACTATACTACTGGAAGCACATGACTCACGCTTGGATCATGGAAAGTCACAAGGTTACCAAGAAGCTAGTGATTGGAGTCGTTTTTATTCTAGTATGTCATTACCATTGTTTCGGTAATGACTAAAGAGATTATTTGTTATTCCGACCCTAGTGGTCATGTCAAATTGAGTCCAACTATGATGAGTTTGTTACATGGTCCAGAGGACCAAGTTCGATGTAACATCTGACTTAAGTCAGAAGATTGGAATCATTTTACAAGCCCTATTTTCGTTGATGATTCCGGGACGTAATCATCCTAAGGGGGAGATAAGTGTAACACCCGTAGATTAGGGCTAGTCAATTTAGAGACGATAACTGTCAAAAATAACTTTTTGATAGAATATTACTTAGAATGAATAATCTTAACTAAGTTGTAGTGTATGTTACAAGGATTCCATACATATAAAGAACGCCAAAATCCGAGTTATAACGAAGAAGTTATGACCTGTCGAAGTTTCGCGACAGAACCGACACGACACAACGCGACGTAAATAGTGAATTTAAGATAGAGCAAGATTTAGCCTTAGCGATCTAAATGAAAGTCGTAGAATACGTTAAACCGAGAGCATGCATAAAAAGAACGTCCAAATCTGACTTCGTATGAGGAAGTTATGATTTTTCTATGTTTCAGCTTAACAGTATGCAACCCGAAACTCGAATTCGAGATCGAGTGATTGTTGGTCGAAACAATCTAAACGAGAATCGAAGATCTCGCTAATAGTATTGCAACGATAAAAAGACAGACGAAAACGGACGTCAAATGAAGAAGTTATGAATTTATAACAGAGTTTTCCTGTCCCGGCCTACTAAAAATAAATAATAAAAATAAATTCAAAATTAGCCGACGGAGTCTAAACAAAAGTTGTAGAACGTAGTCTCACCTACGCGTGGATATAAAGAACGTCGAAGACGGAGTTCTTATGAGGAAGATATGAAATTTTGAAGTTTATTAAATAATTCAAATATATTTTTAATCTTTAATTCGGATGTATATCCGAAGGAGTCATTGATCTTATCCGAAGTACGCCCAGCGTACTGGCGTATGCCCAGCGTACCCCGGTGCATGAACCCCTCGGACTCGAGTGCCTCGCATACGTAAGCGATGCCGTTTTTGGTCGCTACGCCCCATGAGCATTACGCCCAACGTAATGTGAGGGTTCCAACCCTATAAAAGGCATGCGATGGCAGCCGATTCCTTTGCTCATTTTCTCTTCTCTCTCTCTCTCTCTCTCTCCCATTTTACCTTGTTTTTCGTGCAAGAAATATCCCGAAGCCCCGGTAGTAATCCCGAGTCCCGAAGCCCCGAAGATCCCGAGAAGTGCAATTCCCGAGCCGAAGCTCTGCCTGCGAGAAGCCAATTTTTGTGAAGATCTTCGAGATCTACCGAAGAATACTACTTCTACAAGCCGTAGTGTTGTCCGATCATCTTCTGATCAAGTGAGTGTGTAGTCACTTTCTTCTAACACATAAATATAAAGTATTAGCTATGAAATACGTGCTATGTGTTATATATTATTTGTCTATTTGAGATGGGCTTGGAATTGATGTTTTTACACGGGTGTTAAATGATTTAAACTGTATATGTATTTTATATCTACAAATATGTTGGGTATATGAAATAATGGCGACTATAAGACGTAGTGCCTATTGAGTAAGCCTTGATGATGATGCGAATTCGTGCTTATTTGATAAACCTTGGTGACGATGCGACTTCATGCCTATTTGAGTAAGCCTTGGTGACGATGCGACTTCGTGCCTATTTGATAAACCTTGGTGACGATGTGACTTCGTGCATGTTGAGTAAACCTTGGTGACTATGGAGTTAGCACCTGATAGCTATGGATTTAGTACATGATAGATAAACTTTGGCAGCAATGGACTTCGTGCCAATTCCTTAGGTAAATCCTTAGGAATGAATGAATGAAGGATAATTGGTTCTTAGGGTAAACCCTTAAGAAATAAAGGAGATATGGGGATGGGTATTTGGGTTGATTGTTTGATGATTGAATAATAAATGTATTATTGTGGGTTGAAAACCCTATATGCTCACCAAGCTCCCAAGCCTGACCCACTCAGTTTTCTTTGCATTACAGGTAATGACACAAGAGTATAAGTTGGTGGACTTGACGAGTGATTTTGGATTATAGATCAGTAGTTATAAATGACTGTTGTAAGTTCTGTTTTATACTGTTTAAGCTTTTGGTCTGTATCGGAACATGACATCCTGAGATTTTGTTATTTAATGAAAATACATTTCTCTTTGAGAAATTTTTTGATAAATGGTTATCATATTTTTGTTTTTGGGAACAAATTCCGCAACAGTTTTCTTTAAACGATTACTCTGATTTTAGAAACAAAGTATAAACAAATCGGTCTTTTCTGGCCGTGAAATTGGGGATGTCACAGGTTGTGAAGAAGCGGAGCAGAAGATAAAGGTCTTATTAATTTATTTAATGATTAAATTATTCCTAAATTCCTATTGGTGCATTCATGCACACAATAGTTGCTAGAAACATTTGAACCAAACTAACTATATATATATATATTCTTTGTTGATAATTTATATTATGAAATAATTTTTTTGCTTCAAAATATAATCGTTTTTATAATATTTCTATATAACAGATTGTTATCTTACATTAATCTAAAAAAAACAGTTTTTTTAGAAAAAAAAAAACTCTTTTCTTAATAGGTATTTAATGTCAGACAAAAAGCGTACCATAAAATTAAGGTTAGATAGCAATTTGATAGACTTTTATTATAAAAATTATTAATTTTTAGAAGAAAACTAAATATTTCATAATAGACATTATCTATCAGAGAAAAAAAAACATCATAAGATTAGTTAGACATAAATATTATAAAACAACTATTTTTAGAAGCAAAAAAATATTTTTATAATAGATATTTTCTATTAGATAAAAAAAAATACCAAAAAATATTTTCATAATAGATATTTTCTATTAGATAAAGAAAATACCACAAGACTAATGTTACATATCAATATGTTAGACACAAATATTATAAAACACAATTATTTTTAGAAGAAAAAAAAAATTCATAATAGATATTATCAATCAGACAAAGAAAACGTTATAAGATTCATGTAAAATAATACAATCCGTTAAACAGAAACAATATAAAACGATTATTTTTAGAAGAAAAAAAATATATTTTCATAACATATAATATCTATTAAAGAAAAAAAATCATAAGATTCATGTATGGATACAATCAGTTAGACAAAAAAATGTTAAGATAATAAACTAATATTAAAAAAACTAAAATAATATATTTTAAAAAAAATCCTTATATTTTGGATATATTTATGAAAAAAGTCATTATATTATGTTGGTGACCAATTGTTTACCAGTAAAAAATGTCAAAATGAATATAATTGATGTTTTTGAGACTTAATTAAGTAAAAAAGATAAGAAATAAATCGTTTATGAGCTTTAAACATAAAGACTATTCGATAGATTTTAAAAAAAAAAACCTAGATAGTTTGGGTTAATGTGAAAGGTAACTGAAAATATAAGAGTTTTTCTAGATATAAACAAAATATAAGAGTTTTTTCTGAATGCTGATAGATAATTTTTTTTATTCTGCGTTTTGCCCTTACAATTTTAAATAGAAAAAAAATACTAGATTTATATTTTGTTTACGGACCCATGTGCTATGAAACTAGTTTTGAATGATGTATTTTTCGGTTTCATCATGAAAGAATTCGTTATATAAACCTGTTTATAGGTTTGACAATCGTGTCGTGTTCGGGTTGGCGGGTCAAAATATGTCAACCCAAACACGACCCATTTAAATATACAAGTCACGGGTTGGCAGGTTCGGAACATAAACTCATATACGACCCGTCAACCCATTTATTTATACGGGGTCACAGGTTGGCGGGTTCGTAGGTTAGATTCCATAAATAAAATTGACAATTAAACATAATAAATTCTTGATGGTTGATGCAAATATATCCGAATTTTAGACACTTAAGTCTTAAACATCCAAATGAAAATTAAAAACATTCATAGAAACATGTTCAAACTAAACATTAATACTAACATAGATAATTCAAGTGCTAAAATAATAGCCATAATTCCCATTTTTTTCTCCCAAAAAACAAAGTCAATTCTCCAAGACGATTTCGATACCTGATTTCGAAAATAGAGTAACACAGGGGAGAGTGAAATTGTGGGAGACTGGGAGACTGGAAGTCTGGAAGAGGGAGATACGCTCATACGCGAGTTGATTTTGAATTATTATTTAGGGCAAATGGGCAAAATGGTTACAAATTTAGCCGGTTACGACTTACGACCTTAGGCCATATACCACGAGTCAAAATGTCAAAACAGTCAAATGGTCTATGAATCAATAGTATATATTAAATAATACTTATTCAATATTAATATTTGATACATAAATATATTTAAAAATAAAATAATTTTTTTTATTAAAATTATAAACGGATTGACGGGTCAACCCGTTTATTTTTTGAGAAACCCATATATGACCCGTTTAATAAACGGGTTGGCGGGTGGCAGGTTGAAAAATTCAACTCAAACCCATTTATTTTGTGTCATGTCGGGGGTCGTGTCGTGGGTTGTATCGAGAATTGATAGCTCTGCCCGTTTATAGCCCCATTTAAGGTAATTTTGTATACTTATTGACTAATATAAACAAATATAAGTATAGAATTCAAAAAAATGTATTGTGATGGATATCAACAATATAATAACACAATTTACATTAAAACGTTGGGAGAGATAAAATAATGACAACGACACATGCATATAAATATGAAGCATTATATATCAAAAGCTAAAAGAGAATTCAAATGAGTATATTAATAGGAAAATGACTTAAAAATGTAACGAAGTTTCAAAAATATACAATAAAAAAAAACCAATGTTTTTTTAGTATATAAAATACCATTTTACCGGCTATTGTAGGTTACCCGGTTTCCAAATGTTCAAAAAATACCATTGATGTTTTTTTAGTACAAAAAATACCATTAATGTAATTTGTACACAGAATACCAACGAAATACACATGTGTTCAACTAAAACATTGTGGTAACCAGATATTTTAGGTAAACGAAAAAATCACTTAAAAGTATAACGAAGTTTCCAAAATGTTTAAAAACATCACACTTTTTGTTAACTGTGTTGTTGTCAGATTATGTAGAACACAATCACCGGAAATCATGAACCGTCATATCAGTTCACAACAATTGTGCAAATCTCTTTCATTCCTTCGCTCGATCGTTCTTGTGATAACAAGAGAAGTAAGTGAGTAATAACATTAGTTAAACATTCTTGTTTCCCGATCACATTATATGCCTCAAACCTAAAACATATATACGTTATATAGATGCACATATTATACATCAAGGTTAGCCGTTCATTCGTGTTGCGGCACAAGAGAGACACAAAAGAGAAACGAGTGTGACGTTATGTCATGAGAATTCCTAAATATGGATTTAGATACAAACTGATCGAGTGATGGAATGAAAGAGAGTATACAGCTGGTGTTGAACTGATGCGATGGTGACTAATCTCCGATGATTGTGTTCTATATAATTCGGAAACAACGAAGTTAACAAAAGGTACTCTGAAAAAACAACAATGTTTTTTTTTAATGTTTTGGAAATTTCAATGGTATTTTTTATACTAAAATATAATGATATTTTTTGAACATTTTTGAAACTTTATTACCTTTTTAAGACATTTTTCCGTTACCTGCAGTAACCGATTACTCACAAGGTTTTATTTGAACACATATGTACTTCGTTGATATTTTGTGTATACAAAATATACTTTAATGATATTTTGTGTATTAATAGTTTTTTTTTACATTTTTTAAACTTCATTACCTTTTTAAGTCATTTTCCCTATATTAATATAACAAAGGTTTAAATTAAACTTTTGATGAATGAAAGTAATAACCGAAAGTTCTATATAAGTCCAAGGAGTGTAGAATAATAGTTGCGTACTCCTATTGACACTGCAAATTCGTGTGATTGACTTGGTCTTTGTAAAGCATGAAGACTTTTTTTTTTCTTTTTCCGTCCGCAATATTCATCGGTGGAGTCTTTGTTGCTGGTCTTTGGTCCATGTGTTGACCAATTTGCCCTTAGTGGATGCTTTGAATTAGTTTCATAGTTTCATTCTCAATCTCTATTTCTTGCATTATTCTGTTTTATATACTTTGTTTTGGTCCATTTTTCCGTTGATATTTTTTTAATATAATTTGTTTTGTTATAAAAAAATTAACAAAATAAAAGAGTACTTAACTTTTTAATCTAATTTATATTTCTTACTAGTTGTTGTGAAACTCATGTATTAGATGAGTTAATTTAAATATATATATATATATATATATATATATATATATATATATATATATATATATATATATATATATATAAATGTCAAAATATTTGAGAATTTTGAATTTATAAGAAAATAAAAAAAAATAATGATTTATTATAATGAAAATGTTTTTAATCTTTTAAATTTAAACAAATAATTTAAATAAAAAAAGAAACTAATGAGCTTTAATTTTGGAAATTTGGAAATTAAAAGATAAGTTTATTAGTGAAATTAATACTCCCTCCGTCCCAAAATTATAGTCCATCTTTCCTTTTTGATTTGTTCCAAAATAATAATCAACTTCTAAAAATAAATAGTATTTTTACCAAAATACCCCCTCATTTTAACTTAACCAATTAAGCATTTAATGGAACATTAAATGCAAAGCAAAGACAAAACTGTTATTTTATTAAATAAAGTTAATGGTAATTAATGTTTTTTTTCTTAATCTGTGTGTTTTTTGTCTGTGGACAATAATATTGTGACGGAGGGAGTATTTATTTATTACTATATTTATTGCAATTATTAAATTAAAATAAAATGACAATTAGAAAAAAAAATGAATTTAAATAACCATAAAATGTAACAAGTGGCAAAAAAACATTCATTTATTAGATAAGATTTAACTATTTATCAATTTACTATTATTATTATTATTATTATTATTATTATTATTATTATTATTATTATATAACTACTACATTTTACTTTTATTCCACATACATATAAATTTTATCTTAACTAAACAAATTTTAGATTGCAAAAAAAGTTGTGAACACAATGAAAATTTTCAATAATAAATTTAGTTTTTACTTTGTTTTTTAGGTTTATAAAAAAAAGTAAAATGGTTATCTTACTTTAAAAAGTATCACAATAGGACAAACAAATATTTCCATTTCAAAAAAAAGTAAATTTGTTAAATAGATGTTGTTGATAAGGGTTAATCTCATAGAAAAAATATTCTCATATTTTTCTGTTAATGTTATTTTAGATACCGAATGTTCCGCATCTATTAAATTCGTATCACAAATTGTTTTATGTTTGTTAATTTAAAATACCTATATCTACTGATGTGGCAATAAGAGCGTGATTTGGTAATACGCAAATTTGTCCACTATTAGTAGATAAAATGATTTTTTCACTTCTGAATCCCAAACTATTCGATTAGGGGTCGGTACACAAAGATTTAAGGTCATTTCTTCAAATTGCTCTCCATTTCTAAGTTCATAGCCTTCGCTGTAGCTTCATCGATGTTACCTACCAAATAAAAAGCCTGTTCAGGAAGACCATCTAATTCTCCGGAAAGGATTAATTGAAAGTCTCTAATTGTTTCTGCTAAACCAACATATTTTCCCGGAGAACCCGTAAATACTTCTGCTACAAAAAAAGGTTGTGATAAGAAACGCTCAATTTTTCGCGCTCTTGCTACGGTTAAACGATCCTCTTCGGATAATTCGTCCAATCCAAGAATAGCTAAAAGTTTTGCATCTGATACAATTTCAGCCAAGTTAGTATATACGGGACATTCTGTATCTATATTAGCACACACGTAACCATTTGTATACATTTTCATCCAAGTTAGTAGACGTAAAACCTTTAGATAACGCTTGGTACATGAACAAAACCGGATAATACTAGACTTGGCTAATTATATGTATTAACAATCACATAACCGTTTGTTTTCAAATTAGCATTCACGAACACATCAAGGTTACTTTATCCTTGTTCTAAAAAATTAATTTACATATTTTATAGAAATGACTTATAAAAAATCTAATTTATTAAGATAAAAATAAATACAGTTTATGAGATCAAAAAAATTAATACGTTGGAAGCGACGTCTAGGAATATCAAATTTCTAATTGTATAAATAAATCTAGGTTCTGAGGCCGGATATTTAATCAATAAATATCAATCATTTTACATTAAAATTTAGAAATTATACTGAGTTATAAATAAAAATATATCAATGTTAATTATATATCAAAATTTGTATAAAATATTAAATATTAGAGATAATAATAAATTATAAAAACATATAAAGATAAGTAAACAACAAATTCAAATTCAATCAAAATCAAATAAAAATTCTACATTAATATCAACTACGAAAAAGAAAAACGATAAAAAGAAAGAACAAAGTAACTCTAAACTTTTAACTCAATTATATTTTCTTTTATATAAAATTCAATTTTATTATATATTTTTTCTTATTAAAAAAGTACTTAATGTTTCGATAATTTGCACTCATCTATTTTTAAAATGATATTTTAAATATTCTACTTTTTAAAATGTCATTTTAACCATTTTGACTTTGAACTTGTAAAATATAATGTTGTTCCCTTTTATTTTTTAAACTTTCATGTTTATCTTCCATAGTATATATAATATGATTTTTTTTAATAACTTTCGTTTGTTAACTTAAAAAATAATAATTTTAAATGCTTATTTTTATGTATGTATTGGTATAAATTCGAGGTATTAAATATTTTGTGTAAATTTAAAGTTTTCGTTCATTAATTAAAAAAAAAACTTATCTGTCAGTATAAATTCGAGATTACATATTTTCATAGAAACATAAACTATATTTTCATTTATTTTCAACATATAACTACTTGCTTTCTACTACTTTTTAAATTCATAGCTGACGCCGCAATGCGCGGCGGGAAAACCCTAATTTCATATTATTTGATAATTTTGTTATTTACTGTCAAATACATTAAACACAACAATAAAAATAATTCAAATTGTTGAGAATTAGCATTGTCACGTTGTTTTGACAATGGAGTTAATTTGTACATAACAATTTTTATCCATACATGATAATTTGTGTTTTTAAATGTTGTATTGTACAACTTTATAAAACATGAATTGTTGTATATTGAGAAAAATTATTGTTTACATAGTTGTTAAAACAAAAAGTAAATGTATATAGGTGTAAAATAAAAATAATTTAAATGTATATTTATATCTAATAATAACTAAATGGAGCATTGATTATGATGTACAAAGAGTCAATAATAACTTAGTGGAGCGTTGATTATGATGTACAAAGAGTCAAAAGATGTTGTGAACTTGTGATGAAGTGCCAAAGAAATTACCCTTTTTCTATATCTAGAACTCGTGACGTTATTTATATATCTTATATCTAGAACTCATCGTCATGAAACATCGTCATCCTATAGAAATCGTCGCATCAACCTCAACATTTTCCTTCTTTATATATGCAACTCATCATCATCGAATAGAAACCTACACTATCTCCGGGGTGGAGATATACAGGAGGAGTAACCTAAATATTAACAATCATCTCTCTCTCTCTCTCTCTCTCTCTCTCTCTCTCTCTCTGTTGGAGGAATGTGCTGCAATTGTTGCTTGTTAGTATGATTGTGCAATTTTATCTGTAAACTTATTTTCTGAGTTAAAACAGCGAGAGAGAATGCGGGGATTTGGGGGAAGATTCTACTGGGGGAAGCGAAGAGGAGGAGAGGAAGAAAGAAGAAGAGGAATAGTGGTTGTATTCGCATGGATGTCAAGTGAAGAGAAGAATTTGAAGAAACATGTTCATCTTTACTCCTCTCTTGGTTGGGATTCCCTTGTATGCCATTCCCAATTTCTTAATATGTACGTGTTATCCATTCTCCAACCCTCATTCACTAGTTTCTTTTATAAACTCTATTCTTCATATCATTTCATCTGGTGTTATTCCCGATTTCGAGTTTTAGTTTTGTGGAAAGAATAATCTTCAGTCGTATCATAATTTTACCAAAAGAGATGCTCTTAATAACTACTCCAATTGTTACACAATTTACACTTTGACTTTTGACATCAACCGATTTGATTTCCATTTGTTGACGTGAATTGGAAGACTTTTCTGGAGAAAATATGATTAAAAATTGAAATCTATACAAATCTTACAAGTGGCAAATTTCTTATATTAAGTCATGGAGCTATTTTTTACTAAAAGGAATTGCTTTCATCTAAAGGTTTGACTTTTGGTTTTTGAGTGATTGTAAAAGATGTTGCAATTGATTGGATCACAGGTTCTTCCCTGATAAGGCTATTCCTTTGGCATTGGACCTTCTAAATGAGCTTATTAAGGTAAGTTTCATAACTTCTGACCACTTGTTGTGCCTATGTTCTATGGCCAATTATATCCTCCTTGAGTTTGTAGACAATATCACAATATTTGGAAATATTCACTGCTTGTATGTCCTTTTCTTGATTAGTTATGATTTCTTTTTGTATGATAAAATATATTTATAGGCTTTATACAAAATTTTGTTGTTTTGTATATGAAGGAGCTAAAAGAAAGGCCATGCCCGGTTGTCTTTGCGTCTTTCTCTGGTGGCCCCCTAACTTGTATGTACAAAGTTTTGCAGGTAAATATTCCGTGTATTTGTGTATATCATTTTTTTTACAAAGAATTAGTTACGATGATAAGGTGCATTTTTTTATTTAATGGATTTAATAGGGAAATGACTTAATCAGGTTTTTATTTTATAGAAAATGTCGTTGAATAAATGTGGTTTTCCGTTAAGTCCTAATGGTTTTTGTTTTTTTTTCTTCCATTTTACCAAGTGTATGAGGAACGATGGTGCCCTTTTTAGTGGGGTACTTGAAAGTGGGTCCCATCATATTTATTACTAAAAATCCCTTAAAAATATTTATATTTTTACTTCAAAAATCTCCTCTTTAACATCCACTTTTACATTAAATAGCTATTGCAGACATCTTTTTACTAATATATCCAAAAATACTTATAAATTTTTATAATTTTATACTGTTATATATTTTTTATGAGTAATGGACTCCGATTAGATTTCATTATTGATCTGCCATTGGATGCATGGTTAACGAACTTGGGAATATTTTATTCAAAATTGTCCGGGCAAAATCTTTTTGTGTATTCCATGACGGGGAAATTACACATTAGCCCCACAAACTATTTCAAATTTGTTCACTGAGTCTCAATTTTTTTTGGTGGTTTATGGGGAAATAAAGTATACCTCTTTATTCGGTACCTGCTATGCATAGCATAGCAACCTACCTAATATAATAGATTTCAACCAAATAGTCAAACTTAAAAGTCAAAATTAAGATTTACCCATTTCAACTTCTTCTAGTTCACCTCCTTCACCAACCCTAACGGTGATTTCTGGCCAGATAATTGAAACGAGTTCTAGCCGGAGAATTGAATCGAATTTTACAACTCCATCATCACGAAAATTGTGTCCGACTTGTTGATGTGAGAAGAACAGTAAGGTTGGATGTGAGACTAGAAACAAATCTAGGCTCCAAGTACTCACGATTATCTAATAAGATTAGATGAAACTGTTTCTCGAGACATTTCATTGTGATTTGCATTAGTCTTTGAGCAATGACAAGCATCTCTGATCTCGATCTCGGATCATTTGAAAAATGAGGAAACGCATAGTGCGGTGTAGTCTAGTGACACATGTTGACTTTTAAGTAATTGTTTCGAATAAAAAACATAAGACAAAACTGATGTGGCTTATAAAACCTGCTATATCAGGTAGCAGCAGAGACCAAAAAGCAGATGAACATCTACTTTATGCCCCTGAAAACACCAAAAAAAGTTTTGGGACTGAATGAGCAAATTCGAAATAGTTTGTGAGGTTAATGTGTCAGTATCCCTTCCATGATCGATGCACAATATTAATTTCTAGCCAAAGTTTTTACTAGTCAGTGATTCCGGAATAGAGGTCGATATATTTGGGATACGTTCATTAAAGTTATTATACAACATTTAATCGAGAGTGAATTGTATAACATTTGTCTTTATGGTATTTAACCGAAAGGAAGGCTTCTTGGTGATGATTTACTTGACATCTTCTTGGTACAGATAATCGACTCAAAGTGTGATACTCATGGAAATCTGGTATGGTCTTTATTCTTATTATTTCCTTTGTATCATGTTTTTAATATGATTGATCAAGTGATGAAGAACAGAAATTAGGGTTTGATGAAATAGGATCAAACAGAGAAAGATCAAAAAGAAGAAGAAGATGAAATTAACTAATTGATTACACGATTAACACAATCTAAAAGATTGCCCAGGGAATCTCCCTCTCTCTCAGCCGAAAGCTTAAGAGCCAATACAAACACTATCAAATATCTTGACATCCCCATACTGTGACATTTCTCCCTATTTATTATAATCCTAACCAACCTAGATGAATTTACTGTTTTACCCCTTATTGGGCCTTTTAGATATAACTCTTGCTTTAATAGTATTGGGCCTTCTAGATTCCTATCATTACTCCCGCCATCAAAAAAGTCTTGTCCTCAAGACTTGTGTTAAGAAATTGGCTCTCAATTGCCCATGCTTCCTCCACTGTGGCCTTCTCAGCTGTGTACCCTATCCACAGGATTAACCACCATTCAATCTTTTTCCAGTAAGTAATGATTGAACATATAACAAGTATAGCAATGGGGATCCTCCAATCCGAAGCACTCAATTCCTGTTCTAATAGCAAAACTTGTTCAACGAGAGAACTCATTGCTTTCAGTACACAATGATTCTCCATTGGTGGTTTTCAACCATACATAGTCTCAGATGTAAGCTTCCCAGACCCCCTGAAGTTGGAAGCATACCAAAACTTAGCCCAAACAATTCCATTTGGCCACCAACGGAGCTGATCCCTAAGATGATGACTTACTGATCCCACTACTATCCAAACTTGCCCTTGAGGATGAGCCAACACTCTTTGACACCTCAAGCTTATCGCTAACTTGTCCTTGATTTGATCAACCTCACACGGGGTTTTGAGCCAAACCCTTCCTAAGACCATGTCTAAACGTCCCTCATCACATATCCATGCATCCAAAATATATTCATAGTTAATTACCCAGGCTTTCAGGTACATCCATTGCTGATCAATAAAGACCTTATGGTCGTCTCCTGGCTTGATGTTAATTCCAACACAACTTGGCAGAGTGCGACTTGTACGAAATATGCTTTGTAGTAGTATAACCAATAAGCCTTCAGTGATAAGACGATCAAGAATTCTGGGCTTCTGGAACAACAGTCGAGCAGCCTCAGATGTTTTCTTCCTCATCATTTTTGCCATTAGAGACCAATTACAAGTTTCATTGAATTTTGAAAGTTGAATCTCCTGAGTTTCTTTATAGAATTTATCTGTAGAATTTAACCCATCTTTTAACATCCTTGTATAAACAACCCATAATTCACCTTCTGCCACAAAGCTTGAATCTAAAGAAACTACTCTTATACCAAAATTATAAGTACCTTGATCACAATGTTTGGAATACGAGTCTAGTACTAGCGAAAGGGGTATAATTCCATCACCACATGAATGCATTGGGGTATGAGGATTATTTAGTTTGTTGGGTATCTTGTTTTGTGATTTGATTAACCCTGGTGAGGAAACTTTGGAAAAGAAGGGTATTTGAGGGTCATCAGATTGTCCCAGATTGAGTCTACGACCTTTTGGTTCTGACCCTTTCATTACTACCATGTTGCATTGTATTTCTTCCATATAGTGTTTAACTTGTTTCCATTTCTTATCCAATATGACCCCATTGACTAGATTGTACCTTTTTTTCCTTCGTTCTCCCCATTCTGTATGTGGAAGAGGTCGAACACCTAGATCGTTACACTTAAGGAACTGAACCTCTACTAGGAAATCACTTCCAGATGGTCGTGATGTAAGAGACACTTTAATGGGATTTCCTTGAAACGAAATGTTGGATTTCAAAACCGTTACAACGTTGTAACACGTCAAATTGAAATCCATCCCTTGTGATTGATTCAGACATTTGGGTAATACGATGAAGAAAAGGATTACCGTGAATGTTGAAATACAATTTTGCCTTCTGCTGAGGGTTGAATCCATAGAACTCGAGTAGCTTGATGTTCTTATCCACACAGGGCAAACCCATCAACTCAACTGGAATTGCATCGGAAGGAAGATAAGATTGAAAATCGCTAGCCATGTCAGACGTCTCTTCAACCGTTGTTAATGATAGAGGTGGTTGTAGAAACGGCGGTGGTGTTTTGGATTCCAATTCCGACGCATAAACCACCGATAATATTTCATCTTCTGGCGATGTGTCGCTACATTCATGATCGACCTCATCCAAAACCATTGGAGCTGCCGACAACTTATCCTAGAAGCATCATCAACCACCGGTTCTAGTAACTTCACAATCGAATCTGGAAAATTGCTAACATCAGAGAAAAACTCAGGATCCTGTTGCTTCATCCAAGTCAGCATTGCTTTTTGGAATTCACGTTCTTCTTCTCGTTCACGATCCCGAATTGTGCGAATCTCATTCATAGTAGCTTTAATCTTCAAAATCTGTTCCGCATGATCATCTAAACGTAAATCCTTAGATCGAGTCTCAATTGTTGGCTGAACCATCCTCATATGGTAGAATGTAGCAGGTCAAGGGCAGGTCGGACCAATGATGAAGAACATAAATTAGGGTTTGATGAAATAGGATCAAACAGAGAAAATCGAAAAGAAGAAGAAGATGAAATTAACTAATTGATTACACGATGAACACAATCTAAAAGATTGCCCAGGGAATCTCCCTCTCTCTCAGCCGAAAGCTTAAGAGCCAATACAAACACTATCAAATTTCTCGACATCAGACATCCCCCATTTCTCCCTATTTATTATAATCCTAACCAACCTAAATGAATTTACTGTTTTACCCCTTATTGGGCCTTCTAGATATAACTCTTGCTTTAATAGTATTGGGCCTTCTAGATTCCTATCATCAAGCCACGAGTTTTTGAAAGGCAACATACAACAAACACAATTTTTTATTTTCACCATCTTCCTAAGTTACATAGTTTTGAAAAAGACCAAAAGATAGAAAAACACAATGTACTTTTATTATTTCTTGATTTAGTCACCAAAGTGTTATTCTTTTACCATTACTTTAATAATAGTTCATTCGTAATTCTATGTATTCATTTGTGGAGAAATTATAATTTTTACGCACAATCAATATGAATATGCTTTTTCTCTTCAATTGAAATTAAAGGCGTACAAATTTATCATTTCTCCACAAATGAATACATGGAATCGCAAATGAATATACTTTGTTCTCGCGTTCTCAACCTTTTTGGTGTTCTCATTTGATCCTACTTTTATATATATATATATATATATATATATATATATATATATATATATATATATATATACACAATGCCCTTGTCGCGGTAAATCGGGGAAAATGTGTTTTTTTTTAACTTATAAAAAAGTATAATGAGCTAACTAATAAAATATGATAAAATGATGATAGTATAAGTGTTTTTTTAATTTGTCATCTGAAAAAATGTTTGATTTTTTATGGTGAAGGAGGATTATCAAGTCATTAGAAATTGTATTTCCGGACATATGTATGATTCATGTCCTATCGATTTCGTAAAAGATTTGGCCACCCGATTTGTTCTTCACCCAAGCGTTCTTAAAGTCTCACATCCTCCTATAATATTAACATGGATTGCAAATGGTATCTTATCTGGCCTAGATGCTTTGTGCCCTGAGAGATGGGAATCCCAACGTGCAGAATATTGGCACACTTTGTATTCAACTATAGTAAGTTCCTATTTCTTACCAATCAACCCCTTTTTCCATTTCTTATTTTCAAAATAAATTGTAGGGAATTGGAGCACCATATCTAATACTTTGCTCAGAAAACGACGATATTGCTCCTTACCAAACCATCTCCAACTTTGCTCAGCAATTACAAAGCCTTGGTGGCGATGTCAATTTTGTAAAATGGAGTAGCTCCGCTCATGTAGGTAATACTTGCAGTTTCCTCAACATAATTATTTGTTTGGATGTATTTGCATGGGATTTTACTTTTTACTAAGTTGTTAGGATCCACTGAGATTTAACCCTACGTCACTCAGAAATGTATCATGCTCTTGCAGGTCACTATCGATATCATTCGGAAGAGTACAAGGATGCTGTAACCGAGCTCCTAACAAAAGCTGTATCTATTTACTCACAAAAAACTGAACATGGTAATGGTAGTGGGCCCTCCAATGGTTCGACCTCCTCAGAAATGCTACACCATTTAGAGGAACCGGTATCTTTAGGCAGGAGACATTCACACTCCAATCCTATACAATGCATCCAGAGATCGAGACTGTGATGGATTTCAAACCTGGGGTTTTAACCTGAAATCTACATATACATAAAAGCGTATGTTATAGAGTTTTGTATACTATTTACTTTGGTTCTTATGATTTTGACATTCTTGCCTTTTTTTGGCTGTGAGCAAGGTGTATTTGTCATCCATGTCATCCAAACTATTTTTTCTAAATTAAAAAAAATGTTACATTTATTTTATTTATAATAAAAAACATAAATATTAATTAAAATAAAACTTAAGTCTTGATTAACCATAAGACTGAAAATTACATAAGTAAAAACTAAAAATAGAAAATAACGTGAAATTAAAATTACATAATAAAAATTAGAAAAAGTTATAAATTTGTAGATTAAAAACATACAAACTATATTTAGCCCTAATTGCCGCTTCGGCCACCAAAACCGCTTACTCACGTCTTGCATTAACAATGTTATTTCGGGAGGTTTCTATCACATGCTTGTCCAAAGTCTAACTTAATTGTGCCATTTGTGACACCATTCTATTGGATTGGTTTGACAACCAAGTACCCATAGACGAATCTGAAGATATCGTTTTTCGTATTATTTTTGCTTTGAGGCATTTATATTTCTTCAATGTCAACGTTAAGATCGATATCGACAACTTATGACATTTTTTGTGAGGTCGAATGCTAACAAGTTTTGCTTCTTTTTGAAGGTTTGGACATTTTGTCCATTTCTATAATGGACCTCCACTTAATACTTTTTTGACAACATCCCAAACATTTAAGAATCTAAAAGGCCTTAACATGTCATATTCGAATTCCAGGTGAGTTTTTTTCAACAAAGTGGATTCGCTTTCCCCACTAGCCTATTGGTTATGAAAGTTTGAGTAAATTTCGTTCCAAAGCGTAACACGTTTGTTCATATTATCCCATTTTGTGTTACATTGATCTTGTGACCGGTAAGTGCCATTGCGTTTCTTACAACGACAAAATTGCTCAATTACACGAAACCAAAACCGATCCCATGATTGGTCGCTCCCTGTGGCCCTATCTTTAGATATGTCCACCCAAACCTTAGCTAATTCTTTTTCTTCTTCTTGAGTCTGTATTTTGCTTTCGACCCTACCTTTCCTTTTTAGTTGAGCTTTGGGTTCAGGTTTGGAATCAAATTGGGTTACATTTGGGGGTGTTAGAGATGGTGGTTGGAATTGGAACTGGAATTGGGTTTCGGTTGGGGGTGTTGGAGATGGTGGATTGGATTAGAATTGTTGTGGAAATGAGTTAAGGTTTGGTGGAAACTTGGAATTGTGAACAATAGGCAGGAACACCTATAAACATTACTTTAGGAGAGTAAATTAGTTGATCAAATTATGGGCGATAAGGTAACGACATATTGTAACCGAAATTTGGGTTGGAAAAGTTGGCAACGTTTGGGTTCTTTCTTGAGTTGTAGGAAGATATTTTGAACGAGAGAATTGTTTAGAAAAGAAGGTATGTAAAGATAGATATTTTGTAGTGGTAAAAATGATGAAAGGTTGGTATATATATAGTGGTAAATATAAATAAAAAAAAACAATTAAATGTAAGTCTAACAGTCTCAAATTTGAATTGCAAAAAACATGTCGTAGGCACCTTACCGCCGACAACAAGAAAGGACACAAGAAGTTAGCCACCAACAAAGCATGCCAAATCAGATGTCAACGACATCACACACCCCCACACCCACCGTAAAAATGTACATTTACAATAACGAATTAAATTTTTTATACATGAAATGTACATATACATAAAAATGTATACCTTTTTCTTATTGCATAAATGGTATATACTATAGTTTTGATTTTCTTTTTCATAGATCAGATTTTAAGGTTTATAGTCTTGAGAGGTGCTCGAAGACTGGGCCCCAAAAGCCAGCCCGATCAACAAAGTTGGTCTAAAAAAGCCTAGTCCATAGATGTCTTATAACTAAAAGAGTAACTGCAAAAAATTGTCCTTGTCATTTGCAATTTTCTTTGGGTGAACTTCAAAAAGTTTCCAACTTGTAAATGTGGACCTTTGGAGAATGTTTTGTTGTTGATCTCAAAAGTTAATATCCGTTTGTCTTAATTAGTCTGTGGAGTGTGCTATCATGACTATTTTGTATGTCATTAAAATTTTCAGTTAATTTTAGTATTTTACTATCATCATTATATAATTGTGTGGGTCAAGAATACAGATTCAAAATTAGTGACTCATAACTCATAATGCAAGTCAACCTAGAATCTTACATATGTATATTCTAGAAAGGTAAAATGGAAAATAGAGAAAGGGGCTAAGTTGTTTAAAAGAGAGAATAATAAAAAGGGGAGGAGGATTCCTTTTTTTGCTTTAAACAACGAACTGGAGAGGCATAATACCTATTTGTTTCGGGAACTTTCAATACTCAATCATGAACAAACATGACAGTGTGGAATCAGAAAATGGTTCATGTACGATTCAATTGGTGTCTGCATCATGTTCCTACTTTTGCAGCATATATACAAGATTGAAGGAGTCCTTCATCCTCTTATTCTTGCTCATGGTGCCACATCACAAAGTGTAAAACTAAAAACAACTTCAATTGTCTTACACAGTTTAACACCAAATGCCCAAAGTGTTTCCAAGTTCTTGCAGAACATCAATTAGCCCAACCATATGAAGAAGGTACATTTTTAATTTCAACTTAAAGTCAATCCTCTACCTAATTGTCTGAAAAATGTTTTAATTCATTTCAATTACTAATCTTATGTTTCTGCTTAATTATGGAGACACATAATAAATTTTATGCCTTCCATCAAAAATAGTTAGGCGGTTTGACATATATTTAACAGGAAACATATTATACATATAGATCATGATTGTTCTCAACAAATTTTATAAATTTATAATTTTATATATATATATATATATATATATATATATATATATATATATATATATATATATATATAACAATTGCCGCCAATTTTGAAATGGAAGGGTGCTAATATGCGTCATACTAAACGATTCACAAAAATGCCTTCCGATACTATCTTTCCTGTTCACAAACAACACGCCTTTTATTTCTTTAAAATATTGTTGTTTAGAAAGTTAAAGGTTTAACCTCAAACTTTCATCATTCATATATACTATGTGTAACACCCATGTATTACATGGATTAATTGAAAAAATTAAAATTGATTTTTTTTTCTCTTTTAAATATAAATAAATAAACTAATGAGCTTTCATTTGGAAATTTTAAAATAAAAAGGTAAGTTTATTAATGAATTTGATATTCATTTATTATTATATTTATTATAATTATTATATTAAAGTATTATGTGGAATGTATTTCAATAGAAAAAAATCCATAAAATGACATGTGAAAAAAATTAAATCAAAATAACCACAAATTGACATTTGGCAAATTGAATGAGAGTGTGACATGTGACAAAAAAATCTTCATTTATTAGAGTAGATATTTTAATTTTATTTAAATTATGGTTTTCTTATGGCTTTTTATTTTGTATATAAAATAGAGTAAAAAACTGCAGCAAGGTACGAATATTTATTACTAGGTTAAACTTTAATTAATCTATATGCCAAGATATAATTGTCAAACAACGTTTTCCAACGGTTTGTTTTGTTGTCGAACTACCATTAAGGTTAAATTTAGTGTTTGTTAAGATTTCACGCTTATTTAATATGTAAACACCCACAACTCATTATCATTGAGTAAACTCATATTTTGTGCTTGAGATCAACTAATAAATTATAAGGTTTCTGCAAAAAGATTATTCTTCCAGCAACCACAGAGTTGATTCATACCGTCCTACCACTGAGAACTGTGTCAATGTATAGGGGGTTGCATTTTGAGCAAAATTGTGGGAGGTAGGAATGTGTGATATGAAAGATGATGTAATGGTTAGGTTTGATATACATGAATTGAGTTAAGGTATGTTGTACCATTTTCATATAAGTACTACAATAATGGAAAAAGAATAGGTCATGTTGTGGGCATGATAGGGGACCATGAGTTGGTTACATTGGTACCTCAATCCATTCAATGGTATGCTACCTAAATGATTTGTTTGCAGCGGATGAATTTGAGATTCCATTCCATGAATGGAGGGAATTCAATTCCATGTGTTAGGAGTTAGGACAAACAAATGGAAAGACTAAGAGTTGTCATGAGTGCTGGTTAGGTCAGATTAAGACTAATCATTCATCTTTAATTGTGGCCGAATTTAGACATTGAATACTTATGTTAACTATCTACATGTGCACTTCCTGAAAAAGGAGGAACACCAGCTAACGATTCATTATGCTCAAAATAATAATGTTGTACAAATTATCTAGACGACAACTATGTTCCATTTATGAGTTATGACCTACCTTTTAGCTAGATAGTTGTATAATTTAAAACAACAAAAGTTTTTTTTAATAGTGGCGTTTGAAAAAGTAAAAAATATAAGTTGTAATGACATCATCAATACAGTAGTTTTGTTGATTTGAGAAATGGTAGAGTGGAATTAGTGGGTGTATGAAAAAAAGACTTGGGTGGTGTTTATTTTATTTATTGTTTTTTTGGAAAGCAAACCATCTAATGAAGGTTTCAGGGCATGTTTTAATGTATCGACTAATCATCCGCTGCAAACATAAGGTAATATTTCATGTATGGGAGTCACTGCAATTGAACCTCCATGACCACAGAGGCTGAGTGGTGTTACGATTTAAACATGAGTCAGTAGATTATTCAACATATCTTCCATATGTCTTACTAAGTCACCACAACACAAGTGGTTAATGTTTATTTTGAAAAAGATAAAATGTCTTCGGTTTTTTTTCATGTATTCATAAAAAGTATTGTTTGTTTTTTAAAATCCTCAAAAAGATTAGAATTGGTGGATTTGTGTTAGTCGTTAAAATAAAAGGTCAAACTCTTAAAACCTATTCAAAATAACTTTTGAAATACAAGTTTTTTTTTTTATTTAAAAAAAAGTTTTAAACTCGTAATCATGAACAATTTTCTTTAATACATGTTAAAAAAGACTAAAAACTTATAAAATATTTCAAAATTTTGTTTTGAACATACCATTCTCTCTCTCTCTCTCTCTCTCTCTCTCTCTCTCTTCATATATTTTATCGGTTGGTTCTCAATTTCTTGCAATGTTATCCATTAATCGTTTTTGATAATTCAGAAAATGACACATATTTACCATTTTAAGTTGTACATATATATAAAAGTTCTAAAAGTCATCTAATTTATTAAGATTTTAAAATATGTTGTCGACTTTTTGTTCGTGTGAAGCCCATGTCAAACTGATTATTCTATTTTGGCTGGCTACTTGTAAATCAAATATTGAATGTACACAGGAACAAATAGGTAATCATGATCATCTAATGGTTAGTGCTCTTTTGCATTTACTTTTTGATGGATGATAATTGTTGTTATTAATAGAGGGAGGACATTAAGTTCTAGTTGTAAATGATGGGTGATTAGTGATATTGTAGGATGTAGATATGCATTATGGATAGTAGTTAGGTATTAATTCTTGCTTTTATTTCGCCATTGACATTTTAATTTAAAAATGAGTTTCGACTTAAATGACCATTAAAATCGCGATTTTGACTCGATTCAGTCACTAAAGTTCTGATCATGCTGAATCAAACACTAAACTCTTGATTTTTGTTCGATTAACCCCTTACGGTGTGACATCTCTAATTTTATAGTCCGAAAAGACATTTTTTTTATACTTATTTAAAATATGGTATTCTTTTATTTATGCGGATTTTGTCCCATAATAGTTATAATGTGAGATAAAAGCATTCCCGAAAAACGTTTTTCATTAATAATTAAAACATTGGGATGTCATAACCGATACATAAACATAAATTAGTCATTACAGACCTTACAACATTTTATTTTACTAACGAACTTAAACTCCTTAAATCTCTCAACAGATTCAAAACATCACTATCTCTGAACCTTTGTACCACTATTTGTGATACAAAGAAACTGAGTGGGTCGGCCTGGAAAGTCTGATGAGTATATAGGGTTTTCAACACACAATAATTAAAATTTTTAATTATGTATTTCACATCAAACATTTACCCGATTATCCATTTCCATCATTTTCACTCTCTAATCCTAAAATGATGATCTCAAGGGACTTATCCTAAAGGATCACTATAAGCAACGGGTAGACAATACCACCTTGGGGACTCCTTAGCAGTATGTGTCGATAAGGCAATCATGAGGGAGGATAGAGTATCTGAACGAACGCACGGTTCATTAACACCTACAGGTTGTGAGTCTGTCAGTATTCCACAAGACTGTCTAGAATAATCAGTGGTTGTCATCTATACTCTCGTAGATGGATGGTCGCAGTGGTACAATAGTGCAGTGGTCACAGTCTCACACAACCCTTCACTACCCGATATAATTGAAAGTATAATAAATATAAGGTTTAATCATATCATATTGCTTTATCTAACACATATACAAATAAAGAGCACATATAAGATTTAAGCATTTAAAATACTTGGATTTATGTGTAAGTTGAAAATAACTATGCACTCACCGGTTAGAAGTGGATGACTTGTGATTAGATCAACGCTTCGCGTAACACCTTAGCTTTTTCTTTCAAAATACCTAGTTATAAATATCACCAAGTCTTGGTCTTTGTCACATATTTATCGTGACTATAATAACAATAGTCTTGTAACGCCCCAAATTTCAACCCAATTTTTTCGATTAAGACTTTAAGTATTTATTTAATTCACAACTGCAAGATCTTAAAACATTTATCAGAGTATCATTAAAATTTATCAAGTACACAAGTCCCTTATTGATGCGATGAATCGAGCCGTATCCATCCTTTAATATAATAAAATCTGAAACATGTAAACCACAAATCGTAAGCACAAAGCTTAGTGAGTTCCCCAAAATATCACACACAACACATCACAAATAAACAGTTATGGGTTATCAACAACCCTGGGGACTATCAGCAGTCCTAGTGGGCTAACAGTACTCCCGGTGGGTTATCAACAATCATGGGGACTATCCGTAGTCTCAGTCACACCTAAACAACATAACACAATAATAACAACTAGACCTAGTTGGTTGCCACATATACAACTATTCTACCACGCAGGCTCATACAAACATGCAAGAGTCACAAAGACAGCTAGCATCCTACATACACAATTTAGTGACTCGACATTGGTGCCTTCGAATCACAAACACTGGGAGAAGACTCACCTCGCACTGTCGAATCTCACAGAAAGAATCTCTGGCCATTGGCCCGCTAAAATCACCGCGCTATCAATCAAAAAATAATCATCCAATCAATAATCGGATCCCGATCCACACTAAGTGTCCAAACTAGGGTAAAAGACCTTTTTACCCTTTCCATAACTTGGCCCAAGGCCAAGGCCTAATCCAACAATCCAAAGGCCCAAATTCCAAATAAACACCTAAGGCCCAAATTTCCAAATTGATCCTAATCTCTTTCATGGGCCTTCTCCCAAGAAAGTCCAACAAAATCTCAATAGCCCAACCATGGAATTCTAATGGCCCAACATGGCCCCAAACAACCAAACGCACCCTAGCGCAAAACAATGAAACCCAACGTGCTGAGTACGCGGGGCGTACTCAGCTTGTACGCGCAGCGTACTGCTAGAAGGGCTTATACGCGCAACGTACAGGCTTGTATGCCTCGCATACTCACCAACTTTATCCAACTTTACATTTTAGTTCTTAATCGATTAAGACCACGACCCAAGCTCAGATTTGACTTCCTTAAAGGTGGTTAATCACATAAAGTTGCCAACTTTATGTGCATGCATGGCTTAATGGGGCTCTAGAGCTCAAAATATCTTAATAACTGACTTAATACATCTTTGAGACTAAAACCACCATAACGTTTGCACCTTTATGCTTATAAAACCCTTAACATGACCAGATCTATAAGGATAAGCTCCAAAAACGACCTTAGCTCACAACCACCAACCAAAGGGACTTAAAAGACCCAAAACAAGCCAAATAATACATCTAATAAATGAGATGACAAGCGTTGAACTTTATACCTCACAAGCCACGAAATGAAGGTGTTAAAGCTGGATCTCAAGGCCCTCCTCCAAAGAATGAGTCTTCAAGCTTCTTCTTCCCCTTCTAGATGCACAAAACCCCCCCATAAAAGCCTCACAAGAGCTCAAGAGCACCACATAATGGCTCCCATGAAGGCATATAATTACAGAATTGCTCCCATGAATAGCAGTGACATGTGGCCAGAGACAAACTATACTCCATAATTGCCTCCTATTAATAGAAGGATGTCTGGTAGGCCAGCTACTAAGAGGAAGAACTCCACTACAGAGAATATAGGAACACACATGGTTTCTAAGGCTGGAAAGAAAATCAGATGTAGTATTTGCAAGGAGATATGTCACAGCAAGGCCACTTGTCCACAAAGAAGGCCCCAAAAGTTAAATGTGAAGAAATAGAAGAAACAAAAAGTTTGTGTGAAGAAAAATGCAGGACAGGTAAAACCATTTAAAATTTAAATTTATTTACATATGATTTGTTACTAACATAATTATATCATGTCATATAGGGTAGTACAAGTGAACCACAACAACATGAAGAGGTTGAAATGACTCCTATTGAGATGGATACTACTCAAAATGATATGCAAGTTACTCCTACTGATGTTGAATCTAGTAGTGCAGGGGACTTTAGTCATTATATGCAATTTACTCCACCTAGAAGTTATGAAGGTGATGAGGGTGTTGTGGGTGAGGAAGCTGATGTGGTTGAGGAAGCTGTTGTGGTTGAGGAAGCTGTTCAAGATGAGGAGGTTGAGGAGGTTGATGTTGTTATCCAAGTTGATAATGTTAATTTTCAGGAGGTTGATGAGGTTAATCCTAATGCCTAAGTTGATAATGTTAATGTTCAGGAGGTTGCTCCTGTTATCCAAGTTCAGCAGGTAAGTGTTAGGCCAATTTCAGAGATTTTGAAGAGGATAAGGAGAAGAAAGTCAGAGAGAATATTGAAGCTGAAATTAGGCAAAACAATTGGTGGTGTTGATGATCCAGGAAATTCGAAGGGAAAATCTCTTGTAATTGATTAGTGTTTATTGTAATTTGGATTTAAAGTTTATGTAATAGGATGATGGTAATTTGGATTTAAAGTTTATGTAATAGGATGATGGTAATTTATATTTAAAGTTTATGAAATAGGATGAAGGTAATTTGAATTTTGGTCGATAATGGATATTTTGGTCATTTAAGTATGTATCAAAGAAAAGGGTATTTTGGTCATTTATGTAACACCCAAAGTTTTGAAGGCCAAGAAAGGAAAGAAAACCTTAATGTTAAGGGGCGACTCGGTGAGTCCGAGCGGGATCCGGGTCGAGGAGTAAGTGACCGACTTGGCGAGTCGGCCAAGGTGACTCGGCGAGTCTGGTCTGTGCGTGGAAAACCCTAAATTCGGGATTTGGAGCCTATATAAACGTCTTAATCTTCTCCCTAGGGTTCCTTACTGCCTCTTAAGCCCTGGATATCAAACCCTAGCCGCCATATCCTCTTTTTGAGCCATTTATTGCCTTCAAGAGTGCATTAAGCTTGGAGAAAGAAGAAGAATCTTGAGAGTGCAAGAAGGGGGCTGTAGATCCAGGATTAGGAAGACATTTTTGAGCTTTTGGAGGTATAAACTAGTTCCTGGACCCTTTTTGCATCTAGATTTATGTGTGGTTGTTGGGGCTCTTTAGCCATAATGATATTATTTTGAGTTAGGAGCCAGATCTGGAGTTGCTACTTCAGATCCAAGTGTGTTATGGACTGGAGAAGCATAAAGTATCAGCCCTTGAGTCGATTTTGAAACCCCTTGGCCTTAAACCCTAGTTTATGGTGGATTGTGCCTAGATCTTCTTCTCTACACGTAAAGTTTGCAACTTTACGTGGGGGATAGGCTTGGGAAGGGTAGATCTATAGTTTGGAGTCCATGCATGACTCAAAAGTCCTCTGCATGTATGTAGATCTGAATGGACTCGGCGAGTCCTTCTAGTGGACTCGGCGAGTAGCTTGAAGATGAGGAGGAACTCGACGAGTGGGATGAACAGCTCGTCGAGTCAGATGAAGATGGGCATGAACTCGACGAGTTGGATGAACAACTCGGCGAGTTGGATGAAGATTGCCTTGTGCTCGGCGAGTCTGCTCTTGGACTCGACGAGTCAGGTCGCGTAGCCCCAAACCCCTCGAGTTAAGACTCGAGTCAGCGAGTCGAGCAAGGAATCAGTGAGTTGGTCAGGACATGATTCGGGAATCAGTAGACTCGGCGAGTCAGGGGCTGACTCGGCGAGTCATGTCGCGAATGGAAGGACCCTGAGTATGTGAACTCGGCGAGTCAGTAAGTGGACTCGGCGAGTAGGGTTGACTTGGAAGTGTTGACTTTGACCAGGACTTTGACTTGACCAGAGTTGACTTGTTGTCTGTCAGGGGTCAGTTTGACTCAGTGTTGTATTGATATTGGTAGCTCGGGGAGCTGGTGGAGCAGCAGTTCAGAGTCAGTGGTCAGGTAGCGGTCAAAGGGATTAGCAGCAGCAGTTCATCAGTATCAGGTGAGTTTCCCTGTGTATGAATGGGTCTACGGCCACAATGCCGGCCCATGTAGTTATGAGTAGAAGACCCAAGGGTTAGCCCTAAGCCTAGTATGCTAGTATGATATTCGGGACGAGGTCCAATGATAGAGGGTGGGTGCCCAAGGAATGGTTTAAATGATAGTTTATACTTGTTGTCTGTGTGATACTTGTATGTGCCTGGTAGGGAGGTGAGTGTGGGCGAGGTCCCGTATCTCACCAATAGCAGAGTGTGGATGGTGTTCCACATCTCAGTAGCAGCAGAGCAGGGGCGAGGCCCAAGTCAGGAAAGGAGTGAGTATGGGTTAGGCCCGTATCTCACTACTAGTAGGAGCATGGACGGGGTTCCGTGACTCATCAGTAGCAGGTCAGGGGCGGGGCCCAGAGATAGGCGAGGCCTTAGGACAAGATCCGTTAGTATGTGTTTAGCTTATGTGAGATGTTTATGTGCTATTATATGTTAGTGGGCGAGGCCCTGTGACAGGCGAGGCCTACGTGAAACAGATCTGTATCCGAGCGGGGCTCGAAGCCAGGCGGGGCCTAGAGCGGCGGGGTCGTTGTAGCGGGCGAGGCCCGAGGTAGGGGGCGAGGCCCAGGATAGTGGGCGCGGCCCAGTATGTGCAGTATGTGGTTATGCATGGTATGTGGTAGGGTGGGGAACTCACTAAGCTTCGTGCTTACGGTTTTCAGTTTTGGTTTCAGGTACTTCTAGTAGCAGATGATGGAGCTCGGGATGATCACATGGCACACACCATAGCTTAGACAGCCTGGGAATGTTTACTCTGATAACGAATATGTATTTTGGAAACTAATACTTTGTTTATGTTTGAAAACGATGAATTTGCTTAACGTAATGTTTTATTAAATGAAATTTTTAGTCTTGAATTTTGGGACGTTACAATTTAAGTATGTATGAAAGAAAAGGGTATTTTGGTCATTTAAGTATGTATGACAGAAAAGGGTATTTTGGTCATTTAATTATGTATGACAGAAAAAGGGTATTTTGGTCATTTAAGTATGCATGAAAGAAAAGGGTATTTTGTCATTTAAGTATGTATGAAAGAAAAGGGTATTTAAGTCATTTAAGTATGTATGAAAGAAAAGGGTATTTTGGTCATTTAAGTATGTATGAAAGAAAAGGATATTTTGGTCATTTAAATATGTATGACAGAAAAGGGTATTTTGGTCATTTATTTATGTATGACAGAAAAGGGTATGTTGGTCATTTATTTATGTATGACATGAAGTATGAAAGTATGTTGCCTTTTTAAGTAAAATCATGACATTTGGCTTTGAATATTATGCATGGGAATGTTTTATATGGTCCCGGATATGGTTCTATAATGGCTTCACAGGTCCCATTTTTTCATTATTAGAACACCCACTGACTACAAATAGTCCCCATACACATAGTGTACTTCCACATGGACCACTTCCTCATTTGTTCCCAAATTTAAAACATGCATAACAACCAATCTAATTAAATATATTTGATGGGAATACAGGCCATGCATATGTTTGACTAACATCAACATCTGATTATACAAAATGCCCTACATTTGGGACTTTGAATATTTTTTTACATTACTTATCATATGCCCTTTCATTAGGGACTTACCACCTTACAACATCAACACATTAAGGTTGATAACCCCAACTTATAACTAAAAGCAGCTTCAATACATACAAAATGCCCATCATTACGGACTTTCTAGTCTACCTTTACAAAAAAATACAAGGGATCCCAAAAAACAAAAGCTTACACTAACCAACCTAACTAATTACAATCACCCTAACTTCAAAACAAATAGGGCCAAGCAAGCAAACAACATGACAACTATCATCATGCACCTACCTATTGCCTTCCTTTCATCATGAACTTCTTTCTCACTCTTTTCCACCTTATACTTCTCCTGTGACAGCAGAAACTCCACTTCAGCAATCCTTCTCCTCAAATTGTTCATCTCAGACAGTTCCTCTTTGGCATCCAGTTCCTGCTTCAGAGAATATAACAGGTTTTTGTAGTACCCGTCTGCCTGTTCTTCATCTTTCCATTCAAAGAAGCTACATTTCCTCAACCTAGTCTATAAAAAGCCAATAAAATTAGGGTTTGATTGACAATCACAAATCAACTAACTTTAATGTACCAACGAAATGGGTTTTATTCACAGTGATCGTCAAGAAGCAAATAAAATTAGGGTTTTTAACAAATGAAACAAAATACAAATACACCATTGCGTATTTACAGAAAGATACAACACATCAAACCATAAAATACTAACTTATCAAAATCAGGAGAATTGGGACCTACCATACTCTTTTGACAATTCCAGAATCGCCTCCCAGGGTTTGTTATCTTCCAACACGTTCATTCTTTACCTGGAACGACACAATCACAAACCTTTACCCCTTCTTGCAACTGAAAATAAGTGACTTGTAGTTGATTCCTTTACGTCGATGAGCTCGACGACATTCTTCTTCAAGACGGAAATAGTCGGGGAAGGGGAAGTCTTTGACTTTTCAAAGAAGGGTAAGTAAAGATTTAATGGAGGTCCGAATGAGGGTTTGAATTAATAAGCCTATATCGACAACTGAACTTCTTCGACACATAAGCTTCCCATGTAAGCTTATTGGACACATCAGCGTGCCACATAAGCATTGTAACCAGGAAACCTTCTAAAACTTGATAAAATGGTGTAATTAAAAGGTCACTTACGAGTTTACTAGCCTAATGTACAAAAAAAAACTTTAAGGACCAAATTAGCTAATTGAAGAAAGTTCCATGTTCTACAGTGACATTATCCCTTGATAAAAATGGCCCCAACTTCCAATGAACTGAAGCTCCGTATGTTCAACGACGATCTTTCTCATCTTGGAATATCAAAGAAATTAAGTTGTAATTTTATTCCATCTTATACCAGCAGTAAACGTGTGATTTGATGACTTTCAAATTCATATTGGTTCATCTCAATCACAATTCATTTAACAAATTTATTTTTTGCAATAATCTTCTAAACATCTCAACAGAGCCTATCATATAAATACAGTTAAACAAAAGTCATATTTTATCTAAACAAATTATATTAAAGGATTATTTATATGAAAATATATATCACAAAAGTTCTTTTGAGAAATCAAAGTTGTGTGAAACTTATTTAGTTATATGTACAACCTCCAACTCAAACTTTGCATTCAGTTAACACGACTCGTGTACTTCTTACAAGCCAAATTCTCACACGCCCCACGTGCTGCTATGGATCCAAGTATCAACTAGATTTTTCCAATTTTTTTGTTTCTCGTACGATTGATCCGAACTTTCACCTAGGCTTCCTTTCGCCTTTCAAAGCATGTTTTAACCTTCGGATCACCACATAAACGTGAAAATAAGGTTGTTCACCCGAATAACATGTATTTATCAAAATGCATATAAAATGAAATGAACAACACTAATTATGATGCAAATATGGGACAAAAGGTGTGCAAAAAGGTGCATTAAACGCACCTAACAACATGTTTAGTTTTGTCTATTATTATGCATATCTTTCTTGTTTTTGGCTGTTGCGATGCAAATTGTTTGGTATCACTGTTGAGATGCAGATTGTTTGTCGCCTCTTGTGATACATATTGTTTAATAGTGCTGTTGATATACAAATTGTTTGTTGTTGCTTGATGCGCCTTAGATTTTAGCTTTGATGATACTTAGTGTAATGAAGGTGCGAGACTATCGAACCTGAGTAGAAACACACATAAGGAAGTTTGTAAACGTAATAGAATAATGGTTTTTTGTTTGTGTACCTTTGTTGATCTGGCGGGGACAAATTTATATCAACCTTCCTTAGGAAATGGTGATTCGGTGTGTATAGCACAGTCGATGGTCTAATAACCATTAATGCCCGTGTTACCGAAGGTACAAAAGCGGTACTAAGGAGAGGTCATTAATCTTATCAATTAGTTATTTATGAGCTGGCATGAGGCTTAAGTAAAATACGACTTGTATAGTGATAGGACCGTTGCCTATGCTACCCTATGACATCCCTATTTTCACGACCAGAAAATACCGATTTTTTTATGCTTTATTTGAAATTCAAAGTATACTTTTAAAGAAATATGTTACGGAATTTGTTCCAAAAAATATGATAAATAATTTATCAAAGCATTTATGAAGAAATGTATTTTCATTATATTAAAAAACCTCGGGATGTCATTGTCAATACATATCAAAAGCATAAACAGAAACAAAATAGGCCTTACAATATCTATTTATTCTAGTGGCCTATAATCTATTGATTTCTCATCAGACCATCACTCATGTGCTCTCTTGCCACTACCTGTATACAAAAACTGAGTGGGTCAGGCTTGGGAGCTTGGTGAGCACATATTGTTTTCAACCCATAATAATTAAGTTCATTAATTTCGTCAAATCATTCAACCCGACTACCCATTACCGTTATCCTCACCTTACGTCCCTAAAACATCTACTATAAGGTACCTAGCTAAGGAATTTCATCGGGGTGACAACATTGTTTAGAGGATTCCTCAGCAATACATGTCAAATAAGGCAACCATGAGGGGGATGGAGTACACCTGGTGAATATTAGGAGATGAGTTGTCAAGATCATTCCCGCTAAGTTTTATTATTCACATGTTTAATATGCAGTCAATATGTTGTTATTATCATTCCTTATTTTCCTCATTAGTTAGCCATACAATTGTATTATATATATACCGTGTATTTTCTTCATCAATCAATACAGAAAACATTTTCCAGATCCTCTTCTCTTTTCTTTATATGGTATCAGAGCCACGGCTCATATCATTGACACTTTCAAAATGTCAGGTGCAACACCCATTGCAGAATCAAGCACAACTACATCTCTGACTGTCAACACCACTTCCAAAGACAATCTGACCATCTTCAATTTTCCTTTTACCCTAAAACTTACATCCACAAATTATCTCAGACAGAACACACAAATCGAAGCCCTTCTCCATGGTCTTGATCTGTACAAATTTATCGATGGGACTCACCCTCCTCCATCACCACTTATCGCACCTGATGGTACAATCTCACCTCATGCTGATTACTCTAACTGGTTCCGGCAAGACAGGCTCTTGTTTGGCGCACTTGTTGGAAGTCTTTCCCCCCAATTGTTCCTCTAATAACAAATGCATCATCTTCTCAAGATGCATGGAAAACCCTAGCTAACACTTATGCCTCACATTCACGAGGACATATCAAGCAGCTTCAACACCGCCTGAAACACATCACAAAAACCTCAAATCAAACCATCACCGAATACATGTAAACATCAAGACCGTAGTTGATGAACTTGCAATTTTTGGTAAAAAGCTTGATCAGGATGACATCACTGATGCTGTCATCAACGGACTAGATACTTCTGTATACAAGCCGATTCTAGACGCCATTCATGCTAGAGACTCACCAATCAAATTCAATGAACTCCATGAAAATTTGATCCATCATGAACTAGTCCTTGCCCAACAAACCTCTTCCGCAGCTATCCATCAACCAGTCACCGCCTTCTATGCAAATCATCAACAACTCACAAACCATGGACACCACGACGCAACAACACAACTATTGGGCTATTGCCCACACCCAAACAAACCTCTCCACCTTCAGCACAGAGACCATTCTTGGGAAAATGTCAATGATGTCATCAAAAAGGACATGCCCTTAGCAACTGCAATACCTTTAAAACCTTCTTTCCCACAGTATATGTACCTCCTTACAATCGTAATTTGCAGGTTACTAATGCACAGGTTCACACGATGTCTCCACAACAAATGAACTCTCCCAGCACTGCAAATTGGCTCTTCGACAGTGGTGCTAGCTTCCATGCCACAAATGATCTCATCAACTTATCCATCCATGCGTCATACGATGGGACAGAGGAACTCGTTATTGGGGATGGTTTGTGTTTACAAATCTCTCACATTGGCTCAGTAATTATTCAAACACCTCACACACAACTCATTCTCAAACACGTTCTCTATGTTCCATCTCTCTCTCTCTCTCTTTATATTATCTCTATCTCTCGTTTATGTGTTGATAACCACTTTCTAATAGAATTTTATTCCTTTGTCTTTGTCATTAAGGATCTGACATAAAAAATTCCCCTGTTCAAGGGCACAACAACCAAAGGCATATATGAGCTCCGTTCATCACTATCGCCCCAAATCTTCACCATTCGCTATACCAATCCATCTACCTGGCACCACAGATTGGGACATCCTCAACACAAAGTTTTCAAACAATTATCTTATGTTCTTTCTTTTCTAGTTTAACTGACAATTGTAATTCTTGTCAAATTAATAAAAGTCATCGCCTACTATTTCATGAATCATCACTCACTTCAAATGCTCCTTTAGATGTCTTGTTTTCTGATGTATGGTGCTCTCTAGTTGAATCCATTAATCACTATAAATACTATATTATCTTTGTTGATCACTTCACAAAATACACATGGTTATATCCCATGAAAAAGAAGTCTGATTCCTTTGATATCTTCACTCGTTTTCAATCTCTAGCTGAAAACTACTTCAACACTAAAATCAAGCAATTCTTTTTAGATAATGGCGGTGAATACTTAAAGCTAAGATCTCACTTCTCATCTTCTCGCGTCACTCATCTCACCTCTCCACCCCATACACCAGAACATAATGGTTATGCCGAAAGACGACACCGACATATCGTTGAAACTGGTCTTGCTTTATTATCACACGCAAATATTCCCACTACTTCTTGGCCTTATGCCTTTACCACAGCCGCTTACCTGATAAATCGCCTTCCAACCTCAACCCTTCACAATCTATCTCCTTTTCGGTGCCTCTTTAACAAAGAACCCAATTACAACAAATTAAAAAGTTTTGGTTGCCTTTGCTACCCTTGGCTTCGCCCTCACTCCCCACATAAACTTTATCCTCGTTCAACACCTTGTGTCTTCGTAGGTTACTCACCAACACAAAGTTCTTACTATACCTTTGATCCCGCCTCTCACAAAACCTACACTTCTCGACGTGTTATTTTTGTTGAAATAGATTTTCCTTTTTCAACGACTTACCAACAACCCCACATCACCTTCTATAATAAATCTTGATCACTGGCTTACTCTAAGCATACCAGTTATTGACTCCACACCACCCCAACCCCATCTCGAACCCTCAACACCACCCAACACACCCATTATCTCACATATCAACTCACCACCACCTTTTCCAATATCTCCAATAGAAAATCCTTCACCTCCTCCCTTCCCTGAAGACCCTACTCCTCCTACAAAAATAACCACTCGTCCAAATCCCAAACCAAACCAAAAATACTACAACTGTAATTTCCATTTATACACTATCTCTACTACATACCCCTCTGAACCCACCACCATTACTCAAGCACTCAAAAACTCCTTATGGCGACAAGCCATGCAAGAAGAGTTTGATGCCTTAGAACGAAATAAAACCTAGTATCTTGTTCCTTCTTCTACTGCTCAAAACCTTGTCGGCTGCAAATGGGTCTATCGTACAAAATATAACCCTAATGGTTCCATTGACAGACTCAAAGCCCGCCTTGTAGCCAAAGGATTCCACCAACGCTACGACATTGACTACCGTGAAACCTTTAGCCCCGTTCTTAAGCCCACCACACTTAGAATTATTCTCTATCTTGCCATCTCTAACAGTTGGTCACTTCGCCAATTAGATATAAACAATGCCTTTCTTCAAGGCCATCTCCATGAAGATGTATATACGGCCCAACCTCCAGGATTTGTTAACTCATCCTTTTCTCATCACGTTTGCAAACTCAATAAATCCATTTATGGACTACGCCAGGCCTCTCATGCCTGGTATGATGAACTTAAAAACTATCTCTTATCTCTTTATTTTAAACCCACCATATCAGATTCCTCCCTTTTCATTCTCAAACATTCTTCCTCTTACATTTTAGTCCTTGTCTATGTTGATGACATCATTGTCATGGGTCCATCTTCCTCTCAAATCTCTAACTTCATCTCAACTCTAGCAACAAAATTCTCTCTTAAAGATTTGGGATCTCTTTCCTATTTCCTTGGTATTGAAGTACTCCCTCATACCACTGGTATTCTTTTATCTCAGCGAAAATATATTCTTGATATAATCACTAGAGCAAATATGTGAGAGTGTAAACCAATATCAGCCCCAATAACCAAATCAACACCATTAACCTTAATCGGAGGTACACCCCACCCCTCACCTACTGAATATCAAGCTCTCGTTGGTGCTCTTCAATACCTATCCCTCACCCGACCTGATATCTCCTTCACAGTAAATCGTCCATCCCAATTCATACATGCTCTAGCCTCCTTTCACTGGATAGCTCTCAAAACATTACTCAGGTATCTTTATGGCACTTTATATCATGGTCTCCTCATAAGAAGACATTCTCCTCTCACATTACATGCATTTACTGATGCAGATTAGGCTGGATACAAAGATAACTACCGCAACACAACTGGTTACATCGTTTATCTAGGTTCCAATCCCATTTCATGGAGCTCCAAAAGACAAAGCACTCTAGCAAGAAGCTCTACCGAAGCAGAATTTAGAGCAGTTGCTTCCAGAACTACTGAAGTACAATGGATCACCTCATTGCTTAGTGAACTTGGCTTTTCATCATGCACCACTCCCACCATATATTGTGATAACCTCAACGCTACATCTTACTCTACCAATCTAGTTTTCCACTCAAGTATGAAACACCTTGCCCTGGATTTTCACTTTGTTAGAGAAAAGGTACAACAAGGAACACTTTGTGTTCAACACATTGCAGGTAACAATTAGTTAGCTGATGCTCTTACTGAACCGCTACACCGACCTCGTTTTCGTTATCTTATCTCCAAGATTGGTCTTCTCTCTGGATCGTCCATCTCGCGGGGGCATATTTGGAGATGAGTTGTCAAGATCATTCCCGCCAAGTTTTACTATTCACATGTTTAATATGCAGTCAATATGTTGTTATTATCATTCCTTATTTTCCTCATTAGTTAGTTGTACAATTGTATTATATATACCGTGTATTTTCTTCATCAATCAATACACAAAACATTTTCCAGATCCTCTTCTCTTTTCTTTATATGTAGTTCAAATAAACACCTACAGGTTGCGAGCCTGCTAGCGTTCCACTGGACTGTCTAGGATAGTCTGTGATCGTCATCTATACTCCGCTAGATGACTAGATCGTTGTAAACATTGAGGCCTCTCATCATTTTATCACACATCAACTATTTCATTTACCCATGTTTTACCCAACATTTTCGTAGATATAAAATACTTATACAATTTAAATCATTTAAAACATGTATAAATCGTCCACCCAACATAGATATCAAGAACAAAGATAATATGAACACATTATACGTAATTTATATTAAATACTTCATATCTATGTGTAAGATTAAAGTAACTGTACACTTACTTGTTAAAGTGGTGATTCCAACTTGGACAGCGCTTCGCTTCTTGACAATATAATTTCCTTCGACGAAACCTAGTATTATTACCACTAGATTTAGTATAATATTTATCGTGACTAATTACGAGCATTATTATTTTATAAGTGTTAGACAATATTTTTCAACCACTATGTACAGAAAGGGCCAGACATGAAACACCGGAGGGCATGACCATTTTGGCATTATACCACTTTTGAAATCCAACAACCCTATGCGGCCCTTCAATCCAGATTTCCCGTACCGCGAGTAGTTAAAAAGTATTATAATAACACTTTATATATTATACTTTATAATATATATATATATATATATATATATATATATATATATATATATATATTATTTATAAGTTCATAATAACAATATTAAATTTAAATATAAGTTATACTTAAAGTAGGGTAAGAATAACTCACTTACCGAGATGTTTGGCTAGAAATCGGGCTCTGCGAGGGCAGAACTTCGTCACTGAATCTTTCTAAAAAAGATTCTTGCAGCGATTCAACGTTCACCTTACCATACTAAAACTACAGAAAGAGAAGTCGAATCACGATGGACCAAAATGTTCAGGGGATAAGAAGAGAAAGACTCTTGAATCAAGAGAATGGTGCAAGAAATATGAGAGCCTAGATGCTCTTATTTATAGTAATTGAATTTTCAAAAACTACCCTCTATAGTTACTTAATAACCTTATAATTATTTAAACGTCTAAACACCCTTTTATAATACTATTTTAAATAGAGTTAACGATATTTGTACTAAACTAATGTCGGAAGTACTCAAAACTAGTCTTATAACGACCGCATCGTCGATACATTCCTAATGATATATATATATATATATATATATATATATATATATATATAATTTATACTTTATTTTAATATGTAAATATGCTATTATAAATTATAACTCGTTCATACGAACTCAATTTTTGACATTCTTTATATCCACATGTAGGTATTGACAAGATGTACAAGACTACAACTCTCATTTTGACTCCATCGAGTAATTCTCGACCGATTTTCAATTTAACAGTATGAGAATATTACACTGTTTAACGACCATGTAAAATTCATAACTTCTACATACGGACTCCGTTTTCGACTGTCTTTTTTTTATCATTGAACTCCTATTAATGAGATATTCAATTCTCATTTAGGTTGTGATGACTAACAATCGATTGATCTAAAATATTTTGGGTTGTGCACTGCTATGCTACATCTTATAAAAATCATAATTTCCTCATATGAAGTCAAATTTGGACGTTCTTTTTATGCACTTTCTCGGTTTAACGTATACTACGACTTTCGTTTAGATCGCTAAGGCTAAAAAGTAATTTATCAAAAAAATCATTTTTTTATGTTACGCGATGTCGTGCCGGTTTAGCCGTAAAACTTCGACATGTCATAAATCCTTTATTATAACTCGGATTTCGGCGTTCTTTATATCTTCGGAATCCTTGTCACGACCACTACAACTTTCTGCATAGATATTGGGTTTATCTATTATTTTATTTTTGACACTTATTTTCATTCTTAATTTTTTATATTTTATATATAAGTATAATGCACATAAAATCACATAATTCGCATAATATTCAAGTGATTCCTTTTTATTACTTCAGAATATGTTACAATTGCTGACCCTATTTATTACATCATCACACTAATGCTTAGCCTAGACACACGGACGTTACATACCCACTGCTTGGGCTTAACGTTCACACCGACTTTGTTTGTTTAGGTGGAACTCCGTTCCTCGGCATGGCGAGCCAAAGGTCGGTTCTACTTTTTTGGTTCAGAGGGTGATACCTCGGTAATCAGTAATAATCAGGTATATACCTCATTACTTGCAACCTTTGGCCGGAGCGCCAAACCCTTGTCGTCTGTAGCTGCAAACGTACCGTTGGTATTGTTGGATTGTTGGATGCTTGTGGATATAGGTGTTTATTAAGGCACACTAGCCTTCTCATTTTCATTTATTGTAAGACACCTCCCAATGTTTTTTTTCTACCGTACTGTTAGTTTAAGAGGAGATGTTAGTATAATAATAGGTTTCTAGCCCAGCTATATCAGTGGTGTCCTCCCTCTTTGAGACCGAAGGTTCAAGTCTCGTCGTAGACATATGTGAAGTTAGGTGTTAGTTTATGAATATATAAGATTTGTCTGTTTAAAAAAAATTATTGGATATTTCGTTTAACCCTTTAGCTAGGTTAGACCTGCATACCTTTCCTATTTATAGTCTTATTTATTTTTATTTGTAATTATATTTTTCTTTTCAATAATAAAACTCTAACCGTTTTTTTAGATTGCTATTAGTTTATAGAAGCTATATTAAATTAATCACTTAAAAAATATGATTATTCTTGCAAATGTGTATCTGGGAATCTATATGATAAAAAAAACCTAGTTGTTATATCCTGAATTCGTGATAGAATATGAAAAAATATAATGGTTTAAAATTTTAAAATGGTTTATTGTTATTTTGTTGGGTTATTGTTACTCTAGCCCAATCATGTTTAATATATTGGTTTAAAAGGTCCCTCTCAATTTTTTTTTTTGTCTTTTAGGGGTACGTATTTATGTTTTACCTGCTAATAAAGGGATAGATCTCATTATAAGCCGGTTTTACCGGTTACAATAAACTTTGCCTTTTAAAACCTCATGGGCCCACTTTTTTCTTTGTTATACTTTTGTTGACTTCACATTTGTACTCTTAGGTTCCACATCTTTTTAGATGAGCTTCTCAATCACATTTCTACTCTTTCTCCTAAACTCTTTGCTTTTCTACGTATAAGCTTCCATGACAAATTGTGCCCCCTTATATATAGTTGTAAATTATGGTCTTATTGGTGGGTTTAAAATTAAGGTCATATCAACACCCTCCATCAATCATCAGGTGTCATCTCCTTCGTCAACCATTTTCCTTCGACAACGATCTTCCATCGTTGCGATTCCTCCGATAACCTGCTTCCGGACGCTGCTTCCTCCGACAACCATCTTCCATTGATCCCTGCCCATCTCCCTTTCCATGACATCTGTACAGACTACAAGAACACCCCTTTTTTCTCATATATAAGGGGGTTTCCAGGAGAAAACAGAAGCAAACCCACATTTCAGGTAAGGCTTTAAACCCGTTTGATTTGATTAGTGATTTAGATTTTAATTTAGATTTTGATAAAATCAACTCCTAATTATGGATTTTGTTTTGTTTTCTTGTCTGGGTTGATTTTAGTTTCGATTCTATGTACACAAGTAGGACTAGTATTGATAAAATACATTGAAGTTGAACCTCTTTGCGGTGCTCTTCATTTTTGGAGTTTTTATGCGATATAATAACCTAAATTTACCCGGGACGAGGTTATACATGTGTTTGAACTACAATAATACTCTATTTTGAGATGGGCGTATTTCGATTATAACCAAGTCATATTTCTTCCATGGCCAAGCACAGATAGAAGGAGAAATCGCCTTCCCCGACTATGATTCGTCCTCATTTTCCTTGCTTACCTTCTTCTTTTTCAATCGACGCAATGTTGCTTATAATGAACAAAAACTTTTGCGGAATTGGGTTTGCAGAAACAGGATTGTATATAAGTAAGTTGGATTCAATCGATACTTTACTTTACTGGTCCAATTTCGATGTCAAATTTTTGTGTTAATTTTGACTTGTATATAAAGAAACTTAGTGGTTTGACTTTTTTGGAAAATTTCATCTTTGACTCTTACTATCACTCATGGAAGGTAATCCCAAGCCTGGATCATGTTGATACAAATTTCATCTTGACCAAATGCCACGTGACATATCTAAATTGAAGATTTGGAAGGGGTTTATCGGGTAACCCCTTCATATTTTTGATAATGACCTTTTATAACGGTAAAACACAAGTACGTACCCTTAAAAGGCAAAAAAAAAAAATCACGAGGAACATTTTAAACTAATATACTAAACATCGTTGGGTTATAGTGACAATACCCTTATTTTGTTATAACATGAAAAAGAAAAATTAAATTGCTTTCTATTTTTTATTTTTTATGCCTACAAACGTTCATATCTAATAAGATTATGACAAGTGTCATCATTCCATATTTTTTTAATTAACTCATTAAGGTTATATTAAGAATATATTAAATAAAATAAAATTAAATAATAATTTGTGGTAATTTTAATGGGTAGGAATAATTATAATTAAGTAATTTAATTTCTTCTTGAAAAAATATAATTACGTGGGTCTATGTATATTTATAGTAGTTAACCGGAAAATAAGTTTTGAGAATTTTATGTAATTTGTCCTAAAATATTAACCAATCCACCTTTGCGTCAATCTTTTTCCTTTGTTTGCAGAACTCATCATCACGAATCATCATCACCAAAGAAGATAGAACCTAGAATATAAATACTAAGAATCATCTGATCATCTCTCATAACTCCAAACCCTCTCTCTCTCTCTCTCTCTCTCTCTCTCTCTCTCTGAGGCAGAGCTTGTACTTTTAAGTAATCTGCTCTCTTGCTAGTATAACTGTTCAATTTTATCTCTAAATTGTTTTCTGAAGTGGGATCAAGAGGAAAAACGGGGGAGAATGTGGGGATTTGGGGGCAGATTCTACTGGGGGGAGAGAAAAGAAGAAGAAAGAAGAAGAGGACCAAACAAAGGAATAGTGGTTGTATTCGCTTGGATGTCAAGTCAAGATAAGCATTTGAAGAACTATGTTGATCTTTACTCCTCTCTCGGTTGGGATTCCCTTGTCTGCCATTCGCAATTTCTTAATCTGTATGTGTTCTCCAATCCTAATTAGTATCTTCTATAAACCCTAATCTTCATCTGGTGTTATTCCCAATTCCCGGTTTTAGTTTGGTACACCGATTGTTACATAATTAATATACACTTCGACTTTTAACTTCAATCGATTTGTTATCTATTTCGAGGCGACGTGAATTGAAACACTTCTCCTGAAAAAAAAAAGATTAACAAGTTGAAATCTAATACGAGTATCAAATCTTATCAATTTCTTACATGAAGTGTAGCTATTTTTTACTTGAAAGAAGAGGAATTGCTTCCAATTGGCTTAATTTTGGGGCATCTAAAGCTTTGACTTTCGGTTTTTGAGTGATTCTTTTGGGTTATTCGGCATGATGAATCTGATTTGTTCTTGAGGTTTAGGAGATAACATATAGCTGGGAACTTAATACTCTTTTTTGTCCCATCTATATATCACTATTTGGATATCAAAATACCCTCCCATCTTCTGAGAGTTTTAAAGTGTTCTAAATAAAAATTTGCTTTCAAATTGAAAGCAAATTTTATCTATCAAATTCAGTACAACAAATACTTTGTAAAATTGAGACAATTAGGTCACTTTAGCTTTAAAAGTTGCTGAAAAACGTTGCAAATGATTCACAGGTTCTTCCCTGATAAAGCTGCAACTTTGGCAGTGGACCTTCTAAATGAGCTTGTTAAGGTAAGTTTTATAACTTCTTACCACTCATTGTGTTGGTAGACAATAGTCAGAAAAAAAAACCGTTTTATTTCTTTTTCTTGATTAGTTCAGATTTCTTTTTCCCATTTTGTATGATGATATGTTTGTTATATTAAGTATTTTTATAGGCTTGAACTTGATACAAATTTTTGTTGTTTTGTATATGAAGGAGCTAAAGAAAAGGCCATGCCCAGTTGTCTTTGCTTCATTCTCTGGTGGCCCCAAAGCTTGCATGTATAAAGTTTTGCAGGTAAATATATTTTCAGATTCATATATTATATAATTATAACATCATATCACAAAAGGATCATTACAATAGTAAGTAAACATTGCCTGATGATTAACCAAGAAAATTGTGATAATCTTTTTGGTATACAGATAATCGACTCAAACTCAAAGTGTGAACCTCATAGAAATCTGGTATGATCTTTATTCTTCTTTTTTCCTTTGTATCATTTTCTTTATATGATCCATCAAGCCATTAGTTTATATACAGGCAAAATCCAGAAAAAAAAATTCAATAATTTGAAAACTTGTTTTGTGTTCTATGATAGGATGAATATCAACTTGTGAGAGATTGTCTTTCTGGACACATATTTGATTCTTGTCCAGTTGATTTCACAAGTGATTTGGGCACCCGATTTGTTCTTCACCCAAGCATTCTCAAACTCTCTCATCCTCCCATAATAGCAACATGGATTGCAAATGGTATCTCATCTACTCTTGATGCCTTCTTTCTTAACAAATGGGAGTCACAACGTGCAGAATATTGGCAGACTTTATACTCAACTATAGTAAGTTCCCATTTCTCACCTTTTTTTTTTTTTTTATCATTTTCCACTCAACCCCCTTTTCCATTTCTTATTTTCAAATTAAAATATAGGGAAACGGAGCACCATATCTAATACTTTGCTCAGAAAACGACGATCTCGCCCCCTACCAAATCATCTATAATTTTTCTCAAAGATTACAAAGTCTCGGCGGCGATGTCAAATTCGTAAAATGGAGTAGCTCCCCTCATGTAGGTAATACTGTTGGCTTATTGCCACGATCCACTAAGATTCAGCTCTGTGTCGCTGAGATTATGACTTATTGCCATGATCCACTGAGATTCAACTCTGTGTCGCTCAGATTTTTATAATTAAGATTTTGAAAAAAGCCTTATCTGTGTTACTTACGTAGGTCACTATCGATACCATCCGGATGAGTACAAGGAGGGTGTGACCGAGCTCCTGACAAAAGCCGTAGCCGTATACTCGCGAAGAACCGAACGGGTCGGTGGGGCCCACGACAGTACGACCTCGGAACCGTTACACCGTTTAAGGGAAGCGGTTTCGAGCTCGAACCAATACCAGAACCTCCATCGAGTCACACTTGATTTGAATGACCACTTTGTTGTGCCAGGTGGCTCGGTTGAGTACCATGAAGGTAGAGATGTGGGGTCCGTTCATGATGAACCGAAAGAACGGTTTATCCCACGGTCGGCCCCACCAATGATTAATGCTCATGGGATTCTTGGTCAAATCTTGTTTGATGTTTGTGTTCCTAAGAATGTGGAGGATTGGGATTTGAAGTTGTCATCATCTTCATCTTCATTTGCTACATTTGGTTCGGGTAGGAGACATTCACACTTTAATCCTATGAAATGCATCCGAAGATCGAGACTGTAGACGTGTTTGGCGGGTTTGAATAATAAGGTTTTTAACATGAAATGTATATAATAGATATAAGGTGCATGTTGTGGAGTTTTGTAGACTGACTATTTACAATAAAGAAGTAAGTTTTGATGACTATTTAGTACTTGCGCATTGTTATTGTTGTGCGAGTGGTGTCACATGATGCCATTGTTTTATATTTTCTTCTTAAAAAAGTGTTTTGAGACGTGGTTGTTGAGATTGAGTTTCAGGAATGATGATGGGGTTAAATTTCTTGCATTTGTCGTTTTTGTTTCATCGTCTATTTTTTTTTTTTTTTTGTCTCCATATGTTATAGATAGCATTGAAGCCTTGTTCAAGATTGGAGTAATTATCTTTTAGCATGATGTGCATTTGTATTGATTCCTTGGTGAAAAGCCTTCTACTTGCGTTTATTAAAAGGTGATTCCAAATTTGTCTTTAAAACACCAATCCCATCCACTAACGATCGTCATTCTATTTCTGGATATTCATGTCAGGTTCGTTTGAATATGGTCGTTTCTAGATGTTTGGATCCGGTCATTTCTGAATGTCATTATCAGATTCGTTTTGGGAATTTCTCCGCTGGTAATTGATTTAGATTTCTGGGTTTCGTAATTTTTCTGGATTTGGTGGCAATGTTACTACAATTTTCTTTGTGTTTTGTTCCCTGTGGCAGTTTTCCAGTGGACAAAGATATTAGTCAGAGATGGTGGGGAAAGGAAGATAATGATTTCACCAAAGGGCTTTTTTGTAAGATATTTGAGTGTTATAAACTCTTTCAAGATATTGAAAATAATAAATATAGAGGGTGTTTGGATAAATTCGCTTATAACTTATTAGTTTATAACGGTGTGAGAAAACAACTTTTGCAAAAGTGTTTGGATTAGCTTATAGGGGTGGAGATAAGCAATAAGTTGATAAGCATTTAGCTGTTTGACATACAAAATAGTTTATATGAGTAAAATGACTAGAAATAAGCTTTAAGCAATGGGGGAAAAGCTTTCTAAAATTAGCTTGTTTAGTTTATTCCTACCACAATAAACTAATTTTTAATTATTCATATCCAAACACTTAAACTTAGCTTATAGCAGCGGAGATAAACAATAAGCTATAAACTCTCTTTTTTCCCTATCCAAACACTCTCATACTCTTTGAATTCAATTTGGTATATAATTATGTAAGTGCAAATATGGTCTCAAGTTCTCATGCAAGCTCTGTTACTCTACCAAATCCCATATCCAATTGATATAAGATTCAAAAGACCATTTGGATCCATAAAGTTGCTAAATATATAGATCTACTCCACTCAAATCAAGCCAAAACATAAGATGGTGATCCTAAGCAACTTCCCTCACGATGATGCTTCTTTTTCTCTCTTTTTCCTTCCTTTCCACAAGTAAAACACCAAATACCTCAAGGGAATCGAAATATAGGGTTTCCAGAGGCTTAGAGGGTCAGGGAGGCTGGGGATGCAACCCTAACCTCTCATTCCCTTAAACACCCAAAAATTAGGGTTTAGGGTCATTAAGTCGTTCTCACGTCGTGAGACCTTATGCCTCACACCGTGAGACTCCAAAAATGTGGGTCAACGACCACTCACAACGTGACCCACAAGATCTCACGTCATGAGGACCATCAAAATGCAATAAATGAATAAATTGAATACCTCAGGGTTCAAGATGTTACAAGTTGCCCATATAAATGATTGACGGAGGCTAGCCATATGCCTCATACTTTCATAGATATGTGGGATTGAATAAGATGGACCCAACTTTTTTTTTTTAATTTATAGATAATAAAAACCAAAAAAAAATAATTAATATATAGGAGATAATATTGTCATTTTAGGTCTTGTTGGGACTAACCATGCAAACTACTCAAAACGACAGTCGACAGGGACCATTTCAATATTTTACTTAATATTAATTGTAGTGATGTATTCTCATGTTTTTATACGTTCAAAGTCTGAAACACTTGTCGTCGATCTACCCAACACATTTTTCTCAAAAGAAAGTGAGATGACAAAGTTGGCGGCTTCGTCTAGAACATATCTGAATTCGAGAGTTAGGGTTTCATGAGCATATCTGATTTCTAGTGTTAGGGTTTCAGGACACTTATGGCGGCGACGTAAGGGTTTCAGAAAACGAGAAGGGCGGCGGAGGGTGGTGATGGCAGCGATGGTGTTTACGGTGGTGGAAGAGGACATGGGAGTTTGAAGGTGTATGAAAAGAGAGAGAGAGAGAGAGAGAGAGAGAGAGAGAGGTGGGCCATCTTATTTTTTATTGTTTAAATAAATAAATAAGTATTATATTTAAAAAAATAAAAGAAAAATAGAAAAATAAATACCCCAATGTTATTAAAGTCATTTTAATTTACTGGGAGACCAAATCCGCAACGAAACTAGTTCAAAAGGACCACGAAGCCAAAAAAAAGTCTATATGTTTTAATTGTAAAAATATTTATTTGGATGGTTAAACATAATAAAATCAAATTACAATAGTTTTATAAAATTCAAAGTTTTTTTGGTTAGACGAAAACTCTTTATATTGAATTACAGTAGTTCTCTAAAAAATTAGTGGTTAAATTAGAAATTTATTATTTCAATGGTTAGCTTGCATAAAAAAAGTCTAAGAGGATCCATATTATAGTGTTCAATGAGAGAGTTGAATGAAGTTACAAACCTAAGGCTTGTTCGATAAAAATAACTAGAAGCTGAAAGTTGTAGCTTTCATTCGTATTAGAGTGTTCAATATAAGTAGCTGGAAACTTTTTTGAATATATAAAATTATATAAAAGGGCATATGGATAGAAACTAAAAATTGAAATATAATGATAATAAATTAATTTATCTAAAATATAATTATTAAAATTTAAAAATCATCCAAATTTTAATACCAAGTTCATCCGTTAAGTTTCTCAAATGATAAAAACTTTTTTTATGCATATTAGTAAATGGTGATTTTTTTTAAAAAAAAGTAGTAAGACTTTTCAATTTTGTGAGAATTCGTGTCAAACATTTTTTTACATAAGAAAGCATTCTAAAAAAACAATATTATTGTATGATGTTAATTTTGGTTTATAAATTTATATAATAAATATTTATTTATTTGTTAGATGAAGATTATTAAATTATAAAATTTGTTGATATGGTTATTTCAAATAAAGACATTATAATTGTTAACGTATATTTATTTTAATTGTATATGATAATCGCCAAAAATATGGATATAACTTATTTATTTCAAAAGGTATTTAAGTCAATTTGTTAAAATCTAAAAGAGTTTTATGTTCGTTGAAATAACTTTTAGATTTAAAGTTTTTTGTTTAGCCAAAAAGCTAAAAGCTTCTACTATCAAACCATTTTTTTGGAACATTTTCTTGAAAGTTAGAAGCTAGACTGTAACACCCATAAAATTTGAGCCAAATTAAAACTTTTTAATACATTTTAAAACCATCAAGTTATTATAGTTTGTTTTCAAAATAGTTTTAGACATCAGAATATCCCCATAATCAATTCATAAGACCATAAAATATGAGGAGTTGTACGATCACGCCTTTGCCTTCCTGCGATCATCTGATGTACCTGAAACAATAAACTGAAACTGTAAGCCCGAGAGCTTAGTGAGTTACCCCAAAATACCAACACCATACAACATAACCATATCAAATAACCAATACATAACAACATGCATAATAAGTCGTCAGCCTGATTGGACTGCCTCACAGGCCTTCAGTCTATATGGACTGCTCTCCGAGCCTTCGACACGTTTGGACCGCCTCGCAGAGCCTACAGCCTATCTGGACCGCTCGTCAGGCCTTTGCTCTGATTGAATCCCTTTGCAGGGCCTTTAGGTTATCTGGACCGCCCTGGGTATGTTGGCCTCCAGCACAAAGCAGGACTGCCTCAACCCAACCCTAAATCAAACAAGCATGTGTACATAAATATCGTACACTTGCATATATATAACAGCCATACTAATCTAACAGATCACCAATCATAGCAACATCCTATAACCAGGATACGACCTAACCAGGTCACTAACATAGCATTATCCTATATACCAGGATACCGATAGAACAATCATAATAGCATAACAACATCCTATCTATCAGGATACCGATCTAACAGATCATAACAACATACAAGCATACTATAACCAGGATACCGATCTATCCGAAATCTAACATAGCAACCATCCTAAACCAGGATGAAATTTAGCATATCAATAACATAGCAACCATCCTAAACAAGGGTGTAATCTAGCATATCAATAACATAGCAACCATGCTAAACCAGGATGTAAATTAGAAAGGGTCGACCTTAGTGCCATAGACCCTGTAGATATAGTGAGGATAACTCACCTGGCACTCTTTATATGTACGGAACCCTTGAGACATATTCTACAACTTGGTTAAGATTATTTATTCTAAATAATCTTTTGTCAAAAAGTCGTTTTCGACCCCTATTATCTCTAAATTGACTAGCCCGGATCTATGAGCGTTACAATTATCTCCTCCTTAGGATGATTACGTCCCGGAATCATCAACGAAACAGGACTCACATGATGACTCCATATGTTATCTCTTCATCCTAAGTAATAATGGTAACTTTGATGTTTCTTCGAATGGGTATCTAACTCTAAGACTTCCTGACTGCAGGCGGTGCCCGATCTTCGACCCGCTCTCTATCTCATGTTAGACTTCCAATCATGATCTTCATGTCGCGATCTCGATCTTTATTGGAGACTCCTTTTTTAACAAACTTGAGATAAGTTTCTTCCTTCGATTAGCATAATAGACTGATGGGTCATGTTCTAATGACCTCTTATTGTATGATGTATCGCTTGGACTCAGGTCTTTTAGAGTCAAATTCCAGAACAGACTATACAAGCTTCATGTTCTAACCACATCTTAAAAGGTAGCATTTCTAGCTACAAACAACTTTTCACGATACCTCTACTGATCGCTTTTTATTTCAATCTTTCGTCTTAATTCAGACGCTACATCGAACTTGATTCTCTAAACCACATAACATACTCAACGTAATTGGACTCAATTTGATATGACCACTAGGGTCGGAATAACAATCATCTTCTTAGTCATTACCAAAACGATGGTAATGACATACTTGAATAAAACGAAATCGTAACCTTGTGACTTTCCCTGATCCAAGCGTGAGTCCTATGCTTCCGGTAGTATATGCATCTACTACCTTTCACACCTAATCATACTCATCCCAAGTATTGTCTTGCAGTCCCCAAGTCCTAAAATCACGAAACAATTTAACACATACGAGTGTGTCCAAATAATCATAAAAATTTCCCTAGACTCTACTAGGACTTCTTCCATGCATATATTCAATCATCAATTATGCTTCAACTCAGTTGGTGATGGACATTCCAGATGATAGGAAAACTTTAGGAATTACATCAATCGTTCTATCATCCCGCCAATCAAATGTGTACATTCAGATGTACCCTACTTCTATAGACGTACTGCTATTTTATCAGACGTATTCTAAAGGCAAGATATCTCTCTTATTATATCTTCTGATAGGTCTTATTCAGTATCGTAAGTCGTCACTCAGTTTATCATGGTTCGCATCACTTCCTGAACTTCTACCATTGTGATAGGTTCGGGTGCAGGTGCAACGACCGATGCATGACCCATCACATTCTTAGGATCAGGTTGTCATCTTCCTCTTGTTTTGTACACCCAAGCAGACGTTCGGTGTACCAAGACGAGAATTTAAGATAGGAAAGATTTTATTTACGATATACGTATAAATCTCCTTGTCACACTGAAACGTTACATGCTAGTTCTAATATCGTAATCATACGCTTAGAATCCTGAATACATAAGGTTTCCAGATCCGGTCGGCAACAGACCATAGATCCAAACAAATAACAGCATATAAGACATCTTTATAGCTATAATATAAATCATTTAGCACATAAAACATTTTAGGCATCTTTCCTAAAATAAACTAGTGCTCGTGTCTAAATTATAGCAGACACACATCTCACAATCATCACTTAGCATTCTAAGTTTAAGTCTAGAAATTTCCTACAAATTCCTAGTTCTCTTAAACTAATGCTCTGATACCAACTGTAACATCCCCATTTTCACGGCCAGAAAAGACCGATTTTGTTTATGCTTTGTAAAAATCAGAGTACTTCTTTTCATAAAAATGTTGCGGAATTTGTTCCCAGAAAAACACGATAAATACGTTATCAAAACATTTTCGAAGAAACATATTTTATTTATTTTAAAACGTTTGGGATGTTATCGTCAATACAAAAACATAAGCATAAACAGAACTTACATTTATTTACACTAGTGATCTACATTTCTTTAATCTCTCAATGTAATGTGACTTCATCTCAACACCTGTAATATAAATAAACTGAGTGGGTCAGGTTGGGAAACCTGGTGAGTACATAGGGTTTCCCACCCACAATAATATAATTATTATGTTTAAACAATCAAACAATCAACCCAATTACCCATCCCCATTATCTTCTTTAGTCTTAAGGATCTACCCTAAGAATCAGTTATTCCTCGTTCATTCATTCCTAAGGATCATCCTAAGGAATCGGCACGAAGTCCATCGTTGCCACAGTTTACACAACAGGCACTAAGTCTGCATAGTCGCCAGGGGTTAGGCATCAAGTCTGCATGATCGCCAATGTTTACACAACGAGCACTAAGTCTACATAGTCGCCAGGGTTTAGGCATCAAGTCTGCATGATCGCCAAGGTTTAGGCACCAAGTCTGCATGGTCGCCAAGGTTTAGAGCACACCGGGTGAACACATCGTTCACAACACTTACAGGTTGCGAGCCTGCTAGTGTTCCATTGGACTGTCTAGAATAGTCCGTGGTTGTCATCCATACTCTGCTGAATGACGGGGTCATCGTTTGGGAAAAAGGCTTCTCACATCGCCCACCTCTCACCCTCACCTCGTGGTCTATAACACCTCTCAACTCATCATCAAACTCATATTCCATCTATTACATCTACCCATGTTTTACCCCAACATTATCGTAGATATAGAATACATATACATTTTAAATCATTTAAAACATGTATAAAATCGTTCATCCAACATAGACAGCAAGTATTCAGATAATATGCACACATAGCACGTAATTTATATAAAATATTTCATATCTATGTGTAAGATGAAAGTAACTATGCACTCACAACACATAATATATATTAAATACTTCATATCTATGTGTAAGATGAAAGTAACTATGCACTCACAACACGTAATATATATTAAATACTTCACATCTATGTGTAAGATGAAAGTAACTATGCACTCACAACACGTAATATATATTAAATACTTCATATCTATGTGTAAGATGAAAGTAACTATGCACTCACCTGAGAAGGTGGTGCCTCGGTACTCGGACAACGCTTTGTTTACTTTAAAATAATTTCCTTGGATGAAACCTAGTATTATTACCACTAGATTTTAGTCTAATATTTGCCGTGACTAATTATTAGTCTTATTATTATTATATAAGCGTTTAAACAATACTTTCCAACCACTATGTATAGACAGGGGCAGACATAAAACACCAGAGGGCAGGACCATTTTGTCATATAGCACTTCTGAAATCCAACAACCCTATACTGCCGTTTAAACCAAATTCCCCGTACCGCGAGTAGTTAAAAATATATTATAACAACACTTATAAAATAATAGCTCGAATATTTATTATAAGTTCATAATAACAATACTAATTTTAAACATAAGCTATATTAAAATCGGGTAAGCATAACTTACTTACAAGGGGGTTTTAGCTAGGAGTCAGGCTCTGCTGGGGCAGAACTTCGTCGCTGAATCTTTCTAAGAAAGATTCGTGCAGCGCTTCGACGCTCACCTTACTATACTAAAACTACAGAAAGAGAAGTCGAATCACGAGGGACCGAAATGCTCAAGGGATAAGAAGAGAAAGACTCTTGAATCAAGAGAATGGTGCAAGAAATATGAGAGCCCAAGGCTCTTATTTATACTAATTTAATTTTCAAAAACTACCCTCCATAATTACTTAATGACCTTTTACTTATATAAACAACTAAACGCCCCTTTATAATACTATTTTAAATAGATTTAATGATATTTGTACTAAACTAATGTCGAAAGAACTCAACATTAGTCTTATAATGACCGCATCGTCGATACCTTTCTAATGATATATATATATATATATATATATATATATATATATATATATATATATATATATATATATATATATATGTACGTATATATGATTTGTACTTTATTTTAATACGTAAATATGTTATTATAATTTTTAACTCGTTCATACGAACTCCGTTTTTGACGTTATTTACATCCACGTGTAGGTGGAGACGTACTCTACAACTTTCATTTAGACTCCGTCGGCTAATTTTGACTTTATTTTTAAAGTTATATTTTTAACAGATCGGGACAAGATTCGTCCGTTAAAATCTCATAACTTCTTTATCCGATGTCCATTTTCGTCTGTCTTTTTATCGTTACGCTACTAATAACGAGATCTTCGATTCTCGTTTAGGTTGTGTCGGCTAAAAACCGCTCGATCTAATACTCGAACTTTGGGCTGTACACCGCTAAGCCGAAACTTCGAAAAATCATAACTTCCTCATACGAAGTCAGATTTAGGCGTTCTTTTTATGGAAATTCTCAGGTTAACATATTCTACGACTTTCATTTAGATTACTAAGGCTAAAAGTCTCTCTATCATAAATTCACTATTTACGTCTTCCCAGTGCCGTGTCGGTTCCGTCGCGAAACTTCGACGGGTCATAACTTCATCGTTATAACTCGGATTTCGGCGCTCTTTATATGTACGGAACCCTTGAGACATATTCTACAACTTGGTTAAGATTATTTATTCTAAATAATCTTTTGTCAAAAAGTTATTTTCGACCCTTATTATCTCTAATTGACTAGCCCGGATCTACGGGCGTTACAACACTCCAAAGACCCAAAAGTCAAGTAATGGGCCAAAGTACAACATATGGCCCAATTTTCCAAATTGGGCCCAAGGCTCTCACATGGGCCTTATCCTTAAGCCCATACAATTATTTAGTCCATTTACTTATTCTTGGAAAACCCATTATTAGTCCAATCACCAAAGCCTAATAGTAAGGCCCAACTCAAGGCCCGAGTAAGATTAGGGCTTTCACATGAAATGATGATTAGGGTTAAGTGTTTCTTACTTAACCCATTAAGGACTTAATCTATTAAGTCCATTGTTGCCTTACATTAATTTGCCAATGACTATTATTTAATATTTCAAGTTATTAAATAATTCTCGTGTGCGTGCCGATCAATTCCCAAAAATTAGGGTTTCCCAACACAATACTAGCCCATTAGTCCATTGATTGGGCTTTTAAGTCACATTGAGCCTTATTGGGCCCAATAGGATTTTATTAGGTTAATTAGGGCTTTATTGGACCCCATTAAGCCCACTAGAGTTTCATTAAGCCCATTAGGGTTTCAAGCATCCCAACAAATCAATACCACAAAGCAAAGCACACCGCCACCCGACACGGCGGCCGGTGGTGGTTAGGGTTTTCTTTTCCATTATTTCACTTTCTTGCTACAAGTTACAATGCCTATACCAAAATAAACACACACACATACTAATAATACACACACACACTAATAACACACACAACCACCTTGGCGATAGCCGGCGGTAGAGAGCGACAGACAGCCAACACTTCATGGTGGTGGCAGTGGGGTTTTCCTCCAGATCTCCGGCCAAAATCGTTCCAGCAGCCTCATATTGTCACCACATTCAAACACAAACACCCCAAAACCCACAACCATTTACTCGGAAAAGCGCACACAACCACCCACCTTACAGTGGTGCATAGCGAGAACGAGATGACGACCACCATGACGGGCCACCATGGTGGTTCCCGTGATGTTTCTGGCCAGAAGAAGACATCGCCGTGCGGTCAGCAACCCAAAACACACGCAATTGCGACACACGGGATGAGCATGCACACAACAGCCACCCTTGAGGTGGCGAATGTTGACTGAAGTAGAAGAAAGACCACACAGGCGACGACGATCGAGTTGGGACATGGCACCGACGAAACACAGTGACACAGAAGGGGGAATGGCAGCGGTGGTCTGGAGATTCTCGGCTTCCACAGCGGAGGGGCGGTTGTCCGGTGACTTCGCTGCAACAGAAGAACGGGGAGAAGGAAGAGGGTTACGACCCCAACCGACGAACTGTAACAATCACACCCGCAACCTTGCTTCAACCGACCAACTCCACCATCACACGTTGGCTCTTGATCCTCACTTGCGTCGGCAGCAGCGGCGGAGAGAGTGAGGGAATGAAGAAGATGACGGCTACACCAATGGTCCCTAGGGTTAGGGTTTCGGGTCCCTTAAATACTCGCTTCCAATTAAAGTTTGCCATGATGGCAACTAAAGTCCCTCCCCATAATATTCCTTTCAATCATAGCCCATTATTTACCTTTTCAACCCTACCCTCTTCAATTCTTTTCAAATCAGATTTGAAATTTACACTTCGGCCCCTGACTCCATAAAATCCTTTCAATTTAAGCTCGTACTTACCCTTTAACCCTCGGAAATCACAAGTATCCCATTTGGCACCCCGAAACCAACACCCCACTAATTATTTGATTTTGGCTATAAAATAATAATAAAATTACATCTCGGGGTTCGGGGTTTATTATTTATTTATTCTATTTTAATCGGGATATTACATAGACACTCCCAAAAGTTGAATGTCGTACATACCCTTAGGTGTTGTTTGGTTCGCATAATCTTTCTAAAGGACTTGGAATTGGAATTGGAATTGGAAAAGAAATCTATCAGGAATATAAATCCAACTCTATATAATGTTTGGTTGGCAGAAACTGAATTGGAATTAATTCTAGATTCTATTTGGTTTGCAGGAAAAGAAATTATAATCCATATAAAATGATAGAATTACCATTTATGTTTGTTTTACTTAATTTTACTTTATTTTCTATCTTACATGTAAATAGATATTATATAAACTATAAAAAATAGTAAATTTTCATTTTATTAATTTAGAAATCATGTTGGTGGCGGTAGCAGTGGCAATAGTGGTGGGTGGTGGTGGCGATGGCGGTAGTAGTGGGTGGTGGTGGCAGTAGTGGTAGGTGGTAGTGGTTGTGGTGGTGGTTGTAGGTGTGTGGTGGTGGCAATAGTGGTGGTGGTAGGTGGGTGACGGTTACGATGGCAGTGACGGTGGGTAGGTAGTGGTAGTGGGGGTAGGTAGGTGGTGGTTGGTGGGTGTCACACCCCCGAACCAAACGGCGGAAACGTCCGAGGGCTCGTGTGACTTAAATTGAAATATCATCACAATGAATATACATGAACAACACATACATCACCAACATTACATAGTACAACTGACATTGTTCACATCAAGTACATTGTTTAAACATTTCACATCCGTAACATAAATTGTTTGAGAATTTTTCAAAACATAACATCCTAACATACTTGGTATTGTTCTTCGGCTTATCTGCTACCTGAGAATACAAGTTATTTTGAAAACGTCAACATATATAATGTTTGTGAGTTCATAAACATGTTTGATATAAAACTTGTTTGTATCGTTGTAAAACCCAGAAAATCCGATATTTTCTGTACAAAAACTTTTGCAGAAAGATGCGATGATCCCATAAGTGCATGTGTATGTGATTTCAAAAACAAGTGAAAGTGATTGTTATTCAAAATTGATTATCGTATTATAGTTGTTGTGTATAGGAGTGAATAATGTTGTTCCCCCGGAAAACCCGATATTTTCGATATAAATAGTATGATAGTTTTATGTTATTGTATCGTCACAACGAATGAATATGTTTTCCCTTGATTAATTAGATGGTGTTGGATCTCGATGTGAGTCGTTATAACCATGGTGTTGGCATTCTAGAGAATGCCGGAATTGATTTAAAAATTTGTCACCCTAGACTGGCCGAGTCTAAATGTAGCGAACAGCTCAGGTGTGGGGTAGTCACCCCCATATAGATCTATAAAAAAAACTCTCACTCTCCCTCCAGGAGACTCTGATTATAACTACAGACTACGACCGACACTTAATAGTGTCACCCATTATTTCCCACTAAATCCAACTGAATTTGAATAACCTTGTTTATCAACCAAAATTTATGTTTACTTGAATAATAGAGATAAGCCTAACAGACGAAGAGAAGAGGATAGCAGAGGCCCACTAATCCTGTATGATATTATAGGTTGTCGAGTATGAGACGGGCACGTTGGCCCATCATTCATATGTTTGATTTGGACCTTACTAGCAATGTCAATGGGCCACTGAGGCCCAATAACATGTAAAATCCATTGAGGGTCCCTTAGGCATGTAATTGGGTCACAGGAGGCCCAATAAACATGTGTAAATATATCAGGCCCAATTAAACATGATATTGGGCCACAAAGGCCCAATAGCACGTATAGAAGGTATTTGAGCCCAACTTTTGAATCGCTTATGTTTTATCAAGTTTGAGTTCGTATTGTTGGTATTCGTGGTATGTTAAATGTTTATTCACAATAACGAAATATTTTAACGTTTGATTTATAACGAAGTTTTTATTTTATATATATATATATATATATATATATATATATATATATATATATATATATATATATATATATATTTTAAAACTATGTGTTACAAACTTGATATTTTTAACCCCAAAAGTTATAATCGTTTATTTGGTCCAAAAACATTTAGATTAACCATTATGACACATTTTTCTATAAAAATGACAGTTTTAGTCCCTTTTTACGAAAATTTATATTTTTGGTCCTTAAACCATTTTTATTGACATTTTCCACCCAAAATTTATTTGAATAGTAATTTCAATCCAAAACTATTGCATTTGTCATTTCCAGCCTTCATTTGCAAAAAGTTACATGACCCAGTTTCCGTAAGTTTTACAATTTTGACCCTAAAATCAAAAACTTTGCATTTTTAGTCCAAATTTGATAATAAACTCATTTTTAACCCTTGAAAAAGTTTATTTACATTTTAGACCCATATTTTGTTAAGTTTTCCCATTCAGCCCCTCTAATTCTCAGTTTTTTGCAACTTTGGGCCCAAAACCCATTAAGCCCACTTTTCAGCCCATTAAGCTAAAATTTATGTTTTTGATCTTTTGAAAAGTGTTATTTTCATAAAAATCAGCTTTTATACATATAAACAACTTATAACCCTCATAAAACTGACAAATTACAATTTATACCCAATCTTTGTTATTTTTGCAAAAATGACACTTGTAATGTTCTTTTGGTTTTGTTTTTCACTTTTTAAACTTAAAGACCCTTAGATCCATGATGTATGTTGTTCATTGTGTTCTTGTTCATGATTATTTCACCCTTTTATTATAGATCTCGAAATATAATACATATTTCATATTATCACAACCAAAAACTAATGAATTCACATATAGCATGCAAACACACATAGATTATCACATAATACTTGTATTCTCCCCCCAAAAAAAGTAAAAATCGAAAACAAGGGGGTATGAAATCACCTTGCTTTGTTGCTCACGATTTTGAAGAAAGAAATGAAGAAGATTTTGATCCTAGTAGGCCTTCTTGGGTGGATCTCGAACTTAGAGTTTTCTAGGAGTATGATCATGAGTTTGTGTGAGTTTAGAAGAGATTCTTGATTAAATAAAGAGACTAGACTATGGATCCAAGCATCAACTTACCTAGGATGATGATTCTTGTGGAAGAACCTTCTTGAAATGCCCTAAATCTCGAAGATTTTGAAGGAGGAATGAAGGTGTTCTTGAGAGGATTTGGAAGTGAATTAAGTGTGTGTGTGTGTGTGTGTGTGTGTGTGTGTTGATGCCCTCGGCCGAGAGTAGAAAAGGAGAATAGAGAGAGAGAGAGAGAGGTGGCTAACCTTCCTTAATTCCCTTAATTTCCCCCTTTTTTTTCTACTTGGGCCAAGAGAGGGTAAAGGAAAAGAATGGTTTGGGCCTTTTGTGCTTGAGTCCATAATATGGGCCCAATTTGATGTTTTTCGGCGCATTGGGCCTTTAGAGTAGTTCGCGGCCCAAATCTTGCACAAAAGAATGGATTTGAGTCCATTAAGGCTAATTGAATTTGTCATGGCCCAACAAGGCCCATTAAAGGTAGACTAGTCCATTTTAGACTTATAAGGCCCAAAAAGGTTAAGTCTCATGAGAGTGGGTCCAATGAGAGCCCATTTAAGAGTTCTAAGCCCAAAATATTCAAATTTGAAGCTTATTGGTCCATTAGGCCCAATAAGGAAATCCCAGTCCATATTGGACTTAAACCGGGATTTTTAGGGTTTCCAACCTTTTGTTGACTATTTGAGTGTTTGTATAGAGTGTTTGATGGAATTTTGTTGTCATTGAATAAGCATCATACATGCTTTCAAGTTTTATTACAATGTTATCCTTGTTTAATGTTTACAAAGCATTAAAATTCCTAGTTGTGACAGTGGGTGGTGGTGGTGGTAGCAGTAGGTAATGGTGGTGATGTTGACATTAATAGGTGGTGGCAGCGGAGGTGGTAGTGGTGGGTGGTGGGTAATGGTGGCGGCGGTGGTGGTGGTAGTGACGGTAGGTAGTGGTGGCGGTGTCAGTAGGTAGTGGAGGTGATAGGTGATGGTGGCGGCGGCGGTGAAGGTGGTAGGTGGTGGTGGTGGTGGTGACGATGGTGGTGGGTGATGGTGGTAGAGGTTATATATGTTGTGAAATAAACAAGGGTAATAAGGTAAAATATCACTTTCCTTCATAGTATGGAATTTATTCCATCGTCTTCTTGAAGGAAAGTGTTTTCTTCTATTTGATGGAAAGTTTTTTCATTTATGATTCCAATTCCATTATACAAAGTTGAACCAAATACTAGAATGTGGTGGAATTGGATTCATTTTCCCCCGAATTTCATCCCATTCCAGCGAACCAAACGCACCGTTAGTTGTCATTCAATGTATAAAGCTTTACCGTAATAGATACCCTAAAGTAGAATAGTATATATGGCATTGTACATAGTTTCTGTCATAAAAAAATAATAATTTAATAGTAAATTTATAATTATTAAGTTTTAAGTATTAGACAATGTTGCATGTGGCAGTTAAGGCCCATTTTTCCCTACGTGTAACTCCCTCAACGGCATGAACACGGGGGAACACCTGCATTCCTGTTAAGTGGTGTTTCGTGGTGGTGGTAACGAGCTAAATGCCCCTTTTCCTTTTGTCTTTTCCAAACGATCGTTGAAGAACGATTTCATTAAAAAAAACATTTACCTATAAATACATACTGCTACCTTATTTTTAATCACTACTTTATTTTCTTTCTCTATATTTTTTAAACTTTCAATAATTCCAAGAAAATGAATTTGTTCAACCCGTGCAATGATGATGACAATGACGATATCTTTGTCGGTATGATGTATCGGTATTTGTACGAACATGCTACTACAACCAGATACAACTCCACTTGTAACACGACGTGCGACGTTAAACAAATATTGCAATGAAGGGCACAAACGTCTCATTCACAATTATTTTGTGGATAATTGTGTCTACCAACTATTTAGTGTCCATTTTATGTTCATTAAATGACTTAAAAAGCTTATTTTTACCCCCAATTTTAAAATATTTACATAGTTTTTGAGCTTAAAAAGGTGAATTTTCGTTAAATTTCATGATGGATTTCAAATCTTTTTGTTGATGTTTCTTTGTCCCATTCAGTTGGGATTGACTTGCTTTGATGGGTCCCTCATCGCCTATTCGATAGGTTGGTGGAAGTTTGACTTTCTTTTATGAAGTCCAAAGCTCTTAAACGGATTGGCGATTCATTAACTTGTTTTTACAAGTTCGCCTAAGTTTCTTAGGTCCCCCACCGCCTTTTCGATGGGTATTGGTGGGAGTTGGTTTTCATCTCACGAAATCCAAATACAGCTTTTTATAAGCTTTTTTTATATGAATTGATGGATTGCATCACCACTTGTCATCACAAGTGCAACCCGACTCTCTTGGGTTCCCCTCCGCTTATTCAATGAATCGGTGGGAGTTGGTTTTTATTCTGAAAATCAAATATATATATATATATATATATATATATATATATATATATATATATATAATGTTGTGCTTGTAATTGCATTGACTGAATTTATTTCGCTTGTTAAAGCAAGTGCGACCTGCTTGGGTGGGTCTTTCTCCTATTTAACGAGATGATGGGAGTTGGACTTCTTTTTACAAAGTCTAAAATTTTCTAAGGAAGTAACGGTTATCGTTTGATGGTATTTCTTGCTTCATGGAACAAAAATCAAAAGGGACAAAAGAAAGATACTCAGTTTTGAGTGTTCAAGTCAATATGTTACACACAAATAAAAAAACAAAACAAGGAAAAACTAACAGGTTTCTATGGATGATACATTGATTTCAAGAACAAAAGATTTTGTTGACTACAACTCTTTTTAGAAGATTTTATGAGTTAAAGATGTGGTTTCACAATCCTTTTGGAGGCTGGCACCAAAAAGGCAAAAACCCCTCTTCTTCACCCCCAAAAACCTTAACCAACCCCTTCTTAGCCTTAAGTCACCAGCCATCACCGAACCCTCTCACCACCATCTTCAATCTCAACCATAGACTCACCATACACCACCTAATATCCACTATCACTATTATAAAATCATCCACCATATCCCATCCACCTTATACTTTCGTTAAACGCCACCCAACTCCACCATTCCAATCTTTATTCCTACCTTGAACCTCCATCTCTTTCACCCATCTTCTCCACCCTTAACACCATCATCGAACCACCATAAACCACCCACAAACCTCACTTATTACACCAATCTTTCAAATAAGATACGATGCTAACGGTAAGTGAGGATTCACAGGGTTGCAAAAATATGTTGTGACAACTAAGCTTATGGCTATAGGAGAGTCACCTGATTCTATTGATGATTATATGAGAATGTCTAAGAGAAGGTTTGTATAGATTGGCGATAGGTGTTGTCAAAAGATTCATTGACAAATATTTACGCAAACCTTCATTGAATGATATGCAACAACTATATGTGGCACATGAAAAAAGACATGGTTTTCCGGGTATGCTTGGAAGAATTGATTGCACACACTGGAAATGGAGAAATTGTCATGTGTCGTGGAAAGGCCAATATGAAGTGGTCATCATGGAGCACATTCGTTGATATTAGAGGTTGTTGCTTCCCAAGATTTATGGATTTGGCATGCTTTTTTGGGGGTTGCGGGTTCCAACAACGACATCAATGTTCGTGATCAATCCCAAATATTCGACGATCTCTTGTCAGGAAAGGCATTGGATGTCCCTTTCACATCGAATGAAAGTGAATATAGGTTTGGGTATTACCTTACAGATGAAATATATCAAACATATTCCACATTCATGAAGGCATTTCGACACCCAGTAAAACCAAGAGACAATTTTTTCAAGAGAAAACAAGAAGAAGCACGTAAGGATGTGAAATGTGTTTTTGGAGTTCTAAAGTTGAAATGACACATAGTTGAACAGGCGGCACGACCATATCAGTTAGAAAGTCTACGAGATATTATTTGTGCATGTATCATAATGCATAACATGGTGATTGAAGATAAATGAAGTAAATATTGCGGATTATTCGGCTACTAAACCCATACACGTTCAATTTCAACCAAGGACTGCATAATATTTACATAGAGTCGTTGATATTTAGAACGCATAAAAACACAAGCAACTTCTTGAAGACTTAGTTGATTATATGTACGACGATAACAAAAATGAATAATTTAGGGGCAAAAATGTAATTTTTTTGTTGTAATGTTTTTTTTTTAAATTTTCAATGTTATGTTTAATTAAAAAAATTAGGTTTTATTTAAATAACATGTTTATTAAATTATTTTGTTTCTATAAATATTAAAAATTAAATCGAAAAAATAAAAATAAAAAAGGAAACGATGACATGGAAATTAGTGGGTGTTACAACATTTTATCCATTTTCTTACTTGATGTTATAACATCATGGTGACATGGCAAATGACATAACATTTTTTTGGTCATGTTATCCATACCCACCAATTTTATGAATAATATGTTATATTTAATTCCTTTGACCAAATTATTACAAATTAAATACTCACCAAACCTTTTCAGATTTCTGTGAATTAAATGCCTACCTAAAATAGAACTACCCGACAATAAATACTTGCCAATCCTTTCAATACTTCTATTTTTAGAAAATTTAAGGATAAATTATAAAGAATACATATAGTTATATAGAAAATAAGAAAAAAAAATGCTGATCAAATAAAAAAAAATTACTTGTTACTGCACAAGCTGTAAAGTTTGAAGAACTCAATCGTGAGAAAACTCATTTGAATAATCATCTAAGCTTTCGTTTAAGCCAATTTCATATTTCATCATAAACATTGGATCCTTGTTCTACTAATAGCTACTTGTACGTTATGCATTGGGATCCATACGCTCAAAGATACAATTACAATCCATGATTTGAAGGACCTGTGATTGTGGGGTTGCTTCAAGTAAAACAAAACCTCAAGAAAATGACATGACTTTGTACATTGAGATTGGATGATTCACCAGTCGACACCCTTTCTACCTTCACATCAATTGAAATTTATGTTTCGCACAACAACTTCAATAGAAATCTTAGCAACAACAACCGGATTCTGCTTGACAATGGCCGGCAGCCAGGTTATTTCCCTCCTTCTCCGCAGCTTGCAACGCTGCCATTTGGGATATCATATCTGTATTCCGAGAAGAAAATGTTGGAGTCGCCAATGTCTTTGAATTGGTAAAATGGTAGTATGTACAAGAAAGGTAATTTGGTCAAAGAGGTATTTTGATCATTTTTTTAATGAAACATATGTTGAATATGGTGCATAAAGTGGGAACATTAAGATAAATGCTACAAATAAGTGAAATATAGAAATTTTATAAAAGTGATAAGTGTCCTACTTTTAAGACTATATGAATCGGGCTTAAAGTATGAGAATTGTGAATTAAAGGTTTCAATGGAAAAGATAAGACAAGACATAAAGTAATTCAAAATATTCAAGTCATTAAAATGAAAAAGTTATTCTATCTTGAAATTAATATGTTCTACATTTTGATGATTTTGTGTCTAATGGCCTATGTTTGAGGCCATTGAACTTGAGCTTAAGAGCACCAAATGGAGAGATCCTTGATTTTAAAATGAACCCAAACAAGGAATCAATAAAAATAATCGTCTAAATCTAAGTTCATATAAAAGTTACAAGTGTTTAAATTGTTGGAGAAAAAGTTTACCTTGGAAAAAGGAAAGGAAAATTTTCTAAGTTTGAGAAAATATTCCAAAAATCGCTAGGTACCTATTTTGGATCTTAAAAAGTGTGATTTTCCGACATCCAAATTTTGATTGTAATATATTAATGGAAAGTTATTTGCATAAAGAACACAATATAAAAAATCGGAGTCCGTATGAAAATGTTATGAAGGTTCAAAGTTGCAATCCCAGTAAATTACAACCAAGTTGACAAGAGAAACCTCCTTGTGCTTCAAACGATCTTTACATACTTCTTTAGAAGAACAATTGGGAAGGGAAAGTTACCGGAGCAGGTTGCCCTAAAATAAATGAGAGAAGTTATTAAATTAAAAGAGAAAAAAACGGACCTAATAATGGCAAAAATATAAAAAGAACAATTACCATCGATCATAAGAAAAAACTCTGGCATCCTTCCTCTCGTTTGCTATGTCGTGCTCAATCCATTCATCCCTAAAACCCTCGCTTTTAAATCGTCGACAACAATAACAACAAAATATTGAACTTCATAGAGTTCAACGGATTGTCACATCATCATTCACTATTTTATACAACTCTGTCAATTTTTTTATGAAGATTTGTCACTTGTTGGACAAAAAGCTTTGACCTTCCTTGAGGGACATAATGGACTTCCATATTCGGAACATCAATGTCATATTTATTGCACAATGATGCGACTTTGTTTGTATGGGTATCCCATCTAAGATCTCTCGTGTTTTGCAAAACTCTTTTAGTCACTGAAACAAGTCTCATTACACTAACAATGTCTTGATCTTTTCTTTGCAAAGCAAGACACAAATCTTTGGTGTATCCAAATATAATAGATATTAGTTGTGCCACAAAGATAAATCAAATGATTCTGGTGAGTACAAAATACATTGGACTTTTGCTTTATCATCCTAATTTGAACCATTCTTTCCAAACTTCACAAGTACTTCAACAATCGTAAGGAATAAATTAATCACATTTAAAATAGTTTTGTATTGAGATCCCCACCAAGTTTCACTAAGTCTCTTCAAACCAAGTTCTTGATTTAACTATGATCCTGTTTTAATTTTACCAATTTCTAATGTTTGAGCTACTTTTTAAGCTTGAATTTCTCGAATCATTTCTCCCCTCTTACAAGAAACTCCAACAACATTTAACAATGTTGCAAGTACATCAAACAGCCAAGCACAATCACTATTCCTTTTAGCAATTACAACAAGTGTCGGTTAAAACTTAAAACTGATGAGCAAAACAATGAACATAATAAGCATTAGGACTTTCAACAATAACTAAAGTCTTTAAATTTCATTTTCTTTAACATAAATTGTCTAAGATCTGCTTGTTTTCCATTTTGATTATTTTGATTTTTTTGATATGGATGGATTACTCATTATTTCAAACAAAACCTAACATATAAAATTAAGGAAATCAATATTCAATAACCAATAATTAATAACATAATAACAATAAATGAAGATAAAGTCCATGTTTGTTTGCGATCAATAACTAAGAAAAACAATTACTATTATGACAATTTACATATAAGAAATCCATTACGTTTTATTGGGCTTCAATTTCAATTGAATTTTATTTTAATTAAATAGAAAATTATATATTTCATATAGTTATTATGTCACTATATTAGAATCACGGTATAATTTTTTTAGTTCGGGACAAAATAACAAAAAAAACATGTTTACAAACAATTTTTATATATACATACGCAATTTTTTGTAGTGTTGTAGTATTCCTACCGTCTCATGTACTCTAATACTCAACACACACAAAACCCACTCTTTCCATCACTGGTCAGCTGAATTTCTACCCTCACCTCGATCACCGCCGGTAGCTAGCCGGAATCACCAGTTCACATCACATGTACTAACCAAGTAAATAATGGAACTTTGAGAATATAAGTTGAAGCTGAAAAATATAGGGACTAAAGATGGTTGTCTTGAAAGAAGAAGGGTCTGGGAGAAGATTCTAGGGTTATAAATGAAGGCGACGAGTGAAAAGACAACACATAAATATTATATTCGTTTCACTCCCATCCTTCCATTTATGTCATGAGTCTTTGTTCGTTCCATTGATCTAGTTTATGGAGAAATCAAATTTAGTCATATAAACTGTAATAATCTGCTTTATGCTTTGACATAATTCATTGTGGATTTGCTTGGTTTCCTTACAAACTGTCGTTCATCCAAAACTTAGGTATATATACAAATAAACTTGTTAAACTCTATATATATTAACGATTAAAGAGGCTAAATGACTTAAATCCTTTGTTGATGAGTTAATGAGTTTATGTTACGAACAGATCTCTACCCCCGTTAAGTTGGAGACGCTTGTTAGTAGACAACCAGGTCGTTGAAGTATGAAAGTGTTGGTGACAGGTGCTTCAGGTTTCTTAGGTGGAAGGCTCTGCCATGCGCTACTCCGTCGTGGCCACTCTGTTCGGGCGTTCGTCCGTCGCACCAGCGATCTCTCCTCCCTTCCTACTCTGTCCGACGGCGTACCTCTAGAACTTGTCTATGGTGACGTTACGGACTATCCGTCACTTCTCGCCGCTTGCTCCGGCTGCCATGTGGTTTTTCACGCCGCTGCTATAGTGGAGTCATGGCTACCAGATCTTTCAAAATTTATATCTGTAAGCTTATCAATAGGCTTTATATAGACTAAAGTTTTGATCAGAAAAATATTATATCTGATTACAATGATTAATAGGTGAACGTTGGAGGTTTGAAAAACGTACTTCGAGCGTATAAGGAAACGGATACGATAGAGAAGATCATTTATACGTCGTCGTTTTTCGCTTTAGGATCCACTGACGGATATACTGCCGACGAGACTCAGGTGAGGTCACTGCATCTTTAAGTTATATATGCGCTTATATAATATTATCTTTTTATCTTTTTGTACTGTAGTTTATAAACGCAAAACATTAGAATTTTGAATCTAAATATAATTGTATTTTGTGCATGAAAGATGCATTCAGCCAAGTTTTTCTGTAGTGAGTACGAGAAATCAAAGACTATTGCCGACAATATTGGTCTAGAAGCAGCAAAGGAAGGGGTACCCATAGTCGCTGTTTGCCCTGGAATTATCTACGGACCTGGTAAAATCACTGCTGGGAATGTTGTGGCTCGATTGGTAATTTTAATTTCGTAAAAACAACTTTCTTATTATTTGACTGATTCATTACTTGATAATTAGTTGAGCAAGCATATATTTAGTGTACTGATAGGATAGGAGCTTTAATTTCATGTTTTACAAAGTTTTAAGATTTTTTTTTAAATTACAAATGTTTAAATATTTAAATATTTAAACAAATACAAAATAAATGTGCCATGCCGCATTGAGTGAAGCTAATGTGATAAGACAAAACGCGTCACAATAAGTATTGAAGAAGGGAGTCGCAGTCCAGAAGAATTGCCATATTGTCACAATCTACCCTGCTCAGCTACCAGCTGCAACAATTCGCTCCATCTTTGACAGCCCAATACACTCAGCCCAGATTGTCCAGCCCACATAAAACAAATCCAACTCACATGCAAACAAAAACAGATTATTATTAAACGTATACTGATATTATTATTTTTCAAGTTTAGATTGTAATTTTACCTTACTATTTTGGATAGAACAAATTAAATTTCATGCATATATGGTTCTGAAATTACTTACTAACATACACCCTTTTTTACTTGTTATAATTAGATGGTTGAACGATTTAATGGACGCATGCCTGGGTATATAGGTGATGGAAAGGAAAGGTTCTCTTTTACTTATGTAGAGGATGTGGTAAATGGACACATTTTGGCTTTAGACAAGGGCCAACCAGGCCAAAGATATCTTCTTACGGGTGAAAATGCATCCTTCACGCAAGTTTTTGATATTGTTGCCACTATAACCAACACCAAAAGACCTTCCCTTAGAATTCCATTGTTCTTGATGCTGGTTTATGCATGGTTGTTAGTGCTTTTCTCTAGAATCACCGGACAACCTCCACTCATCAGCCCCCCGGTATATATATTTACATTTCCATGCATGCATGCTTTATTTACAAAATTGTAATTTTTTTGTTCCATTAATGACATACTTTTGTTCATAACAAACACGGACGCCATCACATTGATGTTACTTCAATTTTTTGCCTATAATATAACAATCGTTTGTTATGATATGAAACAGGCTGTGTGTGTAATGAGACACCAGTGGGCTTATTCGTGTGAGAAGGCTAAGAGAGAACTTGGGTATAAGCCGACAAGTTTGAAAGAAGGTCTAGAAGAGATTCTTCCTTGGTTGAAGAAGTTGGGCCTTATTAAATACTAACACTATCGATTGGGCTTATTATTGTGCACGTATGGGATTATGATCAGCATTTGGCATACATGTGTTTCTTAGTTAAGCGTCAATGTCGTCATTTACAACCATATTTTCTTTTATGTACTCGTCTACTCAAGTTTCTCAGTTTAATGTGAGGAACGAACACCACTTAGTAATTGATGTTGTATTGTTGTAGAAAAATTATAATTATCGTAACCACAAGTTTACCGGTATTATATGTGTTTATTTGACATGTTTTATGACTTTATCCGTATGGCATCCTTTTCAATAAGTAATTTATCTGTATTTTATTTACCATTTACTTATTCAAAAATATTATTTTATTTTGTAATTTTTGTTAGTTGTTTAAAAAACAGAATTGACCTTTCAGTTCATCCTCTCGGTCAAAACCAACCCCCCATTGGCCATTTGATTCACAAAAAAAAAAAAAAAAAAACAAAAAAAAAAAAAAAAAAAAAAAAAAAAAACCACAATCTCGCATAGAATTCGAAATCGTGAAATCGAAAGGCCAGTTGCATTGATCATTGAGGAACTATTGATCGTTGAGGAACCGAGGAAAACATGCCGAATTGCAAGCTTTGAAAAATTATGATACAGCAGCTCGTGGTAATAATCTGGCCCAAACTGGTCTCCCACCAGATCATCACTCACAAGCACTTGGCCCAAAGTGAAACAGTTTTTTTTAACCGGAAGGAAAAAATCGAATCGGCGGTTGGGAACGGTTTTTTTCCGTTTTCTCCAAAAAAAGCCAAACCATAACATCTTTTAAACCGAAAAAAAATTAACAAATTTCACTTAAAAAACCTGAAAAAACCAAACCGGTTTTTTTTAACGGAACTAGTTTAAAACCAATGTGCGTGCTCTTATTTTCATATTTCCCACTCTTTACTTTAATTTTGAATCCACTTTTTGGAAGAAAATAAGTTTCTTGAAATTTTCTATTTTGAATCGTATTCCTACGAAATAAATAGTGAAGTTGAAAAAACACCTAATCTTTTGAATCTTTGTTTTGGAGTCGATAAATTATAGGACCTCTAGTTGAATCATAACGACTTACTACAATTTTGACTTTGCACCTCTAGTAATAAGCATGTTCACTATCTCAATGTCCACATTTATTTCCTTAATTTTAACTTAATTATATGGCTTAGCTAATACTTAATTTCATATAATTTCATCCAGTGAATCAATCCATAAAATTGCTCCAAATTATCTTCTTCCTTTTGAGTTCTTGGGAGACTTGTCATCTCGAAACGGGCTCTATCAATTGGTGCTTTCATCATCTCGTCTCATCATGCCTCCACATTGCCAAACATCCACCATGGAAGAATCCATGCGAGCTATGGTCAAGAAACTTGAAAAACTCCTCACAGTAACCATCGCATCCGTCACACAGAATGTCGCCAATCATGACACGCTTTCATCTAAACTCAGTAATCAAACCAAAGTGACTGCCATACTCTTCAATTCTTTCGTTAAATCTGACAACAAAGCACACTCCAAATTGGAATCACCCAATACTTGTAACCAACCCCACCCAAACATACTGCGTCCCGAAAAAATTCCTTAATTACCTAACTTTGACATATCCAACCCCTAAAATGGATATTCCAAGCCAACAACTTCTTTACCTACTACATCTTACTACTCTAACAATGCATTTCCCTATCACCCTCTTCCCGAGTTCAACTTAACGAGAGAAAGGAAAGAAAATGGGTGGAAATGTGAAGAAAATAAAAGAAATTGGTATTCCCAAGTTTCATTAAAGGGAGGAAGTGGAAAAAAAAGTGGAGGGAAATAAAATAATCACTTTCCCTCCTAACTTTCATTCCGATTTGGGAGGATTTTGAAAGAAAGAACAAAATGATTCATTTTCCTTTCAGTTCTTTCCAACTCAGGAAAACAAAAAAAAATTTTGTTTTCTTTTTCTTTCTCTTCTTTTCTCTTCTTTTCTTTTGATAAACTCGGGGAACTAGGCGATGTATTCTACTTCACATATTTATCTTCTACCTCACGGGTGGCACATTGAGTTGGACAAGCATCTTACCTGCAACCACCTACCGGAAACATGGTCTGAATTTTCCTATTCTTTAGAGATATGTCAACAGTCTCTCTCGACAACCATGCTTAATTGTTTCATCTTTGGTTTAAGCTCCAGTTATATACTATCGGAGATCGCCATCCATCTCCTATAATCACTACACCAAACGTAAGGTCTCACAAAGTTGATAGAAGATGAGTTCACAGCCAACCTAACTTGATATGCCCATACCCAAACAACACTGCATCCACCATCCATCCTTACACCCTCCTACCGACACCATTAAAAATCAACCCCACCTTTTCGTTTAAAAGATTATTCGTTAATGTCTTACAAAAATGAGATGTGAAGGACTTTGTTTCTAAGGCCCTATAAAACTATTGGCTATAAAGTCACAACCCTCGTCGATTCCAATAATACTCACAACATTCTTCGACCACAAACCTACATATTTCATCTACGTCCATCATATTGTTTCCGGTTATGGTTGGTAGTTGTGACTACGTGTAATGCGACAGGTTTTTCCTAAATGATGAATCTTGACCTTAACAATACTAACAATTTTGTGAGAGGGATGTATTTTTTTGTTTAATTTATGTGACTTTTTATATTTTTATATCATTTTTAGTTTACTTTGTACTATTTGCTATGTAATTTTAAATTTTTTGTTAAATGAAGAAATTAAGTATTATTTATGTTAGATTTATATTTAGTGAAAACTACATATCTAGTCTTATTTACCAATTACCGCCTCTCTAGATTTACTAAAAAATCCTTCTTAATAAATGAATGTTTTTTTGCCACATGTCAATCTCTCATGAGTTTTGACACTTATCATTTTGTGGTATTTTTGAAATAAATATTATCCACTTGTCAATTTTTGGTTTGTTTCAATTTTTAAATTAAAATCATATACTATACATGTAAAGTATTAAATATCATATATATGATATTAAATTGCAATAAATACGTTTATTCATTTCTTATTTTAAAGTTGTACATTAAAAATATTTTCTATTTACACTTTAATTTAATGTTTAAATTTTTTTTTAAATCAACTCGTGTAATACACGGACCTCACACCTAGTTAGTCATTAAAATACTGTCATTTTAAAGATATCTGCGGATAATCTGTCATATTTTATGGATGTCATCTAAAAAATGGTGGGTCTCAAAACTATATTTGAAAAAATAAATTCTCAAGTACCATCTGTCAAAATCCATGTTGATATGCAAATAATAAACTTTATCCGTGAAAATTAAAGAAAGTATCATTTTTTTTAAGTTTTTTGTGCTAAAAATCTTCAAAACCATTTTCACATCGAAAAAATTATTAATATTATAGTTCTAACATAAAAAAAATGACCAAAAAAAAGGTCTCAACATTTTATGAGAATTTCTCGAATAATTTTAAGATATTTCATATGAAGTCTATGAAAAAATCAAATCCATCTGAAAGATCCTCAAAAAGGGTGAGAAACTTTTTTATTCATTTGTGAAGTACAAAACTTTAAAGTTATTTTTTTTTTAGGAAATTAGATATCAAACTCGTGTATTACACGAGTTTATTAAAATAAAAACTTAATATGAATATATAAACATTAAATATTTTATAAAATAATTATTTTTCATAACAAAATGTAATCTTTTTGAGCATTTATAAAAAAAATCAAATCATTTGAAACATTTATGAGAATTTATTATTAAATTAATAGAATGATAACCTTAGATATATATAACCCATTATAATTTTCTGAAAATTTATTTTAAAAAAATTGAAATCCTAAAAAAATAACAAGTGAAAAATAACAAATTTAAAAACTCTAGAAAATGACAATCAATAAAAGTATTTTTATTTATTAGATAGGATCAACAAAAGTATTTTTATTTATTAGATAGGATGATCAGATGATGATTTTTAAATATACATAACATGAAAAAGAACTTTAAAAAAAGATTTCTTTCCATTTCTCATGGATTTTTTTCACATGAATTTGAGGAACTGGTAGATGTTATCCATAAATTCCTCAGCCCCATTTGAAAAATACTCTAAAAATAGTGAGATTTTTTCTTGTGGTTATTTTGGTGGGTATTTTGTGTTTGATGTGAATTTTTTTTTTTGAAGACTTCTAATACAAATATTTAAAAATGAATGATTTTGTTTTGAATTTTCATAGATAAAAACCTGGATTTTCACATATGGCATAACGACTATTCAAATTTCAGATTTTTTTTTTTTCAAAACTAATTTTGCGACCCATCATTTTTGTAGATGGTATATGATAATGTTATATGCGAAAATCTTCAAAAACGATTTTGTAGATGTTATTTACGAAAATAATGGCTATTTTGGAGATTTTATTAACTTTTTAGTAAGTTTTGGAAAATGATAAATGAGATTAGTCCTATTTGTTTTTTCTCAAATAACTTTGAGTTTAATTATTTTTAGTTTTTATGTTTTAAACATAATAAATATTATTTATAGTAAATTAATAGAATTTGATAATTTAAAAAAAAATAGTTATTTATTTTAAAAATATATTATGAAAGTGGTAAAAGACACCCATTTATGAAAGTGGTAGCACATGCAAACCTACCATGAAAAGGATGACTCATTTGCCAAGGTACGTCTAACTTTTTCAACATATATCAAACATTAAAATTAATATATTACTTTGAATGCATGTTCTAAGTTTCTAGATGTTAGTGAATTATTATTATTATTATTATTATTATTATTATTATTATTATTATTATTATTATATATATATATATATATATATATATATATATATATATATATATATATATAAACCACCTCCTTTAAAAAGCAAGGAAAGTGGATGAAGGGAGTTTTAATGAGGATTTTATGTGGAATTTTGAGGATTTGTTTTGGAATTTTGAAGGATTTTAGAGACACTCCCTTCAATAGAAAGGAAATATACATTCCTCTAACTCATATTGGGTCGGATCTTTTGATTTTGGCTCGGGTCCATTGCTTGCATCATACACTTCCAGCTAATATTCATGGTGGGTTTCCTTCTAACTATGCCACATCCTGCTTCTAGCCTTGCCAAATGTCATTCTACCACGTTTTTTCACCGATCTCCTATACCACCTCCTGTCTTCCTTGTTTTATTCTGACATCACATTTGAAATACTCATCTTTCTTCTTCTTCACTCTTCCACCATGGATACTCCTCCCAGTCATCAGTACCAAAAACCACACCCCTTTTCTCCTGGACATCATAGGTCGTCGCCTGATCTTTGGTCTTATTCTCTTTTCTACAACAGCTAGCCATCGTGAGTTATTTTAATTGCAAACAATCTCTCTTCTTCTTCATGCCTAGTCCTTATCTCGGGCTGAGGCGGGAGACTTCAAGGTGGGTTCTCTTCCTTTCCGACTTCCCCCTAAGCTGCTTCCCAGGCCACCTCTGCTTCTCACTTTACCGCTTGATTGCGGATGAGTCACCTCTGTCTCTGTCTCTTTCGACGGATTAGCACCAGAAAGAGACATCACGACGGTTAATTTTGATGATGATTCAAGTTTCCCCTGGAAACTCCATGTTACAACATCCTGCCCACCAGGTATTTTCTTCTTCCCTGACTCTTTGCAATACTCCAAACCTATAAGTTGTATGATCTGCATCTGTTCAACTCCCGGTTCATGTTTACATTAAGGTTTTTTGTGGGTTCTAACTTTGATATTTTTCCACTTTAAGTTGTCTTGAAGGAAGGTATGTTACATCCGTTCTTGCATGTTTTCTAAATTTTGGGTTTTCATTCTTCTATTTTTTGTTATGTTGATTATGTATTAGCTTACTTTATATGAAATTAGGGCATTTTAGCTAAATGATTCCACCAATATATTTTCTCCACGATCTTTTCCTTTGGTTCCCCATACCACCGCTACCTCGTATGATTTACAATTCTCTTTTTATCTCTTTAACGACAATAATCCTCATCAACATCTTAATTCTCTGTGATGGTCGATTTGTTAGGTTATTTCCTGTACTAAAGTTGGAGTTTTGGTTCTTATTAGCTCACAAATCATCATTGAGGGGTAAGTCGGTCTATTGTTATCGATCTTATTGATAAATTAGAACCACCAATCGACATAGCTATTTGTTTTTAATTTTACTATTGTTTTTATGGCATTTTGATGAGAAAACGGGTCAAAAAGTCTTGCTTTTAACACAAAGTTTGTAGCTAATGTTGGATATTAATTATTGATCTGTGATGTGCAGCAAATATCTGGTGTTATAGATTGGCCATAATCCTAACATGGAACTAGAAGATGTCAGAGGGTAGAGGAGGTTTCTTATGGGCCTTTCCTGGTAATGAGAATCTAAACTTTAATAGAAATCAACTAGATAACAAAATCAAGAAGACAATAGCAATCAACTTGTATGAAAGTGGTGGCAAAACAATCAATTGAAAAGCTATTGTGCAAGAACTTGTGTTGTATAAAAAAATCACATGAGAAGTCAATTTCATCTGCAGTGTAGCACCTGGTTCCTGGTATGTAAAATTTTTCTAAGTGTTTTGCATTTTAGCCTTGGACTCGGCGAGTTGTAGGCCCGACTCGCCGAGTAGAGCAGGGATATGGAACACGTTTAAGTTGGCGAATCGGCGAGTCCATATTCTGGACTCGGCGAGTCCATATTCTGGACTCAGCGAGTCCCCGCTGTCTGATGAAACCCTAATTTCAAGGGTTTGCACCCTATTTAAATCACCTTATGCGACCCAAGCTCGCCCCCTTCACCCTCAGAGCTCCCTATATCGTCCAAACCTTGTTCCTTGTGAGATTGAAGTGCTTGGTGTGTTTTCTTGAAGATTTTGAGAGAAAAAGGAGAGTAGATCAAGAGGAGAAGAAGGAGGCCAGACATCTTGGTGTTATTTCAGTGATTTCCTTGAGGTATAACTCAGTTTCCCTCTGTTTTCATTCTTATAGTCCCTTAAAGCTCCATTAAAGTCCTTCTTGAGCCATTTCCAAGCTTGATTATGAATTAGGGTTTGTAATAAGTTGATTAACGTTTAGATCTAGGCAGGATTGAGCTCCAGGAGCTCGGATCTACTGCCTTTATGGAGCCATATTGCATGAAAGCCATAGATCTACTCTTTTAGTGCATTTTGAGCCCTAAAACCTTCATTGGTGTTTTATTTACACATAAAGTTGGAAAGTTTACGTGTTAATCAAGCCCTAAGAACCCAGATCTATATATGGCATGAGCTGGATTCAAGAAAAATTGAGTATATAGTATTTGCTTGTGAAAGACTCGGCGAGTCGAGTCGCGAGTCCCCGAGTTTTCCCCCATTTCGTGTTTGTTGGGTGGAGTAGTGAGTCATGGGGTGTGACTCAGTGGGTCGGAAGCCAGACTCACTCATGAAGGAACTCGGCGAGTCAATGCCTTGACTCGGCGAGTTCAAGGCAATCTTCTTGCCTCATGAACAGACTCGGCGAGTTGTTCATACAACTCGGCGAGTCTTAACATAGAATGTTCTTCGGATGAAGATGAACTCGACGAGTTGTTCATACAACTCGGCGAGTAGGATGAAGGACTATTGGACATTGGTTTAGAAGGAAAACTCGTTGAGTCAATGCCTAACTCGACGAGTAGAGACGAGATTATGGTCAATCGAATGGATAGGGACTCGACGAGTTGGCGAACCAACTCGGCGAGTCGGGTCAACTGGAAGTTGACTTTGACTTTGACTCTTGGCTTGATTAGGGGTAAATGGTCATTTTACCCTGAGGTCGGTTAGCAGTATTTGACTGAGTGTTTTGTGGGAATTATAGCCGGAGGATTTCCGGGGCAGCAGCAGCAGCAGAAGACAGTCAGTTCCAACGCAGATCAACAACTACTTTGAGGTGAGTTGCCTTCCAGTAGCGGTGGGTCTACGGCCACAATGTCGGCCCACAAGTAGGAGTTGTATGTTAGATGATTGTCTTTGTGATATCATATAGATTTGCTACTACCTGATATGTTTATATGCTGGCATGATATATATATATATATATATATATATATATATATGTGTGTGTGTGTGTGTGTGTGTGTGTGTGATAATAGTAGAGTTCGGTTGTTAGGACCGAAGGGTAGGTCAGACACCCCAGATATGTCTGACAGTATGTGATGATATGTTTATATGTTGGCATGATATGTTATATGTGATAGTGGTAGTAGGAGGGGAATAGTCCCCAAGTTCGGTCGTTAGGACCGAAGGGTAGATCGGACACCCTAGATATGTCTGATGATATGTTATCTTATGATATATCTGATAGTAGCAGTAGGGGTGAAATAGTCCCCGAGGATCGGTTGTTAGGACCGATAGGTAGTCAGCACCCCAGAATGGCTTGACATGGGTAGTCAGCACCCCAGAACGGCTTGACACGGGTAGGTCGGCACCCCAGAATGGCCGTACCGGGTAGGTCGGGCACCCCATAATTGCCCGGCAGTATGTATGATATGTGATTGTATGGTATGTGGTATGATGGGGGAACTCACTAAGATTCATGCTTACAGTTTTCAGTTTTGGTTTCAGGTACCTCTTCTTCGAAGGGGAAGGAGCTGGCGCGGTAGCGGCACATCACATATATGCTTTGTATTCCGCACTATGAGATTTTCCTGGGGATTTGTACTCTGACATTATTATGTTTTATAAAATGGTTTCCAGACACGCGACGAAATGATATGATCGGTGAATGTTTTATTTCTAATGTTTTGCTAAGTATATGTTTTAAAATGAAATTTTTGGCTCGTATTTTTGGGACATTACTAGTTGGTATTAGAGCCCTGATTTGAGGGATTCGGACACACCTTCGGGGGTGTCTGAACTCAAATCGAGGGATTAAAAGATTTTAAAGAAGAAAATATTTTCTAAAAAGCTAAGTAAAGAGTTTTAAGAAGGAACTGTGATGTGCGCGACCGGCCGAGCTCAATTAAGTATTCCCCAAAGTACTCATATAAGCTTATGTTATGTAGAACATCATGCTAGAATAGGACTAAAGATCTAGGAGTGATGCCTTATGTGCCTGCTTTACGTGCTTCAGTGTATGAAAATTGCATGCTAGAATTGAGTAGACGGTAGTAGGATAGCCTGTTTAGGTTATGCCTGATAGTATGAGTTTAGCATTGTATGCTAGTTCAGCTTCTCTCTATGAGGACGGATTTGCTTGAGATTGTTCCCTTTTGTCTGGATGATGCTTGCTTTGTGCTTCGTGGGACTCTGAGTAATGGGAGTTAGACATTAGGTGAATACGTCACGTCACATGTGATCAGGGTTGCATAATCTTAGAGTGCTGGATTTGGCCCTATTGCGCAGCTCTTGTATGAGTCTAATCATTGTAGAGCTGAGTCTGTTACTCGAAGGATTATCTGAGCCTCACCACATGTGATGGTATTCAGGTAATGGCTAATTGGCATTACAAAGAGGCCTTCAGCAGCTGAGGACCGGGTAGGGTGGAGTATAACAGTTGTAGAGTTGAGGCCTTCAGCAGCTGAGGACGGGTAGGATGAGTATAGCAGTGATCAACGGTAGTGAAAGGGACCTGGTGGAGTCAAGGCAGTCCTTGGAGAAGGTATGGATAGATGTGGAAGGTAGTATAGGCCCGTACTACTGAAAGCAGAGGATCCGTACCCGAACCGAGGAAGGCCAAGATAAGACCAGGGAACTTGTAGTTGGTGTGATCCCTCCAGAGGCACCAGTGTCGCTAACGATTATTATTTATGTATTTCAGAATGGTGGTACTACGCTCGAGGCCAGCAGTTGGCAGTTCAGGAGAGGGATCGGGTTCGGGATAAGGTTCCGAGCCAGTAGATGAGGGGCTACGCGAGTTCATCGCGTCAGAGATCACCATAGACATCCTTGAGTCGGCCCCCATTATCTTCGGGTCGATCAAGGAAGGGATAGTTGAGTTAATGGAGGAGCACCTCAGGGCATTCAGGAGCGACATGGCATCTGGCCAGTCGGGATCTCGCACACTGTCCTTCAAGGACTTCAGGGGCAGTGGTGCGCCGGATTTTCACGGGGTGAAGGAACCCATAGCCACCAGGCGATGGATTGCAGACATTGAGTCTGCACAGATGATTAGCTTCTGCCTTGAGGGGTCGAAGGTGAGGTTTGCAGCAAGGTGTTTACGAGATCGAGCTAGGGATTGGTGGGAGTCCGTGGGTGACTAGTTGGGAGCCTCGGCTATCGAGGCTATGACCTGGTTGGACTTCGCGACCAGGTTCAGGGCAGAGTTTGCGCCAGCTGTCGAGCTTCAGCAGTTGGCCAGGGAGTTCTTGGATATGAGGCAGATGAAGGAGACTGTGGCGGAGATCACCGCCAAGTTCCAGGAGAGGGCATTGTTGGTGCCCCGGTATGCGGGTGATGAGGACATGAGGAGGACCCGCTACCATGACATGCTCCGAGCTGATATCCGAGAGCATGTCAGTTTTTCAGTTTGCCCTACCTTGGACTCTATGATTTCCAGGGCGAGGGAGAGGGAGATAGATCTGGAGCACATCTGGAAGAGGAAGACAGAGGAGGGACATGCATGAGGGGCTTCGGGGAAGAAGCCCATGGGACCAGATGGTAGGCCGAAAGGCCAGTCAGGACCGAGCCGCTGCAAGAAATGCGGCAGGCCTCATGAGGGGGCATGTAGGCTGGGATCATCGGGCTGCTATAAGTGCGGCAAGACGGTGCATTTCTGCAGGGATTGTACCGCCCATGCACATGTGATTCAGACGTCTGAGTTGCTGTGTTTCCACTGCAACCAGAGGGGCCACAAGAAGGCCAATTGCCCTTAGTTGACAGCATCAACGCCAGTAAAGGCGCCGGCTCCAACTACCCTGTGGATTACTGATGGCCAACAGGGCAAGGCAGAGGCTCCAGTGGTGAGGAGTCGGGCGTTTCAGCTGACTACCGAGGAGGCACGCGCCGCACCCGATGTGGTGACGGGTATGATTCTTTCCCTCTATGTTACTTTTATGATGTTATGATATTGATATGTGCTCTGTGTATATGCGTTAGGATCGTTCCATGTGAACGGTATCCATGTTCAGGTGTTGTTTGACTCGGGTACCACCTGATCATTTGTTTCCCTTGCGCTTAGCAAGAGGTTTACTGAGTCTTCGGGCATGTTGGATTGCCCTTTAGAGGTAGAGATTGCTGATGATCGACCGGTGCGAATGTCAACAGTATTCAGGGATTGTGCTCTAAGGTTATTTGAGGAGCGCTATTTGGTGGACTTGGTTCCAATCCCATTGCGGGAGAACAAGGTGATTATAGGCATGGATTGGTTATACTATTTTAAAGTTGATTTTTTTTTTTGGATTTAGGTTTTGAAGGGGCTGCCTTTGATGTGGAAAATGAAGAAAACATGGAGAACGAGAGTATTCTAGCAGAATGTTGTTATTTTTTAAGAATGTTATTCATTTTTGTTGATATTCTTTTAGAATGATTTATAACTATATTAAATTGTATAAGACTTTTAGTCTATAAGAATATGTATGAATTTGTATTTTCTTCGAATGTATAAGAATATATCAGAATGTTTGTTAATTTTCAACATTTGGTTCAAGAATTTTGTTTTTCTTCAATAATATTCTATTAGAATAAAATTTTGAAATAGTATCATTTTAACAAAAAAATATTCTGACAGAATAAAATCGATAAAAATTGAAATTGAATTAATTAAAAAATTCAGATTTTTTTAAATTAGGAGAATTAATCATCCCTAAAAATCCGAAAATTTTTCTTTTTATAAATGTAGTTAATCGTCCAAAATACCATTTTGCTAAAAATTGTGTGATTATATGGTACATGTTACCCAATTGTAATATCATACACTCTCAAATCATGTCCATTGATTAATTTCATCCGTTGGTCCAGATCTGTGCATTCTGGCACAAAATACTTAGTAAAAACAAAATAATATATATATATATATATATAACGTATGAGTTGTTGATATAACGTGACATGAAAGATTAATAGACATGTATTTGGCATCTAGATACTTAACAAAACTATCTCTTTACATTGGGAATGTTTTAAAACAAGTTTGAAATTTTTTTATGAAATTATCATAATGATATATTTATAGTATAATCCTTACCTGAGAAACTAGTTAGTTGTAATATCTGATCCCAATTTGATCTTATAATCTCTTTGTGCAATGAAAATGATTTTAAGGTTTTATTTTGCAATATGAAAATGGTCTTAGTAATGTCTCATCTTTAACAACCTCAATGGCAGCTTATTTTCGACTTTAGTTTGGTGTGTTTATTAACTTGCATCATTTAGGGATAATCACCAAAACGTATCACCGGAAAGACAAAAGGATCAACAGGTTCAGGTTTTTCTATAATTACTTGAAATGCGCCTTGATATGATATAAAAGCAAAAAAATAATATTTGAGAATTTAAGGATGACCTAAGCCTACCCTGGCTGCTCATAGATGGCTCCTGCGCTCCGCGCCTCCGCTCATGACCAAAACAACTACATGGTCATGAAAACTATAGGAAAATGATCTATTCGTAATTATCCAAATGAGCACAACGTTTGAAAAATTGCATTTCAGATTTTATCTATTTGTTTCTCACAACTTACAAGCTTTATGTCATGTCAGAAATACAATTATGACACAAATATATCTTTTTGTATTCAAATTCCGAATTTTAGATTTCAAGCTATAAAAAGCAAATTTCAAAATTTCAACAACATATCTAAATCCAAAGAATAAATCCAAAATCTCAAGATAAATATAGGGAATATGACTTATTAAGGTAATTAACTTTTCGGTATGTTCACATCTGAGTAACTATCTTCTTTTTGTATACATATAGGTAACAAACTTGTTGGAAGTGTTCACATATGATCATTATGACCTGCTATAGCAGGTTAAATCCTAGATGTGAACGCTTTCAACAAGTTCGTTACCTAGATGTGGACAAAAAAAATAGTTACCCAAATATAAACAAAACGAAAAGTAAAAATTAAATTACACGAATGGTCCTTGTGGTTTGGGAGAATTTGTGTTTTTTTGTCCCTAACTTATTTTTTTTAACTTGGATAGTCCCTATTGTTTACTTTTGTTGCACGTTTGGTATCTGTCTTTCGTAAAAATACTATTGTGCCCTTATTAATTTATTTTTAATTAATTTTCTTATTTATGTATTTATTTTTTACATATTTAAAATTTTAATAGACCCCGCATATTTGTATCTCTCCTCGGATGATCCCTACTGTTTATTTTTTAATTAATTTATTTATCTTTTTAACTCGGATGGTCTCTACTGTTTAATTTTGTTACGATCTTGGTCTCTGTCTTACCTAAAAAGACTATTGTGCCCTTATTAATTAATTTTGTTGTTTATGTACTTATGCTTTCTATATTTAAGTAAATTTAATAGACCCCACATATCTGTATCTCCTCACCATCCCATCTTTCTTCCTTCTCAACTTCTATTTATTTTCCATCTTTAGTGATATTAACGTCTTCATCATCCCTTCTTTTTTCGGTCATTTAACTCCGTCGAATCAACACCACAACCTACTAAAGATGAAGAAACAGTAGGTTATGGTGCTGCTTCACCAGAGTTGAAGTACCAAAAAACGAAGGATGGTGAAGACGTCGATATTACTAAAGATGGAAAAGAAATAGAAGTTGGGGACGATGAGAGATGGGATGGTGACCGGTAAGACTCAATTTAAAGTTCTCAAATCTGGTTTCAAGTTTACGGTGAGGAAATACACATATGTGGGGTATATTAATTTTTTTAAATATATAAAAAATAAATACATAAATAAGAAAATTAATTAAAAAATAAATTAATAAGGGCAAAATAGTCTTTCTAGGTAAGACAGAGACCAAAACCGTAACAAAATATACAGTACGAACCATCCGAGTTAAAAAAATAAATTAATTAAAAAATAAACAGTAGGGTTCATCCGAGGAGAGATACAAATATGTGGGGTCTATTAATTTTTAAAATATGTAAAAAATAAATACATAAATAAGAAAATTAATTAAAAATTAAATTAATAAGGGCATAATAGTCTTTTTAAGAAATATAGTGACCAAACGCGCAACAAAAATAAACAATATGGACCATCCAAGTTAAAAAGAAAAAAGTTAGGGACCAAACACACAAATTCTCCCAAACCACAGGGACCATTCGTGTAATTTAATTTTTACTTTTCGTTTTGTTTATATTTGGGTAACTATTTTTTTTATACATATCTAGGTAACGAACTTGTTGAAAGCGTTCACATCTAGGATTTAACCTGCTATAGCAGGTTATAATGGTCATATATGAACACTTCCAACAAGTTTGTTACTTAGATGTGTACAAAAAAAAGATAGTTACCCAGATATGAACATTCCGAAAAGTTAATTACCTTAACAAGTCATATTCCCATAAATATATCATTTCTTTCTCTAATAACAAAAACTTAAAAACATGCCAAAACGAAGTAGTATATTTTTTTTATCAAATAAAAAAAATTAAAAGAAAAATGTCAAAAACAATAGAAATTAAATATCCTTTTATATTTTACTTCGATCAATTTAAGTGATAACATGTATTATATTAGTATCCTAAAATATTATTAAATTTCATTAAATGAGTATTAAATATTAGACCTTTATTGCTTTATTGAATAGGATGATATGTAACGACAAAAAAAATAGAAAGATATTTAATTGACCAAAAACAAAGTAGTATAGAATATTACAATTGGCTCAATTTTATGATTATCAATTTTTTATTTTTGACTTGTTTCACATTCAAATATCCCCTTTTTGACATGTTGGAACATTTATTCGCCGAGCCGACGACGGTGAAGTATGAAAGTGTTGGTGACAGGTGCTTCAGGTTACTTAGGTGGAAGACTCTGCCATGCGCTCCTCCGTCATGGCCACTCCGTTCGGGCGTTCGTCCGTCGCACCAGTGATCTGTCCTCCCTTCCTACTCTTTCCGACGGCGTACCTCTAGAACTTGCCTATGGTGACGTTACGGACTATTCGTCACTTCTCGCAGCTTGCTCCGGCTGCCAGGTGGTTTTCCACGCCGCTGCTCTAGTGGAACCATGGCTTCCAGATCCTTCCAAATTTGTCTCTGTAAGTTCAATAGACTTGATTCTGAAATTAAATTTGATCAGAAAAATAAAAAAATTTGGATTGTTTTGATTTAGTCTGATTACAATGACTAGGTCAATGTTGGAGGGTTGAAGAACGTAATTCGCGCGTATAAGGAAACGGATGTGATAGAGAAGATCATTTATACCTCATCATTTTTCGCGCTAGGGTCAACCGACGGATATACTGCCGATGAAAGTCAAGTAACTACTTCTGCTAATTTCGTTTTATAATCATATCCTGTGAATTGTTCTGCGATTAAGTGAGAATTTTCCGCTGTGAATTCAACCTATCACTTTACAATTGACAATCGGCGTTTCTAGTTTTCTAATTTGTTCAATTTTCTGTTGTAATATCTTTCTATAACTTAATGTCTGTCTGCTTTACTTTAATTGTCCTTCCTATCCTTTGATTTGTGGACAAACGAAGAGTTAAAAAGGGGAAAACGATCAAAAAGGTGCAAATTTGTTCGTTTTTTAACCAATTATGCTTATGGAACTTAAATTTAAAGCTTTTTGAAGCTGATGGAGCTTTTCTCTGATCAATACCTTTAATTGCTATTAGCACAATACCATTAATACACATCCACTTTCAAAACACAAGACTTTCATTTTACCAAATATAACTCAAATCCATAATCAGTGATGCATGAAGAATATATGATCTGGTACTTGTTTTAGTGGTAATTAGTTCATGGATAAAGTAACATAACATAACCTTACTTGAGTTGAATCCATTCTTTATAGATGCATTCAGCCAAGTTTTTCTGTACTGAATACGAGAAATCAAAGGCTGTAGCTGATAAGATTGCTCTAGAAGCTGCAAATGAAGGGGTACCTATTGTGGCTGTTTATCCTGGAGTTATATATGGACCTGGGAAAGTCACTGCTGGGAATGTGGTGGCCCGATTGGTAATTTCATAACATGATAATTTTACTAATTTTATAGGCTAGTTACTATAATAATTCTATAACAGTAGTTTCTGTTTGTTGTTATGATTAACAGATTGTAGAACGATTTAATGGACGACTACCTGGGTATATAGGTCATGGAAGTGATAAGTTCTCTTTTAGTCATGTAGATGATGTGGTAGATGGCCATATTTTGGCTTTAGACAAAGGCAAACCAGGTGAAAGATACCTTCTTACAGGAGAAAATGCATCATTCATGCATGTTTTTGATATTGCTGCAACTATAACCAACACAAAAAGACCTTTTTTCAACATTCCATTGTTCCTCATCAATCTTTATGGTTGGGTATCCGTGGTGTTCTGTAAAATCACCGGAAAACTTCCACTCATCAGCCCCCCGGTATTTACATTTCCGTTTACATTATTTACAAATTTGTTACACACTATTTTCTATGACGAGGATGAGATGGACATTTATGTCTTTTCCATAGACGAGTGACTGAGAACAAGTCTCTGGTCCCATCTTTTGGATGGGATGGAAAAATGCAACTTTTGTCTGATTGACATTGGTCTTAGTCAAATCAAATGTAATACAGCTTGTCATGTCATATCATGTTTCTTTTTTTGCTTACAATATAATGATTGTTGGTTTAATATTGAACAGACTGTGCGTGTTTTGAGTCATGAGTGGGCTTATTCGTGTGAGAAGGCGAAGAGAGAACTTGGGTACAAGCCGAGAAGTTTGAAAGAAGGTCTAGAAGAGGTTCTTCCTTGGTTGAAGGACTTAGGTGATATTAAATACTAACAAATACACGTTAACAAGATCCTAAATATTACACTTTTTTTTTGTTAAAAAAAATGATTTTGATTTGGTGTATTGTTATGAGCTTGACTTTCGAAGTAAAGCGTGTGAAAAGTTTAATATTGTTGCTAATTCATCTTGGTTCAGGGAAATCCAATGATTAAGAGAACTAAGTGATCTTAAAGCATCCATAATAGGAGAGTTTTTTGTTGGAGTTTTTTCATTAAAAAAGCTTAAAATGAAAAAGTTTAACTTGTCTCCAAAATAACAGTTTTTTCGAATTGCTTTTTTATAGGACCCTTGTCTAATTTGTAGAATAGCTATAGGACCCATCAAATTGTTGAAAAATCTTCCAAGAGATTGTTAATTAATAAGCTGTTTGAAAAACTTTAGGTTTGGAAAAGCTTCAACAATGGTTTCTTTAAATTTCATTTCATGAGTTTTTGAACTGAACAAACTATTTAAAATGTCTCAAAAAAATCTTATTATAGATGCTCTTACTTATGGAAATTTCAATTATTAAGACAACTATAGGGTAAATTACACCAATCGTCGCTCGTGCAGGTGCTGAAAAGCGCGTTTAGTCCCTATTTTCAAAAATTAACTTGGATCGTCCCTCATTTGTCTAAAACTTGCACGCTTCGTCCCTTGTACACATTTTTGTTGCAATATTAGTCCTTTCCATATCTGAAATGACCATAATGCCCTTTATGTTTATATTTTCCAATTAATTTTATGTTATTATCATTATTATTAATTAAGAAAGAAAAAAAAACATGTGGTCCCACTTCATACCCAATCACATCTCTCCACCCACCGTACCTTCCCTTTATTGTCTCTCTTCTCCAAACTCTTCAAAAACCCTAATGCCCTTTAAGCCACCGTCAGTGGATACCACCGTCGTTTTACACTCCAACCACATTCATGGAATGCACCGCCGTTTTACACACATCACACTCCAGCCACCATCTTTTCCGACATAAGTGGTTTTGAATCGTCTAAAATCGATGCCTCCATCTGTGATTCAGTCTTCGATCTCCGATATCCCTCAGCTAGGGCTTCGTCACATGTACCCTGCCATCGGCGTCGGCTAGGGTTTCGATAGATGTCATAAAGCTCTATGCATTTCGACATATTTATAGAGATCGATCTCTGCCTCCATCGTGACTGTGATATAGAGACCAGCAAGCTCCACATTTGAAGTCGATGTCGATGTAAGCGTGGTGGTTGGATGATTTCAGGTGTAAGGTGGAGAAGGCGATGAACAGTGTAGGTTTCACCTGCACCTCCTCTTAATTGATCATAGGAGTATGGTTTTATGTCCCCCAACCTTCGACCCTATATCTCTCAATCATAGATTCCTCTTCAAATTTCTTTTTTTTTTCTTTCTTTTGGGTTACAAGTCTGATCAGTTGAAGATTAGTAGATATGGTAGGGTAGGTGATGGTCCTGATGGTCGATTATGATGGATGTTGGTGGTTGTGAATGGCAATAATGAACGGGGAGGGTAGGTGTCGGAGTTTAAGGATGGGATAAGAGAGAGAGAGAGAGAGAGAGAGAGAGAGAGAGAGAAGCGGTGGTTACCGGTGGCGGTGGATGGTGGTCGGAGGTCAAGGGTGGCCGGAGGTGGATGGTAGCCGGAAGTGACTGCAGTTCGAGGTGGTTGATGGCCAAAAGGGTTTGAACTCCTTTTTAAGGGATGTTTCCTTTTCTAAAAATAATGATTATAAAAAAATAATAGATAAGTTATAAACAATTAAAAAATAAATGAAAAAGAAAAAGAAAAGGGCAAGATAGTCATTTTACGTCTGCGAGGGACGTAACGTGCACCTTTTAACGATACGAGGGACGGTTCGAGTTAATTTTTGAAAATAGGGACTAAACACGCTTTCTGGCATGCGCACGAGGGACTAATGGTGTAATTTACTATAATATTGTGCACAAGAGTTAAGGCCTTTTCCAATGGGCCACTATATCACAAAAATGAAGGCCAAATTCTTTCCAACCGGACTTCAAACGCACCGACAATTTAGTGTGAGTCAATAGTGGTTGCTACATATAGCAGCGGACCACCGTCTCGAACACCAAAACCCCTTTTCAATAGTATAATTAGGGGTGTAAGTGAGACAAGCCAACTCCTGAGAAACTCAAGACCGACTTGGAAAATACTTGAAATCGACTCGACCTTAATCGAGCCGAGCTCGAGCTCGAGCTACTCGAGTACCTTATCGAGCCGAACTCAAATACTAGAATACTCAGCTTGTAAGGCTCGCGAGCTTAGTCGAGCTTAATGTAATTTACATATACGCCATTTCTTTATAATTGTTCATTTATAGCTAATATGTCATTTCTTTATAATTATTCATTTATGACATATATGGTTGATGTTATATTGATATTAGGTGATTAAGAGTGGGTTTTTTTTTTTTTTTTTTTTTTGTATTTTGGATATTTGTATGTGGAATGTTTAATATTTCTTACTCAATTTAGTGATTTTGATTTTTTAAAAAATATTAGTCGAGCCAAGCCGAGCTGAGCTCGAGACTGTCAAGTATTTCACGAGCCCGGACTCAAGCTTAAAATCAAGGCTCGAGTCGAGTTCGAGCCGAGTTTCGAGCTCGAGTATTTTAGTCGAGCCGAGCTTCGAGCTTGGTAGTATTCGGCTCGACTTGGCTCGTTTACACCCCTAAGTATAATAATATTATCTACTCATCAATTAATTCCCAAACTATTATATACCTTGTATTTTATATGATTTATTTATAATAATTAATATATTTGTAATGATTTTGATATTTTCCAAAAAAATCAAAAGGCCGTAAAATCTCTTTCTATAAATGCCACGACCTTAAACCTATATTATTAGTAGATATTTGTAGATTTTAATTTTAATGCAAAAATAAAGATATTATAAATGTGACAACCTTAAACCTATATTATTAGTAGATATTTGTATATTTAAATTTTAATGATTAGCTATATTACACACTAGGTGTGTGAGCCGTGTATTACACGGGTTTATTAAAAGGTCCAAAAGTAAAAAGTTTGAGCAAAAAAAAGACAATTCATGCAAGTTTTGGTAATCATAATGACCATGTTCATAATAAAATAAGTAACAACTGAGTTTGTGACTTTTGGTAAATCACATAGACCATTTATGTAATTTAATATGAATTCACAAATGGAATGTATTATCTATATTAATATAATTATACATTAATTAATATATTAATAGAAAGAAGAATTCACAAATAGAAAGTTATTATGTATATTAATTAATATACTAATAAATTAATTAATATGAGATGTCATTTAATAGGTAGAATTTGATTAAAAATGAAAAATTCTATAAAAATGACAAGTGGATATTAAATAATTTAAAAAATCTAGAAAATGACAAGTATCAAAATAAATAAGAAGAGGACATGTGGTAAAATCTTTCTTATTTATTAGGATAGATTGATAAAGTTTATTGATAATTTTAAAGAATATGCTATTTTATTATTAAAATATTCGGTTGCCTGGGACCACCTAGATCATATGTTTGATGTTATAGGTTTTGGTTTCAAGTAGCATAGTTGGATCTGAGGCTGTCTAAGCTCTTCTAGATCGTCCATTTTGTCAAATGGAAATCCTACATATGAGTTTCAAATGTGTAGGGGTTTGAGACAAAGTGATCCTTTATTGAATTTATTGTTTATTATTGCTATGGAAGGGTTGGATGTGTGCATGAAGGATGCCATTCGTAATTCGCTTTTTAAAGGTGTGAGTAATGGCTATCATCAAGTGTAGCTTTCTCATTTTTTCTATGCGGATGATGTCATATTTATGGGAGAGTGGGACATTGATAATGTGTGAAGACCGATCCGTATTCTCAAAATGTTTTTCATGGCTTATGGTTTGCAAATTAATTTTCATAAGTTAGTACGTTATGGATTGGTGTGACTTCTGGTAAGTGTCGTCAGACGGCTTGGGAATGCTTGGGAGTGCTTAGAGATATTTCGTCAAAAGCTTTCTCTTTGGAAAACAAGGATGTTTTCCATTGGTGGGAGACTGATGTTGGTTAAGTCTATGCTTGGAAGCCTTGGAATTTATTACTTGTCAATCTTCAAGACATTTGTTGCATTGTGTCACAAGTTAGAAAGTCTTCGTTCTAGATTCTTTTGGGATGCGGAGGACAGAGATCAGATTTGCATTGGGTTAAGTGGAATGTTATTCCTAGCTCTAGATATAATGGTAGGTTGTCGGTTGGGAGTTTGGTTGCGGTTAATCAAGCTTTGTTTTATAAGTGGAGGAGCTTTGTTTTACGTTTAATAAAGCTTCTGTTGGTTCGGTTGATCAAGAGTTGTTACAAAATTGATTCTGGTTTTTCGTAGCCATCCTTAGGTAAATCGAACCCAAGTTTTTGGTCGGCTATTGTTAAAGTGGTGTGGGATTTGCACAACAATGGTTTGATTCCTTTTGATGTTATTAGAAGACAAGTTGGTAATGGTACATGCACGAGATTCTAGAAGGATGTGTGGGTTGGCGATGAGTTTTGAGTGCTCGGTTTCCCAGATTGTTTGCGTTGTTGCTAAATGGTGATGCTTATGTTAGTGATTATTGGACAAATAATAATTAGGAGATTGCTTGGAGGAAACCGATTGTTGGTGGGGCTTTGGCGGTGGAGTTTCAGTAACCGATGGAGATGTTGGATTCAATGCAAATTCCGAATAGGATGGACTTATGGGAGTCAGTTTAGAGGATCATTTATTGGTGAAGGGTGTTAGATCTTGTTTAGATATTGTTTAGATCTTTTTTCTCTTCTCTCTCTGGTGGTGTTGCTATTAGGTGGAATAAGTTTATCCCAATAAAAGTTAATCTTTTTATTGGAAGATTTATTCTTAACAGTTGCCGATTAGATGTAATCTTGATACTGAGCATTTGTTCTTGAAATTTTTTCTAGCTCGAGCTATTTAGGAGAAGTTTGCAATTTGGGTTGATCAATTTGTGCCTTCGTTTGATTCGGTCGATCTTTTATTTCAGTGGATTAATGGTTATGTCGTGGCTAATTTAGAAAATTGGTCATGGAGACAATGTGTAATATCGGAATGTGATGGTTTTTGGGAAGGTGAAGTATAAAAGAGAGTTGTTTAGAAAATTGGTCATGGAGACAATGTGTAATATCGGAATGTGATGGTTTTTGGGAAGGTGAAGTATAAAAGAGAGTTGATGTACGATTCCATTGTTACTTTTTTCTTTGGATTGTAACAAAATTAATTAATTTATAATGTTTAACTTGGTGATAGATGATAGATCATTATATAACTTAAAATTAACTGCTAGACATATTCATTTTGCATCTCTTGAAAAAGTAAATACATCCCAATTATAAAATCGTGCAGCGATTTATTTACCAGCCATTAATTAAACCCTGTCCATAAACCCGCCCACATTCCTTTTCAAATTGTTGGAATGAATTCTAACGGTCGACTCTGAGGAAACCCTAGTCAAATTTTCTTCATTACCTTCGCCGATTCTATCACCACCATAACCATCACCATCATATCTCTCTCCCTCTCTCTAACATTCAGCCAAGAAGAAGGTGAAACAGAAAAAAACATGGTGGTCTCAAAGAAAAACTATGAGGATTTGCGTAAGCAAAGGTTGGAGGAGAACAAGAAACGGATGGAAGAGCTTCATCTTCCTCAGCTCACTCAAGCTCTAAAAACCGCTCACTCCCCTACACCTTCTCCGGTTTCTTCCTACTCTCTGTCTCTCTCATTCTGTTATTTTTGTCTGAGAACCAGTTTACATCAACACACACTCTCACATTTTCCATCACAAAATCCTAGACCTATTGAGACACGTGTTTGATTCGAATTTCCCAAGCTATAATGAAATATGTTTATGTAATTGGTTTAGCTTAGGGTTTCACGAACCAATTGTAAAAGTAACCTGTTATCCCTACTTAACACAATGAAAGGTGTAAAATGTTGCACCGATTAAGTTTTCTTAATTTTGAGCCAAACCTAGTTTTCCTTGTCTGTAACAATAGTAAGATGAAGCTTAATGAGCCCAAATTTGTGCATTGTGTCTCGATATTGGATTTTTATTGCGATCTAAACTTGGTTTTCTGTGTAACAATGAAAGATGAAGCGCACAAAACCTCGTGTCATTGGGACAGAAATGGTGGAGGTCAGAAGGTCAAGTCGTGTTGCGCATCTTCCTGCCCCTGTTTACAAGGAAATCGTATGTTTCTCTTGTTTCTTCTCCCTCTTAGCTCCATTGTTTTGCTTAATCCATTTTTAGGGATCTTTTTGTGGTATTGCATACAAATTTGGAAAAAGATCAGGACCCAAAAAGTTATTGATCCTTTTGGACGTTTTCTTTCTGTTGTAGGTGGTTTATGAGCGAGTTGAGTTACCAAGAAGGTAAGCTTTTAGTAATTTATCCTAAAAGTTATTCCATGAATCATGATTACCCATTGAGTTTTCTCTTTTGCATAAAAATTGTGTAGTGGAAGAAGGTATAGCTATTCACGAAGGGACTTGGGGAATCGTGTGTACGCATCTGATGAAGCTAGGGACTATGCAATAAACAAAGCCGAAGAACTTGAAGCTAAACTTGAAGGTGGTCATCCTTCATTTGTTAAACCCATGCTTCAATCACATACAACTGGTGGATTTTGGCTGGTTAGTTCTTCTTATTTGTTTTTTCTTTCTTTTGTTGCATATATAAAAAATACTCATGTGATAGTAATTAATGTGACTGATGTGTTTAATAAAACAGGGTCTTCCAACTCATTTCTGCAGGAAAAGCCTACCAAGGACAGATTGCACTGTGACATTGATAGATGAAGAAGGTGAAGAGTTTCCAACTGTGTATTTGGCTCACAAAGGAGGCCTTAGTGGTGGATGGAGGGGTTTCTCCATTCATCATCAACTGGTAGATGGAGATGCACTTGTTTTCCATCGAATTCAACCTACTGTCTTTAAGGTTTGATTATTACTCATTATTATTCTATGTTGATATGTTCAATTGCCATTTTTACAAATGTATACCATTCTAGGTGTATATTATAAGGTGCAAAGATTATGATGAAGAGGGTGAAAATTTGGAGGCTTAAGTTTATGCACAGATTGAACAAATTAATTTAGGTAATTCTCAAGTCTTTCTGATTGATTTTTCAATCTAACGCTTCATTTTTGCAGTGTCGTGAAAATGGTTTTTCGAAAATTCAAAGAGAAAAAACTTTAAAGAAAATGTTTGATAAAAAGTTTATGATTTTCGCTATAATATGAAGTGGACCTATTGGAATAAGAAGGTTATTTATCGAAATAGTAAAAAAAAAAAATGGTTATATTTTATGACAAATCAAAAGCCATAAATCATATGTCATAATTGCACATGTATTTCCATGTGTGTTGGTACATAGAGAGCCATCCTTACAGGTTGTTCATTATGTTACATAAATAACTTCAAAAAGGGTAACTTTTTTTCCCCTTAGAATATAGATTCGTTTTTTTAATAAAGTAATTCAAGAGATTGTAAATCTAAAACTAAACATGTTAGTCCACTAATCTACTTTTTATATCTCATTTTCCCATTTACTTTGTAGGATGAAATTCAGCACATTTTTGGAGATATTATTTGATCGAGTGCTGGTTGGTTTCTTTTATGTAGAGTTTAGGACTAACAAAGGGTTAATGCCTTTTAGCTAAAGATGTAATTTATGAAGTATGAAATTACAATTATGCCATACCCAGTTGTATTTCTATTTTTGTATGTTGGGGTATTCAAGTTTGGAAAGTTTGAAAAATGGTTGCAAATTGAGGGTTGAAAATATGGTGAGTGGGGTTGTATGTGTATTAAAGAAAGAAACAGATGGATCCAGCTAATTGGGTGAAGTGAATGAACCCTGTCCAAGTCCTTGTCCACCTTGGAAAACCTACTCAATCAATTTTCACTTTCTTCCATTAACTTAAAGACAAAGGTCAAAAGAAAATGAAACCAAAAGGATCAGTTGTGTCAAAACAAAAAGGGTTTTATAACTTTTTGTAAACTAAATGGACCCCACTAAATGGAAAAGATTTTTTTTCTCTACATTTTTAGAATATTTAAATGTTAATATTATGCATAAACTTAATTTGATGCATAAACTTGGTACATATCATTGAATTATTCTAAATGAAAGTTTATTATAAACTAGGTGTGAAACCTATGTATTATATGGATTTATTTAAAAAAAATTAAATATGAAATTTTAATAATTTGAGAAGTTTGAATTTATAAGAAAAAAATAAGAAAAAATTTAAATTATTAAATTAATGAGACTTTAATACGTTGAATACATTATATATATAAATTATTTCTAATAAATACCTTACATATATATTACCTTACATATTAAATGTGAAATTTTAATTTAATAAAATAAAAATTACAATAAAATGACAAGTGGAAAATAGAAAATTCAAAAAATCTAGAAAATATCATGTGTACAAATGAAGGAGAAGATAACATGTGGCAAAAAAAACCTTTATTTATTAAGAAGGAGTTGGGTATTTATATTTTGCCACTAACACTTAGTAAAAAATCAAAACTTTTTTTTTATTATTTTTAATTTTTATAATGTAACGTATACCAAGTAACAGGGTGGCGAAGTGAAGTCTAACTCTGAATTGACGGCAATGAATGCGACACAAATCCAACAAATAAAAACGGCGAATAATTGGGCTTTCCGCCGCTGCCCCAGTCGTAAATCATAATATTCTAATAATTACTTTTACACCCTTTGCTTATTTGGCCACTTGAAGTCTTTCTCCTTATACATTTATAAATTAACAGTTTAGTCCCTCTAACCAAAACCAACTAAAACCTTACCCACAAATTATTAGATACCATACTTTGAAATATTATTCGATTAGAGATCAATGTTAACTGATTATAAACTATCTATTGACATTTTGTGGAAGTGGATTAAAAGAACTCTATTCATGCATCTGTTTGATGTCAATTCTCTATTAATTACAAGTTCATTTCTTTAGGTATTCATCTATGTTCAATGGACATGGTCTATTAAAAGAACTCTATTAATGAGTAGCATAATGCATATTGTAACCAACATATATATTACAAAATTAGGTAAGAATACATGGGGAAAAATATTTAAAATTAGCTGATGAATAAAGTCAAAGCCTATCAACTCCTCTTTATTTGATTAACTTCAAATTTTAGTTTGAATATCATAAACTTCAACTTTTAGGTGATATGTAAAAAAAAAAATCAAACTTTGTCTTAGTCTCTAGTTTCTTCACTAAAGTTTAATAAACTTGAACTTTGTAGAAACAACCGTTTATAATAATATAGATAAAGTTAGTTGTCATTTTTTGTTCTAGTTTGATGCAAAGAACGACAATCCATTTAAGTCCACATCACCTCAAATGAAACTTTTGTAAAGTTTAAGGTTTTTTTTTTTATTTTATTTTATTTTTTTTTTATTTTTTATTAATAACTTTCGTGACCATGTTAACAAATTAAAACTAAGCTGGTTGTCATAAACAAATACATTGCATATAATACACAAAGAACCGAGGGACTGAATATGTATTTTACGTAAAGAAGATGGGCAAACATCAACATTTATAGTACCATATAATTTCCATATGTTTCTCCGTGCTATCAGGAAGAATTTGTCAATTTGCAATTTGTTCTCGTTTTATCATAACTTACAGCTGGTGTCCTATAAAAATAGAAACATCCACTTAATCCCCAATTATTTTTATATTATTGCATATGGGTCCACGTATAGCGGTTTCATTTCCATTGAAATTGATACGATTTATGATGCATGTAATTTAAAGACATGTTTGAAACTTTGAATATTAATCAAATAATTTAAATACTATAAACAATGATAAACTAAGATACTTTTATGTATAAATCAATATGACAATGTCATCATCTTTTTTACAATATTTCATAAAAGACTAAATCTTATTTGAGAAAAATACAACTCTTTTAACAAAAAACTCAAAAAAGAAATATTATAATGATACATTGTTTTGGCTAACTATATACTATAATAATACAAAACTATATATAATTATTAATATGAAAATACGAACATGTTAAAAAGGATACTGTGCACTACACTCCATGTGGTTTTGACCAAATCTCCGAACTGTTGGTCACAAAGGTCACGAGAATACGCATTCGTGAAGGACCCACCCTTTCGGTAATTCTTTTACCCAAATATGGAGAATGAATGTCATAATATGTCAAACTCAAAACAAAAGGAGTACAGAAAGGTATAGTATTAAACTTTTTTTTTTCGTTTTCTTTATTATATTTTATTCAAGTTATCATTAGTTATTTAATTTGATTTTTTGTTTATTTTAATCATCCTAACTGATGATAACCCATAATCTCGTGATATTGTTACTTACTTTTTTCTATGTTGGCAATATAAATCATTATACTGGTATTACAGGGTAATAGCAATTTTTCATTATTGATTTTTTTTTAATGTTTTGTTTTATTCATTATATCTTTATATTTTGTTTAAGCTATTATTAGTCGATAAACTTGTCTCTTTTAATCATTTTAGCATCGTAATCGGAAATAACTTGGTTTTTATGACGTGTTTGTTGACTTAACTACGAATGATGTCGTTTTAGGGATGTGTTTAACCTAAAATCCATCTTTCTCTTTGAACAGAAGTGAGAATCAAACGTTAGAGCGTCGAACTCGTGCGTAAACTTTCAATTTATGAGTTTGAAATCTCCAATTAGAGTATTGGTAGTGGGAATCGAAGCAACACTGTGACCCCAAATCCGGGTACGTAAGTGTTGTTGGCTAAAATGAATAAAATTAACCACCTCATCATCAATTTATATAAGGGGATGCTGACATGTAATGCCAACATGGAAAAACTTGGTCACCTCATCAGGTTATGAGTTTTCACCAGTTATGATGGCTAAAACAAATAAAAAGACGAGTTCAGTGACTAATAATAAATTAAAAAATATATATATAAATATTAAAATAAAATACTAGAAAAAGGTTCAGCGACAAAAATAACCTGTCTCTCCATCTAGAATGCTATCTTGTATATGTTAAACTAAGATTGAATTATGAACCCTATTCCTTAGAAGAGGAACATTGAAGGATTTTTGGATGGTGAATTCGGAAAAAAATCTTTCGGTTCATAGTCTTAGGTGCATGCAATAAAAGTCGTATATAAGGTTGTATGATCAAACCAAATACATTTATAGATATATAAAGTAATATGCATATTATATTTTTGTTTCTTAATTACTTAATAGACCGAATAAAGAAATAAGTTAATCTAATGAACAATATAGGAATAATTTTCTTTTGACATAATTAAAAAAAAATAAAATCAATTTAACCAAGAAATCAAGAAAATTATACTTTCACATAAAATTATAATTTTTTACAAAATTTCCGATCATTTGTTTTTTTTTTTCCTACATGAATTGTCATTTCCTTACAGATATTTTATACATCAATTATCCAAATTACTTAACAAAATAAGAAAAAGAATGTCTAAAGAATCCAATATCCACTAGGATTATCCAAATCATTGAAAAAAAAAAAAAAAACAAAGAAGAAATAAAGACATAAAAACAACTCACGACGCAGTCAGTCACAGCTCAGCTCATCTCCAAGCCGGCTTTTCGAACCGAAAACGGTGCATTCGCACATGATGAGAAAATAACATCAACGCCCAAAATGCAATAACAAATAAACCAAATAATCAACAGACGAACACAAATCCATTTGCATCCTTCCTTCTCTCTCTCCCTCTCGCGGAATTTTTGCTACGAATCTAATCGCTTTCTAATTATTGTTTTCTTTCAATTTTCTCGTTTTTTTGTCGGCAACATTCAATCGCACCCGCCATTGGAGAGTTTCGTCATCTACAACGAATTTCTGTATGTAATTTGTTTTATTTTTTTTCCCGTTAAATCTTTGAAATACATTTCAAAAGCTTTGTTGTTCTTCCTCTTTGATCATCTACATTGCTCGTTAATCAGGCTCTGATACACCAATCCACATCTTCTCCGTGTTTGATTTATTGAAAGTTTGAAATTACGATGTAAACACTTCGTTGAAATTGAATCTGATGCTTAATCTAGTGGTTTGTTTCATAATGGATCTTTTGGTATTGTAGGATTTTGTTGAGAATCTGATCATCGAATAGGAGCAGGTGGAAGGCTTTAGGCTTGAAATATTATTGCTAGGGCGCAGAGTTGAAGAATATATTCATATTTTCTCTATAAATCTGGATTTTCGAAGGGACCGAGGAAATGTCCTCCCATAAAGGTGAGCATCAAACGGTCCCGTTATCGGTGTTGCTGAAGCGTGAATTGGCAAATGAAAAGATCGAGAGGCCGGAAATTGTTAGTGGTCAAGCCAACCAATCCAAAAAAGGGGAAGATTTTACACTCATCAAGAGCGAATGCCAACGCGTATTGGGAGATGGTGTTACTACGTATTCCGTTTTTGGGGTACGTTATCTCTCTCTAAGCTTATTTTCTGTAATTCTCTACAATCTCCCAATTTGGTGATTTCGTCTGAATTAAGAAGGATTTTGAAGCAAGTGATGGTTTTAGAGATATGTTATCAGTGAGTGACTATTGTGATGGTGATCTTACAAAACTTGTATTTGCAGATACTTGATGGCCATAATGGGGCTGCAGCAGCTATTTATACCAAGGAGAATCTTTTAAACAATGTCTTAAGTGCTATTCCAGCAGACCTTAACCGGGAAGAATGGATTGCAGCATTGCCTAGGGCTTTGGTAGCCGGGTTTATAAAAACAGATAAAGATTTCCAAGAAAAAGGTGTTCACATCTTTCTTTTTCAATTCCATCTGAATCTGAACACTGTTCATATGTGGAATGGTGCTTAAATATGGTGATGAACGATTGCAGGTCAACTGTCAGGAACAACTGTGACCTTTGTAATTATTGAAGGATTCATTGTTACTGTAGCATCAGTTGGTGATTCCCGCTGTATACTTGAATCTGCAGATGGGAGCCTATATTATCTATCAGCAGATCACAGATTTGAGGACAATGAAGAAGAGTAAGTTAATCTGTTAATGTTAACTTACTTTTTGAAGTTTGAAATTTTAAGTTTGAACACAATATTATGATTTTTATGTTTTCTTTCTAATTTTGCAGGACAGAACGTGTCACTGCAAGTGGTGGTGAGGTTGGTAGGCTAAATACAGGTGGTGGTACGCAGGTATGAATCTTTTCATCTTGTTTTTTTCAGTCATTTATAACTTTATTTCCTTTTATGTTATCGTATAGAATACCCTTTATATCTTATATATATAAATGTCTGTATTAAATTGAGTTTTTACTGTTTCTGTTTATGTCAATTATCATGGCAGATTGGTCCTTTGAGATGTTGGCCTGGTGGCTTGTGTCTTTCAAGATCTATTGGAGATTTAGATGTTGGAGAGTTTATAGTTCCTGTTCCTTACGTTAAGCAAGTCAAGGTAAGTAAATTTCATTTCACTTCACTACCATGCAAAAAAGACGTAAATACCCTTCTTCTTGTAATCAATTAGAATATGACATGATTTAAACATGCAGCTGTCATCTGCTGGTGGAAGGCTAATCATTGCAAGTGATGGTGTATGGGATGCTTTATCAGCGGAAGCAGCTCTAGAATGCTGTCGTGGAATGCCGCCAGATGCAGCCGCCGGTCAAGTTGTTAAAGTAAGGGCATAATCGTCTTTTTACTTTTAGTCAACATTCATGTTTCTGTAAACATCTAGTTTTATATTCTCTTTTTTTATATATATAGGAAGCTGTACAACCGAAAGGATTACGTGATGATACAACGTGCGTGGTGGTTGACATTCTACCAGCGGAAAAGACGAATCCGCCCCCCATGCCCCAACACAAGAAGATGACAAAAGGAGTATTTAAAGTGAAAGCTATTTTTAAGAGAAAAAGCACCGAGTCAACATCTCATATTGGTGAAGAATATCTGGAGCCAGATGTAGTGGAGGAGCTCGTAGAGGAAGGATCCGCTATGCTTTCCGAAAGGTCTGTTACTCCGTTGCATTATCATCGGAATGGAATCAACAATTCAATTCCATTCCTTACATATCTAATAGTATATTGTTTTTACTTTTTTTCCGATTTCAGGTTTGATACAAAATACCCGCTTTGTAACATGTTCAAACTGTTCACATGTGCGGTTTGTCAAGTGGAAATGAAACCTGGTGAGGGTATTTCAATACACGCGGGGGGATCATGTAACACACGCAATTCAAGACCATGGGATGGCCCTTTTCTTTGTGTAACTTGTCAAGAGAAACGAGAAGCCATGGAAGGAAAAAATCATTCTGGAAGTAAGATCAATTTAATTTAATTTTTATTTTTTTGGTTTAACCCATTAAGTCTATTAATTCTAACAATTTGTAACATTGACAGATGGGCGATACAGTAGTGGAAGTGAATAGGCAGGCGATATTTGGAGCTGAGTATATATATATGGAAACACCAGAAGGTTAAGTTCCTTTCGCGAGCTTTTTTAAATTTAATTTTTTTATTTATGGGATATGAACATCTTAAGCTATAAAATTAATCAGATTAGGGTTATTGTTATTATTATTATTATTATTATTATTATTATTATTATATTATGTAGTTAAAAGTATTTTCCCTAACTCCGTGTTGATATAGCAAGAACGTGTAAGTTAATTTATATGATTACGAAAAGTCTGGTAAAAGAATTTGGAAGTTATTCATTTTTGTATACCATTTAGTAAGATCTATTGCTCTCATAGTGGAAACAGTTGTAAGATTGATTGTCTATGATTCTTGGGATTTAATTTATTGAAATTAAGAATTGATTTGGGAATTTGTTATCCTTTTGATTCGACAGAATGTTTGGCGTGTAATGTTGTCACATGCATTGTGACATTTTCATGTGAAAATAGTTATTATGTGTTATTCTTCACCCAACACTCATCGTATATGTATGTTAGATATCAACCATCGTTTTATTGCTAATTTGAGTAGCAGTTTTTGTTTTTATTTTTGCTAGATTTTTTTTTGAAACGACAATCTAGTCTACTCTTAAACTACACCTTAAATCAACATATGTCCACGACGGGACTTGCTAGATAGATCGTGATCTGAATAACATGCAACATTTAAGTTTTGTGACATAATTAGTAAGAAAAATAATTAGTTACCCAAATCAGAAAAAATGAAAAACTTAAAGAGTTATTGTTGTATCACTCAGTAAACATATTTCTTTAAAAATAGACTCACTCGGTAGTGTTTGTGATTGAATTTTTAATCAACGAACTTCTGATTTGTAGTTCCATTGTCATTTCAAAGGTTTTCTTTATAGAAGAAATCAAATACAACGAAATCTGTTTTTTTTTAATATATTTAATTTTCAATAACTTACGTAACTAACGTTTAAATATTTTTTTCCAACTATAAAGTGATGTAAAAAGATTTATGCTAGACAGCAACTTAAGTTGAAGTCAAAGAATATTTTTGTCATTGTCGCCATTTTGGCTACATGACACGGATTGCGATTGGAAAGTTGGGTAGATCCTTTTTAACATTCTTTTTGGTTCAATGACTGTTGAAACTTTTGACCAACTTTAAAAGCGTTCTAGATATATTATCCAAAAATAAAAGGCAATACTGAAAAGAACCCAACTAATTATCACTTAATACTTTAAAAAACTCATTATGCTATTTTCGTACATACATTCATTATCTTTTTTGATTTTGATTAAATTAATTATTCCAGAAAATTGTTATTGTATTGATATACACATTTCCAGAATTTCCAATTGCCATTCCACATAAGCTTTATAATTTATGTTAATAATGCATGTAATTTTTTTTTCATTACATGTCCGGTTGCGAAACACTAATTTAACCAAAAAATGATGATAACAATAATAATTGTTTTAAAGACACAGAAATAACATAATGGTTTTTTTAAAATGTTGAATTTTTCTGAGCATTGCCCAAAATAAAACTCAAACTTACAATTTTTTTTTAGTGAAAGTCATTTTATTAAGCCTTCCTTTAAGCAATACATATTAAAAATGATATAGTAATCCATTAGTTACCAACAATCAGGATAAAAAGATATCACATTGATTAAACTAAATCTCAATCCTCCATTCATTGTTTTACTACAAATCCTAGAAACATAAAAGAACAACAGAAGAAGACACCATAAAAATATAAATCAAGATCAAAAACCCAAAATGCAAAGCCCAATTCCTCTTAAACTTACCAAAATAAGTATCCGGTGGCTCTTGATAATGAATCTCATAATCATCCCTCAAAACATCTTCACCACCTCCGGCCACCACACTGCTGCTGCTGCTCATCCTCATCCTAATCTGCCTGAGTCGCTCAGTGGCTAATCCAAGTGTCAACTTATGGCACCTCCTCTGATACTTGAACCCATTGATGCACCTCAGTGTCTGAGCCACTGACACATAGAAGATGAGGTGGGAGAGAGAGAGCAGACCAATGGGTACCCAACAATGGCGGCATTGGAGCCGAGTGGACTGAACCTGAGCTGTAAATACAAGAGCTAAGAACAGGAAGAAGAACTGGAAAAGCTTCCATAGCTCCTTTTTTTGTAGGTCTACAGCTCGTTTCTTTTCTAGGGTTTTCTCGAAGTGAAGCTGGATTATGGTGTTTAGAGCTTGTAAGGCCGTTTCTTTTGGTATGGTGTAGTTATGGTGGCTGCTCTCGTATTCTGCCATTGTAGCATCAACTCGGAACTGGAAGCCCCTGCTAATCATATATAGATTCTATGAATAAAATCATACAAAAACTGTTCATGAGTAAATTGAGCAATTCGAATACTGAAATCAGCTATAACTTCAGCAACATTCAAATCTTACACATTTAATTTAAAAGCTTACAAGATCACAAAAGTGGAAATTAAAATCGAGTGAAAACAAAGGAGGTAGATAATTTGGAAAATACCTAGTTTCTGCTCGCAGTGTCGCACTTCCAGTTGAGAACTACGAGGTAGCCCTTTTCTGCATCGTCAAATAAGAGAGTTAAATTATAAAACTTGTAAAAGTTTTGAGCTACATTCGGGATCCCAAGATCCAAAATCCCAAAATTACTAAACTTATAAAATTATCAAAAGAGGGAAGCTTGTAAACAATTCAAATCAAGTCAGAGTGAAATCGAACTCATGTCTGCCTGCACCATTCGTGTGTGTGTGTGTGTGAGAGAGAGAGAGAGAGAGAGAGAGAGATTACCAGGTCACGGAGAGAGCAGCTCCACCATTTTCAGCGATTAAGGTGATAGTGAGAGTGAGAGTGAGAAAATGGGGATGATGATGTGATACTGGGATATTCAACAAAAAGCCCTAATTTCAAGCTAGGGACATTAGTTTTTTACTATTTATTTAAGTCAAAGCTATTTCCCACCTCATTATAGTCCCTAAATTATGACGGTATATTCTAAATATGTACCTCAAGTATGGAAAATTAAAGTTTAGTCCCTAGAAATACAAATTACTTCTAGGGTGAACATCAAAAAGACACTAACGTCGAGATTAGGTAATAGTGAGGAACCGGCAAAATCCGGACCGAAACCGATCTAACCAAGGCCAATTCCAAAAGTTTGGAATTGATTGGAACCACGAGTATACTAGTTTTAATGTTTTATTTCTTAGTTTTTAAGAATATTATTAGGCATTTGTCATATCATTTGTATCATTTTTTTCATCCAACATTCGATACATGTAAATCCATATTTTATAAACTAAGATTTTACTATTTAAAATAAAAGTAAAAAATAACATTTAACTAAAAAACACTACCATAAAACATAAATTAAATCTTAATACAAAAATTATAATGAAAAGAAATACTTAAAATACTACAAAAAGTAAATTAAATCCAACTGTAATACCAAATCAAAAAAAATAAGGGTTATTCTTAAAATATTTCTTATGGACTTGTAACAAAAATCTTTTATGTCATGGTGTTTGCGATACTCATTTTTTATTATGTTTAAAAGAATCGGAAACTCCAGGCTTTCGGGTATTTATCTTTTGAGTGAAAATAACATTTAATAACTCTATAAATTTTTTTCCTAAAAATATCTTTCCATTTGGAAGCAATTTGATGCATTGAACAATCTGAACTCGAAGTTGCTATTTAAAATGATTCAGGACTGCTCGAAAAAAATATGACAATATATGTTGATTTATCTGGTTATTTTTGAGAATATCAATGCATGTTTTTGCCAACTTCACTTCTTCTTGGTTGGACCATTATATGCATATTTCAACTGTCCTAAAATCCGTTTTAATAGAAAAAACGAGAATGAAATTTAAAGAGTTAAATGGAAGAAGAGGTGTGCTTTTGAAATGTTATTAAGATGTATTTATAATAGTTAGATGAGTTTCAAACTTTCTTTTTTGAAATATGATCACTGAAGAGAGAGAGAGAGTGTATATATATATATATATATATATATATATATATATATATAGAGAGAGAGAGAGAGAGAGAAAGAGAGAGAGAGTTAGGATCATATGTAAACAAATATATACTGTGACATTGTGAAATTGATTCATGTCCGATCAATATGTAATCTTTTTTTATTTAAATTTAATTAATAAAAGGTTTTTAGTCATTTCCCTATATTATAGAATATAATTCCAAATTAAACAACTAGATTTATGGAAACATAATTACATTGTTGATTGACTATTGACTATTTCAGTCTTCTCCCTTTCATATCTAGGGCTCTAGCGAATCCTCGACTCGTTTCATGTTAGCATCTTTTTCAATTAACCAAGTGGAGAAAAACATAGATAAAAAAGAGAAGGGGATTAGATGTCAACGCCACCTGAACATCATTCTCTTCTTCATGTCGGCGCCACCTGAACATCATCCTCTTCTTCAAAGTCTCACAAATTCGATCAATTCGTAACTTCATTTTCTATTAATCGTCTTTGATTTTTTTGGATCTTTCATCGTTCGCTCGTTGAAATCTACAAGTGTTGATATTCCAAGTGTGTTTTTCCGATCATTTGATTGTTCCATTCGAAAAAGCATCTCAGTCTCTTCCGTTCTTCATGTCGCTACTATCTAAACATCAAGCATGTGCCTCCTTTTTATTTCCTTCTTTTGAGTTTTGATGTATTTGCTTGTGTGTCTCATTAGCCTTCAATAAAATCTAAAAATGGTAAAAAAAAATGGTGAACAAGAGTATCTTGTTGTACGTTTTTGTACAAATATTAGTATCTCGTCTTTTTCAATAGCTTTGTATCTTCCTATTTACCTCTAACACCCTTCAAGAAAATCAAAAAAAATGGTAAAAACAAATTAGTGAACAATGGTTTGGTTTTCTGTTCTATGTGTATACAGAGAAAAACATCATATTATTATCCTTTCTTTGCCAATAGCTTTTGAATCAATTGGTGAACAATGGTTTGGTTTTCTGTTTTATGTGTATACAGAGAAAAACATCATATTATTAAAACAATTGTGAAATTTATTACTAGCCTATTCTTAAAGACTTTAAAGAGTTTTTGTTTTTTTTTATTGGATGTTTGTGACTCATACTAGAGGTGGAAATCGTGTTGTGTCGGGTTCTTATCGTGTCGAAACACTAAACCTGTTGAAAGTGCTTGAACCTAACCCGAATCGTTTAATTAACGTGTCGTGTTGTGTCAACCCGTTTATTTTTGTGTCGAGTTCGTGTCGGGTTTCGTGTTAGGGGTATACCTTGAAATATGTCGTGTCATATAAGGTTGAAAGATTGAGCATTTTGAAAGAGTATGGGTTGAATAGGTGGAAATGAAAAACTAATAGTTTAAAAACGGAATAGATGAAGTCATAACAAGTTCATATGACAAAATTGAAAGAGTAAGAGATACGGAGGTGGAAGACAAGATCATGAGGATGAAAAAGTGGTCAAATGGACAGTGTAGTTTGGGAGAGAATGGAAAAACTGAAAATGAAGTTTTGATCTAGACGGTTAAGTCATTTCAACATTACAAAACGAATCAATCCAAAGGTTTTCTTTTACTTATTGTTTTGATTTTGTATCTTTCTAGTTTATTTAAAGAATTTCAAAAAACTTGCATATAAATAAACGGGTCATTTCGAGTCATACTCGAGTTGAAATTCTCAACCCTCATCTTACTCATTTAATTTTCGTGTCGTATAATGTCAATCCGTTTATTTAAATGTAATTTTCGTGTCGTATAATGTCAATCCGTTTATTTAAATGAGTTGAAATATCTTATCCAAACCCGTTTATTTCGTGTTTAGTTTGTGTCGGGTTTCGTGTCATGTCAATTTTTGTTACCTCTAACTCCTACTAATTATTACATATCATAATTGCTCTGGTTGTTAATAAAAAATGATAGATCTCCTCCTTCTTCCAAGTAACTTTTAATCAAACCATTTTACCATTTACAACTAAACTATAGAAAATTAAGTGTTTACACGTGTGTGCTCGTTTGGATATGTCACTGACAAGGCCGTTCCAAACATATTTGGGCTCAGAGCGAGGGAAAAAAATGGGCCCTTAAAATACAGAAATATCATCAAGTTTTTTATAACAAATCAATAATTAAAAGAAAATTATTTGTACTATCTTCTAAATATAACAATTTCCATAAAAATTTGGGTCCTTTAAAATATGGGCCCTGGACGGTCGTCCCTATCGCCCACCCTCTGGGACGGGCTTGGTCACTGATGTATGAGATTGATGTTGTCTATGGAAATAGTGGAGTTTACAATGCCCAATATTTTTTCTATATAACTGATAATGCATGTGTGAGTTTAATTGATAACTTATATATTCTATGGTTGTGTATAAATATAGTATATTGTGAAGAACATGAAAGTTAATCTACCCAAAGAACAAGAACTGCAGTTCGTCGATATGGACTTTGGTGTAAACTTCAATTAATTCAAAATTAATTATGGCAGATATGGAGCATCAAGTTGGATACTAGATCGCTTGATTACATAGAGGCACACTTAGACAAAAGTCGACAATTCTTTCAAGAATTGGCTATGTATTCGTTCAAGAATGAAACAATGTTATTTTTTCTAAGAATGAATGTATATCATGAATGATTTTGTTTTGTAGATTCTTCTTTGCTTTTTTTTTTTTCAATTCGCATAAGAATGTATTCTTTTTTTTTTTGTTAGAATTCTTCCCTTTTCATGATTAACTTTTTGATTCATACCGGAATGATTCTAAAAGAATTATAACAAAAATATTGATTTTTGAAAATGTATACTGTTAAAAAGATTGCATTCTTTTAGGAATAAAAACCTATTTTGTTAAGAATCGTTTTAGAATTTAATAAATTGATTCCTTTTTTTTTTTGTAATTTTTAAATTAATTAAGATTAATTATGAATATCATTCTATAACTGAATTTGATTTAAAAAATCGTCAAAAATTACATTCTATAAATAAATAAACATAAAATGTCCTTAATACCCTTTATAATGGTTTTAGTGTTATTATGCTAATGTATTCTAGTATCATATACCTTAAGATCATAATCAATATTTCTTTTTATCTAATGGTTAGAATTTAATTATATAGTAACACTGTTTGTTAAATATAAGGAGTCCTAGCCCCTTATATATATATATATATATATATATATATATATATATATATATATATATATATATATATATATATATATATATATATATATGATCAAATGAGAACACCTAAAAGATTGATAATGCGATAACAGATCTTAGCCATCTAATTCTTAAGATGTGTGGCTATAATTAATTGTTAGTTTTCTTATTATTAATACATTTAAATTTTAAATTTTAAATTAAAAAAAAATTATCAAGTCTATTAAGGTAAATAAGCATTACCCTAATTTTGTAAACTCTTATAATTACTCTATTTCACTCTATTTTGTTGACCATACAATCGGCATCTGCATCATCTCACCGCCTCATCTCATACAACATATTAGAAGCCGACCCAGACCATAGAGCAGGAGGAGGCCATAGAATCAGCGATAGAGCACTCCTACAAGTCGATGTTAGTTTATCAGTTTTCATTGGAGATTCTAAACCAGCAATCGATTTCAAGTTGGAAGGTATGGTCTCGATTTTGCTTGAATGTTGTTGTGAAGATAAAGGTTGATGATGGAGGCTATGTCGATAGTGGTTTCCTGGTTACGAAGGGTAAAGGGTATGATTAGGGTTTCCTTCATCTTTCATTTATTCATAATTGATTCATTGATATATCACCTTTATTCGATGTTTTGAGTTACAAATCCATCTCTTTCACTTTAAATCCATCTCTTTCACTTTCAATTTTGTGTTTTTCCGATTTTGGGGTTTTTCTATCAAGAACATGAAATGATGGAGTGTGAAATTGTTTCAGGAGCGAAGAAAGAAGAATAGGGAGCACCTCCACCGATTTGGTGGTTCATTGTAGTAATGGAGTGACTGGGGCTATTCTGGCAACCTCTTCACCACTTCATTTTCTTGTTCCAGTTACTGTCGATGAGAGGGGAGGAAGGCAGAAAGAAAACGACGACAGGGGATGTTTGGGTTGCTTGGTGTGTCGTAAAACAGTGGGAGAAAACGGAGGGGGTTGCTGCCCTTGGCTCGGCGGAAACCACCAGCAAACACCTCTAGTGGGGGTGTTTTGTTGCACCTTGAAGACATGAGAAAAAGAAGGGAGGGTGAGAGGAAATGGAAGAATGAAAAATTGTATTTATCTATGAATAGCAGTTATTCATTTGTGAATAACAGTGTAAGCATGTGTTAATGAATATATTTATTTATGATTAGAGGTATTCTTTTTATGAAGAAATGATAATTTTTACACTTTTTTATTTTCAATTGATTAAAAAAAGGAATTAGATTACTTGTAAATTGATGTGTATTTATTTGTGATTGGAGTAGTATCAGGTTTTTTGAAAAAAAAAATCATTTATGAATACAAATATACTAATTTGGTGTTCGATTTCTATTCATTTTTTTTAACACAAAAAAAAATAACGTGAAATAGGAGAAAAAAATTGATTTTTTTAAGAATTTTTTTTCAGTTTCAAAATAAATTTTGGTAAAAATGTTTTTTATATTCCATTAATAAGAAAAATAAAAAATTGAATATTGATTTCTTTTTGTTAACTGATCCTATTAAGGGAATCTAATTGAATTTTATTTTATTTTAATTTAATTAAAATATACAATTACTAGTATGCTCTTATATATTGATTGGTCCAGAATTGTTCTCGCATTCTCAACCTTTAAGGTGTTCTCATTTGATCATCTCTCTCTCTCTCTCTCTCTCTCTCTATATATATATATATATATATATATATATATATATATATATATATATATATATATATATATACTAGTTTATAACCCGTGATCACCACGGTTATAAAATTAATTAAGATTTCGTATTAAAAAATCAAAATTACTAATGAATTATTTTAAATAAAGTATTACTTAAGAAATATTTTTTTAGTTATATAAAATTATAATCGTTGATTTAAATAAATACGTGGAGTTATATCATTTTATAATTTATATTAATTTTATTTTATTTTTTAATCTAATGTTATTAATTTAATATAATTAAAGGGATAAATTTTAAATTTTGAAATTTAAAATGAAGAATCAATTATTAATTTAATAAAATTAGAGTGGAAAATTTAAAATTTGAAATTTGAAATGAATAATTAATAGGTTGACAAGTGGCATGATAAATGATATATAACATTAATGAGGGGTTCTAATTGCATGACACTTGTCAATATGAGATTAAACCTATTTTTTTATTAAAATAGGGATATATATATATATATATATATATATATATATATATATATATATATATATAGAGAGAGAGAGAGAGAGAGAGAGCCTGCAAGTGTTTCTTTTAGCAGTATCATCCCCATGATTTTTACTTACTAATAGCTAGATTATATATACCATTTTTTTCCAGTAAAGTCCCCCCCCCATATATATATATATATATATATATATATATATATATATATATATATATATATATATATATATATATATATATATATATATATATATATATATATAATTCAAGATAATTATTATAATGATCACTCTATAATTAACAAAAATCAAGATAATTACTGAAAAAGATCTAAACAAAATGCAACAAAATTTGAAAAATAATACTCTATAGAAAACCACATGAGGTTTTTAATCTACAATTTATCAACTTAATATTTGGGAAACTATAAACCCTAAACTAAAGATTTATGTATCCAGAAAAAAAAGTTGCTTGCTAGATCATATCACCACCACCATCGCCAGAGTGTTAAACCCTCCCTTTTCTCCTCTCTACATTCATCACCTCTGTGCAGCCTCTCTCTACCCTGTCATTTGTCGACTGCTACTTTGACGAACGACCACATCAATCGGTGTTTCCTCTCCAACAGACAAGTCTAACCTTTGTTTGCTAACTGTCTGTATTCTCCAACATATTCTCATCACCATACTTATAGTGTAAGTCTTTCTCTCTTTCCATCTCTAACATCTTTATCTTTCTCTCTATCTAGTAGAATGTGATATTATTGAAACTTGATACTAAAGTATTGTTCAAATACTCTATTTGCCCCAAAATTATTGTCCATAGACAAAAAACACATAGATTAAGAAAATATTAATTATCACTAACTTTATTAAATGAAATGATAGTTTTACCCTTTTGTTTCATTTAATTCCAATGTAATTGCATTTAATTTCATGGTAGTTTAACTAATAATGAGGGGTATTTTGGTAAAAAAAAATATTTATTTTTGAAAGTAAACTATTATCTTGTAATAAACCAAAAAAAAAACATGTATTATTAAGGGGGTGTTTGGGATTGTTTTTCATGCTAAAAAGTTCTTTTTGATTTTTTGGCTTTTTACAAAAGATTGTTTCTGTAACGACCCAAAAATCACGACTAAAATTTATTTTAAAACATTACTAAACCATGTTTATAAAAACGTATCATAAGTCATAACATAATTTTCGAGTATTAAATTCAAAACATAATCTCATTATCAGAGTAAAACATTCCCCAGTCTAACTGACTATGGTGTGTGCACTGCAACCTCTCCGAGCTCCTCTTTTGAAAACTGAGTACCTGAAACCAAAACTAGAAACCGTAAGCACGAAGCTTAGTGAGCTCCCCCAAACTACCAGATACCAAACAACATATAAAGCACATACTGGGCCTTGCCCACTGTATTGGACCCAAGTCCGAAAACTGCATCAGGCCGAAGCCCGGACTAACTGGGACCATGTCCCCTGCATTGGACCGAAGTCCGGAAACTGCATCGGGCCGAAGCCCGGACTAACTGGGGCCTTGCCCCCTGCATCGACCCGAAATCCGGAAACTGACTGGGACCTTGTCCCCTGCATCGGACCGAAGTCCGGACTAACTGCATCGGACCGAAGTCCGGAACTAACTGAACAAAGCATAACATAAACATATCAACTAACAGGAACACACATATACTACATACTGCATCGGGCCGTGACCCGAAACACATAAAACACAAATCTTGTCTGAGCCACGAAGGCATCAAACATACTAACTACTGCATCGGACCGAAGTCCGGAAACTACTGCTAGCTAAATGGGTCGGCATTGTGGCCTTAGACCCGTTCCTACTGGAAGGAAACTCACCTGCACTGCTGGAGTTTTTGTTGATACCCTTTTGACTGCTATCAAACACTCTCGAACTGCAGCTCCAAAAACTCCCCGGTCTACTAATACCAAATATAACACTCAGTCTAACTGTCTTCCGAAAGTCAACTAAGTCCACTCTGGTCAAATTCAAAGTCCTGGTCAAAGTCAACCTTCCAGGTCAACCCTACTCGTCGAGTCTGCCTAATGACTCGTCGAGTTCAAACGCTCAGAATCCTTTCATTCGCGACTTGACTCGCCGAGTCAGCCCCTGACTCGCTGAGTCTATCGATTTCCGAGTCCTGTCCTGACCAACTCACTGAGTCCCCATTCAACTCACTGATCCGAGTCTTAACTCGAAGGGTTTGGGGTTTCGCGACTTGACTCGCCGAGTCCAAGGCAATCTTCAACAGACTCGCCGAGTTGTTCATCCAACTCGTCGAGTTCATCTCCATCTTCATACTACTCGTCGAGTCCACTCGAAGGACTCGCCAAGTCTATTCAGTCCTTCATATATTCAGAGGCTTTTAAGTCATGCATGGACTCCAAACTGTAGATCCACTCTTCTAAAGCCTATTCCTTACATAAAGTAGCAAACTTTATGTGTAGCTAAGGAGATCTAGGCTCAAAACACTATAAACTAGGGTTTAAGACAAAGGGGCTTAACAATCAACCCAAAGACTGATGCTTTATGATTCTCTAGGCCAAGATACACTTAGATCTGAAGTAGCAACTTCAGATATGGGCTTCTAACTCGAAATGGTTCTTAAACTTGCCCTAAAAGCCCCAAATCCCATGATAAAGGTTGATCTATATGCAAAAGAGTGAAGGTAGCGACTCATTACCTTCAAATGCTCTGGAAAATCCCACAAACTATGGATCTACTGCCAATCCTTGAATCCCCAATGGTTGCCTTCTTCCTTCTTCCTTCAAATCACCAAAAATGGCAAGAAAGCTTGAATGAGCAACAATGGAGGCTTAGGGTTTCGGGTTCTGGACTATAGGGGCCGCAAATGAGCCCTAGGGAAGAGAATAAGATGCTTAAATAGGGTACCAAGTGCCGGAATTAAGGTTTCCCAACCCAGACCAGACTCGTCGAGTCCACTTGCCGACTCGCCGAGTTCCTCCCTGGACTCGACGAGTCAACCCTCTTTAACTTAGGGTTTTTCCTTTCCTTTCTTAACCTTTCTGATTTCGGGTGTTACAGTTTTAAAATGAATTTGGTTCATCTTTTGACTTTTCAAAAGCTAAAAACCTAAAAGTTGTAAAAAGTCACAAATTCATGACTTTTCAAAAGCTTATTTTTGTTCTTGCCAAAAAGTTGTTTTAAGAAACTTTTTGAAATGCCCAAACATCTTTTTTAAGTTTTAGCTTTTTGAAAAAGCTAAAAGTTCTAAAAATCATTTTAAAAGATTTATTAAACACCCTCTAATATGGGACAAAGGAAGTAATAAAAGACTATAACAATATTTTATCTATTTTATTGTTGATTTAATTGTTAATTTTTTTAATATTTCTTATGCATGTCTATGGAGTAACTTCTTTAGAAAATAACTTTTGATTTATTTTTTCCTAGGTACAGGATATCTTTTATCTTTTATTTTTATGCATGAATTTGAGATATTCAACATCTTTTATTTTTATTTTTATTTTTATACTTTATTTATTGTTTTTTTTTTTCTAATTAAGATTATAGCTAATTTTTTGTTATTGAAAATTGACTAGGGAAAAAATAATTTAGATCAAACTTTAGTTGTTCATTTAAACCTTCTTCATTGTTGATTAATTAGACTTCACAAAATAGTTGGCAATTGTTAGAAAACTAACTCATAAACAAAAGGTATAAACATTTTTATACGTTATAATTGTCATCCGAAAAAAATGTTTTTATAAAAATTGTTTTAAATTTTGGTTCCATCCCCCTTATACAAGTGCTCGTGCTCTGCCATGACTCACAGTACCACCGACTACCTCTTCCATCCCACTTTCTGTACCGTACAACCTAACTTTAAAATTTTTTCTTCTCATTCAACATAAAACAAACGCTACATACAATGATTAAGGTGCTATTTGTTTTTTGTTTTTTTTTTTAAAATCTCTTCAAACCACTTTGTGCTGCGCGGCGCAGCATACGCGCATCACTTTCCCTTTCGCAGTAGTTTGTTTTTTGGAATGTTTCAGACTACAAAATCTCTGTGCGTGTGCTGTGTGGCGCAACACTTACTACCTCTTCAAACCTCTTCAACTTTATTTTTTCCAAGTGTTTTTTTAGAATTTTGGTATAACTTTTTTTTTAAAACAAAGCTTTGATTTTTTAAATTTTTATTTACGGGTTTGATACAATTTCTTTTTATAGTTTCCATAAAATATTTTAACTTGATTTAAAAAAAAAATTGATTTTTTTTTTTAATTTTTTTACCGTTTCTGTTAATAATATTTTCAGTTTCAATTGTATCTTTTTTAACGTGTGTAATTTTTTATAAATTTTGTAAACATCGTTCGCAATACTTTCTTAATTTTTATGTTTTTTACAACTAGATTTTTCTAGAATAAAACTGTTACTTCTTTTCAGGGGTGCAAACGAGTCAAGCTACTCGAGATCGGCTCGTTAAAAGCTCGACTCGAAACCGATTTTAAACGAGCCCGAGCCGAGCTCGAGCTCGAGCCTATGTAACTAAGCTTGATTAGGCTCGCGAGCCTAAACGAGCCGTTATAAAATATAATTTATTATTATTTTCATATATTAAAATAAAAACATATTTGGAAAATTATGGATTTCTGGTATTAGTAAACGAGCTTAAGCTTATTTAGGCACATCAAACGAAAAACGAGTCGAGCCCGAGCCCGAGCCGAGCTTGTATAATTCTTTACGAGCTCGATCCGAGCTCAGTAAAAGAAAGCTCGAATCGAGCCGAGCTCGAGCTCGAGCCTCGTATAACTTAAATGAACCCAAGCCGAGTCTAACCAGGCTCGGGCTCGACTCGGTTCGTTTTCACCCCTACTTCTTTTATATCTTTTTAAGTTTTTTTAAAAAGTTTTATGTTTTTGTTTTTTACATGTTCTTTTTAGTATTTTTTTTTATTGTTTTAAGACTAAAATTATTAAAATTTCGGTGTTGAGAACTATTTTCAGTTTATAAAATTAGTTTATTTAAATTCCAGCTTACTGCATCAGTCTGCAAATGTTACAAAACAAACATGTTTCTTATTATAGGCCGCAACTGTTTGTTCCACCTCTTCTGCTACAGAGGATTGCATCAGTCTACAAAGGATTGCAGAGGTGGTCCGCAGACTTCATTAATTTTCTCTTCGAAAAAACAAGCAACACCTAACTCCACAAATCGAAGGGAAATCAAAATGAAAACATTATTATATTTTGCTTTTTTACGGTTTTGGTTTAGTATTTTAGTTTTTGTTACGGTTTTGGTTACTTTATCTTTTACGATTTTGGTTTAGTATTTTAGTTTTTGTTATGATAACTCTATAGACACACATAGTTTTTATGTTATGAATGTGGATATAACTACTAGTAAAGCACTTTTTTTTAGTTATTTATTTTATTTTATACTTTTTTTACGTAATGTAAGAAAAACATTCAAATATTAAATTCTATATTTGAAATGTGTTGAAAAGTTGCAAAGTAGACATCAATAATAAGTTTATCTTCAATAAACTAGATTTTTTTTTTTTCAAATAAAAGTAGCAACAATAGACATGCAAAATAGTAATCCCATTATTTTAAATATATGATTAAATAATATTAAATCTTAAAATTATTTATCAATAAACACGAACCAAAATACTATAAATGGAAACTGAGATTTCAACGAGTTATTAAAAGTATTTATTTTATTTTTCTTCTAATAAAAAAATCATAAACTTATGGTTTGTCATTTGTTTTATAATTTATAATTTCTTGCTTTTATTCTTTAAAAATGACATATGTATTTTCCTATGATGTTATATATGAATTTAAATATTTTTTTATGTCTCTTAAAATTAACATTAATAGAGATTTTAAAATTCAAAATGTTTGATAATCAATTACGTGAAATAATCAATTATAAATAATCTCATATTCCATTTAATTTTTACAATTACTATCTATATTATTTTAATTTATCAACAATGTATTACACGGATTATAGGGTAACATCTCGATGATGAGATATTTTCAATTTTAACCCTAAGCATGAATAAATATTGCATTTTAGTCCTTGTGCATAAGAAAAAGTGCAAAATGGCCCATAGTGGCATTTTGGTAATTTTGGCCAGAACTTAGTACGCTGGGCGAACTCTTTGTACACATGAAGTACATGCGAGGGACTTAGTACGCTGGGCGTACATGCAAGGGTTCAAAACCCTAAATTTTAGGGTTTGAACCCTATTTAAACAACTTTATGGCCCCAACACCTTCATCCTAATCAGCCTCCACTTGAGAAAACGACCCTTTAGCAAACCCTAAGTGAGAAGAGTGCACCTTGAACTCATTTGTGTGCTTTGGTGGTGTTCTTGAAGAAAAATAAGTTTGTGCAAAGACCTTGAAGCTTGGAAGCAACTTAGATATGGGATTCTCCACTTGGTAGCAACCTCAAGGCGGTAAAAAGCTTCTAACTTGATCATCTTATCTTATAGATCTAGCCATTTCTTCGTTTAGGGAATTTTTGGTCCCAAATATGGTGATTCTTGAGCATGACATGTTCTTAACCAAATAAGTCGTCCTTTCAGACCTTATGAGGGGCCTTGAGTCATAAAAATGTAGTTTTAATGCTTAGTTTTCTCCATGCATGCTATAGAAGGTCTTAAGGCATTAAGATGTTGAAATTTTGTGTATTAAGCACTTAATGGACATGCAAAGTCATAAAGTTGGAAACTTTATGATTCTTAGTGATATTTTAGCCTTGGATATGCATTTGGACGTATTAAGTTGGAGTAATAAGCTCTTAATAGATTAAGAAGGGAACTGTTGTGTATGCTGGGCGTACCAAATGGTAAGATGCACGTACGCAGATTTGGACCCGATGCCTCAGACCTAGTACACCCCGCGTACATCCGGAGTACGCCTCTCGTACAAGCCCTAAGTTGACTCAGCTGGGTTGACTCAGTTGACTTGTTGATTTTGACAAGTTTTGACCAAAGGTATTTTGGGAAAATGTTATTAATTTAGAATGGGTAATGTTTTGACATTTAGGATTTGGGTTGAGCCGGTATTTGGATAAGTGCATTGATCAGCTAGTCATCAGACTGTGAGGTGAATTTCTTCACTGTTCTTGTGGGTTAAAGGCACCAATGTATACCCCTTTGTTTATGTATCCTGATATATAGGGTGTTGCCATATAGTAGTAATTTGTAGATCTGCCTGCTAGTCGGTTAACTGGTTATATGATTTTATGTTGTTGGATATATGTTAATTGTTATATGCATGTCGACATGGTATGGTGGGGTTGAGACTATACTGCTTTGTGCTGTAAGTCAATAGAGCGAGACATTCCAACCGTAAGGTTGTGGGCCGGTGGTAATCCAACCATGAGGTTGTGGACCTGTTATGTATTGGGCATTCCAACTGTAAGGTTGTGGGCCGGGGCATTCCAACCGTTAGGTTGTGGGCCAGGGGTAATCCAACCAGGAGGTTGCGGACCAAATATCTGTTTGATGGTGCTTTGGGGGAACTCATTAAGTTTTGGCTTAAAGTTTTAGTTTATGGTTTCAGATACTTCAGAGGATCGCGGAAAGGCAAATGCGTGATTGTACACAACTTCCTGTTATGTCACTGGATCTTGGAGAAAAACTCTTATTTCAAATAACACTTTTGAAACAATGACTATTTTTGTAAATATTGATGATAAATGGTTGATTTTTGATAATTTTAAATTATTGTGATTTTTTAGTGTTATATATAGCCTAGTAAGATAATAAAACTAATAAATATTCTCATGGTGCAAATTTTTTTGCGGTGATGCATATCTTATTTTGAAGGGTAAATTTGGAAGAGCTTAAAAATTGTAAAATCTTTGAAACGTTAGTTTCAATAATTAAAAGATAAACTAACTAATAAATTTTTTTGACATTTAAATATATGAACATAAAAGAATATGAAACATATATTAACGTATAAGGTAGTTGAGATACGCCAAACATAACTAAAATGCATTAAAAAAAATTAACGAGTAAACAACGGTTTGCACGATTTTCCACATAATTTGGAAGTCTCTATGTGCATTAACATTAATATGTGACAAACATGCAACACGTTTTATTCATATTAGGAAATTTTAGATCATTTTATTCATATACATGAGCTATATTATGATAACTAGATATGCATATGAAGTTTTGAATTATAGCAAAAAGCAATTGCAAATTTTCATGTTTTAAATAAAAAATTGCTTTTTATAAATGCTCAAAGATAATTAACTTTCAAAATAAAAAACATTTGGTAAATTACGTCCCTCGTATATATGCCAAAATGCACGTTTAGTCCTTATTTTCAAAAATTAACTTGGATCGTCCGTAAGTTTGTTTTTTCTTGCACGCTTAGTCCCTCTGGACATAAAAAGACTATTTAGCCCTTAACAATTTCTTTTTGAATTTTCTATTATATATTTATCAACTTTCAAATTAAAAAAAAATGAAAATAAATATCCCCAACCCTTCCTTTAGTTCCTTCTTTGTCTTTCGGCTTCTCACCCATTCCCGAAAACCACTCGTCCTCCTCTTTTCTCCAACGAGACTAACCAACAAAAATTTGTTTGTTTTCCCCTCCACCACTTCCAATTATCGTCAATCTCCACCACCTCCACCATTGACGAACCCTATCTGATTATAAAACATCAAATATTAAACTCAAAACCCGTATTTATATCTGAAAATCAAACCCTTCCTGAATATCGAACCCATTCAGATCTACATTTAGATCTGAAACTCAAACATAAATCGAAAACTCGAAGACCATAAACATCCCCTCTCCCTCTCTTCACGTGATAATTAGGGTTTCAGGCGGCGATGTTAGGGTTTCCGCACATATTTATGGTGTTGGGGCGACTTACAGGTGGCGATAGTGAAACGAAGTGTAGATTTAGGAATCACCATCTGCTGCAACCACCACTGGTGGTTCGAAACCCCATATCAACAACAATGATGAATGGTTGTTTGCCGGTGACTTCATGCGTTACTTTTCACAGAAAGATGTGGTTGGAGTGAGATGAGTGTAAAGTACGGCTGCTTCGACGGACATGGTGGCAATAGGTTGCAAATGATGATGACGTAGACAGAGGATTCATCGGGGAAGTATCCACTAGAGGTAGCTTAAGGAGGAATGGTTTTAGAGTTTTTGAAGAAATTAGATAAAAAGGACAGTAAAGGAAAGGTAAGGTGGGGTATGAAGTGGGGCATATTTCTTTTCTTTTAATTAATAATAATAATAATAAATAAATAAAAAATTAATTAGAAAAGAAATACAGACAAGGCATTATGGTCATTTCAAAATATGGCATGGACTAAAATTGCAACAAAACGTATATCAAGCATGAGGCGTGCATTTTTTAAACAAATAAGGGACGGTCCGCATTAATTTTTAAAAATAGGGATTGAATGTGCATTTTGACATATGGACAAGAGACGATTGGTGTAATTTACCAAAAACATTTTTGGACATACAACACAAGAAACCGTTGTCAAAATTTCCACTCGTTTTTATTACTATTATATATATATATATATATATATATATATATATATATATATATATATATATATATATATATATATATATATAATTACTATGAAAAGTATATATATGAACATACATGTCTATCATCTAAAATATAGATATTACAAATGTGATGTCCAAAGTTTTTTAGGGGTGATCGTAGTAACCGAAAAATCAAGCCAAAAGCAAATTAGCCGAAATAACCGAACCATTACTAAAAAAGATGGTGCGGTTTCTATTTTGATTAACCAAATACATATGGTTCGATTATGATTTTCATCCAAAACCAAACCACTAAAACCAAACCAAACCAATAATATTAATAAATGTTTTTAATATAATATAATATTAAATATATAGTATGTTGTTATATTCAGAATTAAAAATTTAAAAGGTAATTATTTGGAGTTAAATGAGATACTTAATCTTCTATCATATTAAGGTTATGATGAATCAATATTAATCATTAATTATAACCATTAATAGACAAAAATCGTTAACCAAAACCAATATAAACCAATAGCCAATGGCTACCAAAATGCATTAACAATTAATAATGATTATGGTTCGGTTTTAGCTAAAAACTAAACCAAACTGCTCCATACATATCCTTAAAGATTTTTAAGATAACAATTTTTTAAATGATATCTTTAACATTTTTATTAAAAGAATCGGATAAAAATAGAAAACATTCACGCTCACGTGACTACTCTTCTATGTTCTCCTCTCGAATGTAGAAAGCCTTCTAAAGGCCTAAGATGCACTTAATAAGTTTTTATATAATTTCAATAATATTTTGGCGTTGAATTTATATCACAATTTAAATGTAAAAGGGTTTCTATTAATGCCACTTAATTCCTCCCATTATGAGGTAATTTACTTCTAATTACCCAAAAATGCCCAATTTTCAATAATTAAGATCAAAGTACTTTATAGCAACATACTTTTGAAATTTCAACATACATTAACGTTTTTCATGCGAAACATCCTCTTATAATTTCTTATCCATTTATTGAATTTACACACAAAACACAATTAAATAATTATATGACATTTTCTCAACAAAAGGTCAAAGAATATCTAACCTCCTTCACCATGGGTGTTACATAGTCCACTGTGGTTCATGGGTATACTATACCCACGAATGTACGGCCTGCTAAGAGTTAGGATCAAGATGACAATTGGTAGTGACATCATTCAATTATGATTATGCACATATGTTAACAACCTTTTGAGGTATTTACTATAGGACAAATGAAACAATCCAAATATTAGTAGTTGATTGTTAGAATGCTAATAGGGTATTGATAGGGACACCGTCCCGAGATCAGGGTGTCTGTCTCGACTGTTCCACCCCTCCCCCACGACTATATTAGTATATTGTGTTTTAAAAAAACTTATATTCATTTTTTTCATAAAAAATTATCAATTCTTTCTCAAATTTCAAAATTTCATAAATCACTATGCGAAAGTGTCAAATGGATTCATCATCTTCTTCATCAACTTTAGATTCTACGTATTTGGCTTTATATTCATCATCAAGTTTAGACGATGTGTTTGTCAGGAAAATATAATGCATGAAAGAACAAAATCGTAAATTGTTGTTGGGATCTTTATTCAATGCAATGTTTTTGTTCTATACACTATATTAGGTGTTAGTTTCCCGGGATTCAACATCGATAAGTGATTCCTCAAAACCACCCGAACCCTCCTAGGCCGGAAAATACATTGAAGAAGTAGAAACAAAATCATATGAGAGGAAGAAAAATTGTTTCATTGGTAGGTTTAAAACAGCCACCAAATGACTCTACTTAAACATGAAAATATAGGATGGTGTGCTATAGAAAAATGATTATTTTCATGGTTGCTTATCGTTTAACTTAATAAAAATGTTGGGTTTGCTCAAATTTCATTTTTTTTTTGTAACAGCTCTTTAGTCTTTACTTCTTCTATAAATCGGTTTTTCTTATTTAAATTTGAGATAAATAGTTGTACTAAATATTAGTAATAAAAAGACTTTTTTATTTTCATTAGAGTTTGGGTATTTATATTTTTACGCTGAAAGGGAACAAAACTACAGTGGAAATGGTTTGAGTCAGTTAAGAAACAATAAAACATCGGACGGACAATTATGTCCCTATCGCCCCCTCCCCCACGATTACAAAACACATAACTCGAACCTCCATCAACTACATATGCTCTCCATCATACAATCCATCGACATTTCCACAAAGCAAACTAAAATCCAATAAGAACCCAAATCGCAAAATAACCGTGCCTCTTTCAATCCTCCATCTTTTCCTTTCTCGAGGTCAGAAGTCTTGACCCAGCCCCTTCTTTGCCCATTTGCATTTTCTTCAAGGATAATCGGGAAAAACAGGGGAGGTTGGGGGTGTAAATTTCTGGGATTGTCTAATCAATCTCCGCGAACCTTTTGTTTACGATACATTCGAATCGTTTTCATAAAGAATACATTTCTAAACTGTGTAGGAATTCAATTTTGTTGATATCGCTTCTTCCTTAGATTAGTTTTAATCCATTGAGGTTTTTCATCGAAAGGATTGTTTGCATGTATCTAAATTTAGTAACTTTTGATCGTAAGCTTTTCATCTTTAACCATTTTTAGCGTTCGTTTGAGGTTTTGCGTTTTTTCTTGGAGATAGCTTGACATTTGTGTGGGGAGATCAATTGGGTGTTTTGAATCTCGATACAATCGACTAGAACCGAATTGGTTGTGAAATTCAAATGGTTAGGGCTTATTATATGCAACTCGTTGAGGTACAAAATTCAGATGATAACATAAATCTCTTCAAATTGGCGATGTGATTTTGGTGTGTATGAAGCTCAGACCTCCTAATTTAGGGAAAGATGTATGCTGTAGGCAGGCTAAGCAGCTATATCACCCGGGGGGTTTCTACGGTTTCCGGCCCCTTCCACCCATTTGGTGGGGCCATTGATATCGTTGTGGTTCAACAACAAGATGGCAGTTTAAAATCATCTCCATGGTACGTTAGATTCGGTAAATTTCAAGGAGTTTTGAAGGCAAGAGAGAGAGTTGTTGACATTAACGTCAATGGGGTTGAAGCCGATTTTCATATGTATTTGAATCCAAGAGGAGAAGCTTATTTTCTCAGGAAAGAGATAGTTTCTGATCAGGAGTCGCGTTCAGGTGAAGCTGATAGAGATGGGCGATGCCTTAGGACAGTTAAGTCAAAAAGTCTTGATTATAATTTCGATCACTGTAATTCACTTACTGATGTCAACAACACCCAGCCTTTTTCCAGGAATTTAGGGTTTGTTCTTGAAAGGAAAAATATGAAAAATGAAGATGGTGTTGGTGTTGGTGTTGGTAGAAAGTCTGCAGATAGTGCTGAAATTGCAGCAGATCTTTTGGAAATGAAGTGGTCCACTAGTCTTTCTAGTTCTACTAAAAGTAACAAAAACCTTGAACAACATAACAAGGATGACGATTGTGATGAGATCACTGGTGGAAAATTGGAGGGGAGTTTGGTTTTGCATGAAGAACACTTTGTAAATAAGTCATCATCAGAAGATAATAAGATAAACCCTCAGGTTGATGAGGTTATGGTAACAAAAGTCGACAAAGATGGCATTGTAGAAATTTATGAAGGGCATGGGGGTAATTTGGAAAACGGTATTTTGAAAGAAGAAAGCTTAAGAGATGGATCAAATGGTTCTCATGGGCAAGAAACAGTTGAAGAGCCTTTAAAACTTGGAGATGGATGTCTCACAGAAGTTGCATGTATTCAACAAGAAAAAGTTTCAGAAGATGTTAAGCCATGTAATGTGGTTGCAGTTTCCGTTAGTCAAGTCAAAGATGAAGTCAAATCGCCATCGGAGTTAAATAGTCAACTATCCATAAGTCCGAATCTTGGGTCAGATTCATCTCCAAGCACATTTGAACATGAGATTATCAAAGATATGAAAGGAAATCTTAGAAGGTGTTCAAGTGATACTGTTATAGCTAAGAGTTATAAATTGTTGAAGGATGATGGTGTACCACATCCACATCCACACCAACATACTAAATCTTTACCAAATTTATGTGTTAATTTTTATGAATTTGATTCAAAACAAGGAATCTCAAAGTGGGACATACTCAGGAAAGATGCTTCAAGGATCATAAAAGATGGTGATAAACAACCGTGTGAAGATACCAAATCAAAGGATCATAAAAACAATGGTAAGGATGATTTAATTATTTCTTGCAAAAAAGATAGATATTGATCAAGTATTGAATACTTACTGTTTTCAGATGCAGCAAGTGGTAAAAGCTGGAGCCTTTGGCCATTTAACAAAACAAGAAGTAAACGGTTTACACAGGACATAAGAAAAGATTCTGAATTTGGTTGTGGGTCAGAGGTGGTGGAAGGAGAAAAAGATCCTTTATCAAAGTCACAACATAAGATGCGAAGAGAGCTTACACCAACACCCCAACAGTTAGAATCTTTGAATCTTACAGAGGGAAAAAACACAGTAACTTTCAAGTTTTCAACAGCAGTTTTAGGGAATCAACAGGTTTGTTTCTAGTCTTTTTTTTTTTTTGGTTGAAATGTGTGTTATGTTTCTGACAATATGCAGATACTTTTCAGGTTGATGCTAGAATTTTCTTGTGGAAATGGGATTCTCGCATTGTCATCTCAGATGTTGATGGAACAATCACCAAGTAAGATTATACTTTCTTCGTTATCGTTACATGTAGAATGAACATAGGATTCGATATTTAATTGAAGATGAAAAATCCTTTTACTTTTTGAAATCATATTTTACAGATCTGATGTTCTAGGACAGTTCATGCCTTTGGTTGGAAGAGACTGGTCACATATTGGCGTAACGCATCTCTTTTCAGCTATCAAGGTTTTTTTTTTTCATTTTCTTGTTAAATGAAATAATATAATATTTGTGGGATAAGATATGATGGTTTGAATTTGTTGTTGTTTTTGTGGTATATATATATATATATATATATATATATATAGGAAAATGGATATGAAATTCTTTTTCTTAGTGCTCGGTCAATTTCTCAAGCCGATATCACTCGACAGTTCTTAATCAACCTTAGGCAGGTAAATAAATTATAAAATTAAAGTCAAGTGAATCGAGTTTTTTGTTTGACTTTTTTTTTTTTTTAAAATTTCTTTTTTTCATTTACTAAATCGATAAAATTGCAGGAAGGAAAGGCCCTACCCGAAGGTCCCGTGGTTATTTCCCCTGATGGACTTTTTCCATCACTATTTCGTGAAGGTAAAGTAATAATTCTAATTCTTTCATATCTTCCATTAAGCTTAATTTAAACAACGACAAAATACAAAAAAAAAAAAGCTACTCATCTCTCTCTCTTTTTTTTTGGCAGTTATTCGTAGAGCTCCTCACGAATTCAAAATTGCTTGCTTGGCGGTTGGTTCTTAGTTCATGATTAGCTTTTATGTTTGTTAATTTATACCACAAGCAAAGCAAAGCAAAAGTCGTAATAATAAATGGAGTAATAATCATGACAAGGTTTTGAAATTTATATGCAGGATATTAGGGCGTGTTTTCCAGATGATTGGAATCCGTTCTACGCTGGTTTTGGAAATAGAGACACCGATGAATTTAGCTACCTCAAAGTCGGAATACCAAAGGGAAAAATCTTCATCATCAATCCAAAGGTACTTTCTTTCTTATAGCCCTTCAATGGGGACATGTTTCTCTTTGACTTAATGAGTTTAAAGGGGTTAAGCACTTAATCTGATTGCTTCTTTTGACTTAATCTAAATAATATGACTTAATGTATTAAGTCACCATCCTTTTACCTTTTTTTTTTCTCATTTTTTACACCCAACTCCCCTCACGTGAAAATGGATGAATATAATACATCATTACTCCACTTTACCCATACATACATACAATACTTAATGAGAAAATAAAAATAACCCCTTAATCCCATAAGTTATATATGATTGTTTCTTATTGACTAAAAAGAGAAAATTAGGAAAAATGAACTTTCCCCATTAACTCCTTCAAAATTTTCCTCGTCTATTCTGCCTAATGTACTTTTTTAAGCTATACAACAACAATTTATCACTTGTTCTGATATTATTAATAGGGATTTCAGTTTACGGTTATTTTTCATGTTTGTTTTGATTATTGACAGGGGGAAGTGGTTGTAAACCGTTGTCATGACACAAAATCATATAGTTCTCTTCATTCTATCGTCAACGGCATTTTCCCGCCAAAATCTGATCCCCAGGAGGTCAACCTTGATAAGATCGATGAGATACACTCTCCTGAAAGAGGATTATAGCTTCTGGAAACTTCTAGAAACTTCCAGACACTTCCGCTCTCCTGAAAGAGGATCTCGCCAGGTGGACTAGCTAGGGTAAGAGATGTATGTATCCATCGATGTTAAATCCGAATATCCTGCGTGCCCGAGTGCAACAAGCAAGCAAGTTAGGCGAATCGAATAGGAACCAAAAGGAATAGAATGTATTCAACACTTTGACAAAACATCATATATCTAGCTAATTACCTTACCACTAGAAATAAATTTTAATTTTGTAACGTAATTTCATGTGGCCATAATTTGGAATAAATATTCATTTTATTTATTTTTTTTCACAAAATAAATAAAATCAGAAATAATGGGATCAAATACAAATACATATGGATGGCAAAATGATTTTGGCTAAGTTTCATTGGTTGAGTCATCTTTGGTCACCGGGTGATCTTGTACTTCCGAATTAGCAAAAACTCATTGAATAAAAGTTGTTCGAAATCATTGATTTATCAGTAAAATTTATTTCGTAATCGAGGAAATGTGCATGGATTTCGAGTTGTTGAGCAAAATATGATTTTGGCTAGGTTTCATCAGGTTGGGTCATCTGATCACCGGTTAATCTTGGTCATATCTAGTCATGGCCTTAGTCGAGTTGAAAAATTTTCGACGCTATAATTCTCTATAACTCACCAAAATGAAGCCGTTTTGGCATGAATTTAACAAGGATAAAGGACCTTACAATATTAAAAACAAGTGATCGGTTCGTAATTCACCAATTGTGGTGACGCAACCTCCGAAAGAACACATTACAACCGAAGTTAGTTTTCAGGTTGTCGTTCAAGAAGTCGGGGCAACATGATAGGTTTTTCATGTCGTCATTCGACAAACAAAGGCAACATGTTCGAGAATTCGAGGCCATAGGGCATGTTTTCAGGTCTTTGTTCGAGAAATCAATGCAACATGTTCTAGAAATCAAGGCAACGATGCTTGCTTTCAGGTTGTTGTTCGAGAAATCAAGTTAAAGCAACAATGCAAGTTTTCACGTCATCATTCGAGAATTCAAGGAGACGTATTCTAGATTTCATGGCAAATGGGCTAGTTTTCAGGTCACCATTCGACAAACCAAGGCAACATGTTCTAGAAATAAAGGCAACATGGCTATTTTTCAGAATTTCGTAAAAGAAATCAAGGCATCATGCTAGCTTTCAAGTCATTGTGTGAGAAACATGGGCAACATGTTCTAGAAATCAAAGCATCGTTCGAGAAATCAAGGCAACGGGGCTAGTTTTCAGCTTGTCGTTTAAAAAACCAAGGCAACATGTTCAAGATATCAAAGCAACGGGGCTAGTTTTCAGGTATTCGTTCAATAAATAAAAGCAATAGTTTTCAGGTTGTTGTTCAAGAATTCAAGACAACATGTTTTAGAAATCATGGCAATAAGGCTAGTTTTTCAGGTCATCGTTTGTGTGAAATCCCCCATTTTTCAGAACCAATTAAAACATTTTTCTTTATGCTTTATAAAATTGAGATGCGGAATTTCCTAGTTAAACAAACATTTTGAGATAACAAAAGTTATTTCATTTTATTAAAAACCTTGAGAATGTCATCATTCATATCCAAAGATACATTACAGCGTAAGTACTCAAAGGTCTTGAAACTACTAGGCACATCTCTTTATTCCACTCAACATCCTAACTAGACTACAACAACCTTGGTTCCACTACCTATGATGCATAAAAATGAGTGAGTTAGGTTTGGGAAAACCTGGTGAGATACGTAGGGCTTTCAAACCCATAATAATTTAGTGATATTAAATAATATCATTTCTGCAAAACAACGTTATCAGATAATATATATATATATATATATATATATATATATATATATATATATATATATATATATATATATATATATCATTTGAGACCATTCTAATTTTGTGAGACCGTGAGACCAAATCTAAAAATAATTTTAAAATGCAAAATAAATGGAAAAATCCAAAAAAAAAAAATTTAAATATTATTTTCGGAACTTGAATTAACTAAAAAAATAAAAAAAAATAAAAAGAAATAAAAAAAATAAATAAAAAATCCCGTTTTTTTTTTTGAAAAATACGTGAAATATTCTAAATATAATATTACACTGACATATTCTAAAAAATAATTTTAAAATGCAAAATAAATGGAAAAATCAAAAAAATCTTTTTTTAAATATTATTTTCGGAACTTGAATTAATTAAAAATAATAAAAAAAATAAAAAAATGCGTCTCACGGTATCACAAAATTAGGTCGTCTCACATGAACCTAACCCTATATATATATATATATATATATATATATATATAATATGACCTAAGACCAACTACCCAACCCAATCGATCCTCACAGATCTTAAATTATAACGTCCGGGTTTCAGGGCTAAACATTTTTAGACAATGTAATAGTCTAGGTCAACTCTTGTAAACTCTTTTTGAAGTAATAAAGATGAAATATTTGAGTATTATGTGAATTATGTGTATTTATGTGCTTATTATTTAATTATAAATGTATAATTAATAAAGAATAAAAATAAGCGTCAAAATTAAAGTGTGAGATAAACCCTATATCTTTATATAAAGCTGTAGTGGTCGAAACAACGATTTTGGGGATATAAAGAACGCCGAAATCCGAGTTATAACGAAGAAGTTATGACCCGTTGAAGTTTCACGACGAAACCGGCACGATACCGGGAAGCGTAAATAGTGAATTTACGATAGAGCAAGATTTAGCCTTAACAATCTAAACGAAAGTCGTAGAATATGTTAAACTAAGAGCGTCGATAAAAAGAACTCCCAAATCTGACTTCGTATGAAGAAGTTATGATTTTTCGAAGTTTCGGCTTAGCAATGTACAACCCGAAATTCGAATATTAGATCGAGCGGTTTTTAGTCGACACGACCTGAACGAGAATCGAAGATCTCGTTAAGAGTAGCATAACGAGAAAAAGATGGGCGAAAACGAACGTCGGATGAAGAAGTTATGAGAATTTAACGGACCAATCCTGTCCCGGCCTGTTAATAATATAACTTTTAAAATAGAGTCAAAATTAGCCAATGGAGTCTAAATAAAAGTTGTAGAGTACGTTCCAACCTTCGCGTGGATATAAAGAACGTCGAAAACAGAGCTCGTACGCGAAAGTTACGATTTTTTAAAGTTGAAGCATGAAATTGCGAAGTCTGTTGCTAAAATCGATGACGTGGCAACACCACAACCGTCCGATGATGGTCTCAGAAGTCGCTTCGGATTGCGACACGTTGCCCCTCGCATTACGCCTAGCGTCCGAGCTCGGAACGTGCCGCGTACACGAACCCTTCCCTCGGTCCAGCTTGAGCCACGTCGCACCGTCCGGAGCTTGCCACCTGGTGTTCTTATCCGAGGACTACGCCTCGCGTAACCTCCCTACGCCCAGCGTACTTGCGAGGCCTCGCACCTATAAAAGGGGGTGCGAGGGCAGCCGGTTTTTCACACCTTTCTTCACTCTTTCTCTAACTTCTTTCTCTCTCTAAGTGTCCTAAACACTCCTAAACCCTAGGGAACCTCCCTAGCACCCGAAGGAAGCCCCGAGGCTCCCAGAGTCCCGAGAAAAAGGGTCTTTCAGTTTCGAAATGCTGCTCCAAATAAAGCCCGGTTTTTCTTTAAAATCCGCTGTAAGTGAGCTACGCTTACGCAACTTTTAATATAGCTTTCAAATAATTATAGTAATGTTATTAGGTCCTTAAAATAATTATTTGGGCTATTATTATGAGTTATATTGAGTGTTATTTAACGCTTATATAATAATAATAGTAGTCAGACTATTAATTTGTCACGGTTATCGTTAGACTAAACCCTAGTGGTATTGGTACTAGGTTTTATCGAAGGAAAATTGTTTTAAGAGTATCGAAGCGCTGTCCGAGTGCTGGGTCACCACCTTTCAGGTGAGTGCATAGTTACTTTCAGCTTACACATAGATATGAAGTATTTTATATAAATTACGTGCTATGTGTGCATATTATCTGAATACTTGCTATCTATGCTGGATGAACGTTTTTATACATGTTTTCAATGATTTAAACTGTATATGTATTTTATATCTACGAAAATGTTGAGGTAAAACATGGGTAGATGTAATAGGTGATGTGTGATAAAATGATGAGAGGCCTCGATGTTGATGATGTTGATTCTGTCATCTAGCGGAGTATGGATGACGACCACGGACTCTTCTAGACAGTCCAGTGGAACACTAGCAGGCTCGCAACGTGTAGGTGTTTGTGAACGATGTGTTCACCGGTGTACTCCATCCCCCACATGGTTGCCTTAAGGACATTTATTGCTGAGGAATCCCCTTTGCAGTAGTGTCCATCCCGATGATGATCCTTAGGCTAGGTCCCTTATGATAGGTGTTTAGGGACGTAAAGTGAGGATAACGGGAACGAGTAATCGGGTTATTATTGATTGATGAAATTAATAAACTTATTTATTGTGGGTTGAAAACCCTATGTGCTCACCAGGCTCCCCAGCCTGACCCACTCAGTTTCTTATATTACAGGTAGTGGCGCATGAGCATAGATGTGATGTTTTGGATGAGGGATTACGAATATAGGCCTGTAGATACGAAATAATGTAGTAAGGCTTATATTGTACTGTTTATGCTTTTGATATGTATCAAACATGACATCCCAAGTCTTTTAATGAAATACATTTCCTTGGAAATGCTTTTGATAAATCTTTATCATATTTTGTTTTGGGACAAGTTCCGCAACACTTTTATTTAAAATGTTACTCTGATTTTCAAACAAAGCATAAACAAAATCGGTGTTTTCTGGCCGTGAAAATGGGGATGTCACATAAATGCAACAATTATCGGGAGGAATCACCTAACCATATGAATCGTTTGAGCAACTGTTTGACTGCACAACTAGGGGTGTCCTTGGCCAGTGTAAGTCATATAAGGCAACCAATGTTCAAAGATTTGATAAGTATAGTATCCTATTTTATCTACGTCCATGGGTTATAAGTCCATGCTAGCAACGTAATTCACTAGACTGCCTAGAGTAGTCAAGTGTAGGCATCTACTCTGGTCGATGATCCATCCAGTTGTGTGATCTGGACCAACCATTTCTAGTCATCCAAGAAACATGAGAAACACTCCGTTCTGATCTCACACACCCTACCCAGTCATGGGACCTAATCAATATCTAACTTAATTTCAATTAACCGTCCTTTAAAAGTCTTATTCTTAAACCTAAAGCAAGACTTATAACTAAAGGTAATCGATTCCCAATACAGTTTATAATTCAATAATATTATCCTAATTATACAAATAGAATATAACACAGATAATACATGCAATCATTTATCATTTCTTATAAATAATACTTTTATTTTAGATTATGATTTTGATAAAAACTACGAACTCACCTGACAAAAGTGTCTAATGATTGGTAAATCGGACAGAGCTTCGTGTTACACCTTTTCCAAAAGACCTAGATGTACATAACGCTAAGACTTTGTCTATTATCCTAAGGGTTTAGATTCCATAATAATCCCAATGTCTACTTCAAGATCTAAACAAGGAATAACCAGGTAGGATCTTATCGGAAGTAGGGTTTTTTTTGGTATACAGAGTATACTGTTTGGAAATCCCACTTTAAACACCTCACTAAATCTAGTCTAGGCATTACTCCCCAAAGTAGATCAAGCAGCATAACGACTTGAAATCATTGATAAATCTTAATTATAAGTTCCTATAGTGACTTATAACTATGATTATAAATTACATATGTAACGTCCCAAAATTTAAGACTACAAAAATTTCAATTTTTAGAATAATAAGAACCGTCTTTCAAACATGTTTATAAAACCATGATAGAATCAAGTATGATCAAAACATCCGAATACATCAGATAAAGTAAAATGCAGAACAACGTGGTGTGTGCGATGCGATCAACCCGAGCTCTTCCCCTTGGATCTAGAAGTACCTGAAACAAAACTGAAAACCGTAAGCACAAAGCCTACTGAGTTCCTCAAAATACCGCATACCATACATATATGCCAGATCAAGGCTATGTCAGGTCTATTTCACCCCTAAGTCTATTTCAACTCATGCGTCGGCCCAAACCGTACCGAGTCTATTTCACCCCCGAGTCTATTTCCTCTCATATGTCAACACAAGGTTGTACCAGGTTTATGTCACCCCTGGGTCTATTTCATCCCACATACATATATCAAACCGGCACACAATGTAACACGCGATTTCAAATCGCTTCATTATTCGGGGTTGTGGGCCGATTATCAGTTATCATAAGGCTTCGGGCCTTGGGGGAAGAGAGAATTACACCCTTTTTGGATGTGGGTTTTATAAATTAGGTGATCCGAGAGTTCGATTGTGTTTCAGAGCCTAAGGGTATAACCTTGAGTTGGCAGTTCGAGCCTTTATGAATTTTGGGGTTTGAGTTCGGGGATTTTTTTAGGCAAAGGAGAATTGATAGAATGGTAGAGCTTCTCATTACCTTTCCGTGGATATAAAGAACGTCGGAAACGGAGTTGGAACGAAGGAGTTATGGCCATTTGAAGTTAGGAGGATTTGGGACTTAGGCTAGTACGCGGGGCGTACTCTTTGAGTACGCAACACATAGTGGATGGATTAATCGTGGGTAACCTTTGAGTATGTCGGGCATACTCAGGAGTACACAGGGCATACTCCCTTCAGCTAAAAACCCTAATTTTTAGGGTCTTACCGCTATTTAAGCCTCTTTTGTTTAAGCCTTGCCTCTTAACAGCCTCCATACCTCCTAAAACCTAATCTCGACGCTTTAGCCACCTTCTTGGTGTTTTTCAGCTCTTGGGAGGAATCTTGGTGTCTTCTTGTGCATTTTGAAGAGATTAAAGGTTATTGAGGAATCATCACTTGGAGTGGAGCTTGGAGATCCATAATTGACACCTCTTTTGCAATCCATTGAAGGTAAAAAACTCTTGTCTTGACATCTCTTTGAGTAAGATCTAGTTTGGGGTGATTTATGGCATATTTTGGTCTCTTTGGTTTCTCCTTATAAGAAAGAGTTGCTCCAAGAGTTTGGTCACTAGATCTGGACGTTATAGGGGTCCCAAATGCATAAAAATGTAATCTTGATGGTTGATATCTACCATGCATGTGTATTTAGCTCTTTTGTTGAAGTTGTGAAGCTAGGGCTTGGATTTGGGACCCACTGAGCCATGCAAAAGCTCAAAGTTAATGACTTTATGGATTAAGTCACACATTGGGACAAGTTCTGAGCATTGGACGTTTTGGATTAAAGGTTTAAGACTTTTCTTGATGGATTAAGAGCTGGCAGCGTACGTGGGGCATACCTCCTGGCAAGAATGTAAAAATCGCTCGACGTTAGCTAGTCGGTGGACTGGGGTTAAGGGATTAATCGGCTAGGCGGAGATTAATCAGGGGATTAATCGGGGACCATTAATTGCTAATTTGTTAGATTTTAAAAAACTAAATATGACTAATATCATATAAAATTTCATAGATACCACTAATATCATAACAAAATAGGTTAATATGATAAATACAACACTAATCATACCTCAAATAGTTTCTATTAAGATATAACTTCTTCAAAGTGTTAAAATTTTATTGGGTTTTACTGTTTCAGTCATTTTGTATGCATGGATTAATCGCTAGGCGCTCTCTAATCGGTCGAGTAGCGCCTAGGGATTAATCGGAGATTAATCGGGATTTTTACAACATTGCCTCCTGGTATGCAGCACGTGCTGGGTCAACACCCCCATGAGTTAGTCAAAATCCGGAGTATGCTAGGCGTACCAACTGAGTACGCGGGGCGTACTCAGTCTGTTTGGACTTCCTTGACTTTTTGACCTTTGACCTTAAGTTTGACCAGAGTTGACCGATGGATATTTTGATGCCTTTAAGGAAATTGGGCCTTTTTGGATTAGGCCCATGATGGCTTTTGGGCCTAATTTGGAATTTGGGCCATATTGGGCTTTTTTTGGTATTGGTTTGGACTTCGGATTTTGGGCCAAGTGGGGAAAGGGTAAAATGGACCTTTACCCTGAGTATTGGGCAAACGGACTAGGTTTCAAGCTATGGGTTGAGGACCAATTATTTATTTGGTGTTATTTGATGTTGTTAGCGCGAGGATTTTCCGGATCGGCAGTCCGAGCTTTTGTCTGTGATATTCAACGGCTTGAGGTGAGTCTCGTCACTATATTATGGGTTGAACGCACCAATGTCGGCCCATTGGCTTATGTTGTATAGGAATACCAGGAGGTGACCCTTAACATTTGTATGAAAGACACGGAGGTGGCTCCTGGCAAATTGTATGCAAGACCAGGGATCGGGCCCTGGCAGATAGGTAGATAGTTATGTATGTAGATATTATGCTAGTTGTCTTTGTGATACTTGCATGGAAGACCAGGAGGTGGCTCCTAGTACTTGTCTATAAGACCCAAGGTATTGGCCCCGACCTAGCAAGGAAAGACCATGATACGAATCGTGGCATAATGACATGGCTATGGTTGGCACTTAGCGATCTATATTGTATGTATGGTATGTGGTATTTTGGGGAACTAACTAAGCTTTGTGCTTATGGTTTATTGTTTATAGTTTCAGGTACTTTTGGTACGAAAGGGAAGGGCCTGAAGAATCTGCACTGCATCCACCCATGTTTCTGCAATGTGATGATTTTGGGATTTTAATCTGATGACTGTTTATTATAAATTACGTTTGAATGTTTGAATGAAATACAAATGGTGTTTTGGTTTAAATTAAAAATGAAAATTTTACCTTGATTTTCGGGATGTTACAAGTTGGTATCAGAGCCTTAAAACGAATCCATAATCCCATGCAGCAAAACCAACCTAATTTATCTGAAATCTGATATCCCGAAGTTAGGGATGAGCAAAAGGACCAAACCAGCCGGAACCGGACCCGACCAGGGAACCGACTTCGGCCAAAATCAAGAACCGAACCGGCCCCACGGTTCTACCAGTTCCTACTGGTTCTTGTCGTGTATTCAAATGTTGGAACTGGTCCTTAAAAAATAGCATCATACGGTTCCGGTTTTTTCCGGTTATATCGGTTCCGGTTCCTACCGGTTCCCGGTTCAAAAAATCCACAAAAATAACGTCGCGGTCCCGGCCCGACCGGTTCTATCGGGTTCCGGTTCCGGTGCCAGTTCCCCGGTCCATATGCTCATCCCTACCCGAAGTGGCCCGACTCCCCGACATACCACCCATACTGAACCCATTGCTAGTCCACTTCACTTATCCATCGAACTATCTACTCGACTCCTGCTCACCTGTGATTCCTATTAGAAAACAGAATCCCAGGCCAACTATTGCTTTCGACAATCCTCCGCTCGACCAAAAGAGATGAGATATTCCTTCGAGAGAAGTCCCATCCTGATGATAACAATTCCATGAACACAATGGGCTACGAAATACTGATTTCCTTAACTTACGGACCAATACACTGCTGCTATAAGCCTGAAACCTCATCACTTTCCCGACCTTCACAAAGGTAGAACCATCCTAGAGCACAGACACATAAGCTAAATTCTGAACCCTCCAGCTGATGCCTTGACACACAAATTTCTTAACCCATATCTATCTGGATACAGACTTTGTACGGATACACTCGCGATTCCCAATGCTAGTTTCCACCAAAAGCCTACTCGAAAATGTCCACACATAATATTTTCTCGCAGAACCTTCTCTAACACTGATGAGCATCCATTTGAATCTACCTCCAGTCCCTAACCGGGGACATTACCATAAACGTGCATAATTGATCCTCAAAACATACCGACTGCGAACTTCAACCAAAACCAAACCATATGATGTACCAAAACCTTAACAACCCTTGACTCTCTGCTATGTCATTACCAATCACTGATTCGCCGAGCATAGATGATCAAACCAAGAACTTCCGCGTTACATCCAACTCCTTTCGGCTAAGGTGTACCCCCATCCGAACAACCACTTGAGACATTCATAAAGAACTTTATGACTTGCGGCCTTATAAGCAATTTCCAGCTTGAAAATTCAAACCCTAATGATAGCTTGCGAACAACCGGAATTATAATGCATGCCTCCCATAGAGATTTTCTGATACCTGACTAATACTCCCCACAACCCTTACTGCTCCCTTTATCTAACCAACAAATTTGTGACTCGCCCGACGCCCATCAACGTGTCAACACCGAAAGTACCACAAGCCGAAGAAATGAACAATCATGTTCACTAGGCCCACATCCTATGACTAGAATACCTCTTCAAGGTCCTCAATATAGGTATGGATTGCCTCCGAGCCCACAACATGAGTCTGGAATGCCCTCCCTATCCCTCAACCCATGTCTGGAATGCTCCCGATATCACACCGACCTTGTCGTCATCGTATCATTCGCCCAACACTCCGGGCCTGAAGATACCTATCTCATTCCATTACCTTGAAGGGACCTAACTAATGTCCCTCACAACGCCAATTGAGCACAAAAATGATGCTACCAAAGCAAAACCTTACGAAAACGTGGTTGCACCCGACCCAAGAATGGGATAACGGTTGCAATCTTGGTCCAATTCGAATGCTATAACCCAAAAGAGCCATACACAATATTCGAACCAAGGATCCAATGCTATCTTGCCTAGATCACATGAAATACCACAATGCAAATCCTCAGGGAACCCATAATCTCATCCAAAGAGAGAAGAAATACAATAGATAATCGAAATAACACCTCAATCAATAATAGAGAACATCCTCACGATCAGTCGAAACAAGATCCCACACATGATTAAGATTGAGCGGATTCCACCACTACGCAACTAACTCGAGAAGACTTCCAAGGTGATCCCGAAGGTTACCACAGCTTGAGTATGCTATGAACCAAGTTCCCACTGCACCACTTAGGGTAAACATACCTGAAGACAAAAGGAACATAGAACATACTGAACTTGATGACAGATTAGCCCGACCACTAAATCTCGGCTGACACAATTAAACTTTTGAGTGAACCTCCACTGAATGATGAACCCACAAACAATGGTTAAGGACACATTGACACTTAATCTAGAGAATCAAGACTCACATGGAACTGAACATACCCGCGTCTAGAAAAGATCCACCGATCAACATCTGTCCAACTAATCCAAAAACATCAATCCAAGCAATGAACTGGAAAATCCCTCAATGGATAAAATACTCAACCCGAGAATCCCGGTTCTCCCCAACTTAAGGCTCAAACTACCACCCGTTGGCGCTTAAAACCAAATCATAACTCAAATCAACGTAAAAATGTACTACCCTTCCTAACTCTAGAAATTACGAGCCTACACACTCATTCTACGAACTTGGAAGGACTGAAAGGGCATAACCCTTGCCACAGATAACAACATTCCAATCCACCAATCGACCATTCCACTTCCAACTACAAACCTAATACGATCATAACCATTGCCCCCTTCTTGAGTCCCGCAACTTAAATACCCAACCTTGAGCAAAACCTCTGAGGCCTCAAACCAATAAGCTCTCTAGGTTTGAACCAAACAACCCAAATCGATAACACCACTGGGGATCAAAACAATTACCAGATTCATCTGCATGCCTGAGCAGCCACAACCAAGAGATAAACATGAACATAAACATTGCCGCGAATCATGGTATCCAACCATGCTATCTTCCCCGACCAGCCCTTAGAATCCCCGAAACCTTCCTTGATTCGAGTATGGATCCTGTGCTTCTAGTAGTATAGGCCTAATACTACCTTCCACACCTATCCATACTTTCCTCAAGAATCATCTCGGTTCCTCTAAGTCCCAGTTATAAAATACCCCTGAAACCTGCTCAATAGCGAAACAACCACACTAAAATACTTCCTGGGCTCTCCTAGGATTCACCCACACCCTCTCTGCCATCAGCTGCTGAAGAACCCCTACCAACACCAGCTAACCACTTCATGAATACAATTACATGAAACCAAGCTAAATAATCCTTCGACTAAAGGGATCAGCCGTACAACGGTTGGACTCAGACAATAGCTGTGCAATACGTCCAAGTCCTTCATCCTAAGATTATTTAACCTTCATCGCATGTAATTTAATGCATTCATTCTATGGTTAACTCTCATCAATATGGGTCCCACAAAGCACAAAGCAAGCATTATTTGAGCAGAGGAGTCGACTGGCACTAGATAAAATAAGACGAATTATCATACGAACTCTTGATCTCAAATTCCCAGCATCTTGGCGCACCTTCGATCTGCCCCCATTCTCTCAAGAATGGCTAAACATTCCTTATGTCGACCCGCTATGAACTACATCCATTCTAAGGAAACTGCTGCCTCCTCATCCAATAAAGCAACTGGCCGGATGACCCAACACGACTCACCATACCACTACCTGCCACACGACCCTCCATTGATGCCAGATAACTATCACATGAATACAATCACATGCCCCACAATTTAAACAATATTAGGCTAAAAGATTCAATCCCACAACGGTTGGACTCAGACAAGAGTTGCGCATAAGGACCAAACCCCTTATCCTAAGATCATTTAAACCATGTAGCATGTGACTTAGCGTATTCACTAAATAGCCAGATCAAACACAAAAGAGTCATACAAGAATCAACATGGATTCTATAAGAGGTAAGGCATCATATAATCATACAATTCTATCATGCAATTCCTAAAGATCCCTAGCAAATCACTAGCATGTCGTTCTAACATATCACAATATCAAAGAACAGTGTGGTAATTTGGGGTCAACTTACTGGCTCCGGCTGATCGTACACATCACATCCACTTTTGGTTATTTTGAAAGAAACTTTGAAAGTTATTTTTAAAACCCTTACTTTGAAAATCATTTTAAAACCCTTTCTACTTAGTTTGAGACTGGATTCACACGAGAGTTCCTCCAATTCACTTAAACTAAGGTTCTTATACCAACTTGTAACGTTCCAAAAACTTAAACAAAATTAAACTTTTCAAAGCAACTCATTCATTAACAAAAGTGTTTACAAAAACATTGTTTCCAGAACATGATTTTGAAATAAGAGTCTCCCAAGATCTAACCTATTGTAAAACCAAGGATGTGTACGATCGTGCCTTCGACTTGCCATGAATCATATGGAGAACCTGAAACCATAAACAAAACTGTAAGCACAAAGCTTAGTGAGTTCCCCCAAAATACAACCACACAAAGAGACAACATATACAACAGGCATGCTCGAATACTCATGCCTGGTCCAATCTACATAGGGCTGGAATACCAGGCATGTCTACGATGGGCCCTGTCATCCCTGGAGGTAATACCCTCGTATCATAAATGGTTTGGTCCAGTTAATGATAGCTTATTTTATTTCCTTATTTTTATTAGTTTATTTTATTTTTTTATCTCTTTTTATTAGTATTGTATTGTAAATTATTTATTTTCTTTATCATGGATCGTATCAGGGACTTTTTATTTTTCATGAGGAATTTTGCAGGGTTTTGGAGCTCATTGCAGTTGTGGTTTGACTGGAGTTGGGCTTAGTGGGCTTTCTGATGCATTATTGGGCTTGGCAGATCCACCAAACAAGATTTGGGCTTAAAAAGCTAAATGCTTGGATGAAGTGGGCTTGTGAAGATGGATCTTGGACATTTATTTTGGGATTGGAGCATCCAAATTTGAAGCTAAAAGATGATTGGTTGATTTGAATCACGTGGGATATGGAGGGGACCAAGGGAATCTTTGGTAGTGGGGTGGTTAGTGGAGGAAAAATGAGCCAATAGCATTCCAACAATATTTGCGCGGGTGGAATTTCCGTCGCGAGGGTACCTGCGTAACTGCCTAGTTTTTGGCATTTTGGTCATTTAGCTTGCCATTACCTTGGGGGATTGGATCTATCAGCCATAACCTCGATTTTACACCATTGGAGACCTAGAGAAGGCGATTTTGAAGCTCAAGACTCATTTCTTTTCATCTTTCCAAGTGATTGGTAGTTTCTTTATGCAATTAGACTTTTGTGATTGTTGTTCTATTGTCATGAGTGCCTAAACTCTCTATTTTGGTTAACTTTGGCTAAAACCTTTGAATGTTTGTGGGTTTTTGAAGGATTCATGTTTGATTATCAATTATCTCGTGTTTATGATTCTAGTTCATTTTTCTTATGCTTATTTGATACTTTGATCATGAGCTTGGTACTTGAATGAGCAATTGTTGGTTTATTTCTTTGGTTTTGCATTGAATCATTGAATTTACTTAGAATAAGAGCTTTATGATGGTAGAAATCATCTCCGGCTTAAGAATCATAGATCCTTTATGGATGTGTAAGCATTGACATCCTCTAGGAATTGGGGATTCCTTCATTCTTAAGGCTAATTAACTTCTTAGGTTCAATTGCTTCAATTGGATCTTTAATTTTGATTAAGAAGGTGTGTTGTGGGCTTCCCCAACCTCCATACTACCTATGAGGAACCTTGGCATATCATGCTTCATGATTGATATAACCAATTTGGGATGAATGATAAGCTTTGTATTGAATCCTAATGATAAACACACAAATGTTCATTGTGTTGAATTGCCTTGGTTAACCAATTATTCCCAACATTTGAGCATCTCACCATCTTGCTTAATTGCAAGCTTTTTAGTTATTCAAGTCTTTTAGTTTTCAAGCAATCAAAACATCCCCCCCCCCTTTTAGTTTAATTGTAGTTAGTTAGTTTATTTGCACTAGTTCTAATAGATTGCATTAGTAGTTGAATATAACCATTTCTCCGAGGATCGATAACCCTTTTTACCATTATATTATGTTTTATTTGCAACCAAAGGGTATAATTTGCTTGGTGGACTTGACATCCCACCGGTCAACCATCAAGTTGGAATACCAAACGTGTTGGGTCCATTCAACCATCGGGTTGGAATACCCCAGGCCTATTGACTAACACACAAAGCAGTGCAATCTCACCACAATCCATACTATCATATCGGATCCAATCAACCATCGGGTTGGAATACCCTAGGCCCAATCAACCCTCAGGTTGGAATGCCAATACACAATGGGTCCAATCATCCTCGGGATGGAATACCCTCAAGCCCTCAGTACGAGTCTGGCATACCACGGGGTCCTCAGCTCGTATTTGGAATGCTCCGAGGTTTGTTGGCTACAACACGGAGCAATACAACCTCAACCCAACACAAAATGCTGACATATAACATATAATAATATAAACAGTCTATAGGCAGATAGGAAAATCTACAGATCATTGAACATAGCATTATCCTATAAACTAGGATACCAATCTAACAGATCATTACTGAACAATAGCATCCATCACAGGATATCAAATCCAAAGGGCCGACCTTGGTGCCTGTGGCCCGTAAGTATAGTAAGGAAAACTCACCTCGCACTGCTGAAACATAAAGACGATCCATGGTTGCTGGCTGCCAGATCCCCGAACCACCAATATCAAGACAACACCCCATCACAACTGATCCCACAAATAGACTATGACTGTAGATCTGCTAACGCGCTATCAAATACCACGACGACAATCCATCAATATATAGCCCTTGAGTCACACTATGAGTCCAAATTAGGGTAAAAAACCTTTTACCCTTCCACAAGCTTAGCCCAAAGCCAAGGCCCAAACTAGATGACTGAAGGCCCAAAATCAAAAAATAAACATCTAATGCCCAAATATGGCCTAATTTTCCAAATTGGGACCAATTCCTTTTGTGGGCCTTCACCCAAGAAAGTCCAACAAGATAAAAAGCCCAAATCATAAAATCCAGATGGCCCAACATGGCCCAAGACAATCCGAGCCCAAAACGAAGAGGCCCGATACTGCCACGTACACGGGGCGTACTCCAGAGGTACGCTCACGTACACGAGGCTACGCAGAATCCACCATCGGGGTGGCTGATTGGGTACACGGGGCGTAGACCTCCCTTCGGGGGGCATACCCTCGCAAGTCCCATTTGATGGGTTTTATGTACTCAAACATTCCTATGATGCACATACAACCCTAATGCTTTGGATCTAAGTTTTCTCTAATTATACATGCAACATTGGTTTTCAAATCATAAAGCCTAAACTAGCATGCAATGTAACATCTAAATCATAAAAACAGTTAGAAGATTACCTTGTGTAGTTGCTTGCTTGTTTTTGACCTTTAGGACCCTAGCACCTCAAGTGTGATGCCTCAAATGTCTTATAACAAACCAAGAACAAGAGAATGGATTTGAGAGAGAGGTTTGGGAGATCAAAATCGGCTAGCTACAACTCTAGTGTGCATGGGGGCCGATTTCAGGGTGTTAGGGACTTCTTTTATAGATTAGGATTACAACCATGCAAACCTTAATGACCCTTCATATTTCTTAGTCTTTTGGGATAAACCTTCTTGGACTTTCACATAGGTTTAGTCCAACTCTAACCAACATGAGTCATGAGTCCAAATATGTGACAACCCGAAATTTCCATTCGGTCAAACCCTAAAAGTCAACCACTTCGTATCGTAAGTCAATGTCGTTATTTCTTATTTTTAAGAAATATAAAGTTCGTTTGATTTTTTTAATATTATTTTTAAACGAACGGGTGAAAGAAATTGCCGTCTCGGGTTTTGAATTTTAAAAACCGCAAACACCTCGCGTTTTAGAAATTCCCGACCAAACTTTTAGGTTTGGGTTGAAAAATCACCCAAAAACTGTGAACTCATACCTATGTATGAGTTTACTCCCCAAGACTAGTCATTATTGAGTTTACTCCCCAAACACCAAAAGAGTAAACTCCAAAATATCCTCTCAAGTATCATCCAAGTTTTTATTCAAAATCTTCAATCTAGTAAGTGTTTCTAGCCCTTTCAAGTTAGTATATCACTTAATCTAGTGATTTTACATCCTTTAATCCATCCATTTTTTTATTAGTTTTTCCAAAACACCAAGAACACACACTAGTGTTCTTGGACTTAAAGTTCATTTTAAGCTTCCACAATGTAAGTACTTCTATCCTAGAGTGATTTTAAGCTAGCTATACATGTTTATACCAAGGAAAAGTCCCAAGAACACCAAGAACAAGGTGTTCACGGTTTTGGGAGGCTCCCAAAACCGTAAACACCAAATATAGTGCATTAAGGTACTTTAGGGTGTCTAAATGCTTCACAATGCCTTAGGGACTTGTCTAGATCCATCCTTGATGAGTGTATCACACAAAAATCACAAAAACCCAACATTTATATGTGTTTACAGTTTGGGGATCTCCCAAAACCGTAAACACCTTGAAAGTTGTGTAAATGTCCCATAAATGGCCCATGGTTGTTCCTTATGGCTAGAATCTAACCTAGACTAGTGCCATGTTTGAGCTAAGGACTTGAAAACCGCCAAATACTAAACTTGTGAGTTTAAGGTAGTAAACTCATGAGTTTAAGGTAGTAAACTCATGGAGAAATGGTCCTTAGACCGTAAACTCCATTTAGGAGTGTTTTGATGCCACACAACACTTCCTAAGGCTTAATCATGAAGTAGGAATGCTTGGAATAGCTTAGTAGTCTTAAAAACAAAAAATGGTCATAAAGTGTAGAGTTTACGACTGTAAACCCTTGAGTTTACTGCCGTAAACTCCTTAGGTAATGGTCATGAAAACCGTAAACTCCAAGGGAGTTTACCCTTGAACCCCAAACACACTAGCCTTTCCCTACAACACTTAGATGCAACCCTTGAGACTTATAACACTTTTATAAAGTGTTTAGCATGTCCTAGAGTGTCTTAACTTTGTTTATTATTTGTTTAAATACTAATTGTGTATATACACATATCCTTATATGTTATTAGGATCTTTGTGCGTGTCTAAGTCTTCACTTGACACCAAGCACTTATGTAACGACCGAAAAATACAACCAATTTTAAATTTTTCAAAAACAACTCGATTCCATTAAACCATTAAAAAAAGGTCTTCAATACAAAACATTTAGCGTATTCCCAGAATCACATTACTACAAAATCATGAGAAGCGGTACGATCACGCCTTCGCCTTGCCACGGTCTCCTGAAAAACCTGAAAAACATAAAACCACAACTGTAAGCCCGAAAGCTTAGTGAGATATCCCCAAAATACCAACCACTTATACCATACACGCATAACATGCCACAACATATCTGATCACAGAACATCCATGCACTTCGGGTCTACTGTGTGACTGGTCCGCCGCACCGGCCTACAGTCCACCTGGTCCACCCTCAGAGTCTAGCCATAAACCTCGAGTCTATAGTGTGATTGGTCCGCCCGCACTGGGCCTTCAATCTACCTGGTCCACTCTCCGAATCTAACCACATACATCGAGTCTGCAGTGTGATTGGTCCGCCCGCACCGGGCCTTCAATCCACCTGGTCCACTCTCTGAGTCTACAGTATGACTGGTCCGCCCGCACCGGGCCTTCAGTCGGCCTGGTCCACTCTCCGAGCCTCGGAACGTCTGGTCCGCCCTCTAGGGGCTTACAGCCTATCCGGACCGCTCGCTGGGCCTTCGGAACAACCGGTCCGCCCTGGGTATCTTGGCCTACAGCACAAAGCAGGACCCGCCTCACCCCAACTCCAGTCCAAACAACCATGTGCACATATACATACAATCATATAGCAATTCACAGTCAACAAGCAGATCAAACAGATCACATAACATATCATCATCCTAACCAGGATACCGACCTAATAGGTCACTAGCATAGCATCTCCCTATCTCTCAAGATACCGATCTCAATCAGGTCTCTAACATATACCATCCTAGCTCTCAGGATGCAAACATATCAAAGCAGTAACATAACAACAACTACCCGGATCTCAATCCGATAAGGGCCGGCCTTGGTGCCTTAGACCCTGTTGATATAGTGAGGATAACTCACCTCGAAACTGCCGGATGAAAAGGATAAGATCCCGCTGCTCCAAACTCCGGCACGAACTCCTCCAATGAACACCAAAACACTCAACTCAATAAATACCCTTAATTACCAAAATACCCCCGGAAGACAATTGGTCAACCCTTGGACAAGGTCAAAGTCAACCCCTGACTGACTCTACTCGCCGAGTCAACCCGATGACTCGCCGAGTCCCCAAGCTCAGGACTTCCCTCAATCCGCGACCTAACTCGCCGAGTCACCCCAAGACTCGCCGAGTCCAACAACTCTGAGTCCACTCGCACACAACTCACCGAGTCATCCCTTGACTCATCGATTCTCGACTCGACCAGAAAATATTGGGACTCTTCGACAAGACTCGCCGAGTCCAAGAACAGACTCGCCGAGTCTAAGGCTATCTTCAACCTACTCGCCGAGTTGTTCATACAACTCGCCGAGTTCCAGGCCATCTTCATCCAACTCACCGAGTTGTTCTTCCAACTCGTCGAGTTCCAGATCATCTTCAAGCAACTCGTCGAGTCCACCCATGTGACTCGCCAAGTACCACCGGTCTGAATCCATACAGAAGCACTCCAGGCCATGCAGTTGATCCAAAACATAGATCTAGCCTCCTACAACCCATCCATCACGTAAAGTGGCAAACTTTACGTGAATCCAAAGAGATCTAGGCCTTTAACACTTTAGGGCTAGGGTTTGGGACATGATAGCTTCACTACACACTCAAACACAGGGACTTTCAGGTATTCCAACCCTTCTCCATTCCAGATCTGAGGTAGCAACCTCAGATCTAACCTCTAAACTCCAAAACACCAAAAGATAAGCTCCCCACAAACCCCATAATGATGAATCCATAAGAATAACAGCCCAAGGACGAGATATTACCTCAAAAGAACGCCCCAACTGCAATGGAACTTGAATCCAAACAAAGCCCCTTGCTCCAAGCCTCCTACCCTTCAAGATTTCCTCAACAATTGCTTCTCCAAGCTTCCCAATGCAATATGATCACTCACACACGAAGGCTAAGGGTTTCTGGACTTGAGGATGAGTAAAGAGGCTGGGGGAATGAATTTTATGTTCTTTATATAAGGCTCAACCCCGAGAATTAGGGTTTTCTCCACTCAGCGCCTACTCGCTGAGTCCACCTTACTGACTCGCTGAGTCGGCCACTTAACACGCGACCAAGTCGCGACTCTACTCGCCGATTCCACCCATGGACTCGCTGAGTTACCCTTCCAATTTTACTCTTTTAGCCCTTCAACTATACTCTTTGCTATTCCGGGATGTTACAACTTATCCGACACTTCCTTCCGATCCACTTGCTACAGGTGAGTTCATACCCCTTAATCAATGTTTTAACTGTTTTTAAATGTTTTATGGGGGGGGGGGGATACATGTAGAATTATGCTAATTATTATATCAATCACATGTGATTAATAAGCAGCATTCAAATGATTGGATACTCATTAGCCGTTTTACCAAAGAATTTCCATCAAATGTTTTTCTTAAACATTTTATATGTTTAAAACTCCTTATTAAACTGTTCATTTTACTCTGTATGTTACATTTCAAACTTCTTTACAATTGTGTTTTAAAACAAATGTTTCTTTATACTAAACTGTTTTATCAAACCCATGCCTTCAAACCGTTTTATAGATTGACATCAAGTCGATCTTTTCTTAGATAATAATTATGTTCAAAGGTTTTACAAAACTTATTTTATGCTTTTATATTATAAATTGCATGCCTATATATGTATAGTTATATAAGAAATGTTGAAAGGACTTAGGAAGGCTATCCACCCTGTTTCCTTTTCCTCGATTTGGATGTGGTCTGGTGGGATATCGGGTATCCGTCCGAAGGTCGTTTAAATATTAGTTATATATCATGTGTACATATATAGTCATAAAGGTCCTTCCAGTTTATCCAGTTCCCTTGGGTAGCAAGGGTATACATCCATGTCCATACGTACCAGGTAGATTACTAGTAAACTACCATATGGGTAGTTTAGGAAGATACTAGAACTATTACTAGAACGCGATATCATACAATGAGTCAGTTCATTCATGAGTCAATACTTTCTAGAACATTACAGTACATTACTATATTTGCTAGATAGAGAGAGCATACATTACAGCTAGAACATTACAGTACATTACTATACATGCTAGATAGAGAGAGAACACACATTACAACTAGCACACGTAGAACATTACAGTACATTACTATACTATTACATAGATATGTTTACATGATCACACTTACATGAGTACGCTTACATATACATAGAACAGACGTCACTAGGTGCTATAACATGGAACCAGTTCAGGATCTAACTATACCGATGAATCACAACGCAATTGTGATAGTTATATCGAGTATACATGATCATAGTAATGTGGATGCTCACGGCTTGCATACATGCAGGGGTCGTGGGTAGGTCCCAAAATCCCTTTGACAGGGGAGCGTATAGCCTGGGATCTAGCCATCACATTATACCTTATCCCTCAAATAAGGCAATTGAGTACCGATGTAGTTATTTATAACAAATGCTACAATACTTAGAAGAATTACCGCAGACTTAAGGTAATTAGTACGGTTGTAGTTCGACACTACACCATAATACTATTTCATTTTCCCATTACATTCACTTCGTGAACATTCACACGATGCACGGTAATGTAGCAACTATATTTTTGGTTAATGATAGTCAGACTTGGGAAAATACACACTCTTACAAGAGACACACACAGACACAAGATGCCTTGGTAGAAGGCTACATATAGATCAGTTAAGTCTTGGTAGAAGACTCCCTGTTATAATAGTAGGAATCATAGGGATTTCTAGAGTTTTTCAAACGTTTACAGTTGTTTTACATACATTTTCAATACTTACGATTCACATACATTTTCAATATATACAAATTCTTACATACAAATTAAGACACTAAAATACTTATGATCTCACCAGCTTTAAAGCTGATACTCTCTTTCAAAATAACTTGTATCCACAGGTCAACCATAGACAGGTACTGATGCAAGGTTCAGGGAAGATGGTGCTCGTTCATGACGCATCTTTCATTTTGATTATACTTTAGTGTTTTATCATAATTTGTCAGAACACTTGTATTAAAATTTTATTATTAATGCAATGGATGATGTTGTTGCTTGTTTACTACTTTTAATTGTTGTGATATTGTACATGACGTCCTCCGCCCCAGAACGTTTCCGCCGTTCTTGGTTTTGGGGTGTGACAAAATAGAAGTATTACTGATTTACCTAATCAGTCCCTGTGTCTTTAATTAGTTTCTTTTGATCACTAAACTAATATCAAATTAATTCTTGATCAATACTAATTAAATAATGTGATTTCGCATTTAATATATTATACTTATAATATATTAATAAATCACAATAACCTCTTCCTCAAATATCCATCCTATAAAACTGTTCCAGAGTGTTACAACCCAAATGGACCATGCTATTATCGGGTCAAGTACATACCAATTATAGTTATGGGCTTAGACACCTAATCCAACACCATTTTCTTCATAAGTGCTTAATGGCTTTAGCACTTAAGCTCACACTTCAGGTTCAAGATCCAGAGACATACTAGGGTCATAAAGTCTCCAACTTTATGACCTTACACGTCCATAAAGCTCTTAATACAAGGTCTTAATCCATTAAGACCCTTCTACCAAAAGTATGAGACACTTCTAGCCATTGGGACCTCATTTTTATGACCAAGGACCCCTCCAAGGGTCTTAAAGGACGACTCAAAACATCCAAATTATGCCATGCTCAAGATGGAGCATTTGGGACCAAAATGAAGCATAAAAAGACCCAAAATAAGATCTATTAAATGAACCATAAAGGTATGAAATTTATACCTTTATATGATGGAGAAAAGAACAAAACTTCCAGATCCAATCCTTGCTTCAAGCTTCCAAGCTTCTTGATGCACCTTTCCTTTCTCTAAAACACCAAGAACTCACTTTAGGGCTCAAAATCACACTCAAGGGGGGTTAGGGTTTTTCAAGAAAGGCTCTAAGGCTTTGGAGGCAGAAAAGGTGGGGATAAATGACCATAAGGATGCTTAAATACCCCTCAAACCCTAAAACTTAGGGTTTCTTTCAGACATGAGTATGCCTAGGGTACACATATGTACGCCCAACATACTAGGGCACTCCCTAGTACGCGTAACGTACTTACATGTACGCTTAGCGTACCACTCCTTCTTCCAAAATTACGATCTTGCCACTAGGGCTTCTTGCGATTACTTCCTTCCAAAACAAGGACCAAAATGACATCCTTTAAAACCAAGAGATGAAGTTGAAAATACCTGAAAATCGGGGTGTTACAGCGTTACTTTCAACATCATGATATCACCGATCTTAAACTCTAATGATTTTCTTTTTTATTCGCATATTGTTGTTGACGAAGTTGGGCAACTGTGACAACCCGATTATTTCGTATATATAATTTCAGCAGTCTATCACTTCATTTAAAAATCAAATTCATTTCCGCCATCTTTTAGCTCAAATTAAAGTCCGTATTAGTATTCCAAGCCGACTACACTTAAGGATCAAGTGTTAGAAAACCGCCACTAAAGTCCTAACATCAAAAGTCATGCCATAAACTCCTAAGATTGAGTTTACGGCCGTAAACATGGAGTTTACGGCGGTAAACTCCGGGCGGTAAACTCATTATGGTTGTGAATTCACACCTATAAAGGTGAGTCTTGACCAATTGTAAACCCTTTTCACACCCTTAGAAGTCCCTCTCTCTACTATCTCCCTTCAAACTCGGTTTTGGATCAAGAAATCATCAAAGTGTAAGTGTTTACTCCCTAATTGCTCATTCAACACTTTAGTGATCTTATACCATTCTATCCATGAATTCATTCCAGTTAATTTGCTATTCAAGTGTTCTTGATTCATCAAGAACACACTAGAGTTCTTGGCTTAAATCATCCATTTCAAGCTCCTAGATTGTAAGTATTCCTATCCTAACTCATTGTACGCTAGGATTAACATGTTTTGGACTTAGAAAACACCATGAATCAAGGATGAATAAGAGTTTACGGCCAAAGAATGCTCTTGGGCTGTGAACTCCCTTTAAGGGTGCAAAGTTGCCCTCTCTTCCTTCCTTATGCCTAGAACTCAACATAGAATCAACCACCATCGAAGTAGGGACCTTAAACATCAAATAAACCAAGCCCTCATATATTTTATGGCCGTAAACCCCTAAGGAATTGGTCCTTTGGCCGTAAACTCCCTAAGGGGGTCATATGGTGCCCTAACTTCCCCCTATGACTTGTATAAATAACTAGAAATTAGTATGCTTAACCTATAACCACCAAAGCATGAAATGAAGGGTCAAATATGAGTTTACGGCCATCAACTCATATGTTTACAGCCGTGAACTCCCCCAAAGATCCAATTGGAGCCCTAGTCACTCCCTATGCCCTAGAATGGAGTCTAGCTTATTTCCCTAAGTGATATAAGATCTTTAAGCAACCAAGAACACCACTACCATGAATTTACGGCCTTAAACTCATGGGGAAGTGGTCTTTGCGCCGTAAACACCCCTAAGGACTACCACTTGAAGAGTAAACTCCATAATGAGGCCATACACTCCTTAGATGCAACACGTATCATTCCTAACACTTGAAATAAAGTGTTTTCACACATTAGAGTGTATTTACTTACTTAATTAGTGATTAAATAACTAATTAGATACAATTATGTGTCACTTCATGTTACATAGGATCCTCGTGTGTGTTCAAGTCCTCACTTAACACCTAACATCCTACCCGACACTTCCATCCATTCACTGCAGGTGAGTTCATACCCCTACACCTTTTTCCGATTTTTTCATGTTTTCAGGGGGGGATACAAACAAAAGTACAAGGGAACTTGTGCTCAAAATCTAATATTTCATATGAAATGCTTACATGTTCGGTATGTTTTTAACATAGAAAATCGTTTTACCAACCGATTTAGAAAATAACTGGTAGAGTTAGTTTTCAAAACTAAAACAAGGGAACTTGTGAATCTCATCATAAAATGTTATATTTTATATTTCACAAAGGATTCATGCCAATCATAAAACAGGATTTTCCATATTATTACTTGTAAATTCGTTATTCTTAAGATTGGAGACACGTCCTTGGTAACACTCCTCCGGAATACGCGAGTGTAGGACTAACCCTGTAACCAGAATCTCCTGGAGGGAGAACGTGACTATTGTGTATAGATCTATACGAGACTGACTACCCCGCACCTTGCTGCTAGCTATAGTGGGACCGACAGGTCTACGGGTGACAAAGTCATAAAACGATATTGTCCCCGTTACGTGCCATATCCAGTTTATTGTATGGTTATGGAACTCACAACTTAGATAATGGAGATTTACTTTTGGTCATAATGAACTTAGTGAACTAACCTCAAAGTAATAATTGTTTTGATTACTAGAGGGTATCAGTAATACCCTTAGGAATTAGTTCATTACCTACTTATTAGCTTTATGTGTGTATTAAAACTAATGTATTTCATCGAGGATAACCGAGCTTTCAAGGAAACTTCACCTAACGATACAAGTATGGTAGATACTTGTACAATTCATTTCCGGATCGATAACCAACCATTCACTTTTAAGGAAAATATAGGTTTTTCCTGGGATAACTTAACTTTTTATAAACAGGCTGTTGACAAATGGATAACCAAACTTCTTTTATAAGAAAATATGAGATTTTCTTGGGAAACAACTTTTCATAAAATCAAAGGAACATTTTCTTTCACCAGAAATCAACCGCTTATGAACACACCAGCTTTATGCTGATATTTCTAAACTGCTTGTATTCTCAGGTTCACGTTAGATAGGTATCGCGCTTACTTTTGGAGAAGGCGGAGCATATAGAAGTCTCGTCCTTGTTTTTGTTTATACCAATGTATATAAATTATGCACTTCTTCGTTTTCAAACAAATGTAAATATTCTTATGTAATGTAATGGTTGTGTTTACTATGCTTACTATGTACAATGGTTGTGATACTACGCATGATGTTCCCGCCCCCCGGACGTTTCCGCCGTTGTTTTCCTGACGGTTCGAGGGTGTGACAACAACCCTCATATGTTATCTAATTTATTTAATCTTAGTCTCTATTTCCTTCACGATTTCAGGCTTTGCGAGCGGTTTTTCTCCAACCTTAGTCCAACAAGTTAGAGTTCTACATGGCATCTCGTAAAGTGCTTCAATTGGTGCCATCTGAATACTGGAATGATAAATGTTGTTATACAAAAATTCTACTAATGGTAAATGTTCATCCTAATTAACCCCAAAAATCAATCGTGCAAGCTCGCAACATATCCTCAATCATTTTAATCGTTCTCTCACTTTGTCCATCAGTCTAAGGATGATATGTTGTACCCAGTAGTATTTTAGAACCTATTTGCTCCTGAAAGCTTTTCTAGAATTAAGATGTAAAACAACTATCTCGATCCGACACAATGGAAATTGGTACACCGTAGAATTTCACTACTTCCTTTATATATACATCAGCTAATCGATCTATTGAAAAACTCTCCTTTATACGAATAAACCGAGCGAATTTAGTTAATCGATCAACTACGAACCATATAGAATCGTGTCCTCTGGAAGTTCACGGTAATTTTGTAATAAATTCCATAGTGATATCGTCCCAATTCCTTACCGGAATTTGTAATGACTGAATCCCCCCTGCTTTTGATGACTTGTTTTTACTTGCATACAAGTCAAACATTTCTCAACGTATCTCCCGACCTCTGTCTGCATGCCAGGACACCAATACATCTTTCTCAAGTTGCGGAACATTTTCATTCTACCAGGATGCACCGTATATCACGTATAATGGGCATCATCGAACAATAACTTTTGTGCCTCAACATGTTTTGGGACACATACACATCCCATAAAGGTTTTTATACCTCGATGATCTTTATTCAATTGGTAAATATAATTAACCATCCCTTCGTTTTTCAAATTCTCCGGCTTTTCTGCTTCCTTTTAATTCTCTTCAATCAAATTGGGTAGGTGACTGACAATTCCCATTCGAGCAGAATAAATTTTAATTAGATTCTCTTTTCGGCTCAATGCATCGACAACAACATTTGCTCTACCCATATGATAATGAATCTCATAATCACAATCTTTTAGTAATTCCATCCACCTTCTTTGACGTATATTTAACTCCTTTTGATTGAATAAATATTTTAAACTTTTATGATCGGTAAAAATCTGATATTTTACTCCATATAAATAGTGCCACCAAAATTTTAAGGCGAAAACTACTACAACAAGTTCCAGATCGTGAATGGGATATCTCTGCTCAGCCGACTTCAATTGTCTTGATGTGTATGCAATTACTCGACCTTTTTTCATTGAAACACATCCCAAACCAACTCTTGATGCGTCAGTATATACCACAAAATCATCTTCGCCCTGTAGTCAAGCAAATATTGGAGCTCTACATAACATCTATTTTAAATTTTGAAATGCATGTTGTTGATCATCAGTCTAGACAAACTTCTTGCCTTTTCTCGTCAACTTTGTTAATGGTGCTACAATTGAGGAAAAATTCTCTATAAATCGTCGATCATAACCTGCTAGCCCAATAAAGCTACGAATCTAGGATGGATTTTTTTGGGGAATCCCACTTCATCACAGCCTCGACCTTTGTAGGGTCTACTTTTACACCGTCTTTGCTAATTATGTGGCCCAAAAATTGGACTTCTTGGAGCCAAAACTCACATTTAGAAAACTTAGCATATAAATTTTCCTTACGTAATGCTTTTGAAGTTTGTCGCAAATGCTCTCGATGTTCCTCGTGACTCCTCGAATATATCAAGATATCCTCTATAAACACGATTATAAATTTATCTAAGAACGGGCGAAAAATCTTGTTCATTAAATCCATGAAGGTTACGGGTGTGTTTGTTAAGCCAAACGACATCACTAAAAACTCATAATGACCATATCTGGTTCGGAAGGTGGTCTTCGGGATATCTGATTCTTTCACCTTCAACTGGTGATATCCCGATCTCAAATCAATTATTGAAAAGTACGAGGCACCTTGAAGTTGATCGAATAAATTACCTATTCATGGTAATAGATATAAATTATTTACCATGATCTTACTCAATTCTTTATAATCGATACACATGCGCATCATGTTGTCCTTATTTTTAATGAATAAATAGGCGCTCCCCACGGTGATGAACTTGGGCGTATAAAACCTTGATCTGTCAACTCTCGCAATTAATTATGAAGCTCCTCCATTTCTAACTATTCTAATTTGTACGGTGTTCGTGCTATAGGACCCGACCCCGACACTAGATCAATAGTATACTCCACTTGTCTATCAGGCGATAATCCCGGTAGCTCATCCGAAAACACGTCAGGATATTGTTTTATGACATCTACATCGTTTATTCCCCATTTGACGTTCACCAGTTCTGTCATCTAGGCAAGATAGGCCGCTCCTCCTTTGAAAATGTTAATTTTTGTTCACATCGATATCAATGGAACTTTCTTAATTCGTCTCTCAACTCGTAAAATTATTTTTGACTCATTTGGTGGCTCAATAATAGGTAATTTCTCATCACAAATTATATGTGCTTTATTTTTTATTAACTAATACATTCCAACTACGACCTCAAAATCAGGTGATGATCGGTTTCAAATTGATAGGGTAAACATTCCCGTCAATTTCAAACCGGAAATCTAGATATTGTGTAATGTCCCCAAAAATACCGACATAAAATTCTGTTTAACAGTGAGATACGAGCCCCTCCCACACTCGCATAACATATATCGAATAAACACATACACATGCAACATAGATACATAACATGAAAATAGTCATTGGGCCCCGCCCGGTCATCGGACCTTATCCCGGAAAGCATATAAACACATACACATGAAAGAGTCACGAAGACAACTAGCATACTAACATAGCATAAAAATGGGACTATATTAGTGCCTTCGACCCACTAAAGCCAGTGAGGAAGCTCACCTCGCACTGCTAAAGTCCCGCAGATAAAACTCTAGCTGCTGGCTGACAGAGCTCGAACTGTCAACATCAAAACAACACCCAATGAATACTTGGGTTCCAATGCATAACCATAAATCCATACTTGGGGTAAAAAGATTTCTTTACTCCCCTCCCCCTCCCCCCCAACCTAGCTTGATCCAAGCCCAAGGCCCAAACTCACACTCTGAAGGCCCAAAACCCAAAAAATCAACTAAGGCCCAACATATGGCCCAATTTTACAAATTGGGCCCAAACCTCTCACATTGGCCTTACCCTAAAGCCCATCCAAATATCTTAGTGCATACACTTGTTCTCGGATGGCCCAACAAGAACCCAAACACCTAATCCCAAAAGAAAGGCCCAACTCGAAGCCTAAACAAAATTAGGGTTTTCACATAAAATGACGATTAGTGTTAAGTAAGATCATTTAACCCATTAAGGACTTATCCATTAAGTCCATCATTCTACTAGGTCAATCATACAATGTGGTCGGGCATAATTCATAATTCCAATCCAACGGTCCAAAACGCGGGTCCCGGCAAGTCCCAAACAAAAGTCTCCAAGATTAGGGTTTTCTAAACCCTAATTAGGGTTTCTAACCCAAACACATGTCAATTAGTTCAATGGTTAAGTTTTAGGCTGATTAGGGTTTCACTAGGCTGGACACCACCACTACCACCTCGGGCGGTGGTGGTCGACGGTGGTTCACGGCGGCAGCCATCACCCCACGATGATGGTGGCATTTTTCGAGTTAAAATCCAACCACAAGGTTCCAATACACCAACCAATGCAGAAAAGACCCGCACACATAAGAGTTCACGCACATAGCCACCCAACACGCACGGCTGATGGCGGCAACAAGGCGACAACCACCATGGTTGGCTGCCATGGCGGTTTCTCACGCTTTTCGGCCAAAGAACCCTCATATACACACCTCCCAAACATGAAATAACACTACATAAACACCCCCACAGCTGCCTTTGCGGTGGCAGGCGGTGGTCAGAGATGACAGCCACCACCTCATGGTGGTGGGTTTTCCGTTCGAAGTCCAAACAAGCAATAACACACACACGCATGACACTTGCAAGTTTTGAACACACCCACGTACTTGGTGGCGTGCGGCGGTCAAGCACGAGCAAGATGTTGCAGAACGGAATCAGTAGCGGAAGAAAAAAATGGGTAGTCATAGCGGGGAAAGAGAGTTGCCCCTTTAATGGAGAACGACAACGGCGGTCCTGATTCACGGTTCCAGCGACCCACGACTTCAGTGTCTACGTGTTGCCCTTCGTCGTCGTCGGCAGTTTCACCGGTGGTTTGGCTACGACAGTTTCCGACTTCAACCGGCAAGGAGGCGGCGACCAGATGTAGTGTAACAATGCAAATTTTCAAACAAATTTTTTCATTTTTAAAATATAATTATTTCCATTCAAAACAAGGCATAAATAGTTTAAGTATTCTGTCAAATACAAATATTCAAAATCCCAAGATCATAAAAGCATTCTTCAGTGTGTATCGATCACGCCGGCGCCTTCCCACGGTCCTCGCTAGTACCTGAAACACATACATGACAACTGTAAGCATAAATGCTTAGTGAGTTCCCCAATATACAACTTACGCACATACGCCTTTCCAGGCCCTGACCTTCCGGTCATCAACACCACGCCTTCCGGCCCATAACATATTCGCCTTCCGGCCCATAACATATTGCCTTCCAGCCCACATAACATACATAGCACATATAACAAATACCTTACCACATATAGCATACATATCACATATCGTATCTGACCTTCCGGTCACACAGTCAAACCCTTCCGGGTACAGTATAGTGAGAAGACTCACCTCGTGGTAATGAAAACTATCAACTCCTGAAACCACTCGCACTCGATCCGCCGATCTGCAGACTCCCTATAATACCATATACCCTTATTAATACTCTTATCATCCAAGACAACCGACCCTAAGAAATTACATGCAGGTCAACTCTGGTCAACGGTCAACTTGACCGGACTCGTCGAGTGCAAAGGCGACTCGACGAGTCTAGACGTCCTCCCCAACTTTCCCTGTTGTTCCCTTTCTACTTGTCGAGTATCCCCCTTGACTCGACGAGATCCACGTGGAAGAATCGCGGGGCCACCCCGACTCCACTCGCCGAGTCTGAAGAACAACTCGGCGAGTCCCAGTGAATCTTCAAGCTACTCGCCGAGTCTGAAGAACACCTCGGCAAGTCCCAGTAAATCTTCAAGCTACTCGCCGAGTCTGATCATTGGACTCGGCGAGTCCATGCCATGCAGACGAGCAACTGCTTCCTGAAATACGTATGGTCCCGAGATGTACAATCATGGGACTTTCTGGACTTCTAAACATCTTATTACTGGGGTATAAACGTCTGGGTAATAACATAATAACCCATCTAATCACTAAATGGGTTTCATAAACCCTAGATTCGTATGCACATCAAAATAACAGAAATGGTCCGAGTATTACCTGAAAACGCACTCTCTGTGTCCCCAAACCTCAGGACTCGATCCTCCTTGATATTCCTTTGGCCAAACTCTTCTTCTTCTTGCCTAACAAGTTCCTCCAAGTTCCAATAGCTTTCTCTCCTGCTCTAGACGTCCACAACGATTAGGGTTCTTCTCAATCGGCCAAAAGACGGACAATGACGGCCTAAGAGGCGTTATATACGATCCAAAACCAAACGGCTAGGGTTTCTGCTGAACAGCGTCGACTCGCCGAGTCCATATCTGGACTCGTCGAGTCCAGTCGCGAACCCGCGACCAAGTCTGCGGTCCTACTCGGCGAGTCTGGCTCCAACTCGCCGAGTCCCTTCCTAAAATGCCCCCAAAAATAGTTTTAAAGCAATACCTGAAATTTCGGGCTGTTACATGTAGGGGACATAAGGGTGGCGGTTGATGCATGAGGTTAGGGTTAGGGTTTATGTTACCTTATATATAGAGGCAAATAGGAGGGTGATGGGTTTATGCCCGTCCATTTTAAATCTTAACTATAATTACCCTTCCAACCCCTCCCTCTCAATTATTTTCAACTTAAATCCATTATTTACCAAACAGCCCTCATCCTTCGGAATTCTTTACAAAACTAATCCGGAAGTTACACTTTAACCCCCAAAAATCCAAATTATGACATTTAACTCCCCGGACCTAACACCCTACTAAGTTATTACAGATTTAGGGCTCCAAAAAAATATAATATACATCTTGGGGTTTAGGGTTAATTATTTATTTACTTAATTATGTAATTTCAAACGGAATGTTACATATTGATACTTAACCAAGACACGACTCCCATCAATCATTTCAACTACAATTTTCTCATTTAGTAGGACAAGTGATATCTTTAATTTCTCAATAAACTGACTCGACACAAATGAAAAAGTAGCACCTGTATCAAATACGACACGTAATGGAAGTGATTTTAAAGTAAAAGTACCTGAGACAACATCAGGCTAGTCTATGGATTCCTCAATAGTCATCCTAAAGGCTCTCCCTCGTGTAACATCTCTTCCATCTTCCCTTTTCACCTCTTTCATCTTCCCTTGATCAACTCGTCTATTATCCCCCAGCACATTTGTCTTCATTTTTGAGCAGTTAGTAAAAATGGCCACTTTCTCCACAATTGAAACATAATGGTATATTTGACAAAATTTTTCGTGTGATATGCCCCGACTTACCACATTAAAAACCCTTCAATGGAGCCACAATACATTCACAATTTCCCATGTGTATTTTGCGACACTTTTCGCACAATTTTCCTTCACTTATCCTAGTATCAGTAATGTATGGTTTTCTTGAAACTTTTCCTCCTCTCGAAGGCTCTTCATATCTACTTTCCCAACGCCGCTTTTCTCCTCGGGTATCTCTCTCATCACCTCATTCTCCTTCTCATTCTTGACGTTTTATCTCTAACTCAAGATATTTTTCAGCATCTACCACTTAATGGGAAAGTGGTATACTTGGATTCTCATATGAATTCTTATATTTGATTTCTCAATCCATATCGATATTTGTTTCTCTTCTTTTCCTCTGTATCAACCATATGATTTGCAAACCGAGCTTTATCATTAAATTCAATGATATATTCTTAAACTGATTTCGATCCCTGGGTGAGCTGTGAGAATTCTTGCTCCAGTTTTCTGATTGTAGTATGAGAATAGTAATCTTCGCAAAATTTTACCTTAAACTGATCCCAAGTTAGCATGCTTGTTAACTCCTCATCCAGAGTACTACTGATCATGTCCCACCAATAATGAGCTGCTACGGTCAATAGATTTGTATCATAGTCTACAGCCAAGGACGCTCCGCCTTATTTATAGAAGCAGTGAACTGACTTCTGAACGAATTCGCTCCTTGGTTTGGTAATGATACTTTGTCTTTTTCCACACATTTGCTAGTGAAAAAAATTCTTTTTCGTATGTGTTATCCATGTCATAGCAGCTATGGGACCATCTTTCCTTGAAAACTCAGTACACTTGCAATCCACAGATTCTTTAAAAGTACATCCTAACTTCTTTGATGACTTGCCACTTGGTCCTCCGACTTCATTATCACCTTGTACCTCTTTGTTACCAATCTCAAGTTCTTTATGTTTTCTCATCTTCTTATTTGCCTCCTCTCGAGCTGCTAAGAGAGTAAGTAAAACATCTCGAATAGCTTTAGCCGCCTTATCTATAATTGTTGTTCGAAGATCTGTAACTTGTTCGGGTGGATTCTCTTGTCCTCCCGGTCGTACTGAACCTTGAGACCTCTATGGTCTACCTTGAAATTAACCTCTATTTTGAGTGTTCACCATCTTGAAACAAAATTTCAACAATTTAGCTATTCATTTACATATAATGAAAATCAAAATATATCACGATCGATATATCATTCTCAAATCAATACTTAGTACAGGCATACAGTTAGTGTGGAGTAGTCATCTCATGATACTCATCTTTGTTTAAGTTTAGGTATAAATTCATTTTAAAATACCCTAATTCAGTTAAACATCGGCTCTGATACCAACTTGTAACACCCGATTTAAAATAAAGTACACCCAATATATTTTTTTTAAAACATCTAGAGTGTCCATTACATTAACCCAAATCACAAGTTTATATCACATATATTACAATAGTTCATGATCAAGTCAGGTTTACAAAAATATTCAAATTACATCATCCTTAGTTTGAGTTTCAAAAGCAATTTAAACATGAATACATGTCCACAACCCTCCCCGATCCATATTCATGGTGCCTAAAATCATAAACATCAACGAAATAAGCTTGAAAGCTTAGTGAGTAACATTAAGTCAATAATACTCAACGTCACAATTCATCTCATCATAATCATTTTGATCTCATAATAATCACGTTGCATCAATAGATACTCATCGATCATGGAATGATCATTCTCATTTTTCGCCAATCATTTCCTTCAACTCATCTCCAAAATATAATACATATACTCATTTTGATGACTCCATCAATTATCTCCTTTGTATACCATGGGTTGTTTACTTATTGTAGCTTGTTTATGATATGTTACTTGTTGCTCATTTAACCAATTTACATTCTATACCTTTCTACTCATTTTAATACCTTCATTTATCATATTTAATAACATAATAATATAATTCATATCTAACAACTTAACAATCATTAAACATCTAATTGCATAAATAATTAAAAGTCACTCACCTTGATTAGGGTTTATGAGGATGATACTCTAATGACTTCTCCTGCTTCAGAAAGACTTTTCCTTTATTTCCTACTCAATTCAATTTCGTAATCATCAATTATTAGCCATTTATGTGGTTTAATCTATAATCACATTCATCAACTTTTATCAACAAATCAAGACAACATCTTAACATGTTTAAACTCTATATATAATCTAATATTTTGTAACGCCCCATCTCTGGTATGTTGTCCCCGTGGCATTTATTTAGAAGTTTTATTAAGGGACTCGGCGAGTCTATGGCCTGACTCGTCGAGTAGGGTCGAGTTTTCGAGCACGTGTTAGTCGGCGACTCGGCGAGTCCATATTCGGGACTCGGCGAGTCTGCCTGCCTGGAAGAAACCCTAAATCCCCGGGTTGCTCACTATTTAAGCAATGCTTTGTGCCCCAAACTCGCCTCCTTCACCCTCAGAGAGCTGTGAGAAAACCCTAATCCATCCCTTATTTGTTTTAAGTGCTTTTGTGTGGATTTTGAAGGCTTGAAGAAGAAGAAGAAGAAAGGAGCAAGGAGAAGAGGTGTAGAGCAAAGATCCAAGGGCAAAATCAGAGTTCATTGAGGTATTTCTCGGATTCCTTCTGTTTTATGCTTTAAACCTCCATTAGAACTCTTCTAGGGCTAGTTTGATGCATTTTCCAAGCCTTATAGTTGTATGGATGCCTTAATAGGTTGAGATATCCCTAGATCTGTTCATTTAGGAGTTGTAGGGCCCGGATCTATTGCCTTTTTGAAGATGCTTTGCATAAGAACCCTAGATCTAGCCTTTATTATGCTTTTTGAGCCTTATTATCTTCTTGGTCGCTTATGGGCACGAAAAGATAGAATCTTTACGTGCTAATCGAGTTAAGGGAGCCCAGATTTATAAGTTTCAGACACTGGATTCAAGCAGAATCGAGTTTAGAGTAGTTGCATGGATGTGACTCGGCGAGTCGGAAGAACGACTCGGCGAGTCAAGTCGCGAGTCCCGTTTTCCCCTTTTTGAGTGATGTCGAGTGGAAGCCTGTGAGTAGTAGAGTGGACTCAGTGAGTTGGAGGGCAGACTCAGTAATGGAGGGACTCGACGAGTTGTTCATACAACTCGGCGAGTCCAAGGCAATCTTCTTAGATCGAAGAACAACTCGTCGAGTTGTTCATATGACTCGGCGAGTCGGATGCAGATTGTCTGAGTTCTTGAATCGAGAGGGTACTCGTCGAGTCGATGCCATACTCGACGAGTAGCTACGACTAGGGTTGAGAAGTGAGACTAGAGACTCGGCGAGTTGGCGGCCCAACTCGACGAGTCAAGTCAACTGTGGGTTGACTTTGACCGAAAGAGTTGACTTTGACCAAGGGTAAAAGAGTCATTTTACCCCAGTACAGTGATTAGCATTTGATTGAGTGTGTTTATGGAATTATAGCCGGGGAGATACCGGAGCAACAGCAGTTAGCTTCCAGAGACACACACGCAGCAGCCAGTTCATGAGGTGAGTTTCCTTCCAGTAGGAACGGGTCTAAGGCCACAATGCCGGCCCGTTTAGCTAGCAGTAGTTTCTGGACTTCGGTTCGATGTAGTAGTTAGTATGTTTGAGGCCTTCGTGGCTCAGACAGGATTCATGTGTTTATGCTAGTTGATATGTTTATGCTATGTTCAGTCAGCTTCGGACTGCGGTCCGATGTAGGGGACGAAGGTCCCAGTCAGCTTCGGACTTCGGTCCAATGTAGTAGTTAGCGTGCTTGATGCCTTCGTGACTCAGACGGGGTTAATCTGTTTATGCTAGTTACTATGTTTATGCTATGTTCAGTCAGCTTCGGACTTCGGTCCGATGTCCTAGTCAGCTTCGGACTCGGTTCGATGTAGGGGACGAAGGTCCCAGTCAGCTTCGGACTTCGGTCCGATGTAGGGGGCAAGGCCCCAGTTAGCCGGACTTCGGTCCGATGCAATGGGCAAGGCCCAGTATGTGCTTTATATGTTATTGTGTGGTATGTGGTAGTTTGGGGGAGCTCACTAAGCTTCGTGCTTACAGTTTCAATTTTGGTTTCAGGTACTTCCGCAAGCAAAGGGAAGAGCTCGGGATGATGGCATCGCACACACCACAGCTTCAGTTTTTATCCTGGGAGTTGATTCAGTTCTCTTAGATATGTTTTGATACAGTTGTGACACAGTTTTCTCACAGTATTTTAGTATGGTTTTGAGATACGCAACGCATGGTTTTATTATGATATACTCAGTTTTATGATTTTTGGTTATATTAAAAATGAAATTTTTGGGTCGTATTTTTGGGTTGTTTCAAGTTGGTATCAGAGCCTTGGTTTGAGGGATTTGGATACACTTCTGAGTGTATCTGAACTCAAACTAAGGGAAAGATAAAAAGATTTTCAAAAGGAAAATGTTTTCGAAAGAAATTTTGAAAAACACTTAGAAAGAAAAGAATTTTTAAACAAGATAAGGGTGTGGTGCATGCGATCAGCCGAGCTCAAGTAAGTACTCCCAAATTACCCATACAAGTTTCAGTTTCAGTTTCAGTTTCAGTAGAACCGCATGCTAGTATAGGACTAAGGATCTAGGAGGATGCCTTATGTGCCTGCTAGTATTGAGTAGACAGCAGTAGGATAGCCTGTTTAGGTTATGCCTGATAGTATGAGTTTAGCATTGTATGCTAGTACAGTTTTCTCGTTATGAGGATAGAATTGCTTGAGTAGCTTCTTGTGTCCGAATGCTGCTTGCTTTGTGCTTTGTGGGACTCCGAGTGATGGGAGTTAGCCATTAGGTGAATACGTCACGTCACATGTGATCAGGGTTGAATAATCTCAGAGTGTTGGGTTTGGCCCTATTGCGCAGCTCTTGTTTGAGTCCAACCGTTGTAGGGACGAGCCTTTTACTCGAAGGATTATCTGAGCCTCATCACATGTGATGGTATTCAGGTGGTGGCTAATTGACATTACAAGGAGGGCTTCAGCAGCTGAGGACTGGGTTGAGTGGAGTCAGAGATTTCCCTAGGGCAAGCCTAGGATGAGAGTAGCAGAGATCAGTAGTAGTAGAAGTGACTTGGTGGAGTCAAGGCAGTTCTTGAGGAAAGTACGGATAGATGTGGAAGGTAGTATGGGCCCGTACTACTAAAAGCAGAGGATCCGTACTCGAATCAAGGAAGGCCGAGACAAGACCAGGAAGCTAGTAGTAGTATCAATGATCCCTTGAGATATTTCAGTTTTCTGATGTTGTTATGATGTGTTTCAGAATGGTGGTTTTGCGTCCGAGGACAGCAGCCGGCAGTGGAGGTGCCGGGGAGGGATCAGGATCAGGCTCGAGGAACGAGCGCATGGATGAGCAGACCAGAGAGTTTCTTTCTTCAGAGATTACTCGTATCATTTTAGAGCAGACTCCTGTGATCTTAGGTTCGATCAAGGAGGGTATCCTAGAGCTGATGGATGAGAGATTGGGGACTTTCCGTGCCGAGGTGGCGGCCATGATGGGGTCGCGCACACTTACATTCAGGGAGTTCAGGGCATGTGGAGCTCCAGACTATCACGGGGCGCGGGACCCCATAGCGAGTACTAGATGGTTGGCGGATGTGGCTAACGCGTTCCGCACTAGCAGGTGTCCCGAGGGGGACAATGTCAGATTGGCGTCCTGTCTTCTGAAGGACAGGGCACGGGATTGGTGGGAGGAGGTCGGACATACCATTGGAGATGATGCAGCGTTGGATGCCATGACCTGGGCTGATTTCTCTACCAGGTTCAGGGCGGAGTTTGCACCAGTTATTGAGGTGCAACAGTTAGCCAGAGAGTTTCAGGACCTCACCCAGACTACAGAGACCGTGGCGGAGATCACCGCCAAGTTCAGGGAGAGGGCTCTTCTTGTTCCTCAGTATGCAGCCGATGAGGAGATGAAGAAGGCCCGTTATCATGAGATGTTGCGGAGCGATATCCGCCAGTTTGTGATCCGGTCCAGCTGTAAAACGCTGGACGACATGATTACCAAGGCTCGAGAGAGGGAGATTGATCTCGAGATGGAGAAGAAGAGGAAACCGGAGGCGGTTTCAGGTTCAGGAGGTTCGGGCAAAAAGCCCAAGGTTTCAGATCACAGATCCAGGTTTCAGCCGAGCCACAGTCGATGTGGCAGGTGTGGGAAGATGCACGATGGGGTGTGCAAGGCAGGGAGTTCCGGCTGCTTCAAGTGCGGTCGGACTGGGCATTTGAGCAGGGATTGTACGGCCCCTGCTACTGCCTTTGCAGCATCAGATCTGATTTGCTTTCAGTGCAATCAGAGGGGACATAAAAAGTCCCAGTGTCCGAGTTTAGCTGCAGTAGGGAAGGTGGCTGCACCTGCCCCTGCTACTTTGAGGATTACAGATGGCCGGCAGGGCCGAGCCGAGGCGCCAGTGGCGAAGAGTAGGGCATTTCAGATGACAGCAGAGGAGGCGCGAGCGACTCCTGATGTGGTGACAGGTATGTATCTTCCCTTCATCTCTGTATTATTATTGTTTGATTATTGCTTATGATCGTATGTTTTATATAGGATCGTTCTTTGTGAACGACATTTCTGCTGTGGTATTATTCGATTCGGGGGCTACCCGATCATTTGTATCGCTTGCGCTTAGCAAGAGATTTAGCAGAGCTCCAGGGGAGCTGGATTGTCCACTAGAGGTTGAGATAGCAGATGACAGGACCATGAGGGTCGCCAGAGTGCATAGAGGGTGTTCTCTTCAGTTGTTTGACGAGCAGTTTTCGGTGGACCTGGTTCCTATTCCCCTGCGAGGGAATAAGGTTATTGTAGGCATGGATTGGCTAAGCCCCAATGGGGCGGTGATTGATTGTGAGCTTCAGCTAGTGAGGGTTCGCACTCCCAGTGGGGGAGAGTTAGTGATTCAGGGCGAGAGGCCACAGCGTGGACCGACCTTTTGTTCCGCCGCAAGGGCGAGGCGCTATTTTCAGCAGGGTTGCGCTGGTTATGTAGCTTATGTCTTGGATGCCCGGGAGAAGGGCAAGACGACAGTTGATGATGTTCCGATAGTGCGAGACTTTCCGGATGTATTTCCCGAGGATTTACCGGGAATACCTCCTGAGAGGCAGGTTGAGTTTGGGATCGACCTGATTCCTGGTGCGGCTCCGATAGCCAAGGCACCGTATCGCCTAGCTCCCCCTGAGATGCAGGAGTTGTCTATGCAGCTGTAGGAGCTGCTAGACAAGGGTTTCATTCGGCCGAGCAGTTCACCTTGGGGAGCGCCGATCCTGTTTGTGAGGAAGAAGGATGGATTGCATCGTATGTGTATAGATTACCGGGAGTTGAATAAGGTAACGATGAAGAACCGTTACCCACTTTCAAGGATAGATGATTTGTTTGACCAACTTCAGGGAGCGTCTTGGTTCTCCAAGATCGATCTACGCTCCGGGTATCATCAGATGCGGGTTAGGGATGAGGATGTTCAGAAGACTGCTTTCAGGACCAGGTATGGTCATTATGAGTTTGTGGTGATGCCATTTGGGCTCACCAATGCTCCAGTCGCGTTCATGGACCTCATGAATCGCGTGTGCAGGCCGATGTTGGATCGGTCAGTCATAGTATTCATAGATGATATCTTGGTGTATTCCAAGACGCAGGAGCAGCACGAGGAGCACCTGAGGGAGGTGCTGGAAGTTTTGAGGAGGGAGAGACTTTTCGCAAAGTTTTCCAAGTGTGATTTCTGGTTGCGCGAGGTGCAGTTCCTTGGTCACCTCGTCAACCAGAAGGGTATTTTGGTGGATCCGGCCAAGATAGAGGTCGTGATGCAGTGGGAGGTCCCGAAGTCTCCATCTGAGATTCGGAGCTTCCTAGGGTTGGCAGGGTATTACCGGAGGTTCATTCAGGATTTCTCCAAGATAGCAGTGCCGCTCACCCGACTGACCAAGAAGTCGGTGGTATTTCGTTGGGGGCCTGAGCAGCAGGCAACGTTTGAGACCCTCAGACAGAGATTGTGCGAGGCTCCGATCCTTACCTTGCCAGAGGGAGTAGAGGACTTCGTAGTCTACTGTGATGCCTCAATCACAAGTATGGGAGCAGTGTTGATGCAGCGAGGCCATGTGATAGCTTACGCCTCGAGACAGATGAAGCCTCACGAGGCTAATTATCCTACCCATGATTTAGAGCTGGGGGCAGTTGTGTTTGCCCTCAAGATTTGGAGGCATTATCTTTATGGGGTCCGTTGTACTATCTACACGGATCACAAGAGTTTGAGGTACCTTATGGATCAGCCGAGTCTGAACATGAGGCAGAGGAGGTGGTTGGATGTGCTAAAGGATTATGATTGTGAGATCCTTTACCATCCAGGGAAGGCCAACGTGGTGGCCGACGCTCTAAGCCGCAAGGTGTCGGCAGCCCCTATCAGAGATTTGTGTCTGCGGATGACAGTGATTACTCCGTTGTTGGAATGGATCAGGGAGGCTCAGGCTGAGGGCCTCAAGGAGGAGAGGCAAAAGTGTGAGAGGATAGTGGGCCGAGTATCTTCGTTTGATTATGATAGTCGGGGATTGCTGACACTTCATGGGAGAGTGTGGGTACCATACTGGGGTGGGGTACGGCAAGTGTTGATGGACGAGGCTCATAAGTCTCGATTTTCTATCCATCCAGGGGCGAAGAAGATGTATAGATATCTTCGACCCGATTATTGGTGGCCCTGCATGAAGCGGGATGTCGCTTGGTATGTTGAGAGGTGCCTGACCTGCAGGAAGGTCAAGGCGGAGCACCAGAGGCCTCACGGAAAGATGCAGCCGTTAGACATTCCCGTGTGGAAATGGGAGGACATCACCATGGATTTTGTCACCAAGCTTCCCAGGACCGCACGAGGAGTAGATTCGATATGGGTAGTAGTGGATCGGTTGACGAAGAGTGCTCATTTTATCCCGATCCAGGAGAGTATATCAGCAGAAAAGTTAGCCGATATCTATGTGCGTGAGATCGTGGCACGTCATGGAGTGCCGGTATCGGTAGTGTCAGACCGAGATGTCCGTTTTACATCCAGATTCTGGAAGCGGTTTCACGACGAGATGGGTACTCGTCTTCATTTCAGCACCGCTTTCCACCCTCAGACGGACGGGCAGAGCGAGAGGACGATTCAGACTCTCGAGGACATGCTCAAGGCATGTGTTTTAGACTTCGGTGGCAGTTAGGATACGTATCTTCCGTTAGCGGAATTTTCGTATAACAAGAGTTATCATGCGAGCATTGATCGACCTCCCTTTGAGATGCTTTATGGGAGGAAGTGTAGGACCCCGATCTGTTGGGGCGAGGTTGGTTAGCGAGTCGTTGGGAGCACAGAGGTGGTGCTCAAGACGACCGAGTTGATTCAGCAGGTCCGTAGTAGACTGTAGACTGCGCAGAGTCGGCAGAAGAGCTACGCCGACAAGAGGCATTCAGACTTGGAGTTCCGGGTGGGCGATATGGTCCTCCTGAAGGTCTCACCCTGGAAGGGTGTCATCAGGTTTCGGAAGAGGGGCATCCAGGTTCATTGGTCCTTTCAGGGTTTTGGCCCGGGTGGGTCGGGTTGCTTATCGGTTGGATCTTCCTGTAGAGCTTAGCCAGATCCACAACACTTTCCATGTGTCTCAGTTGAGGAAGTGTTTGGTGGATGAGTCAGCAGTTGTTCCCTTAGAGGATATTCAGGTTGATAGCAGCCTGAACTATATTGAGAGTCCGGTCGCGATTCTGGACCGGAAGACAAAGACCTTGAGGAACAAGGCAATTCGGTTAGTGAAGGTGTAGTGGCAGCACCGGAAGGGGTCTGAGTGGACGTGGGAGGCTGAGGAGGAAATGAGGGAGCACTACCCAGAGTTATTTGCAGACTCAGCCGTAGCAGACTTCGAGGACGAAGTCTGAGACAAGTGGGGGAGAATTGTAACGCCCCATCTCTGGTATGTTGTCCCCGTGGCATTTATTTAGAAGTTTTATTAAGGGAATCGGCGAGTCTATGGCCTGACTCGTCGAGTAGGGTCGAGTTTTCAAGCACGTGTTAGTCGGCGACTCGGCGAGTCCATATTCGGGACTCGGCGAGTCTGCCTGCCTGGAAGAAACCCTAAATCCCCGGGTTGCTCACTATTTAAGCAATGCTTTGTGCCCCAAACTCGCCTCCTTCACCCTCAGAGAGCTGTGAGAAAACCCTAATCCATCCCTTATTTGTTTTAAGTGCTTTTGTGTGGATTTTGAAGGCTTGAAGAAGAAGAAGAAGAAAGGAGCAAGGAGAAGAGGTGTAGAGCAAAGATCCAAGGGCAAAATCAGAGTTCATTGAGGTATTTCTCGGATTCCTTCTGTTTTATGCTTTAAACCTCCATTAGAACTCTTCTAGGGCTAGTTTGATGCATTTTCCAAGCCTTATAGTTGTATGGATGCCTTAATAGGTCGAGATATCCCTAGATCTGTTCATTTAGGAGTTGTAGGGCCCGGATCTATTGCCTTTTTGAAGATGCTTTGCATAAGAACCCTAGATCTAGCCTTTATTATGCTTTTTGAGCCTTATTATCTTCTTGGTCGCTTATGGGCACGAAAAGATAGAATCTTTACGTGCTAATCGAGTTAAGGGAGCCCAGATCTATAAGTTTCAGACGCTGGATTCAAGCAGAATCGAGTTTAGAGTAGTTGCATGGATGTGACTCGGCGAGTCGGAAGAACGACTCGGCGAGTCAAGTCGCGAGTCCCGTTTTCCCCTTTTTGAGTGATGTCGAGTGGAAGCCTGTGAGTAGTAGAGTGGACTCAGTGAGTTGGAGGGCAGACTCAGTAATGGAGGGACTCGACGAGTTGTTCATACAACTCGGCGAGTCCAAGGCAATCTTCTTAGATCGAAGAACAACTCGTCGAGTTGTTCATATGACTCGGCGAGTCGGATGCAGATTGTCTGAGTTCTTGAATCGAGAGGGTACTCGTCGAGTCGATGCCATACTCGACGAGTAGCCACGAGTAGGGTTGAGAAGTGAGACTAGAGACTCGGCGAGTTGGCGGCCCAACTCGGCGAGTCAAGTCAAATGTGGGTTGACTTTGACCAAAAGAGTTGACTTTGACCAAGGGTAAAAGAGTCATTTTACCCCAGTACAGTGATTAGCATTTGATTGAGTGTGTTTATGGAATTGTAGCCGGGGAGATACCGGAGCAGCAGCAATTAGCTTCTAGAGACACACACGCAGCAGCCAGTTCATGAGGTGAGTTTCCTTCCAGTAGGAACGGGTCTAAGGCCACAATGCCGGCCTGTTTAGCTAGCAGTAGTTTCCGGACTTCGGTCCGATGTAGTAGTTAGTATGTTTGAGGCCTTCGTGGCTCAGACATGATTCATGTGTTTATGCTAGTTGATATGTTTATGCTATGTTCAGTCAGCTTCGGACTGCAGTCCGATGTAGGGGACGAAGGTCCCAGTCAGCTTCGGACTTCGGTCCAATGTAGTAGTTAGCGTGCTTGATGCCTTCGTGACTCAGACGGGGTTAATGTGTTTATACTAGTTGATATGTTTATGCTATGTTCAGTCAGCTTCGGACTTCGGTCCGATGTAGGGGACAGAGGTCCCAGTCAGCTTCGGACTTCGGTCCGATGTAGGGGACGTAGGTCCCAGTCAGCTTCGGACTTCGGTCCGATGTCCCAGTCAGCTTCGGACTCGGTTCGATGTAGGGGACGAAGGTCCCAGTCAGCTTCGGACTTCGGTCCGATGTAGGGGGCAAGGCCCCAGTTAGCCGGACTTCGGTCCGATGTAGTGGGCAAGGCCCAGTATGTGCTTTATATGTTATTGTGTGGTATGTGGTAGTTTGGGGGAGCTCACTAAGCTTCGTGCTTACAATTTCAGTTTTGGTTTCAGGTACTTCCGCAAGAAAAGGGAAGAGCTCGGGATGATGGCATCGCACACACCACATCTTCAGTTTTTATCCTGGGAGTTGATTCAGTTCTCTTAGATATGTTTCGATACAGTTGTGACACAGTTTTCTCACAGTATTTTAGTATGGTTTTGAGATACGCAACGCATGGTTTTATTATGATATACTCAGTTTTATGATTTTTGGTTATATTAAAAATGAAATTTTTGGGTCGTATTTTTGGGTCGTTTCATATTCAATACTCATAAAAGGTATATTCACTCAATTAACCCTCACACATATCATATCTCACCTTTATTTGGCGTAATCCTTTAAGACCCCTTTTTCTTATTTATACAAATTCCACATATGATCATTAAAACAATTGTAATTAAGCTATATAACATTAAAACAATTATAATCATTAAAACAATTATAATTAAGCTATATAACATCAATTATTGCTCTATTCCATTAGTTAAGCTCATACTCTCCATCTAGGGTTTCATCACAGTTATGAGAAATCTTGCCAAAAATCTAAATCTAATGTGTTAGAGATGATGATTCTTACCTTGATTCACCAAATTGAAGTTTAAATCTAGTTACCCCTTCAATATTCGGTTCCTAGGGCTTAAGTATGTGTTTTTCACACCTAAGAGTGTCTTTTTCAAGAGTTGAGTTCGTAATGATTTGTTTAAAGATGCAAGTTAATTTAGGCTTCGTTCCATCGCCATGTCATGACAGTCTCTCTGTCACGTCATGAGTACATTTTTGTGAAACTTCTTTTATACGACAGAGTAAGGTTTATCGCGAAAAACATTAGGTAACGTACTTTCTCACGTCGTGACATTCTCAAAGTAGAATGTTGTCACTGTTCATTTGCGTAACTTAGTTACCGTTCTTCCATACTCACGTCATGACAACCCATTTGTCACGTCGCTAGACCATAAAATTATGATATTTTACTTACCATTCACTATTATCTCTTTTACTAATTACTATCAATCAATACCATATAATTTCTTCATACCAAAACACATGTTTAAAGTATAAGTGAACAAGTATAACTGAAACCACAATCATAAATCAAATCCCATCTTACAAAAACAAGTATTACAAGTTGAGATGTAATTAAGAGTAAAACAATAATTTAAAGTATAAGTCAAACCTTATTTCTTAAAATTGAAAATACAAACAAAAGACTAAAAGTAAAATGTTACATATAATAATATTAAAAATCCACATGAAGATGTAGAAAGTGAACATTCAGACCACCAGACACCAAATTAAGGACTTACCATCTTATCGTTGTTGCCATATAAACCACCATTCTAGAGATGATGGGCAAAATTCCAATTATATGGGACACTGATTAGAACTCATGTGATGATAGCGTCAACAACAAGAGAGTTGATATGACTTATGAGTTCTTCTCCAACATGTGTGTAATGGTCCTTATTCTTATACAATACATCCATTGCACGTGCTAGATTGATCACCCGCATAATTACAGGCATCTTAACATCTTTACAGATAAAAGACTCTTTATTCATTTCTTTCCATGCATCTTCAACTCTTTCATTAAACAATTGATACACATGTTGTTCAGTGACATCAAATTGCTTCATGTAACATTCAATACCAGATGCAACATGCTTTCTTTCTTGCTCCTCCTACAATATTGTTGAAAATCTTTAAAATTTACACTAGCTAGTTACTTAACATAATATCCAAGAATGAATAAAACATGCTTTTTCACCATGTTATCGAGATTTTAATTTAGCTATTTTGTGATTGCAAATTAATAAATCACATTGTAGCATAACATAATTTAGAGTAGGATGTACCTTGTGGGTGACAATATCATCCATGATCCTACAAAGCACACAACAAGCTTTGACAAGAGGAGGATTAGGGAAAGCCCATTCGAATGTCTTGTCTGTTATTACATCGCCCATGGCAGCAAAACTTGCTACTAGAGTATACTTGTATCCAGTACTAATATATGCAAGTTCCATATGTTCTTCGACAGTTGGTATATACCCTTCGTGAGTCCATTTTGCTTCTTTCATGTAGCTTCTAATGTATTCTTTCAACTGAAATAAGAATAAACTCAATTGCATGCAAGCGAATCAATATTTTATAAAATTCCATACAAATACCGATAATGTTAAAAACCATTTTCAAAATTATATATATATATATATATATATATATATATATATATATATATATATATATATATATATATATATATATTAAACGTTTTAAAAAACTAAATATATGAAGTTGTGTGGCCAACTTATCAAACAAAACAAATGGTTGTTGATCGTTGTCAGATCTTACTTAATATCATTTCCATTTTGTGAGATTTGATCCTAAAGTCAGATTATAGTTGAATTAAAATCCTACCGATATATATATATATATATATATATATATATATATATATATATATATATATCATTTCCATTTTCGTTTATTTTGCTTTTTAAAAATATTTTTTTTATCTTCAAAATGAATGACTGTGATTGCGTCCCCATGTTTCACAAAATATGATGGTCTCACATGAACTTAATCCTAGGTAAAGGTTCATTTGAGACCATGTTAATTTTGTGAAATATGGAGACGCGATCCTAATAAACTGCAAAATAAAAAGAAAAATCCAAAAATTCTTTTTTTTTTTTAAATATTATTTTCATTATTTACTTCATCCAAAAAAATTAATAAAAAATCACTGTTTTTTTTCGAAATATAAGTGAAGTATTTTAATAGAATATTGCACTGTAAATAATCAAATCAAATTTTTAGCATGTTAAAATATTTTAATATTCTACTAAAATTTGTAGATATGTTCAAATATTTTAATACTTACTTGAATTGTTAGAATTTTTAAAAATATTCTAATATTCTACTAGATATTTTTGAATATATATATATATATATATATATATATATATATATATATATATATTAATACTCTAGTAAAATATTCTAACATTCTAAAAATTCGATTTGAATATTTATATTATAATATTCTATTACAATATTTCACGTATATTTTGAAAAAAACGGTATGTTATTTATTTATTTATTTATGAATAAAACGAATGACGAAAATAATATTTTTAAAAATTTTCATTTTAAAAATATACTTTTTTTAACTCTAAAATTAATGATTACGATTGTGTCTCTATGCCTCACAAAATATGATGGTCTCACATAAAGTAACTATATATATATATATATATATATATATATATATATATATATATATATATATATATATATATATATATATATATATATATATATATAAGTTTAAAACATGGATATGAAATCTCAATTTATTCTTTCACAAGCTATTAAAAAGTTTAAAACACTTTGATAAGTTTAAAAGTTAATATATGAAATTCTAACTATCCACTTTAACATTACAAATACTATTTCCTATACTAAAGTAGCATTAAAGAAAAAAATATATAGTAAATTATTCCTAATTAACCTCTCAAATACTTTTGTAACTAGCTGGCTAAATTTCGTAATAAAATTTCCTTCTAGTTAAAAAAAAGAAAAAGAAAAAAAAAGACAAGAGATAACACATTAGAAGCCCTAAGTATCTTGAGTTTTTGAACTCGTATTTATAAAAGACGTTGGAGTTTTGGTTTTAAGACACTAAGGGAGTGTTTGGATTAGCTTTTTAGCTTATTTGTGGTGAGAATAAACAATAAACAATAAGCATGGGGAGGGATGCTTATTCAAATTAGTTTATTTAGCTTAATAACCTGGATTTTATCCAAACACTCAAATTAGCTTATTGTGGAAATAAGCAATAAATACCTTTTTTTTTCCTATCCAAACACCCCCTAAAGACCAAAAATCAAAGAGAAGCTCAGATCGGAATACGATGGAACAGTCCTACGAGACACTTCGATATTAGGTTTGATCTTTCTCCAAAACCAATCTTATAATTGGTCCGTTAGTCGGATTAGATCCATTTTATTTTGTTTGTTGGTGGATTATTAGGTTAAGTACAAAAGTATAATTACGAAACATATAAATAGAGCATAATAAAAATTTATAAGTTTAACACCGGGACTTTAGGAGAAACCACGATCAATTTATTCTTCTCTAAATTAAGAATACAACCAGATTGTGTCATTGAGAACTTACCGCCTCTACAATGTAGTTAATATGATGGGCTTTTCCCATCTTTGCTAATATTTCCTCCATATCTTCATAAAAATTCAAGAACATTCGGTATATAAGTTTCATGTTTTCTGGAAGCTCGTCCAAACATGTATTTGACCACCTATAAATAAAAAAATTTATGACTAATATATATATCCTTAAAGGTACATAAGCTTAGGTATCTAAACCCACTATAATACGTGTTTTGTTTTATATATTCATTATAATGTTATTAAATTTCAACCCCTAACTTGATTTACTTTCAAAATTTTCGAAATTTCATTATTATTTTCCTTTTACATCACATTTTTATGCCGAACGTCGACTAGGCTATATATATTATAGTTGAAAATAAAAATTATGTAAAAGGAAGATAAACGTAAAATTTATAAAAATCTTGAAATTAAATCAAGTTAGAAGTTGAATTAGAATAACATTGTACAATTATAATGTGTATATATTATACAAAACGATGTAATATGATAAGTTTTGGTACCTAAGCTTATATATCCTTAAGGGTATATTCACTTTTCCCATATATATATATATATATATATATATATATATATATATATATATATATATATATATATATATATATATAATTGACCACAAACATTTTTTTTATATACCTTTGGAGTTTCTCAGTAAAGATAAGAAGTTCTTCATAAGTACCGTAAGCATCATAAGTGTCATCCAAAAGTGTTGCCGATGCAAAAACTTTAGCAAAGAACATTCTAGTTTGAGAATATTGAGGCTCAAAGAACACTGCTAAAGACCAAAAGTAGCATTCAACAAGTCTATTTCTCGCATAAGGTATGTTGTTTGGAACATCGTAGCCTTTCCACCACCTGCGTACAATATATCGATAAACATGTATAAGTCGTTGAGAGAAATTTCCGATCCTTTAACAATACCTAGCTAGGGGTTGTGAATTAGGAACGAGGTTAAATGTGTACTAATTAATTCCATGATTAATTTTGAAATTTTGAAATAAAAAATATAGAAGGGTTATATAGATGTGCATACTTGGATATTTGGTTTAGCTCTTTTTTGTGCAACGATTGGAGTATGTTGAATCCTAACTTGGCAAGTTTTAGCAACGAATTATTATGAGAAGTTTGTCGTTGGTAGAATGGTATGTAGCGCAATGCCTCAAGTCTTGGCAACCTTTTACGTAAAGGTTGCTTTAATGCTTCCTTTATTTCAGTAGAGAGAATAGAGTCATGACTCCAAAGAGGATCGTTTGCCATGTCATCAAGACGATTTCTTGTAAAATCAAGAGCCTCATCTAGAATGGTCTCACCTGGTATACTCAAATACGTAGCTTCATACAACTCAAGTAAACCTTGAGCATCATTTTTTAATGACTCATTAAAAGCTCCATCTTTGTCCTTGTACGTATTGAAAATATCTATTTCACATTTCATATAATTAAGAAGTCATATTATAAGTTAGTTTTTCCTGCAAGTTGCATCATTATGATTCATTAACAAGAATAATTACCACTTGCCACAAAGAAGCCTTGTTGCCGCATGAGTCGAAACCAAAGTGAAGAGCCGGCACCATTCCAGTTGTCACCATAAGCATCGTAGATGTGTTGCAAGGCTTCATTAATCTCTTCTTCAAAATAATATGCGATGCCAAGACGTTGGATTGCATCAACTAGTTTTAACAAATTTAAATGTTCCTTGAGATCATTCAAACTTGCCAATATATCTTTCCTAACTTCTTCTTTCAAGTCGTTAACCACCTCTTCTACCCCATCTACATCTTCTTGCTTCATTTACAAATGTGTTACTAGCTATTAAATTTATTGAAGTTTATATAGGGTGAGGTTCAATAGAGAACCATAATTAACCAAGAAACCAATGAACCAATCTTATTTTCAACTTTTAGAACATATTTTTTATCCAAAAAAAAAAATACAAAAATTCATAACTTTTTATCCTTTTTCCAATGATATAAAATTCAATTTTTTTTTTTTTACTTCAAATTCACAATGTGAATCTTTGAAAATTCACAACGTGAATCCGAAAAATATTTTTCACATTCACAATGTTAATATATGAATTTAGATATTTTTAGATTTTTTTTCGATAAAGAATAAGCTTTAGAAATTGAAAAAAAAAATTGGTTCCTTGAAAAACCAATGATTATGGTTCTCTATTGAACTTTTTCATATATATATATATATATATATATATATATATATATATATATATATATATATATATATATATATATATAGGGAAAAGTGAATATGTGGCTGTCATGTATGTAATATTAGGTATAGAACCATCTATATTGACTTCATTTTGATTAAAAAAAACATAATTTTCTTTCATAGTTAGCTTCTTCCTATTGCTTTTGAACTCATATGATTGTTTATTTTGTAATTCATCTCCAACATCTATGTATTTCGAATATGTTTTTTATTAAACCTCTAGTAGAAACTTAATAACTTCCTTCGACACCTAGCTTGTGTATACTTGCATTGTTTGTTTGTTTTTTTTATGATGGATTATGCGAAGCGATTTATCGAGTTTCTAATGAACAATTGCAATCTTTTATTATAATTTTCTGTAATAAATTTTAATATACTGAACTACATGTAGTTGATAAAATATTCTTATATACGGTTTGTGGTGCAAAATTAAACTTATAAAACTTCATGAAAAATATAATACAAAACCAATTATAAGCTCTAATAGAGGATACAAGAAATATAATAGAGATATTTGATTGAATTTTGTTAAAATTATGTAGTTTTTGATGGTTTTATACCTAATATTAGATACATAACAGCCAAATATTCCCTAAACCCATATATATATATATATATATATATATATATATATATATATATATATATATATATATATATATATATATATAACAAAAAAACCCTAAAAATCATAAAAAAAATACCTAGACATCACAGAATTTTTTTTTTTTGACTTTACATAAAAAAATCGAGTGATTTTGTGTTAAAAGGTGCGATTTTTTCAAAAAAAAAATTTTATGACCTCTAAGCATTTTTTTTAATGATTTTTAGGGTTTTTTTATTTTCTATAAAACCTGAACCTCTCTCTCTTTTTATATATATATATATATATATATATATATATATATATATATATATATATATATATATATATATATATATATATATATATATATATTGCTTTCATACCTGCTTGTAGGCAAGGAACTGATCTCCCCATACACTGGGAGGAAAATTAGCGATGGGTCGGATAACATCCTTTTCTTGAACAGACATGGTCTATGACAGATCGATTTGGTTCAATATATGTTAAACACTTTGCTTTATTTGAATCAGAGCTAGAAATGTATATATAGAGGATATGGTGAAGACATTCGTAGTGCATCTTATGTGTTAGAGGGGCTGGAAATTATTAAATTAATGTGGAACATAATCCCTTTGTTTATAAACATAAATAGTTGCTTGACGGCCCCACGTTAAGTTGCAACCAATGTTTTAAAAACCGGTTGGACCGGAAACCGGGGAGGAAGCGGTTCAACTATCACCAGATTTATATCGATTTTTGAACCGGATTGAATCGGCCGGTTTTAGAAAAACCCAGTTGAACCGGTCAAAATAAACTAGTTAAACCGAATAAAAACACACGAAAAAAACACTTACATGATTCTTTTTTCATATCTATTTAGTTTTCTCTAAATAAAAATATATGATAAATGTTATAAAATTTTTTGATGTGTTTGTATTTATCTTATTCTATATTTTGTTTTGGTATTATATATATATATATATATATATATATATATATTTTCCTTTTTGACGTTATTGATTGATGTAAAACACTAAAACTTATGATTAGATGTTATTTTAATGTATATGGATTCATCTAAAACTTATTTTTATATGTATTTTTAATGTTTGAACTTATAAACATGAAATTCATGATTTATATATGTATCTATGTGTAGGAAAATACGAAAAAAAACATGAAAAATATTGAAACCGGTTGATCCGGCGGTCGAACCGAAAACCAATCACCATACCGGTTCAACTAAAAAACCGGTTTTTAAAACATTGGTTGCGACGGGGTCAATGCATTTTGTAAATTAAATTTTGGCGATTGTATTGATAAAAAGTAAGTATCATTGTATTTATTGCTAGAAAATAATACAAGGCTAGACCATTCTAGATACCAATTGCACAATTTGCATTTACAAAAATATTGTTTTTCAAAAAAAAAAAAAAAAAAAGTAAAAGGGCTGCAAATTAACTATATAACAATCGACCATTGTATTGATAAAACATGGGGACGTGTATTTACAAAATATACTAGTTTTTAAGGATAATAAATGAAAAAAAAAAATCAAGATAATAAATGAAAAAAAAAATTTGATTGGAGATTTACTATATATCAATCATCATTGGTAGAAAAACATAGAAAACTACTAACATTGTAGTCGCCGGTTATACCATCTACTATAATAAATGAAGGTTTTTTGCCACATGTCCTCTTCTCATTCATTTGGACACATGGTATTTTCTAGAATTTTTAAATTTTCTATTTTCCACTTGTCATTTTATTGTATTTTTCATTTTATTAAATTAAAATTCCATATTTAATATGTAAGGTAATATATATGTAAAGTATTTATTAGAAATAGTTTATATATATGTAGTGTATTCAATACATTAAAGTCTTACTAATTTTAATAATTTAAATTTTTTCTCATTTTTCTTATAAATTCAAACTTTTTCAAATTGTTAAAATTTCATATTTAATTTTTTTTAATTAAACCCATGTAATACATGGGTCTCACACCTAGATATATATATATATATATATATATATATATATATATATATATATATATATATATATATATATATATATATATATATTAAACCCTAAAAATCATAAAAATGCAAAAAAAAAAAAAAAAAAAAAAAAAAAAACTTAGAGATCACAAAAAAAAAATTCAATTTTTTTTATAAAAAATCGCAGGTTTTGTTAAAATTCGCTGAAAAAATAATTAAAAATTATTTTCACCGATTTTGTATAAAAAACTGTGATTTTTTCAAAAATAATTTTTGTGACCTAAGTATTTTTTTTATGCATTTTTATGATTTTTAGGGTTTTTTTGTTTTTCCAAATAACTTTTCCATATATATATATATATATATATATATATATATATATATATTTTCCAGAACAAAAAATAATAAAAAGAAAATATATTCAGTGAAAAGAAAAAGTAAAATAGCTGAAAATTTTCTATATATAGTAAATTAATATGCCCCTAATGGGTTGATGCAATAAGATAAATTTATTCTGGAGCTATGAGCTAGTTTGAATCGATCCAAAAACGTAATCGAATAAAATGCTTTTAATTAAAGAGGTGACTACAAAACATGCGTTTGGTACACCTAACGCTTAAGTAAAACTGTAAAACCTATGTATGGGAATCTTGTCCTTTAATTGCACTATATTCACATTTATCATACACTCGTTGTTTGTTTCAATCAAGACAACTGTTGATATTTACCAAAAAAACAAGAGAAATAATACTATTTTGCAGGATCGTTTTCCCTAACTAGTTGTTCGTTAAAATAATCAAAGCTATTTATTAAAATAATCATAGTGGATTCATATTACATGATATAATATTTTCTGGAAATTTAAAAACCTTTAATTGCACTATATTCAAATTTAGTATACACTCGTTATTTGTTTCAATCAAGACAAGTGTTGAGATATTTACCAAAAAAAAAAAAAAAAAGGTAAATTACACTAATGGTCCCTATGGTTCGGGGTAATTTGCATGCTTGGTCCCTAATTTATTTTTTAATTTGTAAGGTCCCTACTGTTTGTTTTTGTTACACGTTTGGTCCCTACAATTTGTTTTTGTTACGCGTTTGGTCTCTATCTTATCTAAAAAACTATTATTTAAATAGGAAAAATGATGAAGTAGGTAAGATGGGGTGAGGAGGTAGGGTTGGAGGTGTGTTTATTTAAATAAATTAAAATTTTAAGGGCAAAATAGTCTTTTTAGGTAAGAGAGGGACCAATTGTGTAACAAAAACAAACAATAGGGACGTTCCGAGTTAAAAAATTAAGTTAGAGACCAAACATGTAAATTACCCTAAACCATAGGGATCATTCTTGTAATTTACTCAAAAAAGAAATAATACTATTATGTAAGATCATTTTCCCTAACTAGTTGTTCGTTAAAATAATCAAAGCTATTTATTAAAATAATCATAGTGAATTCATATAACAAGATAATTATATTTTCTGAAAATTTAGAAAATGAGCACTGATTTGCTGGAAACAGTTTGCGAGTTCGGACTGAAGTATCACATGATAAACATAGTTAATAAATATTAAACATTTTTTAGTATAGAATTTAAGAAAAAAAATACAAACCAACTGATGAATAAGTAATTTAAAGTTAGCATTCGGGTCGTTGTTCGAGAAACCAAAGCAACATGCTCTAGAAAGCAAAGCATCGTTCAAGAAAATCAAGGTAACGGAGCTAGCTTTCAGTTCGTCGTTCGTGAATTCAAGGCAACGTGTTCTAAAAATCATGGCAATGGGCTAGAGTTCGGATCGTCATTCGACAAACCAAGGCAACATGTTCTAGAAATAAACGCAATGGGGCTAGTTTTCAAGACGTTCTTCGTGAAATCAAGGCATCACGTTAGCTTTCAGACCGTCGTTTGAGAAACATTGACAACATTTTCTAGAAATTATTAGCATCTATCAAGAAATCAAGGCAACGGGGCTAGTTTTCGGTTCATCATTCGAAAAATCAAGGCAATTTGTTCGAGATATCAAGGCAACGGGGCTAGTTCTCAGGTCAACGTTCGAAAAACCAAGGCCCAATATAAGCTAACTTCCTAATTGGGCCCAAAAACCGTCATGGACCTAATTCCAAGAAAGCTCATAATCTATCCATGGCCCAAAGTCAGAAGTCCAATGGCCCAACAAGGCCTAAACCCTAAAAGGCCCAAAATAGACACCCTAGGGAGTACGCCCTTACTTATTAACGAGAATTAACTGTCCTATCACACCCGTTCGGCTAACGACCCTCCAACAATCAAGGAAGCAGTGGGTGAGAGTGGACACCCATTCAACTACCATTTTATAGACCGTTTCCTTAATACCCCCCTTATAGATCCGCTTCGTGAATGAGGCGTACTAGCGGTTCGACTGACTTGTCTTATACATCTAGTAAATATTAAACTTTTAATTTTACATATATTATAAGGGTGTATTTTATACATTTCAAAATACCAGAGTTTTTAAATCCTTTAAAATTTCGAAAATTAAAAACAAATTTAATTTAAATTTTAAAATTCAAAAACTTTGATTTAATCATTATCTATTAATTAATTTATTAAATCATTTGGGGATTATCCATTAAATTAATCAAAATAATTTAATCTAATCTCAATCCCTTAAATTTCGAAGAATGGGAGGGATAATTAAAAAAATCCTATAATTATCTAGTTAACCAATTAAGAAGATAAGTACCAAAAATAACAACCCTACCCTAATTTTCAAAATTATCCTTTTCTCGGGGGGGGGGGGGGGGGGGAGGCAAGGTTTTCAATCTTTGCCTAAAATTCGAAAACCCTAGGTTTAGGAAATCCTAGATCTCGAAAATTGGTAGGCCAAAGGAAAGTGTTAAAACCCTTTTGCTAATTTTCGAAAACAAGGGTTATGAAACTCTAATTTACGAAAAACACATGGCCTAAGGGTTTAATTGCCATAAACCCTAATTGTCAAGTTCAACCAATTGCATCAAATTCAATAGAAAAAAATCCTAATCTCTGATACCACTAATGGGTTTTAAGCATAACAAACAATCCATAAGTGTGCATGCAACCCTAATTTGTAGGATCTATGTTTTCACTATTGTACATGCAAGTATTGAACACAAAACAAGAAACCTAGGAGGCATCTAATTTTTGAAATTAACAATAATGTAGGGTTAGGATACATACCTTGATTGTTATATTTTAATAACAATGAAATCCTTGAAGATCTTGGACATGAGAGTAAGTGTCACAAGTGTATCACCTCTAATGGCTCACAAAGACACTTAGCAAGAGGATGAGAGGAATGAGGAGGAAGATAATTCAAAATTTCGGCTATAATTAGGGTTTGAATGGCATGGCTGAAATCAAGAGGGGTCATGCCCTTTATATAGTTGTTAGTTGCTTAGAGCCAAAGCTAGGGTTTTAAGGAGGAAACCCTAATTCCTTAGCTTAAGGCCTAAGCAGCCCATGAACCCTCATCCCTTAGGCCTTGGACGAAAATTCAAGGGCCTCCCTAGAAGTTTTCGTCAAACCCTCATTAGGGAGGTCCAAGAGCCCAATTTAACAACTATCAATAAATTGATAAATAACTTATGTACTTTTAATTAATTCCTTTAATCCCAAAATTAATTCCAAACTAAATTATGATTAAATATTAATTAAATAATATGATTTCTAATTAATATACTATTTCCATAACATAATAATAAATCATTAATATTAATTTATTATTCCAAATAATAAATTCTTCCTCTTTCTCAGTGGTCATTTTGTCTATTTGCTAGTATGAAGGTGACCTAAAAGGATTATGCTACTATCAATTCAAGTACATACAAATTATGTAACATCCTGTTTAATTAATAAATAAATAGATAAAATTGATAAACAAATAGTCGTCTTAAAACCCATATTATTAAGTGGAGTTTTGGTTTCAGGGAGCCGAATGTTATAATTAGGATTAGTCGGGGTATCATCTAGAACATATATAAAAGGATTTTGGATGGTTAGGGGCAAAAAGGGTAAATTATGTAGTATAGTTGAAAAGAATTTGTCAAGCAAGGGGATGAATGGTAACATTTTGGACCGGATTTGAAAGAGATTTTAGAAGGAAGGGTTAAAAGGATAAATTATGGATTGAGTTTGAAAGAAAAGGGGATGGGAAGGACTAGAGATGACATTATGGCAAAAAGCTTGTCGAAGCCGGGTATTTAAAGGTTTCCAAACCCTAACCCTAAAGGGGATGTCGGCCGTCACCCTACTCCTTCTTCATCCTCCAGCCGCAAACGTTAAGGCTCTCGCTCTCTCCTGGCCGTCATCTCATTGCCACCACCGGAGGACCACCCGAGCAGCCACCTTATTCCATCGCCGGCAAAGACGAAGAGGCACGAAGAGATCAGAAAACTCGTTCGTGGGTGCAACTTTTGTTCGTGTTTGGGTTGCTGCCTCAACCCACGTTCACCGCCGTCACCCTGCCGCCGTCCGATCGTTGATGAAGCCCTGAACATTGAAGACAGTTGTCATGGTTGTGTATCGCCATCTCTCTCTCTCTCTTTCTCTCTCTTCCCTGCAATTCCTCTCGGTGTTGGACGTCGTGAACATCGTTACTGCTGCCGGATGTTTTTGCGTTGTTGTGGTCGTTGTCTCGGTGATGGATCGCCACCGTTTCCCGGCCGTAAACACTCCTTTATCTCCGTTTCCGGTCATGCTTGTCGTGTGTTGCCGCTACCGCCGTCGTTTTATACCATCGTTGTCGTTTTGCGCCACCAGGAGGGGTGGCTGTGTTGGATTAATGTCTAAGTCCACAACTATATTTGGTATGTACTTGACCCGACCCGACATGGTCCATTTGGGTTGCACTTCACCGACACAATTTATATGGATAGTCTTTTGAGAATAGTATATTTATGATTTATATGAATATATTATAAGTTCTAATATATTAATATGGAATCATATTATTTAATTAGTATTGATCAATAATTAATTTAGAATTAATTAAGTGATCAAAATGAACTAATTAAATATGGACTCTTATATATATGGAATGGACCAAGTTCATTTAGGTTGGGCTAAGCTATCATGGATAGTCCATGGAGTTTTAACCCGTGGATCCTATGAAATGAAAGATCATGGGTATTAGAGTTTACATGGATGTAACCCTAATCCTCCATACTATATAAAGAGGCCTTTGGCACAAGAAATGGCACTAGCGTGTGAGGACATAAGAGTGGGCCAATTTTAGTGTGCATACATATTCTCTCAAGTTCTTCCAAGGTGTTTTGGTGATTTGTGATTCCACTTGAGGCTTCCACACTATTGGGGCTAAGCTCTTAAGGCTAGATACATCAAGACTTCAAGCTCCACAATAAGGTATGTTATCCTAACTAGATTCTTGTGTTGTATATGACTATTGTATGCTAGTTATAGGTTTAATACCTTAGAAACACCATTGCATGTATAATTAGTGAAAAGATAGATCCAAGGTATTTAGGGTTGCATGAACACCTTAGAAGTGTTAGAATGCTCAAAACCCAACAGTGGTATCAGAGCCTAGGCTTGTTTTCTTGTTATACTTGCTTAAACTGCTTAAAATCGAATTTTGGTGTTGTCTGCACAGCAGACTCGCTGAGTCCACTGATGGAATCGCCGAGTCCAAGGCAAAAAGCATCCAACTCGTCGAGGTTGTTCATGCACTCGACGAGTTGGACCCCCAGACAACATATATTCGACTGTTTTGGCTGGAATTGGACTAGGAACATTACCCTAAGCTGTTTTTGGACTTATAAACTTATTTTTGATGTGGTAATGTTCATACTAATCCAATTTTAAAGATGATTATCAATAGATTCATGTTTTGTATTAGTTTAAAAGTTATGTTAATTACATGAAAAAGGTTTGATGTGAATTATCTTTGTTCATATGAGTTGCTTATATTAATAGAAAAGTTGATTGATTATGTGTATTTAATCCATTTTAATCTAAGAGTTGACTCTAAAATGTGTTTGTGTAACTTGTCCTCAAGTTACATGAAAAGTCACATTAAAGTTTCTTAAAACTCATAAAAGTTGGCAAAGATTACAAAATGAAGAGTCTTGTCTTCATTAAATGATTTTATGACTCCATAACTTGTCCTCAAGTTATGGAGGTTCAAGAGTCACTTCATTAAATCATTAAAATGTGTAACCTTAATTAGTTGCATAAGTTACAAAGAAGAAGAGTTACATTCTTCAATAGTTTAAAGTCTTCCATAACTTGTCCTCAAGTTATGGAACTTGAAGAGTTTTTTTAATTAAAACTACTTTAAACACATAAGTTATGGAATTAATTAGTTTTGAATATTTTCAAAAACTTGCCCTCGAGTATCGGAATTTGAAAAGTTTTCTTTTATGAATACTTTAATTCCAAGTTAATCCCTTAGAATTTTAAAAGTTAATTCAACCCTTATACTTTATAATATTATAAGTTAATAATATATATATATATATATATATATATATATATATATATATATATATATATATATATATATATATATAAGAGCAAGTCAGTCTTACCATTTGTAGGCCTCATTCACGAAGCCGGTCTATAAGAGGGGTATAAGGTTACTGCCTATAAAATGGCAGTTTAATGGGTGTCCACTCTCACCCACCGCTTCCTTGATTGGTGGAGGGTCGTTAGCCGAACAGGTAGGACAAGGACTATAATTCTCCCTTCATTAAAAGTATTAATGATAAACACTAAGTAACTAAACTCTTATAAATTCCCAATCTTATTTACTTAGGAAAATGTGAATTTGGTGCTAACCCATGAAATTACACTTTGCATTTTGCTTAAGTCGTTAGTGGAGCGTGTGTGGTTAACCGGCACACTAACCTGAATTTAACAAGGTAGGCAAAGGGTAACTTAATGTTTATCATTGTATCGGTGGAGCACGTGTGGTTAACCAGCACATCGATTGAGGGGTAAATGTTAAGGGTACCAAGTATTTTTGCATGGTTATTCACACCTTGTTTTGTGATCATCGGCATCCCAGTCACAGAATTTGAGAAGGCACACTCGAGATTCGAACATGCCATTGAAAATTTTAATGAATCTCAAAAGAATCTAGGAGTTTCAAAACCAATTAAAACCTAATAATACATTTCGTTTATCTTGGTGGAAATTGGTGAATCGTCATTCACCTACCTTCAAATATTTTATAGCTTGGATTACGGCATCCCTCTTCCAAGTTATAAAAGTATTGTGTTGGGTCCTAGCCTTAATATTTAATATTGGGTGTTATATTAGGGACTTTAAATCAACTATCTTGAATATCTCCCAAAACATGTCTGGTTTAGACATTTATGATCTTCCCAAATCTCTTGAAACAAGCTTTCCTAAATGAAGATGATGTCCCATGGAAATCATACTTCTTTCACCTCCTCCAATTATTTTCCTTAACCCACAAGTTCTTGAAAAGTTTAAGGTCACTCAAGCCCTATTGGCAAGCAAAGGTATATGTGTGATCACATCTTGGAGATGTAGTCACATATTGACAAGCCGGGAGAGTTGGGTGTCAAAGTCTTGAGAAAGTTGGTGGCTCAACTACTTTCTAAGTCACATAGTGAGTTCCTTTGGGACTCCTATGAAACAGCCTATGACAAGACCCTTAATGATCTTATCTATTTGCTAAGATCAACTTCCTAAAATTTTATCGACATTGACATTGAAGACACTGGAAATCCAGAAAAAGCATTCTCTTCCCCAATATAAAGGAATCGGCCATAGTCAACTCGGTTAACCAAATGGTAAAGAGAAAAGATAAGTTTATGATAGTCTTGCATACCATTACCAAAGGTTCCATATGTTTATATTGCCAAAGGAAGGGGCATTAGTTGCGAAGCTGCCAATTTTACCTAAGGATGTTAAAGTCAATAAGTTTGACTCTACTTCAGGTAAAGTCCACTATCGAACTCTGCTAAGTTTCTATTCTGAGATTCTTGATACATGATGTGACTGGGTCACATGTTGATGTTTTAAGAATCAAAGAAAAGTGAAGAAACCTAAAGAAAGAATATGTTGAATCTGATCGCGTAGATGGATTTCTATCGCATAGTTTGAAGATCGGATTCTTGAGCTACTTCTTAGGAGTTATGATATATTGCGTAGGAATAGATAACAACAAAGTTTTCATGTCATTTTGCACTGTAAGGATAGTTTTTCCGCAAAGTTTTTAAAATAAAAAGAAAAATTTTGATTTTATTTATTTTAAAATATCCTTACAATGGCATTTGTGAAAATTTTCGTTGCTTATAAGATTCCATTAAGAGCAAGAGTGGAAATATGAATTTGATTCTTTCATTTGTGGTAGTGTCTAAATTTACCAAATTAGGAAAGATTCTCATCACCCAAGTTTCAGTTGGATAGAAACTTGGAATCATGCAAGTTGTATGATGAATGAGAACTTTCATCTTTGGAAAATTAAGACTAGTTCCTTGTTCACATTTATATGTGAGTCAAGTGAAGGACTAAGGGATCGAGTACACATTCTTGTGCATTGATCAAGTCCACCATAAAAGATCAATAAGACTATTCGTCATGATTTACTAAGGTTTAGTATATATGATTATACTTACAAGCTTAAGTATAATTCTGAGACCTTGGAAAAGTTTCAATGTATGACAGAGCGAATAAGAAGAATCAAATTAGGCAGAAGGATAAAAGTTTCTCAAGTCTGAAAAGATGGGAGAGTACTTTAGTATCATGTTTTAAGATCATCTTAATGCTTTTGAGACCTTATCACAATTCATCCTCTAAGTGCATTCTGATAGTTAAGAAGAGGAGTTATGAATTGTTGAAGTGGTTAAATCAAGAAGATGATTCATACTTCGTTCCAAAAGCAATTCTTAGAGTTATACTCTAAGATTGTAACTTGAGTGACATGTCTTAAAGAAGGTTTAAAAACACTTTGTCAAATGTATGAGTAAAAGTTTTCTACTCTTGTACGTTTGAAATTGGTAATTTGTGATCTTTTGGATAAAACAAAGATCAACTAAGGCCAATTGTGTTAAGTGTCTGTCTTGATTAGAATCCACACTATCTCTTGAATATTTGGCAAGAAAGTCTTATAGGTCAAGGAGACAGTGGGAGTCTAAAATATCCTAAAAGGGTTTCAAGAAGTAATCAAGAATAAAAACATGTATTTCATTACCAGCACACAACTAGAGGTTTATAACCTATCATGTTGACATTTCTGTGCCCATTCCAGTTAAGTTGGCTATACATTTGAGTTCTACATTTTCTCAATTGTTTGCATAGCTAATTGGAAGCAATGGCATGCCCTTGAGCTGCTGGGTGGAAAGAAGTTAAGATTGCACAAGTTCAATCCATATGAGTTAGTATTTGTCACTAACCTAGTCTTGTGATTATGGTTTTGAAAAATTCACGTGGATAAGAACACGTACACCATAAAATCCAAGTGTCATAAGGTTTCTCTCCGATTCATGAAAATGATGGTGAGGAAATTCTTTCACTAAGTAGATTTTAAGTAGATAGCAATTGTGATATTTGCAGGTCTCAAATTCGTTAGTGGAGCGTGTGTGGTTAACTGGCACACTAACATTGACTTATGAGAAATGGCAAAAGGTCTAAACAATTGAGACTATGATTACGACATCCCTTTTCATAGTTCCGAAATTGTTTAGACACACCTGTGAGCTATCTAAGATAAGGTGTATAATTTTGATAAAGCCTTATCAAAGCAATCTAGTATCAGAAATATGAACTTTGGTAAGAATGCTAATAAAGTATTGACTTCTAGAGGTCTAGCTGTTTTCTGGATACATGTCAAAGCTAGTGGGAGATTTTAATCACCTTTAGTCAAGAATATATATATATATATATATATATATATATATATATATATATATATATATATGAATTTCATGTTGGATTGGTTCAACTTAAGAAAATTCTATATATTGCGTTCTCAAAATTCGATTATGATTACGGAATCCCTTTTCATAGTCAAATTTTGAGAATATGGCAAACAAAAAATTATTATGGCAAAAGACTGGTCTAGAACCATGTCTTTATGTGAAACATCATGAATCGTGTCCCATTTACTTTGGGTACAAGATCGATTACATGTGCTATAATATTTATCCTTTCTGAATTTTCCAAATGCATTGGGGCATTAAGGGGAACAATGTCTGGAATTGGATATGACTAAAGTGATTAAGCAATTGTCGAGGACCATCTAAGGTTTACCAAAGATTGGTTGCTCAAGGATAGTTGGAAGTATACTGTTAATATTGGAAGGACCATATTGACATAGTCTGAAAAGAGGTAACTCTTGTTCAGAAGTGATAGTCAAAATGAGAATATAGAGTTGTCTTCATAGGTGGAAACAATATGACCCACTCCAGTTTATTTATATCTCAGGTGTTGATATGAAGTCACATTACACTGAGAGATTAAAGAGATGTAGATCACTAGTGTAAATAAAAGTAAGTTCTGTTTATGCTTATGTTTCTGTATTGACGATGACATCCCAAACGTCTTGAAATGAATAAAATACGAAAATGTTTTAATAACGCATTTATCATGTTTTTTTTTTCTGGGAACAAATTCCGCAACATTTTTATGAAAAGAAGTACTCTGATTTTTACAAAGCATAAACAAAATCGGTCTTTTCTGGCCGTGAAAAATGGGGATGTCACAATTGGTATCAGAGCATTAGTTTAAACGAACTAGGAATTTGTAGGAAATTTCTAGACTTAAACTTAGAATGCTAAGCGATGATTGTGAGATGAGTGTCTGCTATAATTTAGACACGAGCACTAGTTTATTTTAGGAAAGATGCCTAAAATGTTTTATGTGCTAAATGATTTATGTTATAGCTATAAAAATGCCTTATATGCTCTTATTTGTTTGGATCTATGGTCTGTTGCCGACCGGATCTGGAAACCTTATGTGTTCAGGATTCTAAGCGTATGATAACGATATTAGAACTAGCATGTAACGGTTCAGAGTAATAAGGAGATTTATACGTCTATCGTAAATAAGATCTTTCCTATCTTAAATCCGCATCTCAGTACACCGAACGTCTGTGTTGGGTAGCATAGCGTAGCATTTTTGGTGTATTGCGTCTATTAGGCTCGGTTAATAGTCCATGTTTTGTACTCCGGTTTGGGCCTGTCCAACCGTGAGCTGATAGGGTTTAGTATATAATAATGTGCTTGCATGCATATTAGGTGAACGATTAATAGCAATTACGATAGTTTCACAGATTTTCTTCATCATTCTTGTAAACCCTAAATCCTCTGCAGTAGAAGTTCTTTATCGAGCTCTTCTGAGGATTGTTTATTAATCATTCGACATCTTTTGATCCATTCTTGTGTTCTTGCTGTTCATTCGTTTATTTCTTTACCTATTTTTGGTGTATTGCGTCTATTGGGCTCGGTTAATAGTCCATGTTTTGTACTCCGGTTTGGGCCTGTCCAACCGTGAGCTGATAGGGTTTAGTATATAATAATGTGCTTGCATGCATATTAGGTGAATGATTAATAGCAATTACGATAGTTTTCACAGATTTTCTTCATCATTCTTGTAAACCCTAAATCCTCTACAGTAGAAGTTCTTTATCGAGCTCTTCTGAGGATTGTTTATTAATCATTCGGCATCTTTTGATCCATTCTTGTGTTCTTGCTGTTCATTCGTTTATTTCTTTACCTGTTTTATAGATCTAATCGATCTTCAAGTTAGTTTTAACTTATCAATTGGTATCAGAGCAGGAGGTTGTGTAATCGATACACTTCTTTTCTGTGAAAAAGGTTTTGATTAGGGTTATTCCGCATTTATTGATATTTATTGAGCCGTCATCTCATAATTGACGTATCTCGATATTTATTGTTTTGCCCTAATTTGATATATTACAAGTCTGATCTTTGAACAGGTTATTCGATCAATTATGGACGAGTCGCAATCCAATCCCATTAATATTTCGAACAACATTGGATCAACAACGAAGATTCCCATCCTGTACACCCATGATTATGAAGTCTGGGCGCATCACTTTGAAGACTATGTTATAGGATCTGAGGACAATGGATACCTCATCTGGGAAGCCATCGTTTCTGGACCTTTTTCTCATTCAGCAACTTCAAGGATTATTAAAACTCAAAAGGAGTATAATGATCTTCTGAAAGATGTTAAAGATATTGCGCAAGACGGAAAAGATAAATTTCAGTGCAATATCAAAGCGTTAAGATTGATCAGATTCGCTCTTCAATCCGATACGTTTAGGCTGGTGAGTTCATGCACGACTGCAAAAGAGATATGGGACAGGCTACGTGAATTGTACTCTACAGACGAAGATCTTGAACACTCCATTCAAACCTTACTCTTGTCCGAGTTTGGTGAATTCAAGCAAGGAGCCGAAGAAACTGTGACTCAAACGTTCGATCGCTTCAATCATCTTCTTAGCAAGATGATCAAACACGACATCGAAAGGAAGCTTATTGAGCAGAAGGTTACGTTTTTGAACGGACTCAGATCTAAGTGGAGAGCAGTTGTGTCCACAGTTAAAGCGCACAAGCAATTCAAATCCTATTCTTTGGCGAAACTGGTGGGCATCCTAAAATCTCAAGAAAAGATCGTGTTACAGGAGAAAAATGTGGTTTCAAGCCTAGGTTCGTTGGCCCTCCTGTCCAAAAGCAAAGCGGTGATGGAGGACGAAGACCTCAACTTGGATGACTATGACCTCACTTCTGAGGACTATGCTATGATGGTGTCAAACCCCAAGAGGTTCATCAAGAAGAGATTCCCCACTAACAAGAACCGAAATTGGCAGGGGAGTTACAGTTCTGAAAAGGTCAAAGATAAACCGAAGGCTGAAGAGTCAAAGAAGGAACCGAAGGCTGAAGGAGATTCGGGAGTGAGCTGCTATTATTGTGGAGGAAAGAACCACTATGCAAAAGATTGCGTCCTCAAAAAGATGACAGAAAAGGATGAGGAAAAGGATGAAGAAGCTTTGTTGCAGAAAAAGCTAGATGAAATCAGGAAGAAGAAATCTGCTGCTAACCCTCCTATGAATGCGTTAATTGTGCAGGGTTCGGTAGCTGATGATGAGTTCGGTGGCGTGGAGGTCTGGTCAACCGACTCTGAAGATGATGAAGTGAGGAAACCTTCACATGGAAAGGCTTATGTGGCGAAAGAAGAGAGCATTGGAGGAAGATGCTTGATGGTGTCCGACGTATCTCAGATGAGGAAATACAACATTGATGGTGGGAATGATGACACGAAGGAGCAACAGAACTTGTGCTTTACAGCCAAACCGCTCAGCGTGCAGTTCAACGAGCTTGATGAACTGATCAAGAAGGTACAATCAGTTTTTGTCTCATTTAAAGTCCCACAATGTTCATATGAAAAAGAATTAAAAAGTGTTAATTCAAGAATCTCTCATCTAGATAGTAGTTTAACTCAAACTCGAGTCACCAATTCTAACCTAACTGACCAATTAAGCAGGGTGTCTTCGAAGAGTGAGGAACAACGGATGTGGATCGAACTGAAGGAGTCGGAATTAATCAAAATAAAAGATGAAAACATTTATTTGCAAAGAGACAATTTAAAGCTTTTGAAACAGCGAAATGTTTTTTGTTTGATTGCCAAACGTCTTTACACTAATATTACTCAGCTTCATTTGGATTGTGAAATAGGACAAAAGATTCATCGCATGATTTTACCCTTCCTTGAGTTTAAGGAGGATGAAATTGATGCTGAAGCATATAATTGTGAGAGTGTTATTTCATCTGAGGATGTTAATCCAACGTATATGTATGGACTGGACAAAATCGAATCTTTTATTAAGTCCAAGGACCATAAGGACATGCTTAAAAACCTTTTGGATGAAAATGATAAACTGAAACTAAGAACCGAAACCATACAAAAATTTGACTCTTTAAACGCCAACTTGAGCTCAGAAAATAAAATTGATGTTGAAAATGCATCTGAGCTTAATGAGGACGACAATATGAGTGAAATTTCTGTAGAGGACACAGTTGACTGTTCAGAATTTGTCAAGAGCGAACCCGAGAACCACAAAAATCTCATTTCAGAAAATTCTGTGGAGTTCGCTCGTATGTCCCAACAAAAGTCCCCGATCCTTGCAGAGAAGGCAGTCGTATACCAAAAGGTTAGAACCACTCCAAATCAGGTGTACAAGGTAACAGGCGTAACCGAACATCAGACTGCTGAACTCACAGCCATTGTAAACGAAGACAATGCTGATGGTTGCGATGAGTTCTTCTGGTCAGCTCCCATTGATAATGTTGATGAAACGATAGGTCTATCTGAAAGGACTTCATGGAAAAGCAAAGGCAGATATGTGCCAGAACCTTTGAATAAACCTGATAGCTTCAATGTGCCAAGTACTAGTGGTACGAAAGATGTTCCTCAGGAAAAAGAAATTCCTGCAAAAGAAGTCACATCCCCAAGTGAAACTTCATCAGTTCAGTGTGAACCAGCTAAAGAAAAACAAAAACCGAAAGCTAACATCCATCATCAACCGAAGCAGATGAGAAATCAAAAAAGAAAAAGAAATCAGAGATACAGGAAGAATCTCTCTGAAAGAAAACAGTTTTGGCAATCTCAGAATGCCTATTTCTCACATCAAGACAGGAACTTAAAATCAGAGAAAAGTCATGTTGGATCGAAAGAGAGCAACAACAACCGAAAGCAGAGGTTCGGTTCGAAGAAAAACATCAACCGAAAGCAAAGGTTCGGTTCAGAAAATGATTCCAACCGAAAGCAAAGGTTTGGTTCTGAGAATGATTACAACCGAAAGCAGAAGTTCGGTTCAGAGAACTACATCAACCGAAAGCAAAGGTTTGGTTTGGAAATCAAAAGAGATCAAAACTCTAGGGTCGGTCCCACTGATGATCAAAAGCAAAAGGGTCACCTAGAATCTTCAACCAAGAAGTCATCTCAATCTAAGCTCTCTCATTCTAATTCTTCTAATTCTTCAAACTCTTCTCCACGTCGTCCTAAATTCCATTCTGTTCCTTCTCAAAAATCTCAATCATCAGCTGAACAAAAAGGAAAACAGAAGGTTTCAGTGGTTAAACCAGAGTCAAAACCGAAAGCATCGAATCCCAATAAAATTAAAGTTTTTACCATCAAAAAGAAAGATGAAACAACACTAATAAAAAGAACATATTTAGTTGACATCTCTCTTACTATTCCTGTTCCTGTGAAAAGCTCACGTGGACCCAAGAAGCTTTGGGTTCCTAAATCTGCTTAATTTTTGCAGGTTATCAGTGACGAGCAGTTTGACGAAGAATGGTACATTGATAGTGGCTGCTCGCGTCACATGACAGGAAGGAAGGAAGAGCTAAGGGAATACAGGTCTCTTTCAAATGGTGGAAACGTCAAGTTCGGGAACAACTCCTTCGGCACCATAAAAGGCTATGGAATGATTACAAACGATGATTTCACGATAAGGAAGGTTGCATACGTGGAAGGACTACAACACAACCTCATCAGTGTATCTCAGCTTGTTGGAGGTACTGGTCTCAAAGTCTCATTCGACGATGAGGGTTCTGAAATAATTGAGAAGAAGACGAAAAGAGTTATTCTCAAATCGGAGCATAAAGGCGAAATGTTTCCTTTAAACCTCAAACCCATCAAAGGAAACCCAGCTATCTGCCTGTTATCCAAAGCACAATCTGACGAAAGCTGGCTGTGGCACCGAAGACTCTCTCATCTCAACTTTAAAGATATCAACAAACTTGTTACTGGAGGTCATGTTCGAGGTCTTCCATTGCTCAAGTACGATAGAGATCATTTGTGTGCTGCATGTGAAATGGGGAAGCAGAGTCGTCAAAGTCATCCATCTATAATAAACACTAAAGTTGTTGAACCACTAGAATTACTTCATATTGATTTGTGTGGTCCATCATCTATCGAAAGCACCAGTGGTAGCAAGTATATTCTTGTTATTGTTGATGACTTTTCGCGTTTTACATGGGTGTTCTTTCTGAAGCTTAAATCTGAAGCGACTCACAAGCTAAAAGTGTTCATCAAGCAGATTGAAGTACAGCTGAAGAAGGTCGTTCGCAACATCAGGAGCGACAATGGATTGGAGTTCAAAAATAGAGAATTCGAAGAATTCCTGAAAAAAAAGGGAATCAGTCACAACTTCTCAGCTCCCTACACACCTCAACAGAACGGAATTGTCGAAAGACGAAACCGATCCTTATGTGAAGCAGCCCGAACCATGCTAAGTTTCGCTTCCTTACCTTTATATTTTTGGGCTGATGCTATTTCTGCTGCTTGTTATACACAGAATAGGTCATATCTCAACAAGCGCTTCACTCTCACTCCTTATGAGATCATCAACAACAGGAAGCCAAATGTGAAGTTTTTCCATGTGTTCGGTTCAAGGTGTTTTATCTTCAATTCTAAAGAACACCGCAACAAGTTCGATGTCAAAGCCGACGAAGGGATATTTCTGGGCTATTCTCTCACTTCTAAAGCGTATAGGGTATTAAACAAGCGTTCGAGGAAAATAGAAGAAACTTACTATGTGACTTTTGATGATAGCTATGTCAAAAAGCTAAAGGCCAACGAAGACACAGCTGGAGAAATCTTTCCTCAAACTGGCCAAGTCACAGCCTCGATCGCTAATCTATTCGAGAAGTTCATGGAGCTTTTTGATGAACCAGAGAAGGCCACTCTTTCTGAAGCCAGTGCAGCAGACAACAGGGTAGATCACTTAAAGCAACTTGTCGACGATGCTGCAAGGAGAATGAATGAAGGAGAATCAGGTTCTGAAGACCCTCCACAACACAATGCTTCAGTCGAGGGGGAGGATCCACCATCATCATCCCAGCCGAGCTCACTAGTTGAGGGGGAGCTAAGGTCTCAAACTCCTCCCGAAAGCACTTTGCCAACCGAAAGCACTTCGCCAACCGAAAGTGCCTCACCATCCGAAGGTGCATCAACGCCCGAAAGCTCAGCACCACAAGAAACTACTGTAGCTCAAGATTCTCAAGACATTCTTGTAAGATCATCTATCGAGGGGGAGCATGCTGATATGTCTTACGACTATGAAAGCCAGTCCGAACCAGAAGAAATGATAAACGCTGAATTAGATCCAACCTTTGATCCAAACTACCCTCCTCTCACCAAATGGACCAGAGATCATCCTGTCTCTCAAGTTATTGGTGATGTATCTGAAAAAGTTCTGACTCGATCACAACTCAAGGCAAAACAGACTTCCTTGTTTTCAAAAGTCGAATTCTGCATGTTTAACTCAGTCGTATCAAAAGTTGAACCAAAGACAGTTAACACTGCTCTTGATCACTCCGATTGGGTTCAAGTTATGCAAGACGAACTGAATGAATTTGAAAGGAACAAAGTTTGGCGACTTATTCCAACTCCTCCAGATGCCTCGGTTGTTGGTCTCAAATGGGTCTTCAGGAACAAAATGGACAAGGAAGGGAACGTTATAAGGAACAAAGCACGTCTGGTAGTGAAAGGATACTGTCAGGAGGAAGGCATTGACTATGAAGAGACTTTCGCTCCTGTAGCTAGGCTGGAATCAGTAAGAATATTTCTTGCCTATGCTGCCCACAAAAACTTTGAGGTCTACCAAATGGACGTCAAGTGTGCATTTCTCAATGGAGAACTCGAAGAAACTGTGTATGTGGAGCAACCTCCTGGATTCGTGAATGAAAAGTATCCTAATCATTGTTACATTTTGGATAAAGCCGTGTATGGACTGAAACAAGCTCCGAGAGCCTGGTATGAAACGCTGACTAAATTTTTAAAGATGTCCAAATTCAAACAAGGTTCGGTTGACCCAACCTTCTTTCGTAAAAAGGAAGGTAACCACCTTATGATCGTTCAAATTTATGTCGATGATATCATCTTTGGCTCAACGAATCCTAGCCTAACAGCTGAATTCAGAAAGCTGATGGAGACTAAATTTGAAATGAGCTCAATGGGTCCTATTAACTTTTTCCTTGGTTTAAATATTAGACAGGGACCCGAAGGCATCTTTATTAATCAGGAAGCTTACACGAAGACTCTCTTAGCAAAATTTGGCATGATGGGAGATTCAAAAGTCAAAGTTCCAATGGCGTTCGACACCAAGCTCACTCCATCCCTGGATAAACCGGCTGTTGATATTACGCTTTATCGTCAAATGATAGGCTCTCTAATGTATCTCACTGCTAGCAGGCCTGACATAATGTTTTCTGTTTGTTACTGTGCTAAATTTCAGGCAAACCCACGCGAACCTCACATGCTTGCAGTGAAGAACATTTTACGATATCTCAAGAGAACTACCTCTTTAGGTCTATGGTACCCTTCCAACTCAGGCTTCTTCGTTCAAGCCTACTCAGATGCAGACCTTGGAGGTTGTGGAATCGACAGGAAAAGCACCACTGGCGGCTGCCAATTCCTTGATGGGAAGTTGGTTAGCTGGCAGTCAAAGAAACAAACGTGTGTGTCTTTGTCTACAGCTGAAGCAGAATACATTGCAGCTGCATCCTGTACCTCTCAAGTGATTTGGATCAAGAGTCAACTCCGAGACTATGGACTCAATATGAAAAAGATCCCACTATATTGTGACTCTGAAAGTGCAATTAGGATCTGTCATAACCCAGTGCAACACTCCAAGACCAAGCACATAGCACTGAGGTATCACTTCATCAAAGATCATGTGGAAGATGGAAACGTTGAAGTACACTTTGTTAGAACCACTGATCAATTGGCTGATGTCTTTACCAAAGCTCTTCCTGAAGCGTCATTCAACAAAATTCTACAAGGGCTAGGTATGATGGAATCAGAGTCAGTACCACAAACTACCTCTCAAACTCAAACGTCAGAAGCGAAATAGACCGAACGTTCGGGTTCGGTTGAATCATCTGCACTCGCTCATCATTTCAAAGGTAGTTTTCTTGGTTGTAAATTTCATGTACAAAGTTGTTTATCTTATTGTCATAAGTATTTCCTTTTTTGAAAGTCTAAATTCCTTGGTTTTTCAAAATTTTTCAAAACCGAAACCAACCGAACGCTCAGGTTCGGTTTTTCAAAATTTTTCAAAACCGAAACCAACCGAACGCTCGGGTTCGGTTTTTCAAAATTTTTTCAAAACCGAAACCAACCGAACGCTCGGGTTCGGTTTTTCAAAATTTTTCAAAACTGAAACCAACCGAACGCTCGGGTTCGGTTTTTCAAAATTTTTCAAAACCGAAACCAACCGAACGCTCGGGTTCGGTTTTTCAAAATTTTTCTCAACCGAAACCAACCGAACGCTCGGGTTCAGTTCCAAAGTTTTTTTAATGTTTTTCTTTTCTTTTCCAAAATTTTTTTTAATCTTTTATTTTCTTTCTTAATCTTATTTTTCTTATTATTTATCATTTTTTTTTATATATATCAAAACTCCAAAAATATTTGGTTCTTCATTTGCTTTTTGTCTTTAATTTTTACATGTGTGTTCGTTCGTTTATGGGGAAATATTTGTTGGATTAGTTAAGTGTCCCTAGAAGCATGCTGCTGTATGTGCCCAAAGCCTCATCAGATTCTGAATAATAGCCTTAATGACTTGGTATACACAAACCTTGTCTTCCCAATTAGGCTACTACTATCTTATTCTAATCGTGAGCTACCTAACTCTCTTCTCACATGAGATAAGAGTTTTCTGCTTGGTCCTACTTTTCACAGCAGAGGTACTTTTCTTTCTTACACCATCTCCATTACATTTCTCCATTAAATTCGTTTTATCAACGTAACCCTTAAGACTCTCAGAAATTACCACTGAGGTTTATGGTTACTCAAAAACTGTGTTTATGATCTTAGTTTCGTGCCACTACGAGCTGAGTGAAACCCAAAATTCAATACCAAATCTGAATTGACGGTGAACAATTAATTTGCTCAGGTTTTCACTAATGAATTGACGGACGTATCCTCATGAAATCTCAAGTTTTTCTTTTATGTGATTCCTATGAAATTGTTAAACACCATAACATTTCTTCCCTTGGGATCCAGTTTTATTTTTTTTTTTTGAGATTTTATATTTTCCAAGCCACTTTAAAATCATTTCCTACCTACTTGTTCAACAGACTACACCGGTCTCACAAGTACTTTGTTCACTTTCTATCTTATTTCAAGATTAGGACTGTTGAATCAAAGCTAAAGCCACCCTAAGGAGCCTAATTAAAAGAAGCCTTTCAACACTTCTTAATAAGTGTTTGATCGTTATTCAACGGGAAACCACACTAACACTTTAAGGTCTCTCTTGACTTTGAAGGAAGAGATTCGTGCCCGGGATCATTTGTTTTGTGTCTTTATTGACATCATAATTTTTCCTAAAAAGATTTGTTTTATCTCTTTTTCTTTTACACCCTTAGCACGAAAATCTTTGATTTTCCAAAATTCTGGTTCTAATAATTGCAGGCTTTTTCATTGGATTGGTGGTTAATTATAAGTTGTGGTCAATTTTAATCCACATGGGCGTATTATTCAAAAGGTGCCGTTATACTTTAAAGGGATAAGATGAAGAGTTGCTGACTCAGGCGGGAGTTTAATTGATTTGATTTCAACCGACGAAAAAGGGAACGCGTGCGAATTTGAAACGTCTAATCTCTAACTGACGTCGCAGACGCGTGTGTGAATTTGAAACGGTTCATCTCTGGCACAGAAAGGGCGCGTATGAATTTGAAACAGTTTATCAGAAACGGCGCTTGATGGGAGGCGTGTTCTTCGGAATCTGACACTCTCTCTCATGCGTGATCATCGGTTCCCCAACTGTCACGCATCAGTCACCTCCGGAAAACTCTTGGTATTTCGATAGAAGATATGGGCAGATCTTTCTCTCTCCTTTAACCCACTATAAAAGGCGACATCCTCTCCCATTTACCTCTTTACTGCAATCAAAATTCCCAAGAGAGTAAGAATTCCCTGAACCCTAACTGTTCATCATCTTCTTCACTCTCTTCAACAATGGCCGATTCATCCTCTGTGCATGCCACTTCCCACATTCTTCCCATTCGCCCTCAACAGTGTATCGTAATCGATTTAACCCCTCACGTATATGACTCCTACATGGTTCCCGTCATCGAATGTTTGAAGTATTCGCAAATTGCACCTGCACTTTCAAGGGCAGAATCAGTGCCAATGGAGTTCCTCTCACAGATCTACGCGACAGCGCATTACGATAAAGTCGTCGACAGGATCTTCTTCGAAGTTGCTCATCACAAAGCCTCCATTTCCAAGCAATGATTTGGCTCACTGCTAGGGTTTGAAGCTAACCCTTCAAGGGTTAATCCGGAGACAATTCCGATGGGGCACCTCTTCAATATGTTCTACAATATGGGGTACACGGAGGCGCTCACCTCCGTCGCAAAGTTCAAAAAGTCTTGTTTACCGCCATAGTGGAACGGATTGTTCACTGTGCTTTTCAAGGGTCTTTCAGAAAGGAGCTCAGGTTCAGATGGCTCCAGTCGACTATTCCTGTCCATTCTGTATGGAGTTTACAACGGCGTCAACGTCGACTATGGGTTGGTTCTCTGGCAACAACTCATCCAAAGTTTATCTTCTTCTTCACGGCATTCTGAGGTGTCGTATGCAAGGTTTTGGACCCTGATAACGAAGTGGATTATGGACAAGTACATCATTCCCACTGTCGCTGGCGCACCGATGTCTTCGATTGGTACATTTCATACCACGAAGATCATTGTTTCAGATGCTTCGAAATTCCCTTTCAATAGTTCCATTCCGGAGACCATGTATGCTGATGTTCCAGCTGACAGCAGGATCATCCGGACCTACAAGGAGTTCAAGAAGTCTGGTCCGAGGGATCTCACGCCGGAGATGCTAAAGTCCATTCACGATGCCGATAAGCCTGCTCCGAGAAGCAAAAAGGCAGATAAAGGCAAACAGGTGGCGAAAGGGGCTAAAGGCCCTTCTCCTAAAAAGAGGAAAGCTACTAAAGCTGCTCAGTCCCCGCAACAGAAGAGGCGAAAGACTCAACCAAAGCGAAAGCTCATTATTGATTCCTCTTCAAGTGAGTCGGAGGGTGAGAGTTCGGATTCGGCTGACGACTCTCCAAGAGGCAACACACCTCCAAGGGGCAACACACCACCCGGATCACCTACCCCTGATATGCAAATCCATACCTCTCCACTTCCCTCTCCTACTCAAACAATTCCTACTTCCATTCCGACCATAAACCCCTTTACCAACATTCCAAAAACCTCATTCCCTATGCCACCACCCATTTTCACAGATGCAACAACAACATCTACTGCAAAGGTTACAACCAACGTATCTGATACGGGGGTTCATACCGATGCAACTGAACCACCGCCAGCAACCGAACCCATACACACAACCGAAACCCAACAACCACCCGAACCTACCCCCACTCAAACACAACCCGAACCTACCCCTGCTCAAACTCAACCTGAACCTACTCATACCACAACACCACCAACTTCACCACCACCACCATCTCCCGGTCATGCCTCTGACGGAGATAACCCTTTCCTAGGCGGGGAACACATGACATTTGATTCGGTCTATTACAGTCCGTTTCAAGTGCAAAGCGACGATGATGAGGATGCTCCGGTAACAAAGAAGCACCTTAAGGAGCTCCATGAGAAGGTCGACTTGCTCATTGCTTCTTCCTCCAACTCTCAATCATCTCTCTCTGAAGCCGCTCTTCAGAAGATTGTTGATGCCTTCTCTAGGGCTCAGTAAGATTTGGTCGCTTCTGCCACTGCCGCCATAGATGCCTCGACAAAAGCTTGTGAGGCTGCGACTGAAAAAGTCGATAAACTATTCTCTGACGCCTCTACCCTGTTACAATCTTTGCAGGAGAGTGCCACTGCTACCAAGACAACGTTGGAACCAATTGTTCAACAGTTGGCCACGTTTGTCTCCACGGAGTTGAAGTCATTTGCCACACTTCGCCAATCGCTCTGTGACGACAACTCTGCCCTTCGTGCCTCTATCGACGAGCGCCTCTCTAAACTCCAAGAGGATCTGGCCGCTGAAAACTCGTTGATGGACTTTCTAGCAAAAAAGACCACTGCCCTAAAGGTCAAGAGTGCTCAACTCTCCAATTCTCAACAACAACTTGACACTCTTCGATCCGAACGGGAGGTAATCAGGACGTGTGTTTCGGATGTACACTCAGCTATATCCAACATCCTTGAAGCGCACGATCCGATCCTGAACCATTCTGTGAGGCGTACCCTTGCATAGAAACTCGCTCCTGCCCTGGATCTGCTAAGTAAAATTGAAAGGCTACCCAGTTTCGTGTCCACTCCGAAACAAGGGGGAGAAAAGGAGTCTGAATCGCAACCACCTCATTCCTCAAAGGCAACTCACACAACCGAACCTCCTCCTACAGGCCAAGCCTCTGGTTCGGGTGTGAAGGACAAAGGCAAGAAAATTGCTGAGGAAGAAGACAACGAAACCATTGCCGATTTGCTGAAACGCAAAAGTCGACGCAATGCTGAAGATGATAATGTTCGTGTGGCGAGAGAAGCTGAAGAAGCTGAGCGCAAACAGAAAGAAGCCCACGACCTTCTCGAGAGTAGGAAGACTCTTTTCCCTGCTTGGACTCTCGAGAGGATGATAAAGGAGGCAATCGATACTCCAAGTATCTTATGGCTTGAACCGGTAATCTCCTTTGACTGCTACAACTCCGTCGACTCTCAGTTCGACATGCCCTTAACCCGAAAGGCGTTCATCTTTCACGCCTTCGCCAACGTTGCTGAGTTCCCTCATCCTCATCCGGAGGTTGATCGGGAATTGATTGAGTTCTATCTGAAGGCCGCTCAACCCCAGTACCAAACCTGGAGCGCTCAGAAGATCATCAACGTTCGGGTTCTGAAGCCATATACTGAAGGGAGATTTATCAACGTTCGGTTCAAAGTACTCAGAGGGTATGCAAAAACCGAACATGCCATCTCTTTAGCAGATCTACCGAACCTCAATCCTCATGATTGGATCGTTCTGCACAACATCCTTCTGACTAATGAAGCTGAATATGGTCCGATCATCGACCATCTTAAAAGGATGTTGGTGTGCTATATCATGGAGGTCGCCCTGATGGATCAGGAGATTGCAACCGTCTTCAAGAAGAAACCGAAGATCTCTCCTGTTGGCTCGGCTAGTGATCCTCATCCGGAGGTTGATCGGGAATTGATTGAGTTCTATCTGAAGGTCGCTCAACCCCAGTACCAAACCTGGAGCGCTCAGAAGATCATCAACGTTCGGGTTCTGAAGCCATATACTGAAGGGAGATTTATCAACGTTCGGTTCAAAGTACTCAGAGGGTATGCAAAAACCGAACATGCCATCTCTTTAGCAGATCTACCGAACCTCAATCCTCATGATTGGATCGTTCTGCACAACATCCTTCTGACTAATGAAGCTGAATATGGTCCGATCATCGACCATCTTAAAAGGATGTTGGTGTGCTATATCATGGAGGTCGCCCTGATGGATCAGGAGATTGCAACCGTCTTCAAGAAGAAACCGAAGATCTCTCCTGTTGGCTCGGCCAGTGATCTAAACCAGATGAAGATGGGAAAAATTGACCCGAGGCGAAACTCCGTCATGTTCACTAGGAGTGAAGGACATAAATGTCTCTTTGCCTTAGCTGATAAACATCTTTATACCACTGCTTGTCTTAAGCATGTGCTGGGGATCATCCACAGGTGCAAAGAAAATACAGCGGATGATATCAAATATTTTGACGACATTATACAATGGTACATCCGATTCAGACAGACAATCCTCGCGCTTATCTCTCGTCTGTTTGAGACTGTAAAGAAGAAGGTTCCTGCTGCTGCTGCTGGCCCGAGTAAGAAGACAAAGTGATCTCGCTCCAATTTGACGCAAAGGGGGAGATTGTTGGGTAGCATAGCGTAGCATTTTTGGTGTATTGCGTCTATTGGGCTCGGTTAATAGTCCATGTTTTGTACTCCGGTTTGGGCCTGTCCAACTGTGAGCTGATAGGGTTTAGTATATAATAATGTGCTTGCATGCATATTAGGTGAACGATTAATAGCAATTACGATAGTTTTCACAGATTTTCTTCATCATTCTTGTAAACCCTAAATCCTCTACAGTAGAAGTTCTTTATCGAGCTCTTCTGAGGATTGTTTATTAATCATTCGACATCTTTTGATCCATTCTTGTGTTCTTGCTGTTCATTCGTTTATTTCTTTACCTGTTTTATAGATCTAATCGATCTTCAAGTTAGTTTTAACTTATCAGTCTGCTTGGGTGTACAAAACAAGAGGAAGATGACAACCTGAGCCTAAGAATGTGATGGGTCATACATCGGTCGTTGCGCCTACACTTGAACCTATCACAATGGTAGAAGTTCAGGAAGTGATGCGAACCATGATAGACTGATAAAATAGAGGAAATGAAAAGGCTTACGATACTAAATGGTACCTATCGGAAGATATCGTAAGAGTGATATCATGCCTTTAGAATGCGTCTAATAAATAATACGTCTAGTACGGGAGAAGTACATGTTCGATTAGCAGAAAGAAAGATTTTTGGTATAATCCATGAAGTTATCCCATCTTCTGACGTTTCCATCACCAACCGAGTGAAGCAGAACTGATGATTAAAGATACGCATGGAAGAAATCCTAGTAGAGTCTAGGGGAAATTTTTCTGATTGTTTGGACACATTTTTATGTGTTAAAATTGTTTTTTTTGTGATAATGACTTGGAAAACTACGAAACAATACTTGGGGCGAGTATGAGTAGGTGTGAATGGTAGTAAAGGCCTATACTACCGGAAGCACATGACTCAGACTTGGATCAGGGAAAGTCACAAGGTTACCAAGAAGCTAGTAATTGTGATGAGTTAAGAAACTCTTTGATCGTTTAGATCTTTGAACAGGTTAATCACAAAAACAATAAACAGTAATATCAAGCACAAGAATGAATCAAAATATGTCGAATGATTCAATAGATTCAAGCCTCAGCAGAGCTCGATAAAGAACTTCCGTTGTAAAGGCTGTTAGGGTTACAAAAACGATAAAGATAATAATTGACTTCCAAATCCTTACGTACTAAGATGCATGCAAGCACCTATAAATACAAAACCCTAGATATAACTCTCGGATGGACAGACCCAATCAGGAGACTAAATGGACTAAAGAGCAAGCCCAAGACGCAACACCTTTCAGACCCTACAATCTCCCCCTTTGCGTCAATTGGAGCGAGACTATTACTTCGGCTTGCTGGGTCCAGCTGCAGGAACTTTCTTAGTGGTTTCAAACAGACGTGGAATGAGAGCAAGGATGGTCTGTCTGAAGCGAATGTACCACTGGATCATGTCATCAAAATACTTCTTGTCATCTGCTGAATTCTGCTTGCATCGATGAATGATTCCCAGAATATGTTCCAAGCATGCAGTGGTGTAAAGGTGCTTATCTGACAAGGCGAACAGGCATTTTTGGCCTTCGTTCCTTGTAAACATGACAGAATTCCGCTTCGGGTCGATTCTTCCCATCTGCATCATGTTCAAATCACTAGCAGAGCCCACAGGAGATAGTAGGCTTTTTCTTGAAGATACTAGCGATCTCCTGATCCATCTTGGCAACCTCCATGATGTAGCATACAAGCATCCTTTTGATGTGATCAATGATTGGACCATACTCAGCTTCGTTGGTGAGGAGGATGTTATGCAAAATAATCCAATCATGTGGATTCAGGTTGGGAAGATCAGCAAGTGATATAGCATTTTCGGTTTTAGCAGAACCCCTCAGCACTTTGAACCGAACGTTCGTGAAGTTCCCCTCACGAAACGGTTTAAGGACCCAAACGTTGATGATCTTCTGAGCACTCCATGTCTGATACTGAGGTTGAGCAGACTTCAGATAGAATTCGACAAGCTCCCTATCAACCTTTGGATGAGGATGAGGGATATCAGCAACATTATCAAACGCATGGAATATGAAGGCTTTTCGGGTCAGTGGCATATCAAACTGAGAATCGACAAAATTGATTCAATCCAATGAAATCAATGGTTCGATCCACAGGATGCTGGGAGTTTCAATTGCTTCTTTTATAAGCTTCTCAAGAGTCCATGGAGGAAAAAGAGTTTTCCTACACTCAAGAAGATCATGAGCCTCCTTAATTTTTCGTTCGTTCGCCTCAAACTCTCTGGCAACGCGAGCGCTCATGTCGGCATCTTTATCCTGGCTTTGTTTCTTTAAGAGATCAACGATGGTCTCTTTATCATCATCATCACTGTCTTCAGCCATCTTCTTTCCTTTGTCTTTGACCCCCGATCCTGAGGCTTGATTTGCTGGAGGAGGTTTGGTTGCTTTAGTTGCTGTGGAAGTGGGAGCCCGTTGAGACACATCTTCTCCCTCTTGTTGCGGATAGGACACGAACTCAAAGAGGCCTTCAATTTTGCTTAGTAGGGCAAGGGCAGGAGCAAGCTTCTCTACGAGAGTGCGCCTTACTGAGTAATTCAGGATAGGATCATGTGCTTTGATGATGTTGGAAAGGGCGGCGTGGACATCCGAAACACATGATGAAATAAACTCACGCTCAGATCGAAGAGATTGGCCTTCCTTTTGAGATTGGAAAAGATGAAGACTCTTGACCTTGAGAGCAGTGGTCTTGCGAGCAAGAGCATCCATCACTGAGTTCTCTGAAGCGAGGTCTTCTTGCAGCTTAGTCAGGCGTGCCTCAACAGTCGCCTGAAATAATTTGTTGTCATCGCTGAGAGACTGACGAAGACTGGCAAAGGATTCCAGTTCGGAGGCAACTGAAGTGGTTCGCTTCAGATATCGGAGTATGTTTTTCACTGCTAGCATGTGTGGTTCACGGGGATTCTCTTGAAACCTAGCACAATAGCACACAGAAAACATTATGTCAGGTCTGCTAGCTATGAGGTACATCAGGGAACCAATCATTTGGCGGTATAGCGTTATGTCGACAACAGGTTTTTCCAAGGATGGTGTGAGCTTGGTGCCGAACTCCATAGGAACTTTGACTTTTGAATCTCCCATCATGCCGAATTTAGCAAGAAGAGTCTTGGTATATGCTTCCTGGTTGATAAAGATGCCTTCGGTTCCATGTCTAATGTTTAAACCAAGGAAAAAGTTAATCGGACCCATTGAGCTCATTTCAAATTTTGTTTCCATCAGCTTTCTGAATTCAGCTGTTAAGCTAGGATTCGTTGAGCCAAAGATGATATCATCGAAATAGATCTAAACTATCATAAGGTGGTTACCTTCCTTTTTATGAAAGAAGGTTGGGTCAACCGAACCTTGTTTGAATTTAGACATCTTTAAGAACTTAGTTAGTGTTTCATACCATGCCCTAGGTGCTTGTTTCAGACCATAAACTGCCTTGTCTAGAATGTAGCAGTGATTTGGATGCTTTTCATTCACAAAACCAGGAGGTTGCTCTACATAAACCGTTTCTTCAAGTTCCCCATTCAGAAAAGCGCACTTCACATCCATTTGGAAGACCTCGAAGTTCTTGTGTGCAGCATAGGCAAGAAATATTCGAATAGATTCCAGCCTTGCTACCGGAGCAAATGTTTCTTCATAATCAATTCCTTCTTCCTGACAGTATCCTTTCACCACAAGACGTGCTTTATTGCGAATCACATTACCCTCCTTATCCATTTTGTTTCTGAATACCCATTTGAGACCAACGACTGAGGCATCTTTCGGTGTTGGAATGAGACGCCAGACCTTATTTCTTTCAAACTCATTGAGTTCATCTTGCATTGCTTGGACCCAATCAGAATGATCAAGAGTAATATTGACGGTCTTTGGCTCAACTTTGGATACGAAGGAATTATACATGCAGAACTCTACTTTGGAAAATAGGGAAGTTTGCTTTGCCTTCACTTGAGATCGGGTTAGGACCTTTTCAGACACATTACCCACTATCTGAGATACAGGATGATCTCTGGTCCATTTGGTTAGTGGAGGAAAGTTTGGATCATAGGATGGATCTAATTCAGCATTGACCATTTCTTCCAACTCTGATTGAATATCATCATCAAAGAACATATCGGAATTCTCCCCCTCGACAGATGAATCATTTGGATCTTCAGGTTGATTTGGTCCTTCGGGTGCTACTGAACTTTCAGGTGTAGCCAGGCTTTCAGGTACTACAGGACTTTCGGGTGTAGCCGGGCTTTCAGGTGTTACAGGACTTTCAGGTGTTACAAAGATTGGATTCTCCCCCTGAAAATGTGAGTCCTGTTGATTTGAAGAGAATTGATTCTCCCCCTCAACCGAAGTGTCGTGCTGAGGAGGTTTGTTTCGAATTGGTCCTTCTCCCATTTGTTTGGCTGCATCTTCGACAATCTGCTTCAGATGATCGATTTTGTTGTCTGCTGCCTTGGCTTCCGAGAAAGTGGCTTTCTCAGGTTCATCGAATAAGTCTACGAATTGATCAAATAAATTAGCAATCGTAGCTGTGACTTGACCTGTTTGAGAGAAAATCTCTCCAATTTCTTCTTCAGTAGGCTTTAGTTTCTTGACGTAATTGTCATCGAACGTCACATAATAGGTTTCTTCAATCTTTCTAGAACGTTTATTTAACACCCTGTATGCCTTTGAAGTAAGAGAATATCCCAGAAAGATTCCTTCGTTAGCTTTAACATCAAACTTGTTGCGATGTTCTTTGGAGTTGAAGATGAAGCACCTCGAACCGAACACATGGAAGAATTTTACACTCGGCTTCCTGTTGTTGATGATCTCATAAGGAGTGAGACAGAAACGCTTGTTGAGATAAGACCTATTCTGCGTAAAACATGTTGCAGCAATAGCATCAGCCCAAAAATATAAGGGAAGAGAAGCAAAACTTAGCATAGTTCGGGCCGCCTCACACAAGGATCGGTTTCGCCTTTCGACAATACCATTTTGTTGAGGTGTATAAGGGGCTGAGAAGTTATGACTGATTCCTTTTTCTGCCAAGAAGTCTTCGAATTCTTTGTTCTTGAATTCCAGTCCATTATCGCTCCTAATGTTTTGAACGACTTTTCTCAGTTGTACTTCGACCTGCTTGATAAACATCTTCAGCTTAGGAGTGGCCTCAGATTTGTGCTTCAGAAAAAAATACCCATGTAAAACGTGAGAAATCATTGACAATAACAAGAATATACTTGCTACCGCCAATGCTCTCAATTGATGATGGACCACATAAGTCGATGTGAAGCAACTCAAGTGGTTCAACAACTTTTGTGTTTATAATCGATGGGTGACTTTGACGACTCTGTTTCCCCATTTCACATGCAGCGCACAAGTGTTCCCGATCAAACTTGAGCAATGGAAGACCCCGAACATGACCGCCGGTGACAAGCTTGTTAATGTCTTTGAAGTTGAAATGTGAGAGCCTTCGGTGCCACAACCAACTTTCGTCTGAATGAGCTTTGGACAAAAGACATATGGCTGGATTCCCTTTGATTGGTATGAGATTCAGAGGAAACATTTCGCCTTTTCGATCTAATTTGAGAATGACCTTGTTGGATTTGTTCTCTATAATTTCTTAACCTTCGTCGTCGAATGAAACTTTGAGACCGGTACCTCCCACCACTTGAGATACACTAATGAGATTATGCTGCAATCCTTCTACGTACGCCACCTTTCTTATTGTGAAGTCTCCATTGGTTATCATCCCATAACCCTTTATTGTTCCATAGGAGTTGTTACCGAACTTGACATTGCCACCATTCTAAAGTGATCGAAACTCCCTTAGCTCTTCCTTCCTTCCTGTCATGTGACGTGAGTAGCCACTGTCAGTGTACCTGAAAAGGCCTTTAGATCAATCAATTTATCAAACAATGACAGTAAATAAGAATAAGAAGAATTCACGAAGAAAAACTTTCACTAAGAAAGATAATCTCACAAAGAGATTATCGTGTGCACAAAGCAGCGATTAGGGTTTGTGAAAGGCGTGGTTTTCACAAACCTATACAAAAGATTATATACTGCTATTCTAGACAATCCCTACAAATCAGGGATATGCCAGCTAACTAATTTACGCTAACTATGGAAACAAGATAAATACAAAATCTGTTACAATTCACTGAATAAACTAAACACGCTGAGCTGCTCAAACGTTGATGCTGATACTGAGATATACGCTGATGCTGAGATTTATTTCAAACATCATCATATTTCAAGGTTTGACCTTACAATCTCCCCCAATATGATGATTTTCAAAACTAACTAAGTTAAAACACCTCTGGACAAGAACTCTTCATACTCAACTTCAACCTCTATTTTTACTGGCTAGTAAGGACTATCCTGCAACTCCTGTCTTCTATTCAGCAGCTCCATAGCAATAAGAATGTGAAACTCTCCTGAGAGATCTTGATGACTCATGCACATTTGCCTTAAGCCAACGAGATGAGTGGTTGGAGCCTTTGGGATCTCAGCAGTTCGCTGAAAACACATCTTTCTGTTTTTATCGAGATAGAACATCCCGTGTTCAGGAACTGAGATAAATTTATGCTGAACCGGGTCAACACTGATAGGAAGAGAATTGTTTATTCCACCAGCACCAAAGTCCAGAACCAACACATCTTCACTATCAACTTGAAATTTGGTTCTTCGAGTTCTCGGAACAGATGACCTTGGGCCTTGATACTGAGGTCGTTCTTTAGGAACAAGATCCAAATGCTGAACTTTCTTGATCAGCAGATGAAGAGCACATATCAGTTCAGAGGAGTGAGATGAGGTTTGCTTGGATGCTAATTCGAGTAATTCCATCCATTCAGAATATCCATATTTGATCAGCTCATCCCTCTTGACAACTTCAGTGTATGAATGCTGAGGACCTTGACGAGTGATCAGCAACATAAGAATTTTTTCATTGCATGGTTTGGAAGCTTTAACTTTGATGATCTTATCACCACACACTCGTCGATTAAAACGTCTTCAAACCTCTTTCGATCAATCCTGTCAAGAACACTGTCAGTCTTAGGCTTACTGCTGCTAGAGGGAGGCTGAGAAGATTGAGATTTGGACTGAAATTCCAAGAATTTCTGCATCTGAGCTTCAAAATATCCTTTGGCCTGAAGTTTATGCTGAATCAGAGATTCATCAGCTTGAGCAATATTCTTTAGAAGCTGAGCTTGATTAGCTTCATCAAGAATTTGTTTAACTTGATCAGGAGACATATTCCATTCAGCCGCCAAATTTGATATACTGACTATAGACTTGGGCTTTTTGCCAGGCAGAGAAGTATCAGTTTGAGAATGAGCCAAGTCAGTATCTGCTACCTTACGCTTTCGAGATAGCGGATGAGAATCTTCACTGGCAACGTCTGAATCTTCTCCTTGGACCGGAATAATGGGATCAGCAACAAGATCGACTAATTTCATGTCTGGCCTTTGAGATTCATTATCGAGATCATCCGATTCTTCTTCTTGAACTGGAATAAGGGGATTAATGAAGTTCATATCCAGTATTTGTCATTCATCATCTGGTTCATCATCATGCTCACTATCTTCAACTAGCTTTTCAGTAGTTGCTGGACTATTAGGCCCCGCAGAGTCAGACTCATGCATCGGCTTTGGTGATTCAGGCTGAACAATGGTGTTGTCAACAGGTTCAGTGTCTCTCTCATTTGGTTCATCATCAGCATTATCATCAGCATCAGCATCATCATAAGTATCTCCCCCTTTTTGAGCATCATCAGATTGGGGACTAGAGGGAGGAGAATGCAGAAGAACTTTCTTTAGCTGATTAACATCAGCCTCAATGCGTAGAAGACGCTGACTCATGTCCCGAGTCAGTGTTAGAAATTCAGTAAATGTTGAGGCCAGAATTTGAATAAATGAAGTGGCTGGAGCTGCTGGTGAGCTAGGTGGCATCCCCGCAGAATATTGGTCCCCCTGGGGTGGATTCTCCCCCTGTGAAGGATTCTCCCCCTGAGATGGGTGCTCCCCCTGAAATTGTTGCTCCCCCTGACTCAGTGAATCCTTTTGAGCCGAGGGAACTTTCTCAGTAACAGAGACAATATGATGAGAAATTTGAGGAGAGAAATGACCACCATCATGTGGTTCATCCTCTTGACCGACATGATCTTCATGGTTACCATCAGCGCCTCCTTCATCAGTATCAGCGGTGAGAGAAGGAACAGTGTATGGAGTTGCAATCCATTCTCTCATCCTATCAGAGATTCCGATGTCAGTATCCAGGGGATCATCTTGATACATTCGAATAGACATGCGAGGGCATTGGATGGGATTTCCAGGGTGTGAGAAGTAGTCTGCAGCGAAAAATTTATCGAGCACAAGAGCAATCCAGCGTGGAAAGGGAACGTGATCAGCGCGTACATTTGCACGAAGAAGCTGAATAAGTTGATCAAAGAATAGGGCTCCATAATCAAGTCTTTTGTTGAGAAGAAGTGAGCAGACGACTTGTTGCTCATAATTACTCAGTTGATCACCACTTCGAGACTTGTGACCCACACACTTGCACAGAGCACCGGTGAAGAATTTCCATCCTGGGGTCATACATTGGCGCAAAATAAGAGCCGATCAAGCATCAGCCTTTGAGTGATCATATCCCAGTTGATCGAATAAACGTCTACACCGTTCAATAGAAGGAAGTTCAGAGAAAGGTTCAAAGATAGGTAACCTGAGTGCAGCACTGAGGAGTTATGCGGTAATAAAGACAGAGTGTCTTCCACGACCAATGGTCCCGGTGATGACATTGTTTTCATCATTGACTGTTGCTATGTAGTAGAACTCACAGACTTGTTCAGGGAAGAACTCTGATGGAATGTCACTGATGGCGTAACGAAGATGGCAGGAGGCTAAGAAGTTAACAAAATCATCAAGTCCAAGACCTCTATGAACATCTGGAATATCAGGGTTAAATACAACGTTGGTGGCTTTGATGTATATTGGTAGAGGAGGAGAGTTTGGGGCAGGGATTACCCTTCGTGAAGTAGAAGAGAATGTGAACAAAGAAGCAGCCATTAGAGAGTTTTTAGGGTTCTAGGGTTTTGAGTATAAGTGAAAGAAGTTTAGATTGTGAAAGGAAAGTTTGAAATAAGGGTGAGAAGAGGTTTAAATATGGAATTAAACGGGCCTTTTTAAAAAGGTAATGATTATCTTCTCAAAAATAACGGCGTATCATAACAACCTGTCAGATAAAAAAATAGCCGTTGGGTAAAAGAGCCGTTGACTGAAGATGAAGCGTCAATCAGTGTTTGTGGAAGCGCTGAGATCAGTGTCACAAAAGTTACATGCTGAAAATATTTCTCCGTCAATTCAAGGTACAACATGCTCAATTGGGGCTAGCAAGGAGATTGGTGCGTGTGATAGATACTAGTTGCATTATCTAACCATCGGCACAGAGTGTTGTGACTTTATCAGTGAGTGGTTTATCTTACTGAATCATTAGACACTGAATGAGAAGAAGGTAAAGAAAGGATTGTTGCGTGTGATAAACCTTGGCGTTTTGGTCTAACCATCGGCAAAGATTTTAGATTCTCATCAGCGTGTGTTTTGTCACACTGAATCACGGAATCAGTGTAGGATTGGTAAGAAGAGATAGTTGCGTGTGATAGATCTTGGTGTTTTGATCTAACCATCGGCAAAGAGTTTCAAGTTGTTATCAGTGTATGATTTTTAGTACAGTGAATCATTCAACTTTAGTTTAGAAGACTTGAAGAAGAGAGAAAGATAGGAGATCAAACCAAGTACTCAGTATGCAAATATCACCAGCATGTCATCATCAGCACAATGTACATCAACTTATAAGACAATACCAAACATTAGCAAAATTAATCAGCAAAATTAATTACAAAGTAATCATTCCAAGCTCTCCAATAATGTAAGTAGTTGTTTGAGAATCCAGTGCCTTGGTGAAGATGTCAGCAAGTTGCTCTGAAGTCTTGACATGTTCGAGAACAACTTTTCCCTTCTCAACATTATCTCTGATGAAATGATGTCTGATTTCGATATGCTTCGTTTTTTAGTGCTGAACAGGGTTTTGTGTGATTTGAATGGCATTGGTGTTATCACAATATATGGGAGTCTTTGAGAACTTAATCCCATAATCTAGAAGCTGATTTTGAATCCATAAGAGCTGAGCACAACATCTCCCAGCTGCAACATACTCAGCTTCTACAGTCGAGATGGCTACTGATGTTTGCTTCTTGCTAGACCAGCTGATGAGACGATTTCCAAGGAAATGACATCCACCAGACGTACTCTTTTTGTCTAAGTTACATCCTGCATAGTTTGAATCAGTGTATCCAAAAAGTTCAAATGCTGAGTCGCGAGGATACCACAGTGCTAAGTTTTGAGTCCCTTTCAAGTATCGAAAGATACGTTTGACGGCCATGAGATGGGATTCCTTGGGATTAGCTTGGAATCGAGCACAGAGAATGGTTCCAAACATGATATCAGGACGACTTGCCGTGAGATATAAAAGAGATCCAATCATTCCTCGATACAAAGAGTGATTGACATCAGTTCCAGTTGGATCAGCGTGCATCTTATCAGTCTTGGACACTGGAGTAGAGACTGGTTTGCAGTCACTGAGAGAATACTTAACAAGCAAGTCAGAAATATATTTACTTTGGCAAATAGAAATACCTGATTTTTGTTGCTGAGCTTCAAGACCTAAGAAAAATGTCATCTTCCCCATCATGCTCATTTCGAACCTTTGAGACATGATCTCTGCAAATTCCTTGCTCAGTTTCTCGTTTGGAGAGCCAAAAATGATGTCATCGACATAGATTTGAACAAGAACCATGTCCGAGCCTTTGTTTTTGATGAAGAGAGTATTGTCGATTGCTCCTCGTCTGTATCCATTTTCAAGAAGATACGATGTTAGCGTTTCATACCAAGCCCTAGGTGCTTGCTTTAGTCCATAAACAGCTTTGTCTAATCGGTACACATAATCAGGGTGATCTTTGTCAACAAAGCCTGGGGGCTGATTGAGGAATACTTCTTCTTGTAACACACCATGAAGAAATGTTGTTTTCACATCCATCTGATAGACAATGAAATTCATGTAGGATGCGTATGCGAGAAACAGTCTGATTGCTTCAATGCGAGCAACTGGAGCAAAGGTTTCCCCGTAGTCTATGGATTCAATTTGAGTAAACCCTTGAGCGACAAGCCTTGCCTTGTTGCGAGTAATGATTCCATCTTTATCAACCTTGTTACGATAGACCCAGCGAGTTCCGGTGATAGTCTTTCCTGATGGTCTTGGGACAAGAGTCCAAACTTTGTGCCTTTCAAACTCATTCAGTTCTTCTTGCATGGCTTTAATCCAGTCAGCATCTTGAAGAGCTGTGTGTATCTTGTCAGGTAAGATCATTGAAACGAAATTAACATACATGCAAAAGTTATTAGATACACGAGATCTGGTTCGGACACCATCATGAATATTCCCAATAATTTGATCAATAGGATGATATCGATGTTCAAAAACTGATGCTGATTCCGGAGAGTTTGACACTGACAAGTTATCAGTTGTAGGAGAGTCTTCAGCTTCAAGGATTTCATCAGCACCTGATGAATTATTTAATGATCTGGCTGCAGTATCTTGATTCAAAGAACATGGAACTGGAACGATAGAATCAGAAGTATCAGCTTCATCTCCAGCAGGAGGAACTTCGTCAAATGGACAAGAGAGAAGCTCTTGAAAAATAGAAGAGGAATGAGTGACTTTTTCATCAGTGTAAGATTCCTCATCAAACTTCACATGAATGGATTCTTCAATGCATTGCCCGTTCACATGAAAAACACGAAAAGCCTTTGAAATAGATGAGTACCCAACAAAAATACCTTTGTCAGCCTTAGGTTCAAATTTAGATCTTGGGTCACGTTGATTTAGAATATAACAAATACATCCGAACACGTGAAAGAAGGATACGTCTGGCTTTCGATTTTTCAGCATTTCATATGGTGTCTTCTTATGAATCCTGTGAATTAGAGATCGATTCTGAGTAAAGCACGTTGTATTGACAGCTTCAGCCCAAAACGACATGGGAAGACCAGCATGAATCATCAGGGTCCTTCCTGCCTCAATCAATGTTCTATTTCTTCGTTCAACAACTCCATTTTGTTGAGGAGTACGAGAAGCTGAGAAGTTTTGCCCAATGCCTTTATGATCACAAAATTCTTCAAGAGTTGAATTCTGGAACTCAGTACCATGATCACTTCTTAGTTGTTTAACCTTGAGACCTGTCAGTGTCTCATTCTTACGAATCAGTGAGATAATTTCCTGTGCAGCATGACTTTTCTTCTTCGGGAAAACCACCCATGTAAATCGAGTGAACTCATCCACAATCACTAGAGTACACTTATTTCCACCTAGAGAGCGGACAGGAATACGTCCAAACAAGTCCATGTGGAGCAAATGTAGAGGGACAGATATACTGGAACATGACTTTGGTTTGAAAGATGACTTGGTTTGTTTTCCTTGTTCACAAGCTGAGCACATCTTGTCTTTAACAACGCTGAATTTTGGGAGCCCTCTAACTAGATCTTGATTGGATAATTTGGATAGGTTCTTGAAGTTCAGATGAGAGAACCTTTTGTGCCAAATCCAGCTGAGATTGGTCTGAGACTTTGTAAAGAAGCATTGCATCAGCGCCTTGTCACATGAGAACATATCAAGAACATATATATCATCCTTTCTACTTGCTGAAAGTACGATGTTCTTGTCAGTGTTGACAACTCTACCTTCCTTCTTTGTAAAGTGAACTTCATAGTCAGCATCACACAATTGGCTGATGGAGATAAGGTTGTGTTTGAGACCCTTTACATATGAAACGTTTTGAAAAACCACATTATTGCATTTGATATTTCCATATCCTTTAGTGAACACTTTTCCATTGTCTCCATAAGTTATTGCAGGACCAGTTTTCTTGACATAGTCTTCCAGGAGAGACTTGGATCCTGTCATATGCCTTGAGCAACCACTATCTAAATACCAAAGATGCTCCTGACCCTGCAGTGCTGAGAAACTAGTTAGAACACACTGACCCATTCGAGGATGGGTCATTCACAAAGTTATTTGATAATAGATTATAACACTCCTTAGGAAGACAGTTTAAAGAATTTGACTTAAGAGTCCATTTTTCATTTTTAACTTTAATATTATCAACTCTTAAGGATGATTTATCAAATGAACATTCACTGATCTTGTGAGATGTATCACCACATCTGTAACAAACTCTAGTACCAAAGTTCCTCTTGGTTAGCAAATTTTTGGACTTGACATATTTTGACATGTAAGATTCACCAAGAGAGCTTTGAATCCTTTTGTTTATCATTGAGTCACAACTGAATTCAGTGTCAGAAAGAATTTGATCAGTGATAGATGATGAGCTATCAGTGTCCGATTTGGACTTATTCACAGATGCATTGCAATCAGGAAAATGCTTAAGTTGTTCATGAACAGCATGAAACACTCCGTTTGAGATAGGGAAGGCAATAATATTCTCAGTGAGGGGAGTTGGTCTTACAAGATGTGCAGGGTAAGAGGTTGGATCAATTCCGGTAATTTCAACATTACACTCAGTAACACCATTAGAGTTAGTAACACAGTATTCATCAATTAGACTCTGATTAATAAAAGAGTTACTGACAAACTTATTTTTGAAATTGTTTTTCATCTCATTCATGGAATAAAATTCAGATTCTTTTTTTGTGATTTAAAAACTTTTTCAACTTCTGCAAAATTACCCCCAAGAATTTTCTCACATGAATGTGGAATTTGAGCAGAAATAATATAATTAGCATTTTTGTGAGATTTTGCCCAAGTATGAAGCACAGTTTGTTCTTTGATCAAAAGATCTTTAACATTGTCAATTTCAGTAGACAAAAATGAGTTTGACAAACTAGTGATTCTAAGATTTTCCTAAGTGGACTCAATAATGTTATTTTTCATGGATATATCAGTTTCAAGAAGATCAATTTGATTTTGCAAATTTCTTATTGTTTGATTTTTCTTAGAATTAATAACACCAAAATACTCAAACATTTTGATTTTTTCATTCATTGAGTAGGAAACAAAGTTTTTAACTTGATACAATGAAGAAGAGTCAGTGTTGTGCTTCCTGGAATTTTCAACAGCATCAGACATATCAGCATCAAATGAACTTGTGACTTTTTCAGGAACATCCGTGTCTTCTATCTTTACCATTAGACACTTGACTTCATCATCTGATGACTCCTCATCAGTCTTCCATTTTTCTTCTTCAGCAACAAGAACTTTATGTTCCAAGTTCTCTACTTTCAGCTTCTCAATCAGCTTGTTGTACTTCTGCTTCCAATATTCATCTAAGCCTTGTTTTTTTTGTTTATATTCCTTTGCAAAAGGATCAGTGCTCCCACAGTTAAAGCATTGAGCCTTCTCTTTCTTATCAGTACCATGCTTTTTATCAGCTTCTGATCTTTTTGAAAACTTTCCACCCATCTTCTTCTGAAACTTTGAGAAGTTTCGGCCTGACTTCTCAAAGGTCTTTACAATTAAAGCTGCACTAGCCACAATGTTTTCAAGATCATCAATGCCAGTTTTAGAGGAATCAGTGTCTGAATGAGTTTCAGTGTCTGAATCTGACACTAGCTTTTTGTTTGAGAACAAGGCTACAGATGATTCACGCTGAGAATCTTTCATCGACTCCTTTCTTTGAAGCTTGGATTCCTCATAGTATCGAAGATTTCCATACAGACTTTGTAAGTCCATAGTGTTGATCTTCTCACTATTTTTCAGCACATCAACATGGTTCTCCCAACCTGCACCCAGAGAATCCAAAAACTTCTGCACTAGAACAGTTCTATGCTTCAATTGATCTAATCTCCATAGATCATTAACAAGAGTATTGAATCTGTTAAAGGTTTGAGTCAAGGTTTCACCTTTCTTAGCAAAAAAATGTTCATACCTTCGGTTAAGATCATTTATTTGAGTAGCCTTGACTTCTTCAGTGCCTTCAAAAGATACAGTCAGAGTATCCATCATCTCTTTTGCTGAGATACAATTTTGAACTAGCCCAAAAATATTGTATGGCGGAGCATAGCTGATTGCGACACGAGCACGAACATCTAGACCATTTTTTTCTTTTGTCATCTTCCGTCCAGTTTTCTCTAGGTGTTTTCTTCATAGCACCATCAGGAACGTTGCTTTTCAGAGGCTGATACATTGGGACATATGGACCCTTTTCGACAATGTCCAACATGTCTTCATCTACTGACTCTAAAGCATATAGAGCCTTTATTTTCCACATGGCAAAATTTGTTTCATCAAAAGGAGGAATTTTAGCGGAGGGATGATTTGATGAGTTCGACGAAGAAGTAGATGAAGCCATTTGTTTGATAAGAGAAACCCACTCTGATACTAATTGAAAAGGCCTTTAGATCAATCAATTTATCAAACAATGACAGTAAATAAGAATAAGAAGAATTCACGAAGAAAAACTTTCACTAAGAAAGATAATCTCACAAAGAGATTATCGTGTGCACAAAGCAGCGATTAGGGTTTGTGAAAGGCGTGGTTTTCACAAACCTATACAAAAGATTATATACTGCTATTCTAGACAATCCCTACAAATCAGGGATATGCCAACTAACTAATTTACGCTAACTATGGAAACAAGATAAATACAAAATCTATTACAATTCATTGAATAAACTAAACACGCTGAGCTGCTCAAACGCTGATGCTGATACTGAGATATACGCTGATGCTGAGATTTATTTCAAACATCATCATATTTCAAGGTTCGACCTTACAGTACCATTCTTCGTCAAACTGCTCGTCACTAATAACCTGCAAAAATTAAGCAGATTTAGGAACCCAAAGTTTCTTGGGTCCTCGTGAGCCTTTCACAGGAATAGGAATAGTAAGAGAAACATCAACAAGATATGTTCGTTTTATTAGGGTTGTTTCATCATTTCTTTTAATAGTAAACACTTCGATTTTATTAGAATTAGTTGCAGGCGTTTTGGATTCAGATTCTGGTGTTTGGACTTTAGCCTGCTTTCGGCCTTCCTTAGCTGAGGAAATCTTCCTTTTTCCTTTCAAATCCCTTGATGATCTTGAATTTTGCGTAGGAACAGAATTGGGCTTAGAAGAAGATTGAGAACGAGTACAATTAGAGGAAAAGAAATTAGAATGAGAATTTTTCCTGACTTGAGATTCGAAATGACCCTTTCGGTTGTGATCATTTAGGGGACCGAACCTGGACCTTCGGTAGCTGTTCGATGATGAACTGAAGTTGGATTTTTGGGTGTTGTTGGTTGTTGGTCCGAAACTGGGTCTTTTATTGTAACAACTTGATGGACTGAAATCAGGTCTTTGCCTGTTGTTATTTTACGGATCACAACTAGCTTTTCGGTTGCTTTTGCTTTCGGGACTGAACCTATCCTTTCGGTTCTGTTCTTCGTGTGGCCCGAAAGTCTTTCTCTGGTTCTTCTGACTTTTGCTTTCTTCTCCCTTTAACTCATAATCTTTGTCATGGTAAGTGTAGTGAGGATTTTGTGAGCGCCAAAACTGCTTTCGTTCTGAGAGATTTTTCTTATATCTCAGGTTTCTCTGTTGTTTTTGATTTCTCACCTGTTTCGGTTGTCTGTGGATATTAGCCTTTTGTTTCAGCTTCTTAGAAACCAGTTCACTCTTCATAGATGAGGTTTCGCTTGTGGAGGTGACTTCTTCTACTGGAATCTCTTTTGTGCCACTGGTACTTGGTGCGTCAAAGTTGGTAGGCTTATTCAGCGGTTCGGGCACATATCTACCTTTGGCCTTCCAGGATGTTCGCTCTGACAGACCAACTGTTTCGTCTGTGTTATCTATTGGTGCTGACCAGAAAAACTCATCACAGCCATCTGCATTATCTTCATTCACTATGGCAGTGAGTTCGGCTGTCTGATGTTCGGTTACTCCTGTGACCTTATACACTTGATTGGGAGTAGTTCTAACCTTCTGAAACACAACGGCCTTTTCTTTAAGGACTGGGGACTTAGTTTTGGTCAAGCGAGCGAATTCCACAGAATTTTCAGAAATCAGATTTTTGTGGTTTTTGGGTTCGCTTCTGACAAACTCATAACAGTCAACTTCGTCCTCTACAGAAATTACACTCATATGATCGTCCTCATTTAGTTCAGATGCATTTTCAACATCAATTTTGTTTTCTGAACTCAAATTGGTACTCAATGAGTCGAATTTTTGTATGGTTTCGGTCCGGAGTTTCAACTTATCATTTTCATCCAAAAGATTTTTAAGCATGTCCTTATAGTCTTTGGACTTTATAAAAGATTCTATTTTGTCCAGACCATACATGTAAGTGGGATTAACATCATTGGAAGATACAACACTTTCACAGTTGTATGCTTCGGCATCAATTTCATCCTGCTTAAACTCAAGGAATGGTAGAATCATGTGATGTATCTTCTGCCCTATTTCACAATTTAGATGCAGTTGAGTAATGTTAGCATAAAGCCTTTTGGCGATCAAACAAAAAAAATTCCTTTGTTTTAACAATTTAAGATTGTCTCTTTGCAAATAAATGTTCTCATCCCTAGACTTAATCAGCTCCAACTCCTTCTGCTCTATCCACATCCTTCACTCCTCACTCTTGGATGACACCCTCCTTATTTGGTCAGTCAGATTAGAATTTATGACCTGTGTTTGAGTTAAACAACTATCTAGATTTGAAATTCTTGAATTCAAGTTATTTAATTCCTTTTCATATGATTTTTGCGGAATTTTAAATGAAACAAAAACAGATTGTACCTTCTTGATCATCAAGTTCACTGATCTGCACACTGAGAGGTTTTGCTGTAAAGCATAAGTCATCTCGCTCCTTGGCCTCTTCATTTCCACCATCAGTATTGTATCCCCTCATTTGAGATACATCGGTCACCATCAGACATCTTCCATTTGTTTCACCACCTTTCGCAACATAAGCCTTTCCATGAGAAGGCTTTCTCACTTCATCGTCTTCTGAGTCAGTCGACCACACCTGCACGCCACCGAACTCATCATCATCTACCGAACCCTGCACAATAAGAGCATTCATAGAGGGATTAGTAGCAGCTTTCTTCCTTTTTATCTCTTCCAGTCTTTTCAAAAGACTTGCTTCTTCATCTTTCTCTGCCATCTTCTTCAGCACGCAATCTTTTGCGTAGTGATTCTTCCCACCACAGTAGAAGCAACTGACACCAGAGTCAGCTTCACCCTTTGCTTCCTTTTTCGATTCCTCAACCTTCGATTCGTCTTTCACCTTTTCAGAACTATAGCTCCCCTGCCAATTACGATTTTTGTTGGAAGGGAACTTTTTCTTGACGAACCTTCTAGGATTTGACACCATCATTGCATAGTCTTCGGCTGTCAGATCGTGATCTCCTAGATTTAGATCCTCTTCATCTTCTTCTACACTTTTACCCTTGGACAGAAGCGCCAGAGACCCCAGATTTGAAACCACGCTTTTCTCTTGCAGCACTGTCTTTTCTTGGGATTTCAGAATTCCCACCAGTTTCTCCAGCGAGTACGATTTGAACTGCTCGTGTGCTTTGACCGTTGACACAACAGCTCTCCATTCGGATCTTAGAGCATTTAGAAAAGTGACCTTCTGTTCAATGAGCTTCCTTTCAATATCATGTTTGATCATCTTGTTGAGAAGATGATTGAAGCGATCAAATGTCTGCGTAATAGACTCATCAGGATTTTGCTTGAACTCTCCAAATTCAGACAGAAGTAAGGTCTGAATTGAGTGCTCCAGATCTTCATCTGTGGAATACAGCTCTCGCAGTCGATCCCAGATTTCTTTGGCTGTACTACAAGAACTCACCAATCTAAACGTGTCAGATTGAAGAGCGAATCGAATTAGTCTCAATGCCTTGATGTTGCACTGAAACTTCTCCTTTTCGTCCTGAGCAACATCTTTCACATCTTTCAACAAATCATTATACTCCTTTTGAGTTTTAATAATTCTAGATGTTCCTGAATGAGCAAATGGTCCAGACACAATAGCTTCCCATATCAGATACCCATTATCTTTCGATCCAATGACGTAGTCTTCAAAGTGGTGCGTCGAAACCTTGTAATCTTGAGTGTGGAGAATTGGAATCTTGGTTGTAGATCCTATATTGTTTGAGATGTTTATAGGATTGGATTGAGAATCGTCCATGCTTGATCGTTTAACCTGTTGTAAGATCAGACTTGTAATATGTAAAATTAGGGCAAGATGAATAAATAATGAGATACGTCAATTATGGAGTGACGGCTCAATAAATATCAGTAAATGCGGAATAAACCCTAATCACTTCTTTCACAGAAGAGATGTGTATGAATTACACAGTCTCCTGCTCTGATACCAATTGATGAGTTAAGAAACTCTTTGATCATTTAGATCTTTGAACAGGTTAATCACAAAAATGATAAACAGTAATATCAAGCACAAGAATGAATCAAAATATGTCGAATGATTCAATACATTCAAGCCTCAGCAGAGCTCGATAAACAACTTCCGCTGTAGAGGCTGTTAGGGTTACAAAAACGATAAAGATAATAAGTGACTTCCAAATCCTTACGTACTAAGATGCATGCAAGCACCTATAAATACAAAACCCTAAATATAACTCTCGGATGGACAGGCCCAATCATGAGACTAAATGGACTAAAGAGCGAGCCCAAGACGCAACACCTTTCAAACCCTACAAATTGATTTCGTTTTATTCAAGTATGTTGTTACCATCGTTTCGGTAATGACTAATAAGATTGTTGTTATCCCGACCCTAGTGATCATATCACATTGAGTCCGACTACGATGAGTAGGTTACGTGGTTCAAAGAACCAAGTTTGATGTAGCGTCCGACTTAAACCAAACGATTGAAATCAAAGCGATCAATAGAAGTACCGCGCTCGTTGTTAAAGAAGTTGGTAGCTAGAAATGCTACATGTTAAAATGTGATTATATCACATTAGACCATGAAGGAAGGCATATTCCATTCTGGAATTTGACTCTAAGAGACCTGAGTCTAAGCGTTGCTACATACGATGATAGGTCATTAGAATATGACACATCGGTCAATTGTAGTAAATCAAATTGACTTATCCTAATTTTGTTAAGAAGAAGAAGGAGTCTCTGATAAAGAATGAGGTTGTGACACGAATTTCATGATTGAAAGTCTAACGAGCAGGTGGAAGACCGAGCACCGCCTGCAGTCAAGGAGTCCAAGAGTTAGATACTCGTTAGAAGTTCTTCAGAAGATTCGCAACCAAGCTTACAAGCTAGAATTTCCCAAATAACTCGATGGTATTCATAACACCTTCCATGTGTGTTATCTGAGGAAATTCACAGGAGAAGTTCCCGACATAATTCCAATCTCAGAGTTAAGGATGGATGAGAATAAGAGGCTGATCGAAGACCCTAAGGCAATTATTGACCGTAAGACTAAGAAGTTACGACGCAAGATGGTCGACTTAGTGCTAGTCTGATGGAAACATTCGAATAGGCCGAATCTCACTTGGGAAACAGAGGATGACATGATGAGTAGTTATCCACATCTATTTGCTGATGCATGATTCCGGGACGGAATCATCCTAAGGGGGAGAGAATTGTAACGCCCGGTTTTCAGGGCTAAGCATTTTTGACGATGTAATAGTCTAGGTCAATTATTGTAACTCTTTTTGATGTAACAAAGATGAAACATTTTAATTCTATGTTAATTATGTGTATTTGTGTGCTTATTACTTTATTATAAATATATAATTAATAAAAGATAAAAATAAGCGTCAAAAATTAAAGTGTGAGATAAGCCCGATATCTCTACATAAAGTTGTAGTGGTCGAAACAAGGATTCCGGTGATATAAAGAACGCCGAAATTTGAGTTATAACGAAGAAGTTATGGCCGCCGAAGTTTTACGGCAAAACCGGCACGGCACCGGGAGACGTAAATAGTGAATTTACGATGGAGGACTTTTTAGCCTTAGTGATCTAAACTAAAGTTGTAGTACATGTTAAATCGAGAACATCCATAAAAAGAACGCCCAAATCCGGCTTCGTATGAGGAAGTTATGATTTTTCTAAGATTCGGCTTAACAGTGCACGACCCGAAACTCGAATTTTAGTCCGAGAGGTTTTTGACTTACGCGACCTAAATGAGAGTTGAAGATCTCATTAATAGGAACTCAACGGTAAAAAGACAGAAGAAAACAGAGTCCGTATGTAGAAGTTATGAATTTTACGCGGACGTTTAATAGTATAATCTCCTTGTACTGTTAAATTTAAGACCGGTCGAGAATTAGCCGACAGAGTAAAAATGAAAGTTGTAGATATTATTTTTACCTACGCGTGGATATAAAGAACATCAAAAACGGAGGTTGTATGTGAAAGTTACGGATTTTAGAAGTCGGAAGTGTGCTGTGCGAAAATGGTTGATGTGGCACAATCTTCGCCATTGCTTTCTCCCCAATTCTTGCCACTAGATGGTGACATGTGGCACCAAGTTCAGCCAATTTTCACCCTATAAATAGAACCTCTCCCACCCTCATTTTCTTCACACCTTTCTCATTCTTTCTTCTCTTTACTCTCTCTCTCTAGAACCTCTCTCTAGCCCCGAAACCCCCCGAAAACCCTAGGGAACCTCCCTAGCACGAGGCGGAAGCGCCGGAGTGCTCGAAGGCTCCGAGAAGAAGAGCTTTTCGGCTCGGGAACGTTGCTCCAAGCAAAGCCCGGTTTTCTATAAAACCCGCTGTAAGTGAGCTACGCCTACGCTATTTTTAATATATCGTTTATTTAATTATAGTAACGTTATTAGGAACTTATAATAAATACTTGGGCTATTATTATGGGTTATATAAGTATTGTTTGACGCTTATATAATAGTAATAATAGCTAGACTATTAATTAGTCTCGGCGAATAATAGACTAAACTCTAGTGTTAATAATACTAGGTTTCGTCGAAGGAAATTATTTTTAAGAAGCGAAGCGTTGTCTGAGTTCAGATTCACCACCTTTTCAGGTGAGTGCATAGTTACTTTCATCTTACACATAGATATGAAGTAGTTTATATAAATTACGTGCTACGTATGCATATTGTCTGAATACTTGTTGTCTATGCTGGATGAACGATTTTATACATGTTTTAAATGATTTAAATTGTATATGTATTTTATATCTACAAAATATGTTGGGTAAAACATGGGTAGATGACTGATGAGGGATGAAGGCTGAAATAGAGGAACATTAGTAGTGTGGACCTAGTGCCCTATAGGTGAACATTGGCAGCAATGGATCTAGTACCCTATAGATGAGCACTGACAGCTGCGCCAAAATCTGTAGATGTTTTAGATCTACCATAAACATCCTAGCAGCTGCGCTCTAAGGATAGTATCGGCAGCTGCGCCTAATAGAGAAAATTATAACCATGACAGTAGCGTCTAAAGGACTATACCGGCAGATGCGCCTCGTAGAGAATGTCACAATTTTGGCAGTTGCGCCTAAGTGACATAACTAGCAGCTGTGCTTGACAAATGTGTCATTGACAACGATGGAATTCGTACCTATTCCTTAGGATAATCCTTAGGAATGAATGAACGAGAAATAGCTGATTCTTAGGGTAGATCCTAAAGAATAAAGAAGATAATGGGGATGGGTAATGGGGTTTAATTGTTTGATTGTTTAAACATAATGATTATATTATTGTGGGTTGAAAACCCTATGTACTCACCAGGTTTCCCAACCTGACCCACTCCAGTTTATTTATATCTCAGGTGTGGATATGAAGTCACATTACACTGAGAGATTAAAGAGATGTAGATCACTAGTGTAAATAAAAGTAAGTTTTGTTTATGCTTATGTTTCTGTATTGACGATGACATCCCAAACGTCTTGAAATGAATAAAATACGAAAATGTTTTAATAACGCATTTATCATGTTTTTTTTTCTGGGAACAAATTCCGCAACATTTTTATGAAAAGAAGTACTCTGATTTTTACAAAGCATAAACAAAATCGGTCTTTTCTGGCCGTGAAAAATGGGGATGTCACAAGTAATCGGTATGGTGATAAATAAAAGTGGTCTATTTATATTCATAGGGATTGATACCATATTTGATTCATTTATTCTTGTGTTTTACTTTGCATGTTTTGACGTCCATAATAACTAGGTTATTTTTCCGGAATGACTAAGTTATTCAAACCATCCACAGTTAGTCATATGTTGGAAGTAGATATGAATCAAGACTGTCATGAGTTCGCTTGTAGATGTCTAAGATGTTGTACATAGCAAAGTATTGCTACAACACTCATGAGTACTCATAAGTTATGAGTATTGGATTCAACCCGCGCTCATTTGAATTACTTCATGGATTTTATATCGAGTGATCATGAGACGATAATATCTTATATTCTTCAAACCTAGAGATATGAGTTGTTACTATGAGTTGGTTATACATTGATTTCACGAAAACGCATTGGTAACTCGATGTTATAAAACGTGCCTTTGTGTATGATTCAACAAGTAGTAGAACAAGCCATATGAGTCGAAGTTTATCCATTCCTTTTTCCTTCGGGATAAAAGCGATATATGTGGGCCCCTCGATGATTTAATGATGACACATATGAGTGCTTGGCCAAGCCAGAAATGATTTGATTTGTTCAATCAGTCATTCATCATAAATCGGAAATTGGGAAACAATAAATGGACAGAGAGAATGATTATAATCCATGTCTCAGTCCATATGATATCTATAATGGAGGAATATATGATCCCTTATCTAATGGACAAGTCATTTACAAGGTCAGAGTTCGACAGCGGCTTTAAGAGCTAAGATTGCCAGTTAGGTTTTGAAGTCATACTCAATAATAGTTTTAGACTTATCCAAGTGGGAGACTGTTTGATTAATGTCTAAGTCCATAACTATATTTGGTATGTACTTGACCCGACCCGGCATGGTCCATTTGGGTTGCACTTCACCGACACAATTTATATGGATAGTCTTTTGAGAATAGTATATTTATGATTTATATTAATATATTATAAGTTCTAATATATTAATATGGAATCATATTATTTAATTAGTATTGATCAATAATTAATTTAGAATTAATTAAGTGATCAAAATGAACTAATTAAATATGGAATCTTATATATATATATATATATATATATATATATATATATATATATATATATATATATATGGAATGGACCAAGTTCATTTAGGTTGGGCTAAGCTATCATGGATAGTCCATGGAGTTTTAACCCGTGGATCCTATGAAATGAAAGGTCATGGGTATTAGGGTTTACATGGATGTAACCCTAATCCTCCATACTATATAAAGAGGCCTTTGGCACAAGAAATGGCACTAGCATGTGAGGACATAAGAGTGGGCCGATTTTAGTGTGCATACATATTCTCTCAAGTTCTTCCAAGGTGTTTTGGTGATTTGTGATTCCACTTGAGGCTTCCACACTATTGGGGCTAAGCTCTTAAGGCTAGATACATCAAGACTTCAAGCTCCATAATAAGGTATGTTATCCTAACTAGATTCTTGTGCTGTATATGACTATTGTATGCTAGTTATAAGTTTAATACCTTGGAAACACCATTGCATGTATAATTAGTGAAAACATAGATCCAAGGTATTTAGGGTTGCATGAACACCTTAGGAGTGTTAGAATGCTCAAAACCCAACAGGCTGGGCTCTTTTACAGTCAGAAGTGGGCGTGGTGGTGTTTGTGCCTGTATGTTGTGATGGTTTGAGGCTACATGAGCATTGCTTGGTTGGAGATCTGGTGAAAGACCCCACTGCCACCACCGTGAGGTGGTGGCTTCCGCTATGTGCCACCATCTATGTGTTTATCTTAGTGAGCGGGTGTGTGTTTATTTGAGACTTTAGCATTTTAAATTGTAACAAAAAAATAGAATAAAGGAAAGAAACTCAAAAACTACCACCGTAGGGTGGTGGCTGCCGCCATCGGCTGCCGTGTCAGGTGGTGGTGTGCCTCGTTTGGGATGTTTAGACAAAGGGACTAAAACCCTAATGGGCCCAATGAATCCCTAATTGACCTAAGGAAACCCAAATGGGCTTAAAGATTTAGTTTTGGGCCTATTGGTCTATAATTAGGGTTTAGAAAACCCTAATTTTGGGTATTTGGATTTGGACTTATCGGGACCCGCATCTTTGGACCATTGGAGTGGAGTTATGACTCAAGCCTAATTTCATTGTATGTTTGGACTTAATGGATTAAGTAGGAACACTCAGCCCTAATCATCATTTTATGTCAAAACCCCTAATTGGGTTTTAGGTTCTTATTGAGCCATTTATTGGACTAAGGGAATTATTGGGCTTCAAGATAATACCTATTAGAGAAGGTTGGGCCCAATTTGGAAAATTAGGCCATAGTTTGGGCCTTAATGATTACATGATATTGGACCATTAGAATGCCACATGTTTGGACTGGAATAATTGGTTAGGACTTAAAATAAGTCCATGTAAAGGTTTGGGCCCAATTTGGAAAATTGGGCCATATGTTGGGCTTTGACCCATTACTTGAATATTGAGCCTTGCGAGTGTGACTTGGACCTTGGGCTTGGAATCCAATTATTAATTGGGTGTCGTTTTGATGATTGGCAGTTTGGGAATCTATCAACCTGCAGCTAGAGTTTTATCCGCGGGACTTCAGCAATGTCAAGTGAGTCTTTTCAGCATACCAATGGGTCTAAGGCACCAAGGTCGGCCCATTTTATGTTATGTGGTACACTAGCTGTAGTAGAGATATGTGGTATGATAGTTATATTTATGATAAGTGGTATGCTACTGATTATATGATATGTGGTATGCTAGTTGTCTTTATGATACTTGCATGGAAGACCATGTAGGGTAGCCCATGGCAGAATGGTATAAGACCCTGGGGGAGCCCACATCATCCTTACAGGTTTATGTATGTGTTATGTGTAGATACTTCTGTGATACATTATATGTTATTTGATTATATACGATATTGGTAGTGAAAGACCATGGGGGAGCCCATGGCACTTGGATGTAAGACCATAAAGGGGAGCCCATGGTTGTCCAGCAGGGAAAGACCATTGGGGGAGCCCATGACACTTAGGTGTAAGACCATGTGGGGGAGCCCATGGCATCCTTATGCAGGGATATTTTGTAGAAATAGCTTTTATAGCTAATGTTATATGGTAGAGATAGCTTTATGGATGATATGTTATGTTATATGTAGTAGAGTTAGCTTTTATAGCTAATGTTACATGGTAGAGATAGCTTTATGGCTAATATGTTATGTGGTATGTGGTAGAGATAGCTTATGTAGCTAATATGATATGTGTTATGTGGATTGTGTGTGGGGTATGCTCTGGGAGACTCACTAAGTTTTGTGCTTACAGTTTACAGTTTTGGTTTCAGGTATCATCGGTTTAGAAAAGAAGAGCTCGGATTGATTGCAGTGCACACACCTATGATTTCCGCAATGAATGATTTTGGCGTGAACTCTGATAAATGATTTAGTTATCGATGATTTGAAATGTTTGAAATAAATGGTATCAATGTTTAGCTATATTAAAAATGAAATTTTTACCCTTGATTTTTGGGTCGTTACAAAATGGTATCAGAGCCTTGGTCTGAGGGATTCAGACATACTTTCGAGTGTGTCTGAACTCAGACTGAGGATCTGTAAAGCTTTCAAAAGAAAAATGTTTTAAGTAAAGAATTTCTAAGACAACAAAAGGGTGTGGTGCATGCAATCAGTCGAGATCAAGTAAGTTTCCCAAGAATACCCGTATATGTATCTAATATAATTTGATTTATGAATCTAAAAATCGCATGTTAGTTAGGGCTAGGAGAGATGCCTTTATATGATATATATATATATATATATATATATATATATATATATATATATATGAGCTGGTAGACTTGCATGCTAGTGTTGAGCAGTCAGTGGTAGATTGACCTGATATGGTATGCCATGCTAGAATGATAATGATTATTGGTATTGGTAACTGCTACGTGTATGTTTTTAAAAGTGTAGTCGGTTAGGAGCATATAGACTTAGAATAATTGATTTGGCCTTATCTCCTGTTCCTCATATGGTTGTGGTCCTAGGGTAGAGTCTATTATTCGACAGTCTATTGGATCATGTTCTGTGTTTAATTTGCATGCATAAGGTAGCCGACAGTGAGGATGGATGGATGGATGTGGATAGCACGAGTTGTAGTTTGTGGGATGAACGTTATATGATAGTTCTTTGGATCAGAGTGCTACTACACGAATGCTGCTTTCTTTGTGCTTTGTGGAGCTCTTAGGTGATGGGAGTCAGCCACTAAGTGGATATGACGATACCTAGGAGGTGGATGGCTGGAATCATGGGGAGTTCTTCAGTAACTGATGGCAGGGTGAGGTTGGGAACCTAGGAAAGCCTAGGATATGCTCCAGCGAGTTAGTGGGGCGGTTCGATGAGATTGGGAACCTAGGGGGAGCCTAGGAGGTACTGCGGTGGATATTGTGTTGTTGTTTAGCGGATATTTGGTGCATCATTAGGGTAGGTGACTTAGAGGATTTGGGAGGATTGCTGAGAAAGTATGGATAGGTGTGGAAGGTAGTATGGGCCCGTACTACTGAAAGCACAAGATCCATACTCGAATCAGTGAGAGTCTTGGAGAATATAAGAAGCTGATAGAAAAGGGAATTCTTGGTTATGCTCTGATAGTGGGGATAACTGCTTTGCCAAATGAGGATGAGCACACATGAGGAGGGACCAGGGTTTGGTCCCGGCTCCGGTGGTGATCCAGGTAGCAGAAGGACTGTTAGGATTTTGGGTTCGCCTTGGATCTCTTGTATCCGGCGGCAAGGATTGATTGTGCGATTTATTGCACTTTTGGGATTAGAGACTATGTCTTGGGGATGGTTAGTAGCCCGGTTTAGAGCAGGGGTTGATCCAACTATTGTAGTTCAACTGTTAACGATTGAGTTGGTGAGTGTGCCAGGGTGCGAGACCCTGAATGATATGATTTCTAGAGCTTAAGAGCGGGAATGGATTTGGAGCACATTGAGAAGAGGGGATCAGATCAGGTGCATATATTGGAGGGCCCCGGAAAGGGACCCAAGAGTTCGAGTCAACTTTTGAGAGGCTAGCAGGGCCGGATTCAGTATAGTTCTTGCGGGAAACTACACAAGGGAGTTTTCGTTTCGAGGGTTTTAGTAAGTGTATCTTTGGGTTTGTTACCCTGCTTGTGTTTGGATTATACCTTCAAACATTGTCATATGCCATTTGTATACCGTGAGTTATAGGGTGGTTAGTGAGGGTTGTTTCCCTCTTTGCTGGTTTTGAGGGTTCAATGTTATTTGGGTCTATGGTCGAGATCGATTTAGGGACATGATGCTGAAGGTATACAGACAGGATTGGTGACTTAGCCGTTATGCTTGGGTCGACTTTTGGTAGCGCCAGGGAAGTGGTCTATTGTTGACACTTGGTTTTGGACATCAGTTAATTGGACTTCAATATATAAGTGTGACATCATTTCAAGGCATCTGAGATTATTAGTCTCGTTGGGATTCGGGAGGTGTTTGTCTAATCTCTAGGAGTTGTTTGGTCTTTGGGGTTTGGTTCGGTAATAGAACACTCACACAGACAAGAAATAGGTTGTCAGCAGTTAGTTATTAAAGAGTAAGAAGGATCGGGAATCCTTCAAATCTCATGTATTGCGAAGAATTGGTTGAATCTAAGTGGGGGAGAATCGTGCATGTATTCAGGACAGGGACAGGTATGAGATCGGGATGGGTTTCTCGTCCTCATCGAGGGAAATAACACCCAATTAACAATTGGGTTCCAAACTTCAAAAACAATAATCCATATATGGGGTAAAAATACCATTTTACCCCTCACCTATTTTGGTCCAAGACTAAGGCCCAAACTCTCAATCAAAAGGCCCATCAACCAAACAATCACTCTAAGCCCACTTATGGCCCAATTTTCCAAATTGGTCCCCCCAAATCCCTTTATGGACCTAACATCCAAAAGGGACCAAAAGATACCAACCAAAAGCCCAAAAAGAATCTAATGCCCCAACAAGGCCCAACCCATGAAAACTCAGCACTGGGCCCAAACCTCAAAAGCCTAAAACGCCCTTTTGGGGAGTACGCTTAGCGTACTGAAGACGTACTCCCCAAATACTCAACGACAAAGTGCAATGTACAACACCCTGATGCACAATCTTCGCATTACGTTGAGCGTACCTCCTCATACGCCCAACCTACTAATAATGAGTCCGAAAACCATTCCTTTGCTCTTAATGGGTTAAGTCAAGATGTCTAATACCTAGATCTGGTCCCTAACCAACGTCTTAACCAGTAAAGTTTCCAACTTTACTCCCAAGCACAACCTAATAGGAATCAACACTTAAAGGAGGGACTAATTAAGAGCTTAATACATGCATGGACCAAAACCTTTCATTAATTTTCTATTTTTATGAACAAGGGACCTTGGTGGGACTTAGATCTAACATCCACTACTTTTGGAGTAGATCAAAAGCCCACCTTTTCATCAAATGTGTAACAACCTAATTTTCACGTCCAAAAATTTCATTTTTAAATCAATACTTTGGAAAACATTTGTGAATAAACATCGTTTGATCATATCATTTCATAAACATATTTCGTGTGTGAAAAACAAAACATAAAAACAGCCATAATGTCAAAGTACAAAATCCCAGAATAACTCATGGTGCGGAAAACAATGTGCGTGCATGATGTGCCGCTACCGCGCCAGCTTCTTCCCCTTCGATGAAGAGGTGTCTGAAAACAAAATTGTAAATTGTAAGCACGAAGCTTAGTGAGTTCCCCCATTGTACCACATACCATACAATCACATAACATACAAATACTGTCAAGCATATATGGGTACCCGACCTACCCCTTCGGTCCTTTCAACCGGATACTGCCTAGCATATATGGGTGCTGGCCTTCCCTTCGGTCCTTTCGACCGGTGATCTCGGGGACTATCTCCCCCACAGCTACTAGCATATAACATATCATACTAGCACGTAACATATCAGATAATAGCGAACCTAGATGATATCACAAAGACCATCATCTCACATACGTCTCCTACTGGTGGGCCGGCATTGTGGCCTTAGACCCACTGCTACTGGAATACAACTCACCTCGTAGCAACTACTGATCTGTGCGGGAAATCCTCTGACTGCTACTGCTGCTGCTCCGGAAATCCTCTGGCTATAATTCCCACAAAACATTTAGTCATACACTGCCAACTGCTCTTAGGGTAAAATGACCATTTTACCCCTGACCAAGTCAAAGTCAAAGTAAAAGTCAACTTCCAGTTGACCTGACTCGCCGAGTTGGTTTGCCAACTCATCGAGTCCCTATCCTTCTATTTGTCCTTCTACCCGTCTCTACTCGTCGAGTTAGGCGATGACTCGACGAGTTTTCCTTCTAATTGAACATCGACTGAATCTTCATCCGACTCACCGAGTTGTATGAACAACTCGTCGAGTTCATCTTCAATATTAAGAAGATTTCCTTGGACTCGCCGAGTTTGCTAATGCACTCGCTGAGTCCCATGAATTCCAGAACCATGGCTTAGTCCAGAACGTTGGGTCACTCCCCGGGACCTCCCCGAAACCTTTCCACACTCAACTGGGTCCTTGACCCAGGACAGATAAAGGAGTCAAGCCTCGGACTCGACGAGTCCCAAGAACGACTCGCCGAGTCGTTTATGTCCAAGTCTCATTTTCTCGATTTTTGGTGTACAACACTTGACCAAAAGGTAGATCTAGGCTCCTAGGATCGTTCTAGCACGTAAAGTTACGAACTTTACGTGCATGCATGGGACTTTTGAGCCTAAAAGGCCTTAAAATGACTCCTACAATGCATAGGGCCTTCTTTGAGTGCAAAAGCCACTCCTTTCTTCCTTGTAACCCCTCCAAGGACCTAGATCTGAAACTTCGACCCCAAACCATGCTTGCAATCATGGTTGGTGAGCAAAAAAGCTTAGAAAAGCCCTAGAACTTCACAAAATGGGATCCATCAAATGGAAGAGCAAGTAAAAACTTTTTACCTTCAATGAGCTGAAAATGGTGCACAAACTCGGATCCCTTTAGCCTCCTCTTTTTCCTTCAAGCTTTTCCTTCCCTCCTTGGATCACAAAAGCACCAAAGTCACTCCAAATGCCTTAGATTGCTTCAATAACGGATAGGGTTTTCTATGGGGGTCTTCTGGGAGCAAATGGGACAAAGGATGCCGAGTTAAAGTGTTTAAATAGGGAGCAAACCCTCGGATTAGGGTTTTTGTCCCGATAGGGTCTACTCGCCGAGTCCGGGACCCGACTTGTCGAGTCCATCGCTTAAGTCCCGCGTCCCCTCATATCCAAGAACTCCCTGGCTAACTGCTGGAGCTAAACTGCAGGTGCGAACTCCGCTCTAAACCGGGTCAAAAAGTCTGACCATGTCATAGCCTCAACAGTCGAGGCTCCCATAGAGTCACCAACCGACTCCCACCAATCCCTAGCCCGGTCCCTCAGACATCCTGCTGCAAATCGTACCTTCGACCCCTTAGGGCAGAATCTGGTCATCTGTGCAGACTCAATGTCTGCAATCCATCGTCTGGCAGCAATGGGGACCTTCGCCCCATGGAAATCTGGCGCACCACTGCCCCTGAAGTCCTTAAAGGACAGTGTGCGAGATCCTGACTGGCCAGATGTCATGTCACTCCTGAACGCCCTAAGGCGGTCCTCCATCAGCTCAACTATCCCTTCCTTGATTGACCCGAAAATGATGGGGGTCGACTCAAGGATGCCTCTGGTGATCTCGGACGCGATGAACTCGCGTAGCCTCTCATCTGCTGGCTCGGAACCCGATCCCAAACCCGATCCCTCTCCTGAACTACCAACTGTTGGCCTCGGACGTAGTACCACCATTCTGCAATACATACAGGCAACCATTAGTGATATTGGTACTTCTAAAGGGATCACATCTACTACAAGTTCCTTGGTCTTGCCTCAGCCCTCCTTAATTCGGGTACGGATCCTCTGCTTTCATTAGTACGGGTCCATACTACCTTCCACATCTATCCATACCTTCCTCAAGGACTGCTTTGACTCCACCAGATCCCTATTACCATTGCTGATCACTGCTATTCTCATCCTAGGCTTACGCTGGGGAACCTCTGACTCTACCCAAACTAGTCCTCAGTTGCCGAAGGCATCTTTGTAATGCAAATTAGCCATTACCTGAATACAATCACATACAACGAGGCTTGGATAATCCTTCGAGTAGGGGACTCATCCCTAGAATGGTTAGGACTCAGACAAGAGCTACGCAATAGGGTCAAATCCAACACTCTGAGATTATTCAACCCTGATCACATGTGACTTTAACGTATCCACCTAACAACTAACTCCTATCACTCCAAGCCCCTCAAAGCACAAAGCAAGCAGCATTCAAACAAGAAGGGAACAATCTCAAGCAAATTTGTTCTCATAATGAGAAACTGTAGTAGCATACAATATTGAGCTAATACTATCAGGCGTAACCTAAATAGGCTATCCTGCTGTTGTCTACTCAACACTAGCATGCAATTCTCATAAGCTAAAGCACATAAAGCAGGCACATAAGGCATCATTCCTAGATCCTTAGTCCTATTCTAGCATGTTGTTCTACTGAATCTAATAAACATAATCCAACCATTGTAAGGGTACTTTGGGGAATACTTACTTGAGCTCGGCCGGTCGCGCGCATCACACACTTGTTCTTTCTCAAAAACTCTTATGTCTTATTCTTTAGAGAACCATTTCTTATAAAAAGAAAAATATTTTAATCCCTCGATTTGACTCCAGACACCCCTAAAGGTGTGTCCGAATCTCTCAAACCAGGGCTCTGATACCAACTTGTAACAACCCAATTTTCACGTCCAAAAATTTCATTTTTAAATCAATACTTTGGAAAACATTTGTGAATAAAAATCGTTTGATCATATCATTTCATAAACATATTTCGTGTCTGAAAACCAAAACATAAAAACAGCCATAATGTTAGCGTACAAAATCCCAGAATAACTCATGGTGCGGAAAACAATGTGCGTGCATGATGTGCCGCTACCGCACCAGCTCTTTCCCCTTTGATTAAGACATGCCTGAAAACAAAACTGTAAACTGTAAGAACGAAGCTTAGTGAGTTCCCCCATCGTACCACATACCATACAATCACATAACATACAAATACTGTCAGGCATATCTGGGTGCCCGACCTACCCCTTCGATCCTTTCGACCGGATACTGCCTAGCATATCTGGGTGCTGGCCTCCCCTTCGGTCCTTTCGACCGGGTACTGCCTAACATATCTGGGTGCTGGCCTCCCTTTTGTTCCTTTCGACCGGATACTGCCTAGCATATATGGGTGTTGGCCTCCCCTTCGGTCCTTTCGACCGGTGATCTCAGGGACTATCTCCCCCACAGCTACTAGCATATAACATATCATACTAGCACGTAACATATCAGATAATATCGAACCTAGATGATATCACAAAGACCATCATCTAACATACGTCTCCTACTGGTGGGCCGGCATTGTGGCCTTAGACCCACGGCTACTGGAAGACAACTCACCTCGTAGCAGCTACTGATCTGTGCGGGAAATCCTCTGACTGCTACTGCTGCTGCTCCGGAAATCCTCCGGCTATAATTCCCACAAAACATTTAGTCATACACTGCCAACTGCTCTTAGGGTAAAATGACCATTTTACCCCTGACCAAGTCAAAGTAAAGTAAAAGTCAACTTCCAGTTGACCTGACTCGCCGAGTTGGTTCGCCAACTCGCCGAGTCCCTATCCTTCTATTTGTCCTTCTACCCGTCTCTACTCGTCGAGTTAGGCGATGACTCGACGAGTTTTCCTTCTAATTGAACATCGACTGAATCTTCATCCGGCTCACCGAGTTGTATGAACAACTCGTCGAGTTCATCTTCAATCTTAAGAAGATTGCCTTGGACTCGCCGAGTTTGCTAATGCACTCGCCGAGTCCCATGAATTCCAGAACCATGGCTTAGTCCAGAACGTTGGGTCACTCCTCGGGACCTCCCCGAAACCTTTCCACACTCAACTGGGTCCTTGACCCAAGACAAAAAAAGGATTCAAGCCTCGGACTCGCCGAGTCCCAAGAACGACTCGCTGAGTCGTTTATGTCCAAGTCTCATTTTCTCGATTTCTGGTGTACAACACTTGACCAAAAGGTAGATCTAGGCTCCTAGGATCGTTCTAGGACGTAAAGTTACGAACTTTACGTGCATGCATGGGACTTTTGAGCCTAAAAGGCCTTAAAATGACTCCTATAATGCATGGGGCCTTCTTTGAGTGCAAAAGCCACTCCTTTCTGCCTTGTAACCCCTCCAAGGACCTAGATCTAAAACTTCGACCCCAAACCATGCTTGCAATCATGGTTGGTGACCAAAATTGCTTAGAAAAGCCCTAAAACTTCACAAAATGGGATCTATCAAATGGAAGAGCAAGGTACATACTTTTTACCTTCAATGAGCTGAAAATGGTGCACAAACTCGGATCCCTTTAGCCTCCTCTTGTTCCTTCAAGCTTTTCCTTCCCTCCTTGGTTCACAAAAGCACCAAAGTCACTCCGCCTTAGATTGCTTCAATAACGGATAGGGTTTGCTATGGGGGTCTTCTGGGAGCAAATGGGACGAAAGAGGCCGAGTTAAAGTGTTTAAATAGGGAGCAAACCCTCGGATTAGGGTTTTTTCCACCGAGTCCATCGCTTAAGACCCGCGTCCCCTCTCGCTTCTACTCGGCGACTTGGTCCTTCAACTCGCCGAGTCCAAGGCCAAAAATGCAAAAGATTTAAGGAATTAATAAAAAGAATACGTACCAAGAACCATGTGCTACAAAATGGCTTAGCAATGCCCAAGAACACCATGAAATAGATCCAAACACAAATATCATCAAGGTCAAAGATTTTTACCTTTGGAAGCTTGCAAATGGAGTGGTACTCCTGGATCTAGAAGCTCCAACCACAGCTCCACATAATTCTCTTCTTCTTCTTCTTGTTCTCAAGGCACCCATCAAACACATAGCAAGCTCAAGAATCACTCAAATGTGGCTAAGGGTCAATTTATAAGGTTTAGAGGGATGGAGGCTAAAGATATTGGGGTTAGGTTATGAGAAAATGAGCTAAAATAGGGTTTGCATGATTATGGAGTACACCCCGCGTACTCCCAGTACACTTAGCGTAATCCTCTTAATGCCCGCGATCCATCACTTACGTATGCCCAGCGTACACCGAGGTATTCCCAGCATACTCACTTTTGCCTCAGTACACCCCGCGTACTAGGGTTTTGCCTTAAATATTGCAACCTTCCGAAGGTCATAACTCCTTCGTTATAAACCCGATTCGAACGATCCTTATATCAACGAAAAGGTTACGACATCCTCTACACTTCTATCAACTCATACTTGCTTTAAGATTTCCCGAACAAAAATCCTATATCCATACATTTCCGAGCTGACAAATTACCAAAATAGCCTTTGACTCCAAAACACAAACCGAATACCCGGATCATCCAAATTACATCATCCACCTCCAAATGAGCCCAAAAACTCAATTCTTCAAGGATCCTAAGCCTGCTAATACCAATCATTGATCACTACCCCAAAAAGGAAACGATCTGAATCAGGGCGTTACACTTTAACAAGTGAGTGCATAGTTACTTTCATCTTGCATATAGATATGAAGTATTTAATATTAATACATGCTATATGTGGTTATTATCTATGTTCCTAATATTTATGCTAGATGAACGATTTATACATGTTTTACGTGATTTAAACTGTATATGTATTTTTATACCTATAAATATATTAGGTAAATATAGGTAGATGAATGATGAGAGATGAAAGATGATATAGATGATGAGAGGTGAAAGATGATGAGAAGTCTTGACTTTAACGACGATCCGGTCATCTAGCATAGTATAGATGACGACCAAGGATTATTCTAGACAGTCCAGTGGAACGCTAGCAGGATCGCAACCTGTAGATGTTTGTGAACGACGTGTTCACTAGATGTACTCTAAAAACCCTAGCAACTATGGACTTAGTGCCTTACAAATGAACATTGGCAGCTATGGACTTAGTGCCTTACAAATGAACATTGGCAGTTGTGCCTAATAGATAACATCGACAACTAAGGACTTAGTACATGTTGGATAGACCCTGGCAGCGATGGACTTCGTGCTTATTCCTTAGGAATAAATAAATGAAGAATATATAATTTCTTAGGGTAGATCCTTAAGAATAAAGAAGATAAAGGGGATGAGAAATTGGGATAATTCTTTGATGATTAAAAATAATAATTATACTATTATGGGTTGAAAACCTTATGTACTCACCAGGTTTCCCAACCTGACCCACTCAGTTTATTGTATCACGGATGACTATATGAAAGATACATTCTACTAAGAGATTCAAGGAGTATTAGGCCACTAGTTTAATTACTGTAAGACTTCTATATTTCGTTATACTTATATTTCTGTATTGACGATGACATCGTTTTAATATAAGCAAAAATACATTTATTCTGAAATGCTTTGATAACATCTTTATCATGTTTTCTGGGAACAAATTCCGCGATACTGTTTTTAAAAAATGATATTCTGATTTTTAAATAAGCATAAATAAATCGGTCTTTTCTGGCCGTAAAAATGGGGATGTCACACCACACTTCATATGTTATTTTTTTAAGTAAATTACACGAATAGTCCCTAGGGTTTGGGGTAATTTGTGCGTTTGGTCCCTAACTTTTTTTTTAACTCGAAAAGTCCATACTGTTTGTTTTTGTTACACCATTGGTCCCTACTATTTGTTTTTGTTATGCGCTTGGTCCCTATCTTACCTAAAAAGACTATTATTTAAATAGTGAAAATGGTGGAGTAGGTAAGGTAAGGTGAGGGGGATGAGGTTGGAGGTGTGTTTATTTAAATAAATTAAAAAAAATCAATGTCAAAATAGGTTTTTTTAGGTAAGATAGGGACTAAGCGCATAACAAAAACAAACAATAGGGACCTTCCGAGTTAAAAAAATAAGTTAGGGACCAAACGCGCAAATTACGCTAAACCATAGGAACCATTCGTGTAATTTACTCTATTTTTTTTAATATACAAAATAAATAATTTAAACATAACATTTAAAAAAAATTCATTGAACTTAAAATAAAAGTACATCTCATAAAAAAATCAAACTACAAACCTAGAAATTAAAAAAAAAAAAGGTCATTGAAATGTTTTAAAAGCAGACAATAAAATAAAAAAACTTAAACTAGATGTTATATTTTTTTTTTGCAAGCTCCTCTTTGGATTTTAAATTCATTTCTCGTTCGCGTCCGGATAGCTCGCTTGTGGGTCTCGTTAAAATGGACATGGCACGAGTTTTTTATTTCTCTTGTGCAAAGTTCAAGTAGCGCTCCAAGGAAGACTTCAAACTGTCCATTTTTGTTGATAGTTGCCACCGCTTTTCCATTTCACTTGGCCTTATCTTTTCCCATGGGACGAGTGACTCTTAGAACCTCAAAAGACTCCTCTTCATTGAGAATAATCTCGATATGCACATCGGACGATTGACTATGTGTCGTTTTAGACGTTTTGGTTCTTTTAGACGAACCACCTGTAAAAGTTTGAGAAGATGTCACATCCTGCCATTTTTTTGACAATTTTACAATGTTCCAAACATGTAAAAATTTGAATGACGCCTCATTTTGGTCTCGCTATATGTCAAGAGATTTTTGCAAAATGGTTTCATCATTTGCACCACTTTTTTTATTGTCGTTTCACACTCGAAAACAACCCGTTAAACTCTGTCACCACTTTGTTAACATTTCGCCACTTAGAATAAACTTGGTTTTTTTTCCTATAATCACAAAGATTCATCTCGTTCAGAAACCGACGTGTGATTTTTTGGAAGAAAGTTAGACAATCTTGGTTGTCTCCAATCATCAGATCTTCAGAAATATTCACCTAAGAACGCGCTAACGTCTTTTCTTCGGCGGATGTCTATTGCTTTGGAGGCGCCCTTCCACTTTTTTTGGTTGTGGTGGATTCCCTTGTGGCTCAGATTCTGTTTCCGGGACGACTCCGGGTTCCGCTTCAATTTGAAATTCGGTTCGGTGGTTCATTGGGGACTCGCGAAGATCATCAAATGGATTGAACTCAAGCATCATTTGGGATGAGAAGTTCATTTGTGGATGGTTTTGAAACTGGAGTTTGTTGGATTAGTGTTTAAGTCCATAACTATTTTGGTATGTACTTGACCCGATTGTGCATGGTCCTTTTGGGTTGCCTTCACCAAAGCAACATGATAGGATGATTTATGGAGAAAGAGGATTAATTATGATTTATTAATATATTATATGAATAATATATCAAAAGAGAAATCATATTGTTTAATTAATAATAGTCAATAATTAATAAGAATTAATTTTGTGGCTAAAAGACATTAATTGAATAAAGGGGACTAGAATTGTCAATTGTGTGATAGTTGAATATTGGGCTAATGGACTCTATATTAGAGGGATGGACGAATTTTATGGGGAACCCCATTAGAAATCGTCCAAGGCATCTAAGAAGGGAGTTCATGGGCTGCTTAGGGCCTAAGCCGTCAAATTAGGGTTTCCTTGTTTGATAACCCTAATAGCCTCACTATTTAAGGACCCCTAGAGCACCAAAAACATGGCCAAGAGTTTCCTTAGGGTTTCTAGACGTTTTTGGGTGCTTCTCCTCTTTTCCTAAGTCATCCTCTTGCTCTTGGTGTTTGTGAGACATTAGAGGTACTACACTTGTGGTACTTGCTTTCAAAGCTAAAGAGATTCAAGGAACTAGTTGTTATTACTATATAACAACAAAAGGTATGTATTCTATTCTTCTAAGCGGATTTCGAAAATAGTACTAGCATGCCAGGTTTCTTTTTGTGTTCATAAAGTTGTATAACTAATAGTGAAAACATAGATCCAACTCTAGGGTTGCATGCACACATAGGATTGTTTGTATAAAACCCATCAGTGGTATCAGAGCCATTGGTTTTTGTTTTCAATTAGCTTTATTCAAATGTATGAACTTGACATATTAGAGTTTATGGCTAATAAACCCTAGGAGGCATGAATTTTCAAAAAAATTAGGGTTCTTGAACCCTGATTTTCGAAATTTGGCTAGGGTTTCCTAAACCCTTTCCTTAGCCTCCAAGATTTCGAAATCTAGGGTCATCTAACCCTTGGATTTCGAAATTGCCTCCTTCCCCAAGATTAGATCCTAAATTTTAGGAATTTGGATAATGCTATATCTTGTAATTATCCTTTAAATGTTTAAATTTGGTAATTAAAGATTTTGATTTATTCCATCCCATAATTTCTAATTCTAGGGGATTTAAGGGATTAGATTAAATTAATTGTTTAATTTAAAAGATATCATTACCAAAATAAAAGATAGTTATCAAATTAATTAGATAATCATTTCCATATGTGATAAACTTGATTTATTTGAATTATTTGATAGATTATCTTGCAAGAAATTGAATTATGTCATATTTAGATAATTACTAATTAATTGATTAATTATTATTATTTGTAATTTGATCTAGAATGTTCTTGCTTATGTTTTGAAAAGTTTCAAAATTTGCCCTCAAGTTTTGGAATTTAAATTGTTTGATTAAAAGGTTTAATTTTGAAAGTCTAAATTCTAAAACCCGTAGTTTTGAAAAGTTCAAATTACACCCTTATGGTTTTGTTAAGTTAATTAAAAGTGTAATTAAAAGAGAGTTAATAAATCCATAACCACATGGTTTATATTTAATCAAATGAAAAGTGTAATTTATTAAATTAAACCACCTAGTATTTTAAAAGCGTAAAATACACCCTTATACTATATATAACATTAAAAGTCTAATATTATATAAAACTGCTAGTCTTACCGTTAGCAGACCTCATTCACGAAGCCGATCTATAAGGGAGGTATAAGGTTATGGCCTATAAAATGGTCGTTTAATGGGTGTCCACTCTCGCCCACCGCTTCCTTGATTGGTGGAGGGTCGTTAGCCGAACGGGTAGGATAGGGCAAACTCTTTACATTAAAAGTATAATGAAATATAAAGTAACTAAATGTTTTTACAAAATTCCCAATCTTATTTACTTTAGGGAAAAAGTGAATTTGATGCAATTCCATGAAATTACACTTTATACCATTGCGAAGACGTTAGTGGAGCGTGTGTGGCTAACCGGCACACTAAATGGGTTCTAAGCAAAGGTAGTAAAGGGTGACTCGATGTTTTTCATAGTTCAGTAGAGCGTGTGTGGTTAACCGGCACATCGAATAAGTGACTGTAACATTGGGGGCACCATGTAACTTTGCATGGTTATTCACACCCTGTTTTGTGATCCTCGGCATCCCAGTCACAAATCGAGGGGCATATCAAGATTTAAACATGTCATTGAAAAGTTCAATGAATCTCAAAAGACCTAGGAGTTTTCAATACATTTGAAACTTAAATTTCCTTTTCGTTTTTCATAGTGGAAATTGGTAGGGGTATTCGTTTGGATGGATCGGTTTAATCCGATCCGATCAAGTGAATCCAAATTAATTTCGGTTTTCAAAACGTAGATCCAAATAGTCCAAACTAAATTCAAATCCGATCCGATCCAACAAAATTATAATTCGATTGGATCGGTTTTTTTACAATTCGGTTTTTAAGAATTAAGACATTTCAACAAATATATAACTTTAGTATTAACTTACTTTATAATATAAACTAAAAAATATTGTTTAATTAGTTGTGAATTAAAACTTATAAATAACTATCAAGAAAAATATATTATAATTTACTACTTTATAGACAATTTTTTTGATAAGAAGTACATATTAAAGTATTATAATAGATGAAATTTTTTAATATAATAAAAGAATAATTTAGTAAATTTATAAATTATTAAAGATATATATTAAAAAGAACAAAATAATAAATTGCAATTCGGTTTTTTTGGACTATTCGGTTTTTATTTTATAAACCAAAACCAATCCGAAATCCAAAATAATAATTCGGTTTTGCTAAAAACCAATCCAAAATCCGAATATCCGAACCAAATAGTCCGATCCAAATTGTCCAATTGGACAATTCGGTTTTATCCAAATAGTGAACAGTCCTAGAAATTGGTAAATCGTCATTTACCTACCTTCAAATATTCTGCAACTAGATTACGGCATCCCTCTTCTAGGTTGTAGAGTATTGTGTTGGATCCTAGCCTCGATGTTTCATTTGGGTGTCACATCAAGGATTCTAATCAACTTAACTTGAATTTTCTACCGTTTTGTAGATGTCTAGTTATGACAATCATGGTCTTCCCAAATCCCATGGAACAAGCTTTCCAAACGAAGATGATATTCCACGATATGATCGAGGAACAAGAGATCATGCTTCACTACCTCCACCTTCTCCAATTATTCCCCCTAACCCACAAGTTCGAAGACTTAAAAAGTTCAAGCTCACTCAATCCCTTTTGGCAAGTAAACATGGGAAACCTGTGTGTGTACACGTCTTAGAGATGAAGTCACACATTGATAGGTTAAGGATGTTGGGTGTCGAGATTTAAGATAAGTTGGTTGTTGATTGGGTTCTTCAGTCGCTTCCTGAATCGTATAGTGAGTTCGTTAGAGAGTACTATATGATGGATCATGACGTGACCCTCATTGATTTGACCTATTTGCTTATAGATGTTGAATCAGTAATGATTTGGCGAGTTGGTCGAGCAAATTTGTCTGGTGAATCAAACTCCCAAACTTCAATGGACATTGAAAATGGTGACATTGGAGATCCAGAAAAGGTAAATTCTGAGATAGTTCCTTGTGCCATTACAAAAGAGCCCATTTGCTTTTATTGCCAAGAGAAGGGGCATTGGAGATGAAGTTGCCCTATTTACCTGAGAGATCTAAGAGATGGGAGAGTCAAGACGTATGGCTCCACTTCAGGTAAAATCCATTAACTAACTCTTTTAAGTTACTATTCTAGATTCTTAATACATGATGTGATAAGATTACATTTTGATGTTTTGTAGGATCGAAGAAAAGAGAGGAAGCTTAAGGGAAAAAGTGAGCTGAATCTAATCGTGAAGAAATGGATTTCGATCGCATTGATTGAAGATTGGATTCTTGAGCTACTACTTGGAGTTAGAATAGATTGCTAAGAAATATGTATTAACATAGTTTTTCAATTGAATTGCATTGTAAGGACAAATTTTTCCGCAATAAAATAAATTTTGATTTTATATTATTTATTTATCCTTGCAATGGCGTGTATGAAAAAATTAATGTTTGAAGGTTTCTATTATTAGCAATAATGGATTTGATTCTTAATTATGTTATTTGTGGAAATGTCAAGAATTTACCAAATAGGGAGAGTTTCTCATTGCCCAAGTTTCAATTGGACAAAAACTTGGAATCATACAACTTGGTTGCGTGATGAATGAGAAATTTCATATTTGGAAATTAGACTAATTCGTTAACAAAGTGTCAAGTGAAGGACTAGGAAATCGAGTACACAAGGTTGTGTGTTGATCAAGTCCATGTAACGCCCGCGTTTCCAGGCTAGGCATTATCATTGATGTAATAGTCTAGGTTAACCCTTGTAACTCTTTTTGGAGTATTAATGATGAAATATTTGAGTATTATGTGAATTATGTGTTTATTTTCTTAATTATTATAATTTAATGAATTAAGAATAAAATAAGCGTCAAAATTTAAGTGTAAAATAAACCCGATATCTTTGCTTAAAGATGTAGTGGTCGAAACAAGGATTCCGAAGATATAAAGAATGCCGAAATCCGAGTTATAACGAAGAAGTTATGACTTGTCGAAGTTTCGCGACAGAACTGGCAACGCTGAATGACATAAAATGTGAAATTTACGTTAGAGCGATATTTAGCCTTAGTGATCTAAACGAAATTCGTAGAGTTCGTTAAACCGAGAGCGTGCATAAAAGGAACACCCAAATCTGACTTCGTATGAGGAAGTTATGATTTTCTGAAGTTTCGACTTGGCTGTATGCAGCCTGAATACTCGATTTGAGATCGAGCGGTTTTTAGCCGAAACAATCTAAACGAGAATCGAAGATCTCGTTGTTAGTAGCGAAACGATGAAAAGTTAGGCGAGAACGGACGTCGGACGAAGAAGTTATGAATTTATAACGAAGTTTTCCTGTCCGAGTCTACTAAAAATAAAAGTCAAAATTAGCCGACGGAGTCTAAACGAGAGTTGTAGAGCGTAGTCTCACCTACGCGTGGATATAAAGAACGTCGAAAATGGAGTTCGTATAAAGAAGATATGAATTTCCGAACTTTATTAAATAATTAATATTTAAACTTAATTAATAAATCCGGTATTATCCGAAGGGGAGCCATCAGACTTACCCGAAGTACGCCCAGTGTACAGCGAAGCATGACACGCCTCGCACTCGAGTTCTTCGGATGACGCATGCAGTGACGAATTCGGACGCGTACGCCCTGCGTACGGCTGTACGCCCAGCGTACTGCGAGGCTTCAGCCTCCTATAAATAGGATGCGAGGGTTCCGGGCATATTTGCTCAGTTCCTCTCTTTTTCGTGCCGAAGCTCTGCGTGTAAACCCCTGAAGCCATCCCGACACCCCGGATCTTATATCCAAGTTAAGAAGGAAGTTTTACGCTCCCGAGATCCCGAGAGGTGCGATTCCCGAGCCGAAGCTCTGCCAGCGAGGAGTTCGATTTTTGTGAAGATCTTCCAGATCTACGGAGAAACACTACTTCTGCACGTCGTAGTGCTGTCTGATCATCTTCTGATCAAGTTAGTGTGTAGTTACTTTCTTCTAACGCATAAGTATGAAGTATTTTATACAAAATACGTGTTATGTGTATAATTTTGTTGTTATGTGTGTGAATGTATATTCACTTTCTTCTATCTCATAGATCTGATTTATTCTCTATGAAATACGTGTTATGTGGGTGTGCCTCATCTGTTATGCGGAATATGTATTGATTGAACATGCTATACAGGTTTTAAACTATGTATAAAAATATATATTTTTATCTACTAATATGTTGGGTAGAACATGGGTAGATAGTTGGTGTGTAATAAACAGATGAGAGGCCTCGATGTTGTTGTTGTTGATCTAGTTATTCAGCGGAGTATGGATAACGACCACGGACTCTTTCTAGACAGTCTTGTGGAATGCTAGCAGGTTCATAACATGTAGGTGTTGTGAACGATGTGTTCACCGGTGTACTCTATCCCCCTCATGGTTGCCTTTAGGATATCTATTGTTGAGGAAACCCCTTAGCAGTAATGTCTGTCCCGATGAAAATCCTAGATTAGGTCCCTTGAGATAGATGTTGTTTTAGGGACGTAAAGTGAGGATAACGGGAATGGGTAATCGGGTTATTGTTGGTTGGTGAAATTAAATATAATTTATTTATTGTGGGTTGAAAACCCTATATGCTCACCAGGCTCCCAAGCCTGACCCACTCAGTTTATTTGTATTACAGGAAGTGGCACGAGGGCATAAGATGGATGAATCATCAAGTTGTTTTGTTTACAAGTCTGTATATGTATATATTTGTTGAACGTTGTAATGTTATCGTTTATGCTTTATGGTCTGTATCGAAACATGACATCCCGAGTTTTGATTATATAATGAAAATGCATCTTTTGATGAAATGCTTTGCTAAATATTATTTTATCATATTTTGTTTTGGGAACAAATTCCGTAACTCTTTTAAAGCAAAAGGATTTACTCTGAAATTATTTTAAAAAGCATAAATGAAAATCGGTCTTTTCTGGCCGTGATTTTGGGGATGTCACAGTCCACCACAAGAGTAACAAACATACTTGTCATGATTTACTAAGGTTTAGTAAATATGATTATACTTATAAGATTAAGTGTAATTCTTAGTTGATTGAAAGAGTTTCAATAAATAGCAGAACGAATAAAGAAGAATCAAGTAGGCAGAAAAATAAAAGTTTCTCTATTCTAAAAAGAAGGGAGAGTACCTTTTATTGTGTTTTATGATAAGTCTTAATGATTAAGAACCATATCTCAATTGATCCTCTAAGTTATTCTTAGTACATTTGTATGTCTAAGAAGAGGAATCGAGAATTGTGGAAATGGTTAAATCAAGAAGTCAATCATACTTCGTTCCAATATCAAGTCTTAGAGTTATACTCCAATATTGTGAATTGAGTGACAAGTCTTAAGAAGGTTTATAACACAACAAATGTGGAATTTGGAAAATTTTTCTTATTCTTGCACATTTGAAATTGGTAAGTTGTGTTGTCTTGGATAAGACAAAGACCAACTAGGACCAATTATGTGAAGTGTTTTGTCTTGATAAGAACTACACTAACTCTTGAATATTTGTTTTGTCAAGGAATGTTTCTTGACAAGAGAATATTATATGTCAAGGAGTCAGTGGGAATCTTAATGGTCTTGAAAGGTTTCAAGAACAAATCAAGAATAAACCTTATCGATCATCACTAGCACACGACTTGAGGTTTACAACCTATCGTGTTGACATTATTTTGTTTCTGTGCCATTCCAGTTGAGTTAATTATGTATGTGAGTTCTATGAGTTCTCATTTGAATGCATAAAGACAAAATACCTTGATCGATGGAAAGTACATTGATATGTAAGGATAAGTTGCTAAAATACTTGGAAGACATGGTGGGCACTCGTGTTGCGATAAGGCAAGAAATCAAGATTAAGAAAGTTCAGTCCATATGGGTTTGAATTTGTCACAAACTTGGTTTTGGAAAATTCACATGGATAGGAACACATACACCATAAAATCTAAGTGTCATAAGATTCCATCCTTCATGAAAATAACTGTGAAGAAATGCTTTCACTAAGAGAGATTTTAAGAAGATAACAATTGTGAAAATTGAATTCTCAAATTCGATTATGGTTACGGCATCCCTTTCCATAGTTCGAATTGTGAGATTTGGCAATTAGTTTAACATTTGGGACTTATTGATATAAGTTCTGAATTGTTTAGACACACATATGAGCTATCTAAGGCATAGGTGTATAAGTTTAAAAAGCTTAGATAAAGGCTTATCGGAGCATCTAGTATTAGAAATGTGAACTTCATAAATTCAATAGGCAATGTTTTCTGGAAGTTCAACTGTTTTCTGAATACATGTCAAAGCTAGTGGGAGCATAAGTGTTATGCTTATATGACAATAATCATCATGATAGTGGGAGCATGATAATTATGGTAGGTTTCAAGTTAGCAATATTAATTATAGAAAACAAAAGTTATACTTTGCAAAGTCGTAAGGGTTGAAAAGTTGTTTTGCTATAATTAAGGGAGAGAATATTATGTTTCATTTCAAATCTAAAGGCTTAGATTGTGGAATGTTAATAAATTTAGTCAAGGATACATAGTGCGTTCTCAAATTTCGATTATGATTACGGCATCCCTCTTCATAGTTCGAATTGTGAGAACATGACACATAAAATATTATGGCAGAAGATTGATAAAGTATCACATCTTTATGTAAGACATTATGCATCGTGTCCCATACGCTTCGGGTATAGGATCGATTGCAAATGCTATAATATTTGACCATTCTAAAATTTTCCAAATGTCTAGCGCATTAAGAGGGAAAAAGGACTAGAATCGGTTTTGACTAAAATAATTAAACAACTATCAAAGGACGATCCAAAGTCCGCTGAAGATTGGTTGCTTGTGAGTAGTTGGAAGTATGGTATTGGATGGACCATATCGACATTATTATGAATAGATAAGATTCTATTAAGAATGAGTTGTCATATGGCAAATATGGAAATGTTTCCATATTGGGAGTTGGATATTGAGAATCTATGTCTAGATTAGAAACTTTTATGCAAGAAGGATGTTCAAAGGAATGTACTTTGAGTGAGAGACATCATATCTATAGAATTGTTTCTGATAGAGATTGGTCAAGTCTTGATGATTTTGAGCTATGACTTTACAAAAGGATCATTGCATAAAATGTTAGAATCTAGCATATTCTATAAGTGACAAGAATTTGATGTTCTTATACTTATGATAAGGATTGGGAGTTGTGAAAAAAGTATGATTAGAAATGTGTTCATTTGATCTATTTCACAAAGTAAGGACCATAAGTAAACATTGTGTGCATGCTAAGAGCATGGGACAATTGTAGTAATAATTCAAGTAATAAGTTAATTAACCGAAACAAAAAATAATGAGTAATCGATATGGTGATAAATAAAAGGTGTTTTATTTATACTCAAAGGTTTGGGACCATATAGGATTAGTATTATTCTTGTGTTTCACTTTGCATGTTTTGACTTCCTGAATAATTAATTATTTCAGAATAATCAAATTATTCGAATGGTCCACAGTCGTTCATATGTTGGAAGTAGGTATGAATGAAGACTGTCATGAATTGGTTTGTAGATTGTCTAAAGTGTATTAGACATAGCAAAGGTTTGTTGCAACGTTCGTGAGTGCTTATGAATATGATTTTGAGCATTAGATTAAACCCACGCTCACAAGAATCACTTCATGAATTTTATCACGAGTGATTGTGAGTCGATAATATTGTATATTCTTGAAACCGAGACGTGTGAGTTGTTATTTGTTGGTCGGTTGCACATTGATGATAAGTAAACGCACCAGTAACTTGGTGTTATCAAACTTATTGTTGTGTGTGATTCGATGAGTGAATACAAGCAAGCATTGAGTCGAAGTTTATCCGTTCCTTCACTACTAGAAAAATAGCCTTTTACGACGTGCAATTAACGACGCACACTGATAAAGGACGTGCATTTGTGAGTTCCCTAAAAATTAATGTTAGTTTTCCAAAATTTGAAGGATAGATAACACGCATTTTTGCGTACCATAAAATTAGTGTCAGAAAAAAAAAATACGAAGGGCACCTACAAAAAAATGTGCGTCGTGTAACTGTGTCGCTTTATATTTTTTTTAAGGAAACACGCGTTTTATGGGGGAAAATAAAATCCAAATAATTAACCCCCCGCCTATTGATGTGCACAAAAGTACTCACTAATTTTAATATTTATAACCTAACAAACTTAACTATCTATGCACTTATAGGCAGTGTACCTAGTCAGATTACAGTATAGCTTGGGTAAGTCAGGTGTCGATCACAGGGAACGGGGTTCTAATTAATTTACTTACTATTAAATTAACCTAATTTATTAACAAATTTAATAAAGGGTTTTATCTGATTTCACAAGATCAGATGAACTTAAATCCAATTCAATAAGTAAAAACACACACTCTTGTTTAGATTGAATCCACTTTTCCCTTATGGCTAGCTAACAATTACGGATTACTAAGCTGGTTTTTACTTATATTAGTAATTTAGTTCTATTTTACCAATATTTAACTAATTCATGTCAAACCATGTATGTTCACACATAATTAAACACAGAACTAATTATAGTTGTAAATATGCTATATAAGATTTGTTGTGTAAACGCAATTATGATCACAATTCTCGTTCTCTAGCACAGCTAAACTTTAATTTATTCTAATTACTAACTAAGATTGGTCAATCCTAGCTCTAACAATTCAATGTTCACTAAATTATTAGGTAAACAGGTTCATGCAGTTTAATGGTCACCAAGCTACACAGAACATGTAATTAAGCAATTAGATAAACAAATATTAACATGCTAGGTCATGCAAATCAAACACAAGCAAATTTTCACCAACTAAGCTTAATCCATAATCATATAACTATTCATAAGTTCAAAGCTTCATCTAGCTAAACAAGAGTAGCTAGATTCAGCTGCTCATCATAGTAATTAAACTAACACAGCTAAAACTAATGAAAGACATGTTCTAAAAAATAAACCTTTACTTCTTTTGGTGTTGAAAATCCTCTTCCAGAGCCTTTCTTTCGTTCTTGTTCGTCTCCTGGAACTCTTTTTCTTCTGCCAAAAGTCTCCCTTTTCGTAATAATCAGGATAACTTATATAAGCCTTAAAAACTCGCGCCACGTCGTGGCCAGGTTGCGGCACGTCGTGGGCTTCAAGCAATCCGTATCCTTCAAGGAAATCCTCCGCGTCGCGATGCTTATCTTCTGGAACACCCATGCCACGTCGTGGGCTTCATCGCCACGTCGTGAATTTAGCTCTTATCGTGAATTTATTATTTTCTTGTCTTCCAAGCCTCCCATGTTCCCCATTTTGTCACCTTTGGTCCCTTTCTTCGAAAATCCTTTGTATTGACTGAAAATCACAATTTAAACTCATAAGTATCATTATTCTAAACATATTATCAATTTATTAATAAAAATGTACTTAAATACTGCCTAAAAATAAGTGTAAATATGGCAATATCAAAATACCCCACACTTAGGCTTTGCTTGCCCTCAAGCAAATTTCAACTTAATTCTTAATTACTACAACTACACAGAACAATCCGACTCTAGTTCAGCCATTATGCCAAAACCTCAACGCATGCATTTGTGTCTAAAATTCTCCTAAAGTACCCCCCCCATACTTTAAATACTCACAATCTTCATAAACACTCGCCCACTTTTTCCGAACAATGCTCATTTCATGCAACCCTCCGAATCCATCCGCAGAAAATCTCCTAACCTCAAGGTATTTTTAGTTGAGCAACCTAAGCATACATAATCTAGAATTACAATTTTCCGATACCACTATGGAGCTTTATTTGAATTCTTCATTTCTTTGACATTTTGATCTTTGATTTCTTTGAATTCACCACCTTTGTTGATTTGATTTCTGGTATCTTCAACTTTTTGGATTTCTTAAGAATTTTGATCTTTTGATCTTCACTTTATTTGCTCCAAAATTCTTCACACTTTTTTTCGTAATTCTCTTTTTTTTTTTTTTCAAATCCCTACATGCTTAAGCAGAGGCGCTCAACCTCAACCTTTATTGGTTAATGATAATAATTTTCCTGGATACATTTCAGGTTTAGGCTGCTAAACATATTGCATCCCTCAAACCAAGCGGGGTTATGTTTTTGTTCCATGATTTCACTAAAATAAGGGAGGCCACAAATGCACTATAACGTATATTGGCTCAACTAAACATTTGAACTTTCATCGGATCATTCCGCATAATACTAGCAATTATAGCTCAAATTATTATTACTAGATTCAATTAATTTTAATTGTAATTTCAAAATTTTCTAGCAATTTACTTTTTCTACCCCTACCCCACACTTATTTCATACAATGCCCTCATTGTATGTATAAAACAAATCAAAATTAAAGACAAGGGAGAAAAAGGAACAGACTCCCCTGGGATAGTGGCGTGAGCATCTCCAAAAGCGTGGACAATGTACAATTGGACTTCCAAAAATAGAAACTCGGTGTAGAACTGGTTGAATACGTAAATAAACCACGAACCGAACTCGAAACGTCAATTCGTCAAAGTGTGTATTTGTAAGGAAAAATGTGGCAATGATAAACTGGATCACGTCGTGATATGGGTTGAAACCGCGAACACCAAAAAGCTAAACTACTATAAATTGCAAGAGCGCCACGACGTGGCACAAGGAGTTCACGTCGTGGAAACTGAACCTCAGCAGAAAATGACTTGTTTGCTTTATTTACTCTAGCAACTTTGACCAATGGCTAACTGGTTTCCGACGCTTCTATGCAAATATATTTCCCAACTATAACCTCTCTCCTAATAGACCCCACACTTATCTTGAATTGTGGTTCCGACTCACGACTCTTAGCTTCTTTGACTAGACAAACACGACTCGAAAGTTAACCTTCTATGCTCCTTAGAATTCCAACGCTAATCTGAAAAATTAGATCAACCCAAAAGAAAAATAAAGTAACATAATAGTCTTAATAAAGTTTTACATCACACACTAAAGTTAACATAAAAAAAACTCAAAAACAGAGCAAAAGAAATAAAATCAATCATCATCTTGATCTTGTGCTCCACTCGGCCCTGCTTCATCATCTTGCGGACGCCATAGCTACTCCCATGTCGGAAAATAGGGATACTGTGGTGGCATAGAAGGTGGTCGGGTCACACCCAAATGTGAATAGATACCCTCAGTAAGCTGGGTATGGTAAATAGCATGACCTCGTAGATTATCCAAATACGTTCCCACCCGACTCTGAAAAGGGTCGGTGGGTACTCCCTGCACATACTGCGAAGCAGCACGCTCTCGTTCGACCTCACCTCTAGCCCGCACATTCCGACGCCTCGGCCTGGCTGGTGGCTGCTGTCCCGGCTGCACTTCCTCCTGTTCGTCATCGATCGGTGGTATAACAAAGCGACCCCCGATATTCACCACCGCGCGCATCACACCCAGGACTTGAATGGTCAAGTCTGTGTCCGGGAATCGAGTGAGATTCCTCACAAAGTCATGGGTCAAAATTTGATATGACCTAGCCAGGCGAGTAACCAAATGCCCCCCAGTAATCGGGCTCCCAGGCCTAGAATTGGCCGCTTTCTTCCCCATAAACCTTGCCAACATATAAGGCAAATCACAACAAACCCCCGGGGTAATAAGTGTCCATAAATAAAATAGATTCTGGATGGGGACCTTATCACCATGATGCTTGTGATTGATTGAAAACGTGATAAGGCGGTGCAAAAATCGGAACACAGGATTTCGTATTTGTGACTCACTCGAGTCACGAGTGTTGTACTCATGGTTGGAAATGCCCCGCCAAAACTGGACATCCAAAGTACCCGGAGTAAAATCCCGCACACATCCAAGCAAGAAAGGAATAAAAAATGGAGATTGCGTCTCCACTTCCGTATAGAGCCCCATACGCCAAGCAAACTCCCGAAGACTACACTCACGATATACACCTCCAAGACAAAACACAAGTACCCTATTGTAGGTGACATCAAGGGTGCGCTCTTCAAAACAAACGGTAGAGAAAAATTCTACCGACAATTCCCGGAACACGGGTTCTTGAATGGCGAATAAATTCCTCCACCCGTGACAAGTGAACGAAAATTGATCTCCAACATAAGTCTTCGACCAATAACGGTCCAGCTCCACTACCATTCCCACTCTACCAAGCCATCCCCAATCAATAATTGGGGCTATTGCAAACTCCCTATTGTATAACCATCCAAGCCGATTCTCGTAGGTTGTTAGCAACGTTCGGGGAATGTTTTGAGGAAACTGGTATAGAGGATGTATGCTTGCTACATCAATCGGGTCCTCTTCCTGCTGGACAGCTCGTCGTGGTCCCATTCTGCAAACAAAAGCAAAGCAAAGCAGCAACGAAGAACACATTAAAACATATATTAATGGTCTGCCAGAAGTCACGACGTGGCCAGGATGCGCCACGTCGTGGGTCACGTCGAACCCAGATTCTGAATCGGTTATGTTTACGTGCAATTTCCATAAAAATAGTTCTTGGGGTTTGTTCCTATGGACTTTTAACTAACATGCAAACTAGATTCAACCAATTTCGTGAATCATTCAAACCCTAATCACGAAAACTTGAAATTGGAAGAAGTAATTGCAAAATAATGAGTAAAACACATACCAAATGGAGTAATTAGCAAGATCTTGCAATGAATTTGGAAGTATAATAAGAAATTGGCAGTAGGGTCGTGATGTTCCCGTGAGTGCGGTAGTCTTCCAAGTGGGGGATAAGGGTTTTCTCGGTCAAAGGGTTTTAAGCGATTGGTCCCCCCTGATTTTTAAAGGCCACGACGTGGCGGGATCTGCCCACGTCGTGGACCTTAAATTTCCTAAGATTGCGAATTATAGTTAAGCCCACGACGTGGCGCAACCTGGCCACGACGTGGGAGCTGTCAGATGCCAAATTTTAATAATATTCATCTAATTAACTAATTTCTTTGCAAATCATTCATTATTTAAAGTCCCCTACAGCTATTTCTCTGCTTATTACCGGTTTTTAGATGATGAATGGATGTCTTTCCTAATTAAAAAGAAAATAAAAAGAAAAAATTGCAAACCAAACTCGGGTTGCCTCCCGAGAAGCGCTTCTTTTTCTTGGAGTCTTGAGTTGGACTCCGTGCCTTCTACGTTGACTCTTTGGAAGAGTCTACCACCAGGATCTTTTGTTCCTTGGACCGCCGTTTATAAGCTTGAACTCTCCTTTTATACGCCTTCTTTGAATTTTCTTTTTTAGTTTTTCCATCTTTTTCATGCTTTCGTTTTGTGCCCTTTGTGTGTTCCTTGCTCTCCATAGCGTTCCCCTCTTCTTTCACCACCGGCCTTGTTACTTTTGAAGTGACATCCTCTTCATCACTTGTCATTTCCTCGTCCTCTTTGCTCACCCAAGAAGGTGGGTTCTTGTAGGCTATGACTTCAATCAAATACGGAACAGATGCCCTCGGTTTTGTCCTCTTGTCTACCTTCATCGCTTCTTCCATAAGCTTTTCCAACTCTTCTAGTTCATTCTCTTCATTAATCGTGAACACCTCTTCTTTATCTTCTTGAAAGTCATTTCTTATCCCGAAGACTTCTTGCTCATCCCCAACCCTCAAAGTGAGCTTGGACTCGCGGATATCAACCAGGGCACCAACAGTGTTAAGCAATGGCCGACCAAGGATTATCGGAACATCTGTGTCTTCTTTCATGTCCAAGACTACAAAATCTATTGGAAAAACAAATTTTCCAATTTTCACCAAAATATCCTCCACTATGCCTCGGGGTTGTGTCACCGAACGATTTGCCATGTGAATCTTCATTTTTGTAGCCTTCATCTTCTGAATCTCCAATTTTTGATAAAATGAAAAAGGCATTAGATTAATGCTAGCCCCGGAATCGGCTAAAGCATTAACCTTCATTTTATTCCCAAACTCGCATGGAAGAGTGAGGCGTCCAGGATCCCCCATCTTTTCTGGTGTTTCTCCCAGCACAACTTTTGAAATTTGCTCACTTAGAATCACTGTAGACTGTTTCTTTAATTGCCTTCGCGTATCTATCAAGTCTTGCAGTAATTTCTGGTTCTCGGAAGCTTTGGATAAGGACTCAACAAAGGGAGTATTAATTGGAATCCCTTTCACATGTTTCACAAACTCTAAATGTTCCTTTTCCAGTTGACTAAGTGTTGCACGGGTGGGAAATGGCATAGGTGGATGATAATCTGGAATGGGCTCAAAAGATTTTTGCTCAGACTTGCGCCACGTCATGGCCAGAGGTGTGACACGTCGTGGCGAGCCTGGTTCAGCATTCTCTCCATTTTCGATCCTTGATTTCTTGGGCTGCTGCGGTTGTTCTTCCAACGCCTCCAGGAACTCGGATATTGTATCTTCTTCAGTATCGATGGCCATTACGTGAGATTGGGCTTTTACTTCGGGATTCTTCGGAGACAATTTTTCATGGACTAAAGTGGCTAGTTGACCAAATTGTACTTCAAGGTTATGGATGGAGGCTTGCTGGTTTTTTATCATTGTTTGTTGTTCCATGATGGCGGAATCCGTGGCATCATGTCTCTTTTCCGAAGTCTCCATAAACTTCATCAAAATGGTCTCTAGGTCGGGTTTCTTCTCGATTGGTGGTTTCTCCTTTTGGTAAAAGCCTCGACCTGTCTGCCTATACTTCTCTTCTTTTTGCTTTTTATATTCTTCATATGGCAGCCACTCCCTCTTTGGTTTCCTCCAGTCGTCATCAAACTTATCCCCTCTAGAGTAGCACACTTGAGCTTTTCTGTTCCCACACTCATCCATATTGCAGTCCTTGGTCAATTGTGGACCACTGCATCGCTCGCACCCCACTCTTATGGCATGTATCGACTGGTCCATTTGTGTTATCCGGCGATCCATGTTATTTAGCATGGCCATGACAGCTGCAATGTCTTCAGTTTGGGCTCCTCCACCGCCTTTACTTCCGTCTTGCCTCGTTGTTATGGTATTCGCGGGAGTGTTTCGCGAATTCTTCGATGAGCTCCTTGACTTCCCTTGGATTTTTCTTTGTCAACGGTCCTTGAGAATCAAGGAGTTGTCTTGTCATTACATTGACCCCATCATAAAAGATTGACATCTCTTGCTGCACATTTAGGTCATGTTGAGGGCAATTTCTGAGTAAGCCCTTGTACCGCTCCCATGCTTCGTATAGTGACTCCCCCGGTTGTTGCTCAAAGTTAGCTATCGCCTTCTTGAGTTTGGCTATTTTGGATGGCGGGCAGAACTGGTCCAGGAATTGCTCACGCATTTGAGCCCATGTGGTGATTGTACCTGGTGGGAGTGCTTTTAACCACTCCTTAGCAGCTCCTTTGAAAGTGATGGGAAGCATCCTAAGCAAGACTGTATTCCTGGTGACATTTGGGACATTGAAGTAATCCGCAATGTCGTTGACTTCGTCTAGATGCTTAAAAGCATCCTCATGATCCTTCCCGAAAAATGGGATGTCCTTCAGTGCTGTCAATATGTGTCCCTTCAGCTCGAATGTGGCAGTGGCAGGAATTGCGGGTTGGACTAGCCCAGGACCCATATCTTCTCGGATCCGCTTTTTGTATGCTCCCATGGACATTTCTTCAATCGCTGCCATCTCGTTCCTTGGCTCGTTCTCGGGTTCACTTGTGTGTTCTTCAAATTCTGGCTCGGTATCACTTTCGGACTCGGTTTGCACGGGTGTGTGATCCAAATGCTCAAGATTACTCTTGTGCTTCGCTGATGAGCTGGACTCTCCTGTCTTCTTTCCCGACTTCCTAGAAAAGGCTGACTTCAATTCTTGCAAGGGCGTCTTTTTCTTGTGAAGTGCAGATTCGGGGTCTTCCAGTGGTGGCACCAAGTGTGTGTTTGAGCTTCTGGTCATGAACTCCTGCAACTTGCTAAACTAAAACGTAAAACTGAACTAAAATAAGAAAAACTAACTACCAACTAAAAAAAATTTAAAATTTTTTTGCCTGTCCACGTCGTGGCAAGTATGTGGCCACGTCGTGGACTCTTTGAAAAAAAAAATTATTTTGCTGAAAAATTAACTTTTTGTGGCTGTGACTCCACAAGAAGGATCGATTAATTTAATGCAAATAAATAAACTAAAAACTAAGCCGCTTCCCCGGCAACGGCGCCAAAAACTTGATGTGCACAAAAGTACTCACTAATTTTAATATTTATAACCTAACAAACTTAACTATCTATGCACTTATAGGCAGTGTACCTAGTCAGATTACAGTATAGCTTGGGTAAGTCGGGTGTCGATCATAGGGAACGGTGTTCTAATTAATTTACTTACTATTAAATTAACCTAATTTATTAACAAATTTAATAAAGGGTTTTATCTGATTTCACAAGATCAGATGAACTTAAATCCAATTCAATAAGTAAAAACACACACTCTTGTTTAGATTGAATCCACTTTTCCCTTATGGCTAGCTAACAATTACGGATTACTAAGCTGGTTTTTACTTATATTAGTAATTTAGTTCTATTTTACCAATATTTAACTAATTCATGTCAAACCATGTATGTTCACACATAATTAAACACAGAACTAATTATAGTTGTAAATATGCTATATAAGATTTGTTGTGTAAACGCAATTATGATCACAATTCTCGTTCTCTAGCACAGCTAAACTTTAATTTATTCTAATTACTAACTAAGATTGGTCAATCCTAGCTCTAACAATTCAATGTTCACTAAATTATTAGGTAAACAGGTTCATGCAGTTTAATGGTCACCAAGCTACACAGAACATGTAATTAAGCAATTAGATAAACAAATATTAACATGCTAGGTCATGCAAATCAAACACAAGCAAATTTTCACCAACTAAGCTTAATCCATAATCATATAACTATTCATAAGTTCAAAGCTTCATCTAGCTAAACAAGAGTAGCTAGATTCAGCTGCTCATCATAGTAATTAAACTAACACAGCTAAAACTAATGAAAGACATGTTCTAAAAAATAAACCTTTACTTCTTTTGGTGTTGAAAATCCTCTTCCAGAGCCTTTCTTTCGTTCTTGTTCGTCTCCTGGAACTCTTTTTCTTCTGCCAAAAGTCTCCCTTTTCGTAATAATCAGGATAACTTATATAAGCCTTAAAAACTCGCGCCACGTCGTGGCCAGGTTGCGGCACGTCGTGGGCTTCAAGCAATCCGTATCCTTCAAGGAAATCCTCCGCGTCGCGATGCTTATCTTCTGGAACACCCATGCCACGTCGTGGGCTTCATCGCCACGTCGTGAATTTAGCTCTTATCGTGAATTTATTATTTTCTTGTCTTCCAAGCCTCCCATGTTCCCCATTTTGTCACCTTTGGTCCCTTTCTTCGAAAATCCTTTGTATTAACTGAAAATCACAATTTAAACTCATAAGTATCATTATTCTAAACATATTATCAATTTATTAATAAAAATGTACTTAAATACTGCCTAAAAATAAGTGTAAATATGGCAATATCACCTATTCATCCCAAAAATTCCATGCCTCTTCGAATTAGGGCCTTCGTCTTCATCCACAGCTTCCTCAATTCCTCGATCCATCACCTCCACCAAAAACCTAATTCTCGGTTCCAACAAGTTCTTACACTCTTAATTCGGTCCTAATGAGCTGAGGATTTAGGGTTCTTACCTCCCGGTTATCAATTTGAGCCGATGATTTAGGTTTCTAAATCCGACCCTAATTTTTTCTATCTCACTCTCGTATTTCCATCTCATCCCTCTCGCCTGGTTCAAAACACATAAGGGGCAACGAGGAGTTGTTGTCTAAGACGTTACAGGTGGAGGTGCAGGAGAAGACATAAGGGGAGATGGAGTTTAACTCGGGCAACGCCGGAGGTGCATGAAGCGGTGGGAATGACGTGGAGCTGTTGTCTAAGACGTTACAGGTGGAGCATAAGCTGTTTGACTTTGATCTCAAGGAGAAACCACACGGTCGTTGCCTGAAGATTTCGGAGAAGAAGTCGGCGACAAGGTCCACCATAATCGTACCTTTCAATGGAATCTCTTGGTTCTTTGATATCTTCAACTACTACGTCACTTCTGATGACCAAGATATTTCTAGCAAGAAACTTCAGGTTGATATCAAGGCAATTTATTATATTACACATTACACATACTATACATACACTTTCATATTTATTACTCTGCAAAATGTGGATTGACTTTCCTAGTTTCTTCAACAATTATCATAGATTTTTCTTTCAAAATTCAAATAACCTTCATATCTGTCCAATTACCTTTCTGATTAGGGTTCTTTCATCAAGTGTTTTACTTTGACATTGGGGAAAATAGAAAGGGTCGGTTTCTCAAGGTACGCAGTTGTGTAATTATGGTTTCAGTATGCTTAAAAACGTGGAAGCTTGTAGGTTTTTATGTTTGTGCTTGTATAATCATGTAGGAATCACTTGTGTGAACTTGTATTGCAATATGAATATACCTAAAGAGAATGCAATAATGTTTGTTCAGATTGCTAATCTTCACTAGGGGTATATTTGTCCGAAAAAGATCCTATTTTGATGCCATCACAAGATTCACGGCTGTCTGTGGGTACTATTAGACGTGAGGTTGGGAGTAAAGTAGCTGCAGTTGAACAAATTCAAGAGACCCCTCTTGTGATCAAATCGACTTCTTGTGAGAACTTTTTTTTTAAATTTATTTAATCACCATTTTGTTATCATCTTGTTTTGTATTTGAAATTATTTTTTATTTAATGTAAATTAATTGTATTTATGAATGGTTAAACATGACATCTGGTTCTGAGCAAAGGAAGGTGGGACCCAGTAAGCTTTAGGGAGTGGGGAAGAATGTGGCTTCAGAGTCATCTTCACGACCAGAATCATCTTCTCATGTCTCCTTTTCCATTTCCAGGCCTTTATCAAATTATAATAATAGGATGCAACCTGTCATCTTTAATTTAATTTTTTAGTAGAGTTAGGAACTAACTCTGTTTTTTTTTTACTTGTAGATTGCTCCTGTTATTCATGAATGGACATTGATGCAATGTGTCATGATTTACTTGAAATGGAGGGAAATAAATATGTTCACGTGGTTAGTGTAGTGTACATTGTTTATTATTATAAAATCTTGTTAGTGAAAAATTTTATATTATTTTTGTATTATACGTCAAGTAATTATACTGCTTAGGTTCCAAGCAAAACAGGTGATGGTTATGAAAGGAAAGAGGTCCTTTTAGAGGATCATGATCCAGTATGGTTGGAGCTCCAACATTCCCATATAGCAGATGTATGTCTTTTTTAGATTTTTTTATTTATTTGGTTTTGGTTTTTAATAAAATATATAATTATATAGCTTTTGATCAATGGTTCATTGTCAGGCTAGTGAACGCTTACATGACAAGATGACAAATTTTGTGTCCAGAAATGCATGGCAGGTTTGTTTGTTTGTTTTTTCTAGTATGAATGAGACCAAATGACCATTTTACCCTTACAATTCAACAAACATTTGTAATATCCATGAAATTTAACATGAATATTATGAGACTAAATAACGATGTAAATTTTTGTTGCTCATTTATTGGAGTCACGTGGAATGATTGATGAAGCTTTAGATGTTGCTACAGATCCTGATTATAGATTTGAACTAGCTATTCGGCTTGGTAAACTAGAGATTGTGAAGGTAAGCAAAAGATATTCCAATACTTGACTTTATGAATTATAATTAATAATAACATTTGTTTGTGTATATATGATATCACATAGTAGCACAAAGTGAGTCGAAATAGAAGCAATTGGTGAATTAGCAATGTCTACTGGACTGGTATGTGTCATTTTCAATATATTTATTTTTGGTTTTAGATAAATAAATCTAAAATAATAATAATTTATAAAACATTGCAGTTGGAAATGGCTAAATTGCAATGTAGCTACATGACCTACAAGACCATCTACTAAAGCAAGGTTGGTGTAAGAGTTGATGATGAGAACATTGTTCCAAGACCTTCAGTGAGTTATAATGATGTCCCTTAATAGCAATGTAGTATTAGGTTATATAGTTAGGGATGATTATTTGTATCTGACATGTTAGTGCAATGAATTATCTTTCTTATTTATTGTATTTTATTTTGTATTTTGTATGACATTAACTTTTGTGCAATGGATTGTATTTTTTGTAAATGGTATTTTATTTTCTATTATAAGACATGAAATGCAAATTTAATTTGAAAATTAGTCAACCTATAAATAATTTTTTTTTTAAAAAAAAATAAAAATTACGATACGCAAAAATCTGTGTCATCTTCATTTATGACATGGCCTTTCTTGACAGCGACTTTATTGATACGCATTGCGTGTCATAAATGTGCGTCGTAAATGCGCGTCATCTCTAGAGGACGCGCAAAAGCGCGTCGTCTCTCGTTATGACAGGGCCTTCCTTGACATGCATTTGCGCGTCATCTGAGCGTTTTACGACGCGCAATGAGCGTCGTAAAAGGCTGTTTTTCTAGTAGTGCTTTTTCCCAAAGTGGGATAAAAGTGATATATGTGGGCCCCTCGATGATTTAGTGATGACACCCTAAGCGCTTGGCCAAGCCGAGACTAATTTGATGTGTTCAATTGTAGTCTGTTGTCAGTCGTCATAAATCGGAAATCGGGAAACAACACATAGACTAAGAGAATGATTTCAATCCATGTCTCACATCTATGCGATATCAAGAATGGAGGAATATATGATCCCTTATCTAACGGACACGCTTCTGATAAGATCAGAGTTGACATCGGCTTTTGAAAGTTACGATTGCTAATCAGGATTTGAAGTCATACGCAGAATAGTTATTAGACTTATCCAAGTGGGAGATTGTTGGATTAGTGTCTAAGTCCATAACTATTTTGGTATGTACTTGACCCAATTGTGCATGGTCCTTTTGGGTTGCCTTCACCAAAGCAACTTGATATGATGATTTATGAAGAAAGAGGATTAATTATGATTTATTAATATATTATATGAATAATATATTAAAAGAGAAATCATATTGTTTAATTAATAATAGTCAAGAATTAATAAGAATTAATTTTGTGGCTAAAAGACATTAATTAAATAAAGGGGACTAGAATTGTCAATTGTGTGATAGTTGAATATTGGACGAATGGACTCTATATTAGAGGGGTGGACGAATTTTATGGGGAAACCCATTAGAAATCATCCAAGGCATCTAAGAAGGGAGTCCATGGGCTGCTTAGGGCCTAAGCAGTCAAATTAGGGTTTCATTGTTTGATAACCCTAATAGCCTCACTATTTAAGGACCCCTAAAGCACCAAAAACGTGGCCAAGAGTTTCCTTAGGGTTTCTAGACGTTTTTGGGTGCTTTTCCTCTTTTCCTAAGTCATCCTCTTGCTCTTGGTGTTTGTGAGCCATTAGAGGTACTACACTTGTGGTACTTGCTTTCAAAGCTAAGGAGATTCAAGGAACTAGTTGTTATTACTATATAACAACAAAAGGTATGAATTCTATTCTTCTATGTTGATTTCAAAAATAGTACTAGCATGCTAGGTTTCTTTTTGTGTTCATAAAGTTGTATAACTAATGGTGAAAACATAGATCCAACTCTAGGGTTGCATGCACACATAGGATTGTTTGTATAAAACCCATCAGAGTCGTCTTTGAAATTGTGGTTGGATTTGGAATTGAGCTTGATTTTGGTATTGTGCTTGATTTTGGTATTGAGGTTGATTTTGGGCTTGAAATTGGTAGTAAACACCACCAAAATGTAGATTTGGTGGAGAATAAATAGGCCCATCGTGTTGATTTTGTATGGAAGTTGGTAAATAATGTGAAATGTTTGGGTTTTGAGTATTTTGTTTGATATTTTTTTTTTTAGCTTTTGGGTTGGAGGAGGAATCCATTTTTTTCAAAAAAAAAATTGAGTGGTTTGAGTGATAATTTGAAGATTGTGAAGTGGGATAAAATATGGGAACGATTGGTATTTATTTAAGGTAAAAATGAAGGATTTTTTCGATTTTTTTTTGAAAAAACGGTCACATTTGACCACCTCTAACATCCACATTCTTATCCCAATACACCCACTATCCTCGGTGAAAGCTAGGCTAGCTAGCCGAGTTATCGAGCCGAGCTCGAAAAGCCAAGGGGTCGGCGCGGTGTTTGTCGAGTCCAATGCCTAGCTATCCGAAGTTCACATCGTCTAGCCTGATAGAAGTCAAGAACATGTAAGTGAATGAGTGACAAGGGCAATTTAGTAAATTAGTTGCACCAACTTTTCTTCATGTCTGTTTAATCTGCATTCCCACACTCTCATTCATCACGTCTCTCCCACACAGTCTACCAAGTTACTAAAATACCCACCTTCATATAGGACTGACAATTCGCGACACGACACAAAATAAATGAGTTTGGGTTGAGTTTTTCAACTCACCGACACGCTAATCTGCCAACCCACCAACCCGTTTATTAAACAGGTCATATATGAGTTTCCCATATTTTTAATAAAAAATATTTTATCTTGAAATATATTTATGTATCAAGTATTAATATTTAATAAGTATAATGTAATATATACCATTGATTCATAGACCATTTGACTGTTTTGACATTTTGACTTGTGGCGGATGACCTAAGGGCGTAAGTCGTAACATGTAAGGCTAAGTCTGTAACAATTTTGCCCATTTGCACTAAATAATAATCTCAAAATCAAATCGCGCATGAGCATATCTCCCTCTTCCAGACTTCCAGTCTCCCACAGTCCCACTCTCCCCTTTGTTACTTTGTGATCGAAATCAGGTATCGTAATCAAATCGTGTATCGAAATCACAAACGACGTTGACGCCTGAAGGATGAAGCAGTGAAGCCCACGAACCCGTCAATCTGTGAACCTGTATAAATAAATGGGTTGGCGGGTCATATATGGGTTTATGTTCCAAACCCGCCAACCCGTGACGTGTAAATTTAAATGGGTCGTGTTTGGGTTGGCATATTTTGATCCGCCAACCCACGACACGCCAATCCAAGCACAACACGATTGTCAGACCTACCTTCATAAGTTCATATAATTAAATAAATATACCAGGTGAGGCGCGTGTAGGCCGTGCATGGGGGTCGATTTTCTCGAATCCATCTAAATTTAGAGGAGAAAGAAGGGTTTTTGTCATGAAAGCCCTCAATTTTACATAAAATAGTTTGTTATGTCTCAAGTTAGTTTTTTGTTGCGCAAAATCCCTAACATACCGGAAAATTGGTTCAATTTTACCCATTACCCGCCTATAGCAGGTATCCCACTGACTGGGTGGGTGCATGCTGACGTGGATGCCACTTAAGCAACTACTTCCCCGTTGAACTATTTCGAAATTAAATGGGATATCGGAGGTAGGAAGGATCGAACTTGGGTCTCATCCCCAACGTCGGGGAACCTTTTACCACTAGAATAAGAGGGATTCTTTGACATGCTTTCTAAAACATTAAATTTATTATCTAAAACGCCAATATTTTTATTATTATTATCGTTGTTATTAATATTAGTATTATTAATACTAATATCATTATTATTATTATTATTAGTTTTATTATTATTAGTATTATTATTATTATTATTATTATTATTATTATTATTATTATTATTATTATTATTATTATTATTAAAGTTCTCAACAAAAGGAATAGTAAACTTACCATTTTTTTGGCAAAATTGGTCCCTGCACTTTACTCCTTATTTTTTACTTATTTTGACACTTTTGGTCCTTGCAATCAATATTTTTACACTTTTAGGAACCTTTTAATATTTAAAGTTTGGCCACAAAACTTTAACGGTTTGACAACTTTGATCCATTTTCTAAAAATTTGTTAATTCCTACATCTTTAATTCTTTATCCGTTTTGACACTTCTGATCCTTGCAGTCAAAACTTTTACATTTTTTCATAAAAACTTGAAAAAAACGGTCTGGGGCAAAACCCGGGCTTTTCATTCTTGCACTTTCTACGTCTGTCTTGCAGTCAAAACTTTTACATTTTTTCATAAAAACTTGAAAAAAACGGTCCGGGGCAAAGCCCGGGCTTTTCATACACTTTCTACGTCCCTCAACTATATTTGGGTATTTTGTGTCAATATCTAGATTTTGATAGTAACTTTTTGGCCTTTAGGTTCTTACCACAAATCTTTGGTGCATTTAACATTTTTCGGCCTTAAATTCAAAACTTTTATATTTTTGCCACAAAACTTTAGTGAGTTTGACACTTTTAGTCCTTATAGTCAAAAGTTTTACATTTTTGATGTTTTTGCCACAAATCTTTTATGAATTTGACACTTTTCGTCTTTGTACTAAAAACTTTTACATTTTGACATTAAAAAAAACCTCTTTTTGAATTTTGTCACCATATTTTCCCAACTTTGGCAACTTTAACATTATTACCACAACATTTTTGAATTTTCGCCAGCAGTGTCCATTCTTTTGGTTGTATACTTTTAAAATCTAATTTTAGGGGTTGTTGACTTTCTCCCCTATTTGTGGTGATTTACAATTTCAACACATATCTTTTAAAGTTTGCCTATTTTTCCCAGATTACCCCAAAAGCGGCGTAGCCGCGACCTCTTTACTAGTTATTATTATTATTATTATTATTATTTTAAATATTGTTATAAATTTTCTTGAGCTTATACATACATTTTAAAATAAATATAAATATATGAATATAAATTTATTTTTATAATTACATATATAAAAATTTTATATATAACATTTTTATAATAATAATAATAATAAGCTATATAACATTTATATGTATATTTACGTATATAACATTTTTATATGTTTAATAACATTTTTATAATAATAATAATAATAACCTATATAACATTTTTATAATAATAATAATAATAATAATAATAATAATTATTATTATTATTATTATTATTATTATTATTATTATTATTATTATTATTATTATTAATTCTTCGAGCGTAGTACACTTTAAGTATATTTAGTTTGGAATATAAACACAAGATTTGTTTTTGGCTTGCTGGTGGTTCGAATCTCTTCAGCTCCATTTTCGTTGCATTTTACGTTTCAAGGTGCAAATGCTGGTGGTAAAATCCGGATTACCGGATTTGGGGCAAAACTGAACATATTATTTGGTATATGAGGTATTAATGCACAAAAAATTCGACTTTGGGCATAACTCACTATCTATTTTTTTGTAAAATTGGGGGCTTTGTCAATAACCCGATAAACAATGGCAGCTGCAAATCTTTCGCCATCTAAAATCACAAAAATTATTCATCTAAAAATAGACAAAAAAGTATGAAACTTTACGAAAAACAGCTCTGCCTCTCAGATTCTGTTGTGGTGAACAAAATTACTCGATTTTATTCAATCCTGTTCGTCATTTGGAAATGGATTTCATATGAATCTTCATTCAGAAATAGAAATAGAAAATTGAAATTTACCAATCGATAGGTAATTACTTAATTGTTTTTGTTTCAAATTACATGCTAGCTTTGATCATCAATGTGATTCGGATTTTGTGTTTACAGTGGATTTGGCGCTATAACTGTTGATTTGTTGGATTTATCCGAGTTTCAGGAAAAATAAAAAAAAAAACAATCCCGAGGGACATTGTAATAAGCTTCTGGATTTAACTCCGGGGATTTTCAGGTATTCTATATACATGTAACGTTATTGTTAGTTTGATGATTTTAGGTTTAATTGGCAAACGGTGAAAATCTAATTGTTTGATGATGGTGAGGAAAACTTGAAGCCTGGAAGTAAACGATTTGATTATTGGTTTTATTTAGGGATTATGCTTTTGTATTTTGGTTAAGTCAACTTCATCAATTTGCTTGTTTGGCCTAATTCTGATATGAAAACTTGGGGATGGTGTTAAATGTCAATTTCTGTGATTAACGAATTACAGATACCCGGGTGACTCTGCTTCTTGATCTTTTCTGGAATGGATGAAGAGAGAGCTCGGGAAGATTATCAATTTGGTTCTGTTGATAAGCGTCTCCAAGAAATCGCCGATCAATCCTCTTCTGGTGAGGATACATTCCTCAGTCCAGATTCATCTTCAGGACGTATGAAGGCTGAATATATTGAACATCTTAATGACGTTTCTCCAGGAAACAGTTATGCTTCATCTCCAAAAGCAATCAATTATGGTTCATCTCCTCCAAAAGCAAACAATTATGCTTCATCCCCTCCAAAAGCAAACAATTATGGTTCATCATCTCCAAAAGGAGGAGACGTTTATGGTTCATCTTTAAAAGCAAACAATTATGGTTCATCATCTCCAAAACCAAACCATCATGCTTCATCTCCAAAAGGAAACAATTATGCTTCTTCATCTTCAAAAGCAAACAATTATGGTTCATCTCCAAAAGGGAACAATCATGGATCATCTCCAAAAGCAAACAAAGGTGGTCCTGGTTCGTCTCCAAAAGCAAACAAGGATGGTTCAAATAAACCGCTTGATCAACCTGATTCAAAAGCTGGTCAAGTTGCTGCTCATATCGATAGGGAGAAGCCCTTTGAATCCGTTAAAGAAGCCGTTTCCATGTTCGGTGTGATTGTTGATTGGAAAGCTCACAGAGCTCAGACAAACGAGGTATATTCCATTCCATTCTTCACATTATGTTTTCTTTTACTCCCAAATCCTATTATTTTAGTCTTGTTCTAATTTTAATATGTGCAAGTTATTTGTGTTAAATGATGCAGAGACGGATATACATCGAACAAGAACTGGAAAAGGCGCGTCAGGAAATTCCGGCGTTCAAGAAAAAATCTGAGGAAGCCGAAAAGGCAAAAGATCAAGCATTAAGAGAACTCGATTGCACAAAAAGGCTGATAGAAGAACTGAAATTAAACCTAGAAAGAGCACAAACGGAAGAACGTCAAGCAAAACAAGATTCCGAACTCGCCCAACTCCGAGTCACAGAAATGGAACAAGGATACACCGACGAGTCATGCGTCGCCGCCAAGACCCAACTCGAAGTCGCCAAAGCCCGCCACCAAGCCGCCGCTGCAGACCTCATAAAAGCCAGAAATGACTTGTCAGAAATCCGTAGAGACTTCGCCGTTTTGATAACGGAACGAGACGCCGCCATTCAGAGAGCTCAGGAATCAGTGTCGGCGGCTAAAGAAGCCGAGAGATCCGTAGAGGATTTAACGATTCAACTCATAACAACAAAAGAAGCAATCGAATCCACACACGCTTCACATTTAGAAGCCGAAGAACACAGATACGCAGAAGCCATATTACATGACCAAGACGCCTTAAATTGGGACAAAGAATTCAAACGCTCAGAAGAAGAATTAGAAAAAGTCCAACAACAAATTGTATTAGCCAAAGATCTCAAAACAAAACTCGAAAGCTCTTCAGTTTTACTGTATAAGTTAAAAGAACAGTTAGCGGTTTACATGCAAGGGAATAATTCCCTGGGGGAATTAAATTCCGATTCCGATTCCAATTCCAATTCCAATTCCGATTCCAGTTTCACCCGTATCGATATCCAATCCGGTATAGCACTAGCCAAAAAGAACCTCGAAGAAGTCAACCAAAACATCGAGAAAACGAAAGAAGAAATCATGGATTTGAAAAATGCCACTGATTCATTAACCGCAGAACTAGAAACCGAAAAGGCGACTTTAACGCAAGTCCGGAAGCAAAAAGGGTTAGGGGCAGGGGCAGTTTCGTCTTTAGAATCCGAATTAAAACGAACAAGAACAGAACTCGAAGAAATTCGAAAAAAGGAAAAAGAAACCCAGGAAAAGCTGACCGAACTCCCAAAACAACTCAAAAAGGTGACCGAAGACGCCGAACGCGCCAAATCGCTGACCGAAGGTGCTCGGAGGGTTTTGAAAAAAGCAAAAGAATCCACCAACCAAACGAAATCGGAAGCAAACACGATGTCAACAAAGCTCGCCGCTGCCCAAAAGGAAATCGAAGCTGCCCGAGCTGCGGAGAAGTTAGCGTTAGGCGCGATTAGCGCGCTTCAAGAAAGCGAATCTTCCCGCGCGCTTAAATTTGATGACCAAAAAGATGGTGTGACAATTACATTAGAAGAATATTATAGTTTAAGTAAAAAAGGACACGATGCGGAAGAGGCAGCGGATAAACGGGTGGCGGATGCCATGGCACAGATTGAGGAAGCTAAGGATTCCGAAATGCAAAGTTTGAATAAACTCACGCAATTGAATTCGGAATTGGCGTCCCGGAAAGAGGCTTTGAATGTGGCTTTGGAGAAGGCGGAATTGGCCAAGGAATCAAAGTTGAATATTGAAGAGGAGCTTAAGAAACGAAAGGGAGAAACCGAACAAAAAGCAAAAAAGGAGACAAGTCATGGCGGTTTTTTTCGCGGGTCGAAAGACAAAGACAAAGACAAGGACAAGGACAAAGACAAAGACAAAGAGAACGGGAATCCGGATCCCAATTCTACTGCCGGTTCGACTTCCAATTTGAATTTGAAGTTGAATGTTAATATTGCTTCCTCTCTTAAATCGCGATTTGGGGCAAAGAGAGGGGAAAATAAGGATAATAAAAGTAAAGATAGTAAAAGTAAGGAAAGTACATCAGCAACAACAACAACACCAGCAGACTCCAACTCCACCTCCACCGCCACCGCCACTGCCACCACAACCTCCACCACCACCTCTAGCTCCATCAACCTATTCAAATGGGGTAAGGCAGAAAGGGAAAAAAGAAAAGAAAATAAGGAGAATAAGGATAACAAGGACAACAAGGAAAGTACTGAAAGTACAACAGCAACAGACTCCAATACCAATACCAATACCAACACAAACTCTAACTCCAGCTCCATGAACCCATTCAAGTGGGGTAAAGGAGAAAATAAGGAAAATAAAAGCAAGGAAAACAAAGAGGGTAAAGAAGGTACGGAAGGTACAGCAGCAGCAACAACAACAGAATCCAATTCCAACTCCAACTCCATGAACCCATTCAAATGGGGTAAGGGGGAAAGCAAGGAAAATAAAAACAAAGAAAGTAAAGAGGGTAAGGAAGGCAAGGAAGGTGCGGAAAGTACATCAACAACAGCAACAACGGAATCCAATTCCAACTCCAACTCCATGAACCCATTCAAATGGGGCAAGGGGGAAAGTAAGGAAAATAAAAACAAAGAAAGTAAGGAGGGGAAGGAAGGTGCCGAAAGTACATCAACAACAACGGAATCCAATTCCAACTCCATGAACCCATTCAAGTGGGGTAAGGGGGAAAATAAAAGCAAGGGAAGTAAGGAAACCAAGGAAAGTAAGGAAACCAAAGAAAGTACGGAAAACATAAGTGAGTCAGGTGGTGACACGTCACCCGATGGTCCAGGTTCAAAGAAGAAGAAAAAGGCGGCTATGCCCAAATTTTTTATGTTTATGGGGAATAATAAGAATCCTAAAAATCTACCGCAAAAGAATTCCTAAGTCTTTGAAGTGGAGAGTTAGTTTGTTCATTTTTAGAAAGTGTAATGTAAATGACTTACCTTTGTCCATTATGTCTGTATCATAACGTTCGTTATATTGCTAGTTTTAAATGATTTGAAATTACATCACCAAAAGTAGTAGGAGGATATTTCACAAGTTCAATTGGTGATACGGTGGGATTTGATATAAAACCACTAACCATTATCAAAGACATTTTGAAGCTCCAAATTCAGAACTATTTTATATCATTGATAACCATTACATTGTATTTTGGTAACTTGTGATATGATTATGGTCTAAAAGGTAGGAGGGTGTGCAATAAGTAAGTGTCTACATATGCTGAAAGGCCAAAATGACCAAAATAGATTACAGCTACAGCTTTTGAGGACAAACTAGAAGACAACTTCAAACTTCAAATCCAACCCCGAATCCTTTAACGGCTTTGAAAAATAAGAAATGAATTAGAGAAAGTCATGGATGATGCAGAAAATTTTCCCCTGTACTGTCAAATTTCCATTATTGACCTCCAAAAAAAACTTTTTAACCTGCAATACCATCAAAACCCAACATTTAAGGCATACAATCATCTCATGTCCTGTGTAACAAATGGGCCCACATTGGTTGATGAGAGAGATGGTTTTACCGATTACAAACTGTCTGTCATGCGCTTCGTTCAATATTCTTTCCATGAAGTGGGACCCCGGGCCCATATATCAATCGACAACGGTCATTAAATGAACCAACTAGTCGAGACACCACTTCTTTAAAAAACATGGATGCCATCTGTTGTTGTACATCACAATTCACAATTCACAACCACAAATCATTATAAAAAAAATATTCATATATTTCAACCAAAGCAAATATTAAAATGATAAATGATGCTTACCTGTGAGTATAAGGGTGACTGGAACTTAAAATCCACAAAGAAATGAAGGTCACATGTTCCTGGAATGGGTCCCGGGTTGAACTCCCATATGTTTATTAAATGATCAAAAAGGCTGCTTTGTGATGAAGTTGTCTGTAATCAAACAAAAACAAACACACACCAAATTGCATTAGTGTTTGACTAAATACAGAAAGAACGACTTAATAAAGAAAGTGAAAGTGAAGTACATGACTTGATTCTAACATAATACATGTGCTAAGCTTATAAACATTACCTTTATCATTTTAGGCTTTACCAATTGCACATGAGACACATAGCTTTCAACAAGAAATTTGAAGCCAATCTCCAATTCAGCATCAAAAGCTGAGTCTGAATGACGTTGAACTATATCAGATCTCTTACACCATGGAAGAAAATCTTGATACATATCAACAGCAGCAACAACTGCAAACAGCTGCTCTGGAGAATACCTGAAACAAAAAAAAAAGTTCTATTAATTCATTCAAATAATCAAGAAAGAAAGAAAAAAGAAAAATCATAAATTACCCCATAATACGTTTCTCTTCATGAACTTTTGAAAGTACATTACTTCCTTCATCTCCATCGCCACAGCCAAGAAATCCCCTTCTTTGAATAACAACACCAGAAGACATATTTTGTAACAAGGGAGTGTGTTTATCCTTATGAATACTACTAACTATTTGACAGGAAGATGGAAATGTTTCTACATTTCCAATGCTGCTGCGAAAACACCGACTTTGAACATGATTTTCCACTTCAGGGTTGTTTTGTAAACATCTCATTAACTGTTTGACACCATTTTTGCGTGTAATCAACTGCCCCACTGCCTTTGAAGTTGAACCTAACGATGGCATGGCAATAAAGCAGCAACACAGAGCAACTGTACAACAAAACAATAGTTATCATATCCATGTAATGAGGTGTAACATCCAGTATCAATCACAAAGACACCATTGTTTTGATTCCTTCAAAGAACCAGGGATAAAAATTTCTGGAGAACACAGATGCAGAAGCATACTTATGGACAGGATATATATCATATATGTATCAGTATCTCCTTAAACAAAACACATAATCAATCTTAACCGTTTCAGAGAAAAGATAAATTGTTTTGGCAACGTTGATATTGTCATCAAGTAAGATAATCAAACGGATGAACAGACAAGTAACAGAATTAAAGATTACCAACTAGTTAGTCCCTAACATTATCATTTGTTTGCCCTAATAGCAATCGACTCTCAAGTTTGGTTTCAAGTTACATGAGAAAAATACAAGAGGTGTGGTACAATAAAGATGGATTAAATTACGAGAAATAAATAGTAGTGGTACCTTCAAATCGGATGAAAAAATAAGCGCGTTTGGATCCGTAAGAATTTGCAGTGAGAATGAAGGGAGACGAAAGGCTAGTAGTAATCACGTATGAATTCAAGGGAGATTCGACCGATTAGGTGGGCGTTCCTAACCAATTTCACTTACTTCATCGGAGAAGAAGGCGTTTGGAGGCGGTGATGGTAAAAAAAACGGCAGTCTGTAAGGGAGGTGGGGGTGGTTTGACGGTGTTGGAATGCGTTCTCATTGTTAAAATCCAGAATATGAGTATAGCCTTTGCGGTGGTTCATACGATTTTTTTTACTTTTTTTTAATCTTATTTTAAACAAAAGTCCAAAACAATTAATTTTTTATTATTTAGATATATTCATTAATTTGGTTGACCATGACCAACAAATAATTGTTGGGTCTCCAAAATTATCATAGTGACTATTAAAATAAAATTAAATAAAATATTTTTATAGGTTTAAGTTTAACGACTTTAAACTCAAAAAAAAGAAAAAAAAAATACAAAAAAACTTATTAAGAAAACATAGGTGAATAGCAATTTCACATGTATAACCTTTAAAAATCATTGGTTTTTATCAAAAACAAAAGTTATGACAGTAATATTCATGTACTTAAGAAAATACAAAATCACAGGTTGTAAAAATGCAAAGAGAATATATATATATATATATATATATATATATATATATATATATATATATATATATATATATATATTCAGGTATTTTAACTAAATATTGTGTTATTGTATACATAAATATGGGTAAATCAAAATTAAATAATTAAATAAATAAATAAGGGTAATTTAGTCATTTGTTTAATAACTTCAAAAAAAAATAATCCCTATAATTATGTTATCTCTCCAGTTTAAATCTCATTCCCCTCTTTATCTAAAAACCGATTCTGAAAACCCTAAATTGAACAAATCGACACCGGCGACCCTTTGTGGGGCTGCCCTTCATCGTCTTCTTCATAGAGCGGTATTATGCCTAAGCGCGATTTCTGCGTTTTTTTTCAATAAGAACCGATTTCTGCAAAGGGCATTTCCGGGACATTTCGATCGATCGCAAGGGGGGCTGAGAAGGCGACTTTGGTCCTCGTCTTGACATCATCAGGTCAAAAGAACATCGATTAAAGGAGGTCATGGGGTGGTGAAAATGAGCAACGATTGGGGAAACCAAAGGTAGCTTATGCCACCGATGATCATCGCAACTAGGGGCTTCTTCGTCAGCTTCCTAATTGATTTCATCTTTTATCTTTTCTCTTTTCCTTTTTTTGTTCCAGCGATCTCTAGTTGTTCTTGTTTGGGTTAATTTGAAAGAAACGGAGGTAGGAAGGGATGGTTGGAAGGTGGTTTGGTGGAGGCAGGGAAGACGAACCGAAATTAGATGGGTGTTTTGATTGAGACTGTGAAATCAATGGGCAAGCAGAAGAAGAAACAAAGGGTTGTTGTTGGCTGGATAATCACAGGTTTCTATAATCTTCTTTCTTATTTTGATTGATTTACTGTAAATCAATGAAGTTTAATCGATAGGTTTATATGAGTTTTGGGTTTGATCAGTTGAACACAAATCATGGTTGTTTTAGTTGCTTATTTGACAGATGAATGCTTCAATTGAATTGAAAGTTATTTTCATGCACATCAAGCGCTCGCTAAAATGCTTCAATTGAATGGTATTTCTTCGTTTACAGCATTCTATCAGAAAATAATGTTTTTTTAATGATAATCATGAACATATTCTGTTAGAATTCTCCGAATTAATATAATTATTGGTAAATGAATTTCAATTCTATAAAATGGAATCACGAATTCCAATTATGTTGGAATGAAGTATGGATATTTTCTCACTAATTTATTCATTGGATTTGTTTCTACAGAAGCTGATGCTTGAAGAACGGACCACGAAATTTGAACGATGCATCTTAGCAACATTATTCTTTTAGAATGTATTAGTGTTTTTGTTAGATTTTGATGTTTTTTTTCCAGATTTGAAAGTTTTTTTAGTTTTATTCTTTAAAAATAATTATAATTCTTAGCAATTGTTACATGTATTCTATAAAAATTAATATAATCTTTGTTTTAATTCTTCAAATGATGGTTCAAGAATTTTGTTATTCTTCAAGAAATTTTTAAAGTCATGATCAAAAAATATGTTCAACAATATTTTTATTATTTTATGGTTCAAGAATATTTTTATTTTTGAACATACTCAAACATATTCTGTCAGAATGTCCGAACTAAAAACCTTATAATTTGTAAAATCAGATTTTTAAAATTAATAGAATCTTTGATACCTTAAAATATGCAAATTTCCTTTATTAAATCTATGTTAACTGACTAAAACACCCTTCTAGTTAAATTAGATGGTATTTTTCAATTATATTTAATTAAATAATATGTATTAATCACTTTTTAAAAATAAGTAAAATGATTGGCCCACATTTATGCATATAATAACTCAATAATTACTTTGAATATATATATATATATATATATATATATATATATATATATATATATATATATACACACACACACACACACATGGTTAGGTTCATGTGAGACGGCATAATTTTGTGAGATCGTTAGACGAATTTTTTATTTTTTTATTTTTTTTAATTTTTTTTAGTTAATTCAAGTTCCGAAAATAATATTTAAAAAAAGAATTTTGGATTTTTCCATTTATTTTGCATTTTAAAATTATTTTTTAGAATATGTACAGTGTAATATTCTATTAGAATATTTCACGTATTTTTCAAAAAAACGGTATTTTTTTTTATTTATTTTTATTAATTCAAGTTCCGAAAATAATATTTAAAAAAAAGAATTTTTAGATTTTTCCATTTATTTTGCATTTTAAAATTATTTTTTAGAATATGTACAGTGTAATAGTCTATTAGAATATTTCACGTATTTTTAAAAAAAAAAGGATTTTTTTTATTTATTTTTAATTTTTTTTAGTTAATTCAAGTTCCAAAAATAATATTTAAAATTTTTTTTTTGATTTTTCCATTTATTTTGCATTTTAAAATTATTTTTAGATTTGGTCTCACGGTCTCACAAAATTAGAATGGTCTCAAATTAACCTGAACATATATATATATATATATATATATTCTAGTCGTTTACCCGCGCAAAGCGGCGGGCGCAAATAGTCTGTTTCGACAATTAATTTCTTTTCGATGGAGAATGATTATTTTCAATTCAATCATTAGTTTGTTTTATGAAACATGTCATATTAAAAATAAAGAAAATTCATGAAATGACCAAATTATAGGGTGTTGAGTATTTATTTGGATGAAAAAAGATATGGTCAAAACCTTGGAAGAGAAGATTTATAGGAGTTTGTTTAAATTTTAATATTATTTTATTAGTGATTAGTTGTACAATTAGCTTAATGATTTGGACGTCTTAAAAAAATATTATTATTTTATTCAATCTATTTTTAGAAACAGTGGGATTTGTTTTATAAGATAGTATATATATATATATATATATATATATTATATATATATATATATATATATATATATATATAGAGAGAGAGAGAGAGAGGTGGGTTCAATTGAGAAAATAAAAAATGTTGAGAATAGGGAAATCATTCTCAGCCACTCATTTTATTCAAGCATAAAAAGACACGGTGGCAAACTTGTAAATATGAGAACAACCTTCAATCTCAAATACGTATCTGTAGTTCAAACCCATTCATCGTTCATCATCCAAATTTCTTCTCCAACTTTCAACAATCATCCAGATTTCTTCAATTAAACCATCACCAACATCATCTAGTGCTAATCAATCATCGATCTTCGTCAATAATCAATACGATTCAACAGTTAACAACAAAAATTCGTTTTTTGTTCTTTTAATTCAACCTTCAATTGTGTTTGAATACGATCAGATCTTCAACATCTATGATTAATTATACTCCCAGCGTTATTAGATCAACATCATCGATAATCAACAAAAATCCACTTCATATCATTCATTCAACATCGATTATCAAATAAAACTTGAAAATTGAGGTTAGAAAAATATCAAATCGTTTTTTTTTTTTTTGAAAAATTTCATATATGTAACAGCCCGAAATCTCAGGTATTGTTTAATTATGTTTTGGGGTAAGTTAAGAGGGGACTCGGCGAGTTGGAGCCTAGACTCGCCGAGTAGGATCGCAGACTTGGTCACGGGTCCGCGACTGGACTCGACGAGTCCAGATATGGACTCGGCGAGTCGACGCTGTTCAGCAGAAACCCTAACCGTTCGGTTTTGGATCGTATATAATGCTCTTATATGCCGTCATTGTCCGTCTTTAGTCGATTGAGAGGAACCCTAAACGGCTGTGGGCATCTAGAGCAAGATTGGAGGATATTAGGGCTTGAAGAAATTGTTGGGCAAGGAGGAGAAGGGTTTTGGGCTAAAGGATCGGCAAGGAATTCGAATTCTGCAGTTTGGAGACACAGAGAGGGCATATTCCAGGTAATATTTCGGATTCCTTTCTGTTTGTTGATGTATGCATGGATTTAGGGTTTATGGAACCCATTTGGGTGATTATATGAACTAGTGCCTTGTTACCCAACGACTATAATCTTGTATTAGGACCTTAAGGGTCCAGAGGGTCCCATGCTTGTGTATTTCGGGACGAGACTCATCTCAGGAAGCAGTTGATCGACTGCATGGCGTGGACTCGCCGAGTCCGATGAGCAGACTCGGCGAGTAGGTTGGAGAATTACTGGAACTCGTCGAGCTGTTCTTCAGACTCGACGAGTGGAGTCGGGGTGGCCCCGCGATTCTTCCAGGGGTAACTCGTCGGGTCGTGGAGGATACTCGACGAGTAGATAATGAATCTCAGAAAGTTGGAGTACGTCTAGACTCGCCGAGTCGCCATGGTACTCGCCGAGTCCGGTCGAGTTGACCGTTGACCGTTGACCAGAGTTGACCTAAGTCTGACTTCTTAGGGATAGTCACACTTAGAAGATATAAGTATTAATGAGATATGTGATGTTATAGGGAGGTTGTAGCTCGTCGGATCGTGCACGAGTCATTTCAGGATTTACTAGCTTTCAGCTTTTACGAGGTGAGTCTTCTCACTATACTGTACCCGGAAGGGTTTGACTGTGTGACCGAAAGGTCGGATATGATATGTGATATGTATGCTATATGTGATAAGTTATTTGTTATCTGTGATCTATGCATGTTATGTGGGCCGGAAGGCGATTATGTTATGGGCCGGAAGGCGTTGTGTTGAGGACCGGAAGGTCAGGGCCTGGAAAGGCGTATGTGTGTAAGTGTATATTGGGGAACTCACTAAGCATTTATGCTTACAGTTGTTGTGTATGTATTTCAGGTACTAGTGAGGACCGTGGGAAGGCGCCGGCGTGATCGATACACACTGAAGAATGCTTTTATGATCTTGGGATTTTGAATATTTATATTTGACAGAATACTTAAACTATTCATGCCTTGTTTTGAATGGAAATAATTATATTTTAAAAATGAAAAATTTGTTTGAAAATTTACGTTGTTACAATTGGTATCAGAGCCTTGGTTTGAGGGATTCGGGTGCACCTTCGGGAGTAGCTGAACTCAAACCGAGGATTTGAGGGAAACTTTTTAAATAAAGGCATAAACTTTTGTAAATGGTTTTGTGGTAAGCAAGAAAGAAGCAGTGTGTACGATCAGTCAGCGCCCGAACGGTAAAGATCCCTAAAATACCTTACAATATTATATGATATGAATTGTTATGCATGCTAGAAGACTAGGTATTCATGATAGGACTAGAGTGGCCTGATTTGTGATGCCTTAGTCTAGGGAAGTTTGCCTATATGAGATGCGTTGCTAGTATACGGGTAGATAGTGCATATCAGAAGTAGAGTACTCACTATCCGGAGTTTGGGGAGGAGGACTTGGGATGAACACTGATGCGGTGTGGTCGGTAGTATTGGGCCCGTACTACCGAAGACACCGGGTCAGTGGGAGACCCAAGTAAGAATCCCTGGATATCGGGGACTGAGTAGGGTTGCGTATCGAGTACAATTATACTCGGTGGAGTCTCTGATAGTTTTATGTTGTATTTCAGAGACATCATGGTTAGACCACGCCACGGAGCGAGTACGAGCGGTGTGAGTGACGAGGATATTCGTCAGATGATTCACGAGGAGGTGGCGGCCGCGATCCGGGCTGAGATCCCGGAGATGTTTGGGTCTATTAAGACCACCCTGATGGAGACATTCGATGAGCGGTACGCCGCGTTGACTGAGGCTGCAACCGCTGCAGCTACCGCAGCTGTGGCCGCTGCTAGGCCACAGGGAGGTGACTCGTTGCTGTTCCGAGAGTTCAGCAACACGAAGCCACCGTAGTTCGATGGGACGCAGGATCCGATTGCTGCGATGAGGTGGATCGCGGACATAGAGGGGTGCTTCTACACGTGTTCATGCCCGGAGCACCTGAGGGTATGGTTCGCTTTGAACCAGCTCCGTCTGGGAGCGAAGGACTGGTGGAAGTTCGTGACAGCGAACTTCACTATGGCAGAGACTACAGCGGTGACATGGGAGGGGTTTACTACCATGTTCAGGGATGAGTACGTTCCCCCGGTGGAACGGGAAAGATTGGTTCAGGAATTCTTAACCCTCAAGCAGGGTACTGATTCGGTGGCGGCAATCACGCGGAAGTTTCATGAGAGGGCGATGTTTTGCCCCGAGTTGGTGGCCACAGAGCAGGCTCGGATGAGCCGGTACTTGGGTGTTCTGAGGAGGGAGATCCGGGAGTTTGTGTCAAACTCCACTTATCATACTTTTACTGAGCTTCAGGCGAATGCCAGGAAGCGTGAGATCGAGTTGGAGACGCAGGCCAGGGAGGAGGCCGAGTCTCAGCAGGCAGACCGGCGGCCGGCTCAGTCTCAGCCGGCAGCCAAGCGGATCAAGTCCGCCGATTCGAGGACGGGAGGTTCGAAGAGCCGCACTTGCGGAAAGTGCGGCAAGGGTCACGATGGGGCGTGTCGAGCCGGTGCTTGCTACAAGTGCAGCAAGGAAGGGCACATTGCTAGGGAGTGCCCCAAGGGGTTTATGGTTTGCTTTCATTGCAACCAGACCGGCCATCGAAAGGCCGAGTGTCCGCAGCTTCGTCAGGGATCTGCACCTATTGCTAGGACTACTGAGACTCGACCGGTGAAGGTCGAGGCCCCGAGGGCTCGTGGGAGAGCCTTCCAGCTGACTGCGGAGGAGGTCCGCGCTGCGCCCGATGTCGTGGCAGGTATGTTATAATTCATGTATTTATTTTAAATGTCGAGATGTTATGCTTATGTTATTATATGCGTATGTACTTTCCTTGTGAACTCTGTGCCTGCCTTAGTGTTATTTGACTCGGGTGCGAGTAGGTCCTTTGTGTCCTTAGCCTTTAGTCAGCATATCAGCGTTAGTCGTGAGTCGTTGAGTCGACCTTTGAGAGTTTCTATAGCTGACGAGAAAGTGATTTGTGCTACGGAGGTTCTTCGGGGATGTGTACTAGAGATTTTCGGGATTGAATTCCCGATTGACCTGATTCCTATTGCGATGGGTGATGTCTGTGTCATCGTGGGCATGGACTGGTTGAGCCGATTCGGCGCTGTCATCGACTGTGAGCGTCAGTTGGTGACTATACGAGACCCTAGCGGGGGAGTTCTTTCGGTGTACGGCGAGGGTACCCGCTCGGGATCAGCTTTTTGTTCGGCCGCTAGGGCGAGGCAGTGTCTACAGCAGGGCTGTAAGGGTTTTGTGGCGTATGTGATGGATACGCGGGAGGCTTCCGAGAGACCGAAATCAGTTGAGGAGGTTCCTGTGGTGCGCGAGTTTTCAGATGTTTTCCCCGAGGAGTTGCCGGGAGTACCTCCTGTGAGGCAAGTAGAGTTTGGTATCGATCTAGTTCCGGGGGCCGCGCCTATTGCTAAAGTGCCTTATCGTCTTGCACCTCCAGAGATGCAAGAGTTGTCCTCGCAGCTCCAGGAGTTGCTGGGGAAGGGATTCATTCGGCCGAACAGCTCGCCATGGGGAGCACCTATTCTGTTCGTCAAGAAGAAGGATGGTTCACACCGGATGTGTATTGATTACCGGGAGTTGAACAAGTTGACGGTCAAGAACCGTTACCCGTTACCGAGGATCGATGATTTATTCGATCAGTTGCAGGGAGCGTCTTGGTTTTCCAAGATCGATCTGAGGTCGGGGTACCATCAGGTGAGAGTGCGTGAGGAGGATGTCCAGAAGACAGCGTTTAGGACGCGATATGGGCATTATGAGTTTGTGGTGATGCCTTTCGGACTCACCAATGCCCCGGCGGTGTTCATGGATCTCATGAACAGGGTATGCAGACCGATGTTGGATCGGTCAGTGATCGTATTCATCGACGACATTCTGGTGTATTCTAGATCTAGAGAGCAGCATGAGGAGCATTTGAGGGAGGTCCTTGAGGTATTGAGGTCGGAGAAGCTTTATGTAAAGTTCTCCAAATGTGACTTCTGGCTGCGAGAGGTCCAATTTCTAGGACATGTTGTCAATCAGAAAGGGATATTGGTCGATCCGGCCAAGGTTGAGGCGGTGATGAGTTGGGAGGTACCGAAGTCACCTTCCGAGATCAGAAGTTTCCTTGGGTTGGCGGGGTACTATCGGAGGTTTATTAGGGACTTCTCCAAGATCGCGATACCGCTCACCAGATTGACCCGGAAGGGTGTTACATTCTCATGGGGACCCGAGCAGCAGACTTCCTTCGAGACACTTCGTCAGAGACTGTGCGAAGCCCCGGTATTAGCTCTCCCGGAAGGGATGGAGGACTTTGTCGTATACTGCGACGCCTCGATTTCGGGACTGGGTGCAGTGTTGATGCAGAGGGGCCATGTGATAGCTTATGCATCGAGGCAGCTGAAGCCTCACGAGGCGAGGTATCCCACGCATGACTTAGAGTTGGGGGCAGTAGTGTTCGCTCTCAAAATTTGGCGTCACTACCTGTACGGGGTTCGTTGTACTATATACACGGACCATAAGAGTTTGAAGTATTTGATGGATCAACCCAACCTAAATATGCGTCAGAGGAGATGGTTGGATGTGGTTAAGGATTATGACTGTGAGATCCTATACCACCCAGGCAAGGCTAATGTGGTAGCCGATGCATTGAGTCGTAGGGCGGAGAGCACTCCATTGCGGGACGTATGTCTGAGGTTGACGGTGATGACTCCGGTATTAGATGCTATTCGTGGGGCACAGGCCGAGGTTGTGAGATCCGAGATGCAGAAGAAGGAGCGGGTCGTCGGGTTAATTTCAGAGTTCGTTAAGGATGGACGAGGACTTCTGACGTTTCAGGGTCGGATTTGGGTACCATTTGTGGGCGGTACGCGTGCTACTTTGATGGAGGAGGCTCATAGATCGAAATTCTCGATCCATCCCGGTGCTACGAAGATGTATTTGGATTTGAGAAAGGAATATTGGTGGCCTTGCATGAAGAGAGACGTCGCTTGGTTCGTTGAGAGGTGTTTGACCTGCTGTAGGGTTAAGGCCGAGCACCAGAGACCGCATGGTAAGTTGCAGCCCTTGGAGATTCCTGAGTGGAAGTGGGAACAGATTACGATGGATTTCATCACCAAATTGCCAAGAACTGCCAGAGGAGTCGATGCAATTTGGGTGATTGTGGATAGGTTGACAAAGAGTGCACACTTCCTTGCCATTAGCGAAAGTTCATCAGCAGAGAAGTTGGCGGAGTTATACGTGAGAGAGATAGTATCTCGGCATGGAGTGCCGATCTCGATTGTTTCGGACCGCGATGTACGTTTCACTTCCAGGTTCTGGAAGAAATTCCATGAGGAGCTGGGTACTAAACTGCATTTTAGTACCGCATACCATCCCCAGACAGACGGTCAGAGCGAACGGACGATTCAAACGCTGGAGGACATGCTTCGAGCGTGTGTGTTAGACTTCGGGGGTAGCTGGGATGCATATTTACCCTTAGCAGAATTTTCCTACAACAACAGCCATCATTCGAGCATTGGTATGCCACCTTTTGAGCTGTTGTATGGTAGGAGGTGTCGGACCCCCATTTGCTGGGGAGAGGTGGGACAGAGAGTAATGGGCAGCACGGAGATCGTGCTTCAGACGACAGAGCAGATTCAGCAAGTTAGACAGAGGTTATCGACCGCCCAGAGCCGGCAGAAGAGTTATGCAGACAGGCGCCGATCCGAGCTTGAATTTCAGGTCGGCGACTTCGTTCTCCTGAAGGTCTCTCCTTGGAAAGGAGTGATTCGATTCAGGAAAAGGGGTAAATTGGGGCCCCGGTATATCGGGCCATTTCGTGTGATTGCAAGGATAGGCCGGGTAGCCTATCGGTTGGAGTTGCCAGCGGAGTTGGGTCAGATCCACGACACTTTTCATGTGTTGCAGTTGAGGAAGTGCATAGCCGATGAGTCGGCAGTGGTTCCATTGGAGGATATTCAGGTGGATGCGAGCCTGAATTACGTAGAGAGACCGGTGGCTATCAGAGATCGGAAGATCAAGGTTCTGAGGAACAAGGAGGTACCTCTGGTGTTGGTTCAATGGCAACACCGTAAGGGATCGGAAATGACTTGGGAACCGGAACGCGAGATGCGGGAGCAGCATCCGGAACTATTTGCAGAGTGAGACTTCGAGGGCGAAGTCTAATCCAAGTGGGGGAGAGTTGTAACAGCCCGAAATCTCAGGTATTGTTTAATTATGTTTTGGGGTAAGTTAAGAGGGGAATCGGCGAGTTGGAGCCTAGACTCGCCGAGTAGGATCGCAGACTTGGTCACGGGTCCGCGACTGGACTCAACGAGTCCAGATATGGACTCGGCGAGTCGACGCTGTTCAGCAGAAACCCTAACCGTTCGGTTTTGGATCGTATATAATGCTCTTATATGCCGTCATTGTCCGTCTTTAGTCGATTGAGAGGAACCCTAAACGGCTGTGGGCATCTAGAGCAAGATTGGAGGATATTAGGGCTTGAAGAAATTGTTGGGCAAGGAGGAGAAGGGTTTTGGGCTAAAGGATCGGCAAGGAATTCGAATTCTGCGGTTTGGAGACACAGAGAGGGCATATTCCAGGTAATATTTCGGATTCCTTTCTGTTTGTTGATGTATGCATGGATTTAGGGTTTATGGAACCCATTTGGGTGATTAGATGAACTAGTGCCTTGTTACCCAACGACTATAATCTTGTATTAGGACCTTAAGGGTCCAGAGGGTCCCATGCTTGTGTATTTCGGGACGAGACTCATCTCAGGAAGCAGTTGATCGACTGCATGGCGTGGACTCGCCGAGTCCGATGAGCAGACTCGGCGAGTAGGTTGGAGAATTACTGGAACTCGTCGAGCTGTTCTTCAGACTCGACGAGTGGAGTCGGGGTGGCCCCGCGATTCTTCCAGGGGTAACTCGTCGGGTCGTGGAGGATACTCGACGAGTAGATAATGAATCTCAGAAAGTTGGAGTACGTCTAGACTCGCCGAGTCGCCATGGTACTCGCCGAGTCCGGTCGAGTTGACCGTTGACCGTTGACCAGAGTTGACCTAAGTCTGACTTCTTAGGGATAGTCACACTTAGAAGATATAAGTATTAATGAGATATGTGATGTTATAGGGAGGTTGTAGCTCGTCGGATCGTGCACGAGTCATTTCAGGATTTACTAGCTTTCAGCTTTTACGAGGTGAGTCTTCTCACTATACTGTACCCGGAAGGGTTTGACTGTGTGACCGAAAGGTCGGATATGATATGTGATATGTATGCTATATGTGATAAGTTATTTGTTATCTGTGATCTATGCATGTTATGTGGGCCGGAAGGCGATTATGTTATGGGCCGGAAGGCGTTGTGTTGAGGACCGGAAGGTCAGGGCCTGGAAAGGCGTATGTGTGTAAGTGTATATTGGGGAACTCACTAAGCATTTATGCTTACAGTTGTTGTGTATGTATTTCAGGTACTAGTGAGGACCGTGGGAAGGCGCCGGCGTGATCGATACACACTGAAGAATGCTTTTATGATCTTGGGATTTTGAATATTTATATTTGACAGAATACTTAAACTATTCATGCCTTGTTTTGAATGGAAATAATTATATTTTAAAAATGAAAAATTTGTTTAAAATTTACGTTGTTACAATATAATTCTCGATCAATCTACTCTTTTGTAGATTTAAATAGTCAAAATATCATGTTTATAACATTTTTAAAAAGAGTTAAATTGTATGCACTCCAACTGTTTGATGAAATGCATGAACTAAATTAGCACGTTATATTCATATATAAATATGTTTTCTCAGTATATGATTATTAAAACAAAAAAACAAATATGCAAGTCTGTATGTTATTCATATGTGAATAACATATAAAAATTATATATATTTGTGAAAATACCTTGTAATATTCATATGTGAAAATACCTTGTAATATTCATATGTGAATATACTGTGTAATATTCATATGTGAATATACAGTGTAATATTCATAAGTGAATATATCATCTAATATTCACAAATGAATATACTATGTAATATTCACATGTGATATACCATATAATACTATGTAATATTCAGATATGAAAATATTATCTAATATTCATAAGTGAATATTGATGGGTTTTGGTCATAAGACATCCTATGTGCTCATACAAACCCTAATGCTTGGATCTAGGTTTCTCTATTGTACATGCTTTGAATCCAAGACTATAAACCCTAATTCTAGCATATGGAAATCAATATTAACATATAATTAGGTTTAAGATAGTACCTTGATTGTTATGTAGCAATAACAATCCCAATTCGTCCTTGAATTGACTTTGGAAGGCTTAGAGTCACAAGTGTCACTCCTCTAATGGTTCACAAACACCATAAGCAAGAGGATGAAGAGGAGAGAGGATAGAGGCTGCCCAAAATGTGTTCTAACCCTAGAAAAGAAGTTCCCCACGTTTTTGAGCCTTAAGGCTTCTATATATAATGAGGCTATTAGGGTTATCTAACAAGGAAACCCTAATTTGGTTGCTTAAGCCCTAAGCAACCCATGGAGCCCTTTCCTTAAGGCCTTGGACGATTTCATATGGGGTTCCCCCATAGAATTCGTCCACCTTATAATAAAAGGCAATCCATGGCCCAAATTGCAATTATCTTATAATTACAATTCTAGTCCCTTAAGTTTAATTAATCTCTTTTAGTCACAAAACTAATTACCAATTAATTATTGACTAATATTAATTAAACAATATGATTTCTCCTTTAATATATCATTCCCATAATATATTAATAAATCATATTTAATCCTTTCTCTCCATAATTCATCCTATCAAGTTGCTTTGGTGAAGGCAACCCAAAAGGACCATGCACCATCGGGTCAAGTACATACCAAAATAGTTATGGACTTAGACACTAATCCAACAGTCTCCCACTTGGATAAGTCTAATAACTATTCTGCGTATGACTTCAGATCCTGATCTGCAATCGTAGCTTTCCAAAGCCGCTGTCAACTCTGATCCTATCAGATACGCATGTCCTTAGATAAGGGATCATATATTCCTCCATTCTTGATATCGTATGAGATATGATTTCAAATCATTCTCTTTGTACTATATCTCGATTTCCGATTTATGACGACAGACTAATTGAACAAATCAAATTAGCCCTAGCCTGGCCGAACATTTACGTTTGTCATCACTAAATCATCGAGGGGCCCTTAGATATCGCTTTTATCCTACTTTGAATAAAAGGAATGGATAAACTTTGATACAATGCTTGCTTGCACTCACGCACCGAATCACACACAACAATATGTTTTATAACACCAAGTTACTAGTGCGTTTACATATTATCAATGTGCAACCGATTCACAAGATACAACTCACACATCTCGGTTTCAAGAATATAAGATATTATCATCTCACCAATCACTCGTGATACAATTCATGGAGTGATCCAAGTGAGCGTGGGTTTAATCCAATGCTCAAATCATATTCATAAGCACTCATGAACGTTGCAACAAACATTTGTTTATGTCTAATACTCTTTTAGACAATCCACACACCAATTCATGACAGTCTTCATTCATATCTACTTCCAACATATGAACGACTGTGGCCCGTTCGAATAATTTGACTGTTCTTAACCAATTAAATTATTTTGGAAGTCAAAACATGCAAATGTGAAACACAAGAATAATACTAATCCCATATGGCCTCAAACCTTTGAGTATAAATAAAACTCTTTTTATTTATCACCATATCGATTACTCATTATTTGTCGTTTCGGGTAATCAATTTCTTACTTGAATTACAACACTTGTCCTATGCTCCTAGCATGCACACAATGTTTACCTATGGTTCTTACTTTGTGAAATAGATCAAATTGAACACATTTCCAATCATTATCATTTCACAACTCCAAATCCTTTTTCATAAGTGTAAGAATATAAAATTCTTATTACTTATAAAATATGCTAGATTCTAACACTTTATGCAATGATCCTTTCGTAATGTCACTGCACCAAAGTCACAAAGACTATTGCCAATGATATTACAAAGTCCTCTATCGGACATTGTTACAAGACAATTCCTTAGATATGATGTCTCTCACTCAAAGTACATTCCTTTGAACATCCTTTTGCATAAAAATTTCTAATCTAGACATAGATTTCAATATTCAATTCCCAATATGGACACACTTCCATATGTTCCATATGACAACTCATTCTTAATAGAATCTTTTTCTATTCATAATAGAGTCGATATGGTCCATCCAATATGAAAACATTTCCATAATTTCCATATGACAACTTGTTCTTAATAGAATCTTTTCTATTCATAATAATGTCGATATGGTCCATCTAATACCATGCTTCCAACTACTCACAAGCGACCAATCCTCGTCAAACTTTGGATTGCCCTTTGATAGTTGTTTAATTATTTTAGTCAAAACCGATTCTAGTCCCTTTTCCCTCTAAATGCGCTAGACATTTGGAAAAATTTTAGAATGGTCAAACATTAAAGCATTTGCAATCGATCCTATACCCGAAGCGTATGGGACACGACGCACAATGTTTTATTTGCTATGTTCTCAAAATTCGAATTGTGAAGAGGAATGCCGTAATCATAATCGAAATTTTAAGAACACACTATGTACCCTTGACTAAATTTATTAACATTTCTCAACCTAATCCTTTAGATTTGAAATGAAACATAATATTCTCTCCCTTAATTATAGCAAAACAACTTTACAACCCTTACGACTTTGCAAGGTATAACTCTTGTTTTCTATAATTAATATTGCCAACTTGCAATACGTGCCTTAATAATCATACAATCATAACTTTTATGCTCCCACTATCATGATGATTATTATAAAACATAACACTTATGCTCCCACTAGCTTCGACATTTATTCATAAACATCTTAACTTTCAGAAAAACAATGCTTATTGAATTTCTTAAGTTCATGTTTATAATACTTAGTGCTTTGATAATCTTTTATCAAGGTTTCTTGAACTTATACACCTTTGCCTTCGATAGTTCATATGTGTGTCTAAACAATTAAGACTAATTGCCAAACCTCACAATTCAAATCATGGAAAGGGATACCGTAACCATAATCGAATTCGAGAATGCAATTTTTTACAATCACTGTCTTCTTAAAATCTTTCTTAGTGAAAGCATTTCCTCACAATCATTTTCATGAAGGAGGAAATCTTATGACACTTAGATTTAAACGGTGTATGTGTTCCTATCCATGTGAATTTGCTAAAACCAAAGTTTACGACAAATTCAAACTTATATGGATCGAACTTTCTTAATATTGATTTCTTGCCTTATGGTAGCATAGCTGCCCACCATGTCTTCCAAGCAGTTAAGCAGCTCACCCTTTCCTATCAATGTACCTTTCATTGATTAAGGTGCTTTGCCTTTTATGCGTTCAAAATGAGAACTCATAGAACTCTCACGCATAATTAACTCAATTGGAACAACATAGAAACAAAATAATGTCAACACGATAGGTTGTAAACCTCAACTCGTGTGCTAGTGATGATCGATAAGGTTTATTTGATTTGTTCTTGAACCTTTCAAGACCATTAAGACTCCCACTTACTCCTTGTCATATAAGATTCTCTTGTCAATAAACATTTCTTGACAAACAAATATTCAAGAGTTAGTGTAGTTTTTATCAAACTTTTCATAAATTGGTCCTAGTTGGTTTTTGTCTTATCCAAGACATCACAACTTTCCACATTTGATGAATGTTATAAACCTTTTAATACTTGTCACTCATTGTCACAATCTTAACTCTAAGGCTTGTTTTGGAACGAAGTATGATTGACTTCTTGATTTAACCATTTCTTCAATCCTTGATTCCTCTTCTTAAACATACAATTGTACTAAGACTTACTTAGAGGATCAATTGAGATATGGTTCTTAATCATTAAGACCTATCATAAAGCATAAAAGCTACTCTCCCTTCTTCTTAGAATGGAGAAACTCTTATCTTTCTGCCTACTTGATTCTTCTTATTCGTTTTGCTATTGATTTAAACTTTTTCAATCAATTCATGATTACACTTAATCTTGTAAGTATAATCATATTTACTAAACCTTTAGTGAATCATGACGAATATCTTTGTTACTCTTATGGTGGACTTGATCAACACACAACTTTGTGTATTTGATCTCCAAGTCCTTCACTTGACACTTTGTCAATGAATTAGTCTAATTTCCAAATATGAAATTTCTCATTCATCGTGCAACCAAGTTGCATGATTCCAAATTTCTGTCCAATTGAAACTTGGTGAAGGCAACCCAAAAGGACCATGCACCATCGGGTCAAGTACATACCAAAATAGTTATGGACTTAGACACTAATCCAACAAATATACCATCTAATATTCACAAGTGAATATACTATGTAATATTCATAAGTGAATGCGTCGTCTAATATTCAAATATGAATATACTATGTTTATTATATGCTATATTCATATATTAATGATACTTAAATCGTAAAAAATAATAATAATTAATCATAGTTTTTATTCATAACTGAATAACAAATGTACTGTAGTAAAAACCTGATTCATTTTTATTCACTTATGAATAACGATAGTTGAAAATATAAAAAAAAAATTATTTTATCTTAAAACTATATCAATATGGATGTCTATTTGTAGAGAATAAAAAATCATGAATTTTGGTATATTTAAAATCATTTTTCGATAAAAATAGCTTCTTAAAAATTAAAAAAAACGAAAAAACTATGTTTTTATATATATTAAGATAATGATTAGTATAGTTTAAGGAAACATGTTTTGTTGGAAAACACATGTCTATTCCTTTCCCATTTCTGCTGGTACGACGGAGGCTTTTGCGGCAAAAATAAATGAGTGGCTGAGAATGATTCGCCCATTCTCAACCTTTTTTTTTCTCAATTGAACCCTCCTCTCTCTGTCTCTCTCTCTCTCTCTCTCTCTCTCTATATATATATATATATATATATATATATATATATATATATATATATATATATATATATATATATATATATATAAAGTTATTAGTAGATCGTACTTGCAAAAATCATATGTTTCTCTGAAAAAATATCGGAAGACCATAAAAAAGGAAATTTTAGATTAAATAAAAAAGAAAAATTGAAATGACTGTCTTTGTAAATGAATAGCCCATTTTGACGGGCCAAAAGTCCCTTTTGGTAATTAGGGCCTGCAGATTTAAATATAAGAAAAGGCTTATTGTTTTGCTAGAATTTGGAAAAAGTTTAGTTATTTTTGTTTGACCTGTTATATTTTTTTAGTTTTAATGAATATCGACATTTGGACAAGCTAGGTTAGGTTATGTTTGGTTCGAGTTTAACCTGTTTTGCTAAACGTGTTAAAATTTTAATAAAATTTAACCTATTTAATCAATTGGATTAAGACTTTTCAGTCAACATGTTAAATAAACGGATATGTATCGGGTCAATATGGTCAAGATTCTAAATAACGTTAGGTGTGATTTGGCGGTAATGTTAAGTCTGTAGTTTTTACGAGTCATGATGAATAATGATGTTTGTAAGATATGACTTAAAACGACAAATTTGTATATAATTAATAATTTTATATATTTTTTCTATTATATGTTTTTTTATATACATATATGATTTAATATATGACTTAAGGCGACATTTTGTTAAATCACGACGGCAAATACAAGCATTGAAGCTGTGACGTGCCATGACAATTTTTAAAACGTTGGATATGATTAACTTTTTTTAGTCTTTACTTATATAATAAACGATAGGTTTATAGCATTTAAAATTTTTAATTTAAACAAAGCTTACATCTTGTTAAATAGGTTAAAACCTCTAATATATTTCAAATTTTGAAATAACCAAAAATATGAATAATATTATAAAGATTTAATCTTTAAACAACTCTACTTGTATTTTCGATATGATTTTTATCTTGATAATCTTCTATGTCATAATGGCTCCTTTGAATTCCAAAAAAAAATTATTGCCCAATATACATTGATGGATTTTTCCAACATATTTCCATAGATTTAGGCATATGCATATATCGACTAACAATGGCGAATGTATTTTAGGAAAAATGACATTGTAGCCTACAAACTTTCATGCATTGTTTTGAAAGATCTTTTACATTTTTTTTACAATCTAAGGGAATAAAAACGTTACCTACTAATAAGAGACCTTAAGTTGTAATAGTGAACTTGTAATAGCTGGTGTCCATTGAGATACCAACATACGATTAACTCACAACCCAACACAATTCTGGAGTCTTGTCAAAAAATTAATGGCACCAAAAATTTCAAGAATTATTATCTTTTTTCCTTCAATTGCTAAGCTAGCGCCACCTACTAAGACAAAAGAAGCAACAACAATTTGTAAAAAACGACGAAGCGCCAACTACAAAGACAAAAAAGCCGCACTTCAGTATTGTTTTTCAGGAAATACCCGAGTATGTGCTCAAAATTTCTTCCCTACTTCCTTTTAGGCGTTTCTTTTTTCTCTTCACTAATGTTTCTATTTCAAGGAATTGCAAATATAATAATGTAAGTTTGAATCCTCAATTTGGTTTCTTCAACATGTGTACACGTAGGAACATGGTCAAGATTTTGATTTGAATCCTCCACAATCACATGTTCTTCTTATATACATAAAGAGGCTTGTACTGAATCAAAACAATCATAATACAAGTACCCAATTTGTGGATTTTAGTGAATTCTCTGACTAAGTTGGATTATTAAACTCTATTCAACATTGGGGTATGTTCTCTTTCAACTTCCGAAACATGTAATTAGATTGATTCCTTTAGTTGTCAGTAAACATTCCTCTCTCCACGGTTAAATTCTGAAAGTTTGATCTTTAATTCTAGTAAACGACACAAAAGAGTCAAATAAAATCAATGGAACTAGTTCCGACAACAAGAAACGATGGTGTTGCGTTCATCAAAGTTGACATGAGTTAAGAAGTTGTAGTATACATGATTTTAGGTTTTGTTCTTGAGGTTTAGATTAAACTTGTGTTTTAAGGGAGAAGTGATGGTGTGAGGTTTATTTTACATACGGAGGTGGGGAGGACGATAGGTTTTATTCTTGATAAAATGTCACGTTAGCAAGGATATCGACTTACCCTTCATTATGTTGATAATGGTTTTTTTAACACGTAAAATCTAACTTTAAGCCCCTAAACTACTAAAAAAACGATAAGCGACTTTTTAAAACAAAAGACAAAAAATTGTAGGTCATTATCCTTTTATTTTATATTAATTGCACATCACAAAAATTAAAAGTTAAAAGTTATATTACATAAGTATAAATTTAAAATTTTTATTATGTTTAAACGGATGATCATGTTCAAATGAAGTTGGTAGTTTCGAACGTAACATCATTACATTTTCAATTAAACGTGTTACATAGTTTGGAGAGTTTAGTTACCTACAAACGAAACTCCTTATTTCGGGTTGGGTTGGCGGGTCGAGATCCAATATAAAACGGGCCGGTTCCGTCAGATCACAGATGGAGTCACGGAGATTGGTTTCGAGCTAGAGTCGGTCAGTCGGATACCCGGATGACCCGTACCCGTTACCCAACCTTGCCGACTACAAAATCATTCAATTTGAACAGAACCGATATCAACTCGTTTCCAAATCGATTTTGTTACCCCTACTCCAAGCCGATATTTGTATCGTGTTTCTTGTTTCCTGGAATCGCTGTTCATCATCTCGCATAAGGTTGTTTCTGATTCTCTTCTCCTTTAGCATATGTTAGCTCTGTTGTTTTCGTGTAATGTAATAGCAAGTAACTCAAAAAAAAAAAATCTTATGCGCAACATGAAGCTAAGATAGCTGTATTTATTCCTAGAGATCAATTCGAAAACACTTTTGTTGGTTAATTGAAGATATGTGGTAAATTCGTTTAACAAAATCAATCACAAGTCCAATTTCGTCTGATCTTCTATTTTTTTGTGTTCATTGAAGATGATATATGTATGATTCTAGTTTAGAATCCACTGTATGACGTATCTTCCGTTAAGCATGTATATTGGAGGAGAGAATGGGATTCCACAGACCACATCCTCCCCCAATCGTATGAATTTATGATGCCCTTTTTAACAGTATAACAAATGGATTATTATACCCTTTTTACAAAGAGTTCCTTGACTTTCTTATCTTGATTCGAGCAGAGCTTGAGCTTGAATTAGAACCATAATTTATCCAAAATTAAACATTTTTACAGGCGGCAGTGTTCTTTATACACAAAAAAATTTGCAATAGAAAATCATATAGTATGCTCCCAAAAAGTTAATCACTCAGTTAATTGACTATCCACTATCATTTTGTGGGCATTCAGTTGTTGCTTGATATCTGATGTGAGTTTGGCAAATAATGTGTTAATATTGGTGATAAAAATACATTTTGTAATGAGCAATGTATATAAATTTGGCTATATTATGAAAACCTTGCATTAGTTAACGGATAATATAAGCCGACATCCTTAGTTATCACATTTTTGTTCAATAAAAGCATATAAACTTCAGCTATCAGATACTTTTGCATAAAGAAATCCCAATTCACATATCCATATTTTCCTATTCTTATTTCATATTTCCCATTTTCATCTCTCATAAATAAGACTCACACATCCATAAGTTGAGTCATATGTTACATTTCATGACTATCTTTTTACATCCAATCTTCATTTTTGCTAAATGGGATTTCATATAAATATCTATATTACTAGACAATCTTTCCAGGGTTATTTTCAGTAATGAGGAGGGCATTCACGTCTTTTACAGAATCATGCTAACTCTTGATTGTTATATTATATAAGGTTATGGCTGGATTTGGGAATTTGGCACCCAAGAGCAAGAATCTGGTTGTGGCTGGAGGATTGACTGGTTTTGTGTTTGGTGTGTATTTCTACACCATGAGAGCAGTTGGTGGATCAGATGAGCTTCAAGTTGCCATTGATAAGTATGAATCTGAAAAAGTCAAGCATGACCCCTAAGCAAAATGAGTTGTGAATAAAATAAAATGAAGCATGGGTTTTAAATAAAGACTGAATTCTACCAGCACAGTTTAATTTGTTATAGTCAAATATTTTTAATAAAGTATATATGCTTTGCAATTTTTCGATGTTGAACACGTGTGTAAAATGGTTTTTCGATGTTAAGAGGTTATTTCTTTTTGACTTAATGAACTTAATGGGTTAAGCTTTTAGTATGGACATGTATACATGGTTGTTTTTTTTTTTATACTTAATTTGGACAGAATGAGTTAATGGGAAATGGGTTATGGCATCAAAATCCGGCTTAATGTGTTAAGACATGAACCCTTTACCTATTTGGTTTTGCAACTTCTCCTTATGTTAGAATTGATGAATATTTTTAAAACTTAAAATAGATGAATATGTGATATTTATTTTTTAAAATGTACTCATTTAGTCTCATTCAAGCATTTAATTCAGTCTAGACCCCCGCCCACCCACACCCAAACACACACACATTAGTTGATGAAAAAAACAAGCAAGCAAACATGAGAATCCATAAGTGAGATCTTGGACACATTTCTTATTCTGAAGATTTACTGATTGATATGTGATAGTTTCTTTTGAAACAGAACCAAAACCCACATATTCTGGGTCACTATATATTTATATTTTTTTGTATTACAATAGGTTTGTATCTTTTTGATGTTATGTCGATTTATATGTTATGAATAGTTTATCAAATAATATATATTATATGAGTTTATAGTTGGGGTTTTTATTGGAAAATGTATATTAGGATAAAGGACGAAAGTACTGTTGGATCATTCGAAGACAACATATTCCACAAGTTTTATAGATGACTGATGAGTGATGACTCTCATTTGTCATGACTTTAATTTCTATTTTTATCTATTTTTCAAAAATGACTATATTTCGGTATTTCCTATAATATAACACTTTCTTTCTTTATTTATTAGATTAATTTTAACTAGTTCTTCAAATTATATTATGATAAATTACAAATATAGCTAAGAGCCACCCATGATGTCTTCTGCCGTGGCATGTGTTTTTGGACTTTTTCTTTAATATATTTTCCTTTTAGTTTGATTATGATTTTGTACATTTTACTACGATTTGGGACATGTTTTACTATGAATATGTACATTGTTACTAGTCTATATATAAAACTAGGCGTGTTGCGCAGAAATAAAACTATGATGATTAAAATTATGACAAATATATTACGCTAATTAAAATAATATAATTATATTATTAATACATATATGGTATTATAAATATTTATATCATTTTTATTAATTTAGAGTTATTGATTTTATATACTAATCATTTCATCAAATTCTTTGTTACTGATAATTAGTTATTCTTTATATGTTATTAATGTCATCTATCACTTCCTAGCAAACATTTTGATTATTTTAAATGTTAGTTTTGTTGATAAATTATAACACAACAACAAAAGATAAGTTTCAAAGAAAAATTAGAAAATTAAGAAACAATATTAAAATGACAAACAACATAATAAACTTTAATAATAGAAACAACAACAAACGATAACTTTTAATTAGAAATTAGATAATTAAGAAATAATATTAAAATGACAAACAAAAGCATAAACTCTAATAATATAAAATAATATGTATAAAAAAGTTTAACATGAAGAAAGAAAATCGAAAGAAATACATAATAATACTCTATTTGACGAAAATTCATATCAAACAACAATATTATGACTCAAGTTTTATCTCATGAAGTAGAAATTTTTGTCTTCTAAACTCTTTTTCCCCCAATCTTAATCTTAAAATCCTAACAATCAAATTTACATCTATAAATTATATACATACTCAAAATAACCCGATTAATATACCATAAGTTACAAAAACTCTTGAGTTAGAATAGTTAATTAGTTGAAATGTAAATAGTTTCATTATCAAAGTATTATTTAATACAATTATAAAAAGTCTTTGATTACAATTATTATTAAAAGAAAATTGAAAAGTCATTGGAGTTTCAAATGTATGAGAATCATGTAATCTGGCCTCTACGCAATTAAAATAGTAATTGTAAAAATTTTAAAATATGTTCGAATTTATTTTTTTAACCATGTTTTTTGGTCACTATATATATAATCTTAATTTATGAAATAAAAGTTATATTATACATTTGTAAACCTAATTTAGGAAACAATAAAAAAACTATTAGTTTTTTTTCTTAATATATAAAAAAAATCCAAACTCAACTTACACATTTTGTTTTATAATATTATACATTATAATTGTTTTTTATGATATCTAATTTACTTGAAATATTTTATAAAACTTTCTTTTTATCAAACAAAATGCAAAAATTGTCTCGGTGGTTTGCTAACTTTTTTTTGCTTACCGTCTAGCGGGTTTCAAAATTATCGTTTTGGTATTTTGGCTTATTTTGGTTCATTTTATCTTCCAAAAATTTTATTTTTATTTATCTTTGTATTAATAGTGATTGTCATCATATAAAAAGAAAAGGCAAATTACACGGATGGTCCATGTAGTTTAGGGTAATCTGCATGTTTGGTCCCCAACAACTTTTTTTTTAACTTGGACCGTTCCCACTTTATAATAGACAAAATTGCAAGAATGGTCCCTGTGGTTAGGTCGAAATTGCCACTTTGGGCCAAACAAGTTTGGACTAGCACTCATGGTCCAAATGTTTTCATTTTTTTTGTCACTTTGGTCCAATTTACTTTAAACTTTTTTATAATGACTATTTTGCCCTTGGTATTTGCTTTTTCAGTTTTTTTATTTATTTATTTAAATACTTTTATAATTAAAAGAAAATAAAAAAATACATTTATCTCTCTGTCTCCCCTTCTATTCCCCTCCACTAGTCAACCACTAGCAGCACCACCGGTTACCACCGCCACCACCCTCGATTTTTCTGTAAAAACACCGCCACCACCGGTCAATACCTCTCTCTCCCTCCATCACCTGCCGGAAAAATATGAACAACCACCACTTTCACATGCCGGAAACCACCGCCATTCTCTCTCTCCCTCTTTCTCTCTCTATCTCCTGATGAACCCACAGTATTTCTCAAGATTTTCTAACATACAAGAATACAAAAAAAATCTGAAATTTAACATACATGAACACATAGAGACATAAATGTTGATCGGAGATCGGAGCTACAAACTTTGCTTGGTCCGTTATCACTTCAAACCTTCACAAATGCAGATCGATCTTCTGCCTCGTATCACCGTCTTCGCCTATAAAACCCTAATCGTTCTTTTGCCTCCTATCGCCACCGCCCTTCGTGGTGAAACCCTTGGTAGTTTTTCTGCCTCTGATCTATGAAAGGGAATTCCAACGACTAAATAAGAAGGGAGGTCTAAAGATCTGTTTGTGGTGAAGGGGTGAAGCAAGAAAGGAGAGAGATGCTCAAACCCGACAACGTCACTCAAACCCTTACGTTGGCGGCTAGGGTTTTCATATGGATTGTCCTCTATGTCCTCTGCTCCGATGACGACTTCACCTCTGCAAACCCTACATCGACAAACATGAAGAAAAATCCGGCTCAGTGCGTTCCTCTTTCCCAGTTTTTCCTTCACCTTCATCGCCTTCGTCGAGTCGCATATGGAGTGTATGTGTTTGCTCTGAGATCTGAAGAAGAAACAAGGTGATGCAAACTCTAGCAACGTTGAAACCCCCTCGTTCCAGCTGCCATTATCGCCTCTTTAAACCCTAACTTTGTCTCTCCCCTTCTCTAGCGATGGTGCCTTCTCATCAGATCTTGAAGAAGAAATCCCTAGTTTCGGATCAAAAGGGTGGCGGTGCTAGGGTTTCGTAAAAGTATCGTTCAAAACAGATTGATGATGGTGGTGTAGGAATCAGATCAGATTCAAAGGTTGCATAGTCGTGGTGGCGGCCAAGAGTTAACAGAAGAAAGGAAGAAGGCGTCAGAGGTTGGTGAGGGCGGCGGTGATGACGGATAATGGTGGCAGTTAGGGTGTTATTGTGTGTGTGTTTCCCTAAGAGAGAGAGAGAGAAAGAGAGGTGACGGATGAGGAGATGAGAGGTTCCACCAAAGAGAGAGAGAGAGAGAGAGAGAGAGAGAGAGAAAGCATTTTTCTTTTCTTTTTTCTTTTCTTTTTTTATTTACTTTGTAAAAAAATTGAAAAATCAAAATACAAAGGGCAAAATCGTCATTTAAAACCATAATGGACCAAACTCGCAACAAAATAAAACTTTTTGGACCATTGGTGCTAGTCCAAACCTGTTTGGCCCAAAGTAGCATTTTTCGACATACCACAAGGACCATTCTTGCAATTTTGTCCTTTATAATATAGTTGTATGCTTGGTCTCTCTCCATTCTAAAAAGTCTAATTTACCATCATCAAGCTCTTTTTTAATTAAATTTTTGTTTATTTATTATTTATTTAAGTATTATTTATAATTTAATAAAAAATAATTTTTCCACACCTACTGAAAATGTCGGTCCAACTCTTATGTATTTCGTTGATGTTTTTTAATTATTAAAAACAACAAAAAAACACACTCACACAATAATCTCTAGACCCCAGCGGAACTTTAAATGAAAATCAAATACACCCACCGTCTCAAATAAATCTCTTCCTTTAATCATAAGATTTTAAGAACCTAAACCTAGACTACATCACTGGTGATACCTCCGCCCCTTTTGCTACCCAACTTCGCCCCTTTCTTGCCACATCGTTGCTGAAGATTATGTTTACAACCGTGGTGTCTCTCTCTCTCTCTCTCTCTCTCTTTTCAAAACCCTAAAAAACACTAGATCAATGGAACTCGACCACCAGTGGCATATCATCACCATCGATCGCGCCAACAACATTTGTATCCCACCATCATCACCCACACCTTCCGCCTCCAATACTATCTTCCTTAAAACCCGCCAATTTAAAGAAATCTATGGTCAATGGTGATGAGGGAAGAGGGATGAGATGTAATCGACAACGAAGGTAAAGGTGGCCGGTGAAGATAACCGGACAAACACAAAAGCTTCTCAGATTTCTTTAATAAATAAATAAAAGTTTAATTAAAAAAAGAAATAGATGAGGGTAAAATAGTCTTTTTAGAACGGACAGGACCAAGCGTGCAACAAAATTATAAAATAGGGACGGTCCGAGTTAAAAAACTTCTTAGGGACAAAACACGCAGATTACCATAAACCAGAGGGACCATCCATGTAATTTACCCAAAAAGAAATGAAGGCTTTAATAAACAAAAAAATAATAATAAATAATAATAATAATAATACAACTTAATATTATTCTTTTGCCTCTAAATGTACTATCATAATAATATCTACTTATTTCACTTATTATATAATAAACAATATTAAACCGACAATTATCAATTATTCATTGGTATTTGGATTTGTTAGTTAATTAACAACTACAATTCATTAACCAGACTTACAATTTCTAATATATAAAATTAATAATGGCTTATGCAAAATCATGAAGGAATTATAGACAAAATGGTTATAAATAAAAATATGGATTACAAAATTTTTGGACCAACATATATTACATTTATTGAACTTAAAATTTCATAAAAGAAGACCATAGGAAAATAAGAAAAAATATCAACAAATATGTTAGCTTATACAAATTATCATCTTTGAATATCATGATTACATCTTTCTTGTTTTATATAAAAACATGCATCCCAAAATAGAAGTTTATATATTCTTAGTCTTCTTTTTCTTAATATTATTCTACAAATTCTAGAAATATGATCTATATATGAACTATATATAATAAGGAGAATTAAATACCATAAATGAGAAAACTTTTGATTTGTAGTAACTAATTAGTTGAAAGTTAATATATATAAGTTAAAAACTCTTTAGTGGTTGTGATTAGTTAGTTGAAAATTGAAAAGTTGATGGAGTTTCAAATCAATATGGTATAAGAAAAATGGTTATCTTAAACCATATTGATTTGGAAGAGCCCCTTTTATAAGACATAAAGATAAAAAAATATATATATGTAGATAAAAATAAAATATGGTGTTTTTTTATATATTTTTCCAATTACTTTTTTTTCGCTAAAATAATATGAGTTCTATTGAATATTTTTTTTGGATATTTTTATGTTCAAGAATAATATATTATAAATATAAACAGAAAAGCAACTTCTAAGGAGATGTACTAACTAGAAGTGCATCTTCTAATGCATAGTGTACAAGTATTTTAATGCATTAGTTATAACTTTAATCCTCCAACTTTGTATGATTCATTAATTGTAATCCATTTATATTGTAAAATTATATTTTTGGTCCCTTTATTTTTTAAAATACCATTTTTATCCTTTCACTTTCAACTTTGTAAATTATCACTTTTTCCCACAACCCATCAATTTGGTAAAATGATATTTCTCATCCCTTTACTTTTTAAAATATCATTTTCACCCCTCTACCTTTAACTTTGTAAAATTTCTCTTTTACCCATTCGTTTTCTAAACTTTCGTGTTCATGCACTCTCCACCTTCAGCTTTATAAAATATCACTTTTATGCCTTCGTTTTCTAGACTTTTGTTTTTATTTCACTTTCACCCCCTTCACCTTTCAACTTTATAAAATATCACTTTTACCATTTTGTTTTCTAAACTTTGTAAAATGTATTTTCCACCTCTCTATTTTTTAAATGTTACTTTGACCCCTCAACTTTGAACTTTATAAAATGTCATTGTTTAATCAATTATCACTCATAATACGCAACGAAAACACATAAAAACCTACGGCAAAGCACGGACTCAATTACTAATCGAAGATACATATATAAAACACTAAATTAGCCGACAAATTCACAATTGGATTTGGCAATGGCTGGTCCATGTCCGGCTCACATCCAACATAAGAGCCACCTGGGCTTAGACCTATGTTTTTGGAGCTTTTCTTTAATATATTTTCCTAAATAAAAGTCTTTTAGTTTTAGT